>NC_135343.1:6936688-7567069 GCF_023851605.1 Tamandua tetradactyla | reverse complement strand
TCACTTTGAGAGCCAACAAATTTACTATTGCAAAGTAACAACTGGGCTTATAGCATCAGGAAGGGGAGGGGACATGGCATTCCTTAGAAATTCTGGGCCACTGATTAGCACCCAGGTCCCTTTAAAATGGGGTGATGGCTCGCTGGCCTAAGCAGCTCCCCACAGTTTCAATAGGCAGACGTGAGGATGGCAGGACTCTTCTGCAAGTGACAAGACTGCAGAGCCCGGGAGTGGAAGCCACTGCCTGTGGGGTCTTGGGGCAGTTATTGAAGCAGTCCGTGCCTCAGTTTCCCCATCTGTAGACGAGGAACAGTGGGGAGTGATGGAACCCAGGTTCCTGCAAGGGCCACTTGTTCGGCTTGCATTCACAATCCCCACTGGTGACAAGACACAGGTTCCGGCTGTGCTGGAGAACGCGAGGGTGGGACGGGGGGGGGGGCCGGGCTGAGGGCGAGGCTGGGCGCCCCAGGGGTACAGCCTTCCAGCAGCTTCACCCCTGCAGAGCCAGCGCCTCCTTGAACTTTGCATCCAGGCTCCCAGGCCAGAGCGGAGGGGGTGGGTGGGAGGGTGACAACTTTAAAACGGCTGATGGAGGCAGCTCAAGCGTCCAGTACGGAGCTGGGATATGGGCCCGAGCTGCTCCAAAGAGCAGCAACAGGAGGAGGCAGACCAAAAACCAAAACTCTGCAATGAAAATGTAAATGTTCAAAAGTTTCAGCAGCACAGGGCCATTTGGGGAAAGCAGCTGGACACATGTGGGCTCTCAACTCCAACCGCATTCGAGAGTCACCTGGAGTGGGGTGGATCTGAACAAAACGAAACAGAATCACTGATGCTGGAGCAGCAGCGACCCTGGAGATTGGAAATCAACTGGTCTTGGATATTTTAAAAGATCCCCCTGGGCATTCTCGCGAATGGCCAGGGACTATGATAAGCATAACAAGCAATCTTCTGGGCAGTGGTCACTAGGCCAAGCACTTTGCCTGAATTATCTCATCTCACTCTCACCACAATTCAAGGCCAGTGCCACTATTTATTATTCCCATTTCACAGAAGAGGAAAGCAAAATGTCAAGGCTTCATGTGACTGTAAGGTAAATCAGGATATAGCGGAGGATGATATTGTCCACATTTTAAAACTACAACTTTAAAAATTTGTGAGACCAAAGGGAGGGATATTTATTTGTTGCAAAATTTATATTTTGGGCAGCGCATTACCTACTTTAATGTGTGTGGTCAGTTTAGTTGAACACCATAAGTAGATGGAATCTCGAATAGGGCATGAGATTCTGTTGGTTTGTTCACGTTATTGTGATGCTCTGATACATCCCAGAGTAATTTGGGCAGTGAATAAAGTATTTGCAAAGTCCCTTGGGGGACTGGGGAGAAAGGAGGAAATATTCAGATTCTCCATTTGGAGAATTTCTATATTCTCACAAGCAGTGGGGACAACCATATCAATAGGCCAAGCCCTTGATCCTGGAGTTCACCCCTATGAAGCTTATTCCTGCAAAGGAGAAACTAAGCCTACTTAAAATTATGCCTAAGAGTCACCCCCAGAGGACCTCTGTTATTGCTCAGATGTGGCCTCTCTCTCTAAGCCAACTCATCAGGTGAACTCACTACTTCCCCTCCCCTACATGGGCCGTGACTCCCAGGGGTGTAAATCTCCCTGGCAACATGGGACAGGACTCCCAGGATGAGCCAGGACCTGGCATCATGGGATTGAGAAAGTCTTCTTGACCAAAAGGGAGAAGAGAGAAAGGAGACAAAATGAAGTTTCAGTGGCTGAGAGGTTTCAAACAGACTCGAGAGGTTATCCTGGAGGTTATTCTTATGCATTATATAGATATCCCTTTTTAGTTTATGGTATATTGGAGTGGCTGGAGGGAAGTACCTGAAAGTGTTGAGCTGTATTCAAGTAGCATTGATTCTTGAAGACAACTGTATAAAGATGTAACTTTTACAATGTGACCATGTGATTGTGAAAACCTTGTGTCTGATCCAGGGTATGGACAGATGAGTAAAAAAATAAAGATAAAAAATAAATAAATAATAGGGGCTATGGTAATTAGGTTCAGGTGTCAACTTGGCCGCCTGAGATACTGAGTTCTATTGCTGTGGACATGAGCCAATGGCATGTGAACCTCATCTGTTGGTGATTACATCTGCAGTCGGCTAGGAGGCGTGCCTGCTACAATGAATGATATTTAATTTAATTGGCTGGTGCTTAAATGAGAGACTCAACATAGCACAGCCCAACAGCTCAGCATACCTCATCTCAGAACTCACAGCTCAGCCCAGGCCTTTGGAGATGCAGAAAGAAATCACCCCAGGGAAAGTTGTTGGAACCCAGAGGCCTGGAGGGAAGGCCAGCAGAGATCACCCTGTGCCTTCCTGCATAAGAAAGAACCTCAGTTGAAAGTTAGCTGCCTTTCCTCTGAAGAACTATACATTTTTAACTAAATAAATCCCCTCTTATTAAAAGCCAATTCATCTCTGGTGTGTTGCATTCCAGCCGCTAGCAAACTAGAACACGGGGGATAAGGGGTCAAATAAATTGGGTAGATTGAAATACTGGTAGTCAATGAAAGGGAGGGGTAAGGGGTATGGTATGTATAAGTTTTTTTCTTTTTTCCTTTTATTTGTTTTTCTGGACTGACACAAATGTTCTAAAAATGATCGTGGTGATGAATACACAACCATGTGATGATATTGTGAGCCACTGATTGTACATCATGTATGGAATGTATGTGTGTGAAGACTTGTCAATAAAAATATTTTAAAAAATAAAAACAGTTTGTGTGACTGGCCCAAGGCCACTCAGCTCACCTTTTTGCAGCCTTTCCGCTGCAGCACAGACGGCAACTAACACTTGTCATGGGTTTACTAAGTTATCAGGAAGAGATTAAATGTGCACAATGGACTCTGCTCAAAAAAAAGCAGCGAAGGGTACAATTTGTTTTGGAAGGATTGACATGCAAAATAGTTAAAAGTTTCCAAAGCTGGGTGTGCAGACATGAGCTTGTTTCTGATTCCCAGAAAATCCACTTGACAGCACATTTCTAAATGATGCCCAGCGAATGAGTTGTGCCTGCTCAGACATGGTGAGTCAGGAACAAGCAAGAAGCAGGGGGCTTGTCATATCTGACACACCAGAAATTAAACTTGGCAGCAGTTAAAAACAGGGGTCTCTTCCCTGCACCACACACAAAAAAAAAACCTAAGAGGAAGCCTACATTTCCGGAGGAGAATTAGCCAGGTCTCCAAGGAGTCCCTGGAACTGTGAGCCAGACAGGAAAGAAAATATCGGAAAGAGAGAAGCTTCTGACCACGGTGTCCTGAAGCAGGACCATAGCATTTAAGAAGCGGCGGCAGGCACCCCACAGTGAGCCCGCTGGGGGTCACAGAGCTCGGGCTCCCCGGTGATTCTGGAGTGCGGGCAGCTTCTGGAAAAGTGGAAGGTTGGGAACTGCTTATCTTCACAGTCGAGAATCAAGTCTATCTATCATTTATTCCCTTCGCCTCCATCACTGCACAATCCCACTTACTTAGGCAAGTTTCTTAACCTCTCAGAGCCTCAGCCAAGAGTAGCTGATATCATCGTGTATTGTTATGAAAAGCAGCTGCTTCTTTATAGGACTGTGTTATGCCCAGCCCATCATATAGCACAAGGGTCAGCAAACTTCCTCTATAAAGAGCCAGACAGTAAATAGTTAAAGCCCAGTGGACAAGAAGCAAAGTAAAAGACATTATGTGGGCACTTAGATAAAAGAGATAAAACTCCAGACCTGACCCGGCCCTGCTTGCCTGGGGTGGGCCATCCCTGTGGGAGGCATGCTTTGTGCCCCTTGCATCTGCTCGAAACAGAAACTTCTGGAAGAACGGCCTGCTGGAAGGATAGGGGCTAGAGGCGGTCGGGAGGCAGCAGGGCATTGGGGTTGCAGAGAGGGGCTCAGCCACCATGGTTTCCCTCTTCACCCAGTGACAGCCAGATCCTAGGGGACCCTTTTCCCCTCCCAGGAAGCATAGTGATCTGGAGTCAGGCAGCTGGCCAGAGACAAGACCGCTCAGTGCATGGCCACCTCCAGAGGGAAAGGCCAGCAAGCACACTGCCACCAGCACCCTCCGAGTGCAAAACACTCCAGTGGGCTGTTAACAGCATCTTTAAACATGCAAAAGAAGAGGCTGGAATATATCCAGGCTTTCAGTCACACTCCTGTGTACATGGATGTATAGTCTGGCTGTGATGTCAAGCGCATTCCATACTGAGGATTGTATTCTAGGCTCACTTTTTTGGCTTCCAGATATCTCAAAAGGGTTTTTTGATCTGTCCATCAAGTGTTCATGTTTGGGGATAAGCCCCTTGAAGGAGGGGATCAAGTCATAGTCTCCTATTTGCCCCCAAACCTACTGACTTGGCACCTTGGGAGGAAGTGAGGGGACAGGAAGGGGCCCAGCTGGCATCTGGGCAGATGTATCTTCCGGGAAGCCCTTGGCCAGCACCTCCTTAGAATCCCACCAGGACGTCTCGGGGAGCCAGGCCAGCAGCTGTCCGCCTGCACCACAGAACCTAAGGGGCCTCAGGGGCGACAAGGGACCAGGAGCACAGAGGCCCTGCCCAGCTGCAACTGCAGCACTGCGGCTTCTTGTTTATTTTTAAGGTGGGATGTAAATGGATGACCGATGGGCTCCAATTCTAGAATATGAAACAACAAAAAGCCTGAAAGCCATCTATTCTGTCCAACTCATTTGAAACCTGGAACAAATTGATGTAGCTGAGAAAAGCTGGCGCGAGGGAAGGGGACGAGCAGGAGGTCCCAGCAAACCCCCCACCCCAGGACAGCAGCCCCTCAGGACGGCTCCTGCCTGCCCCAGGAGCCACTTCTCGTGGACAGGTCACAGTCCACCCAAGGTCATAAGAACCAGGTCAAAGGGAAGCCAGAGGAAATGACGCCTCTTGTCAAGTAGGCTTTTAAAGGTGGGCCGTGGCTGTCCCCAGGGGCTTTCCACACGTGGCAGGGACCAGCTGTGGGACCTTGGACAATTCCCTTCACTTCTGGGAATTTCAGTTTCATCGGCCCTCGGCAACTGTCCCATTTGAGTCTCCTTTGGTAAAGGCAGTAACAGCCTCAGCCCTGGGGCTCCACCCTAGGCCCTGCGAGTGGCAGCCACTGTGGTGCAGCCCCTGGCAGATCAGTGCATTGCAGCCCCACACAGGTCAGTGCACTGCAGCCCCCACAGGTCAGTGGCCTGCAGGTCAGTGCACTGCAGCCACCCCAGGTCAGTGCACTGCAGCTCCCGCAGGTCAGTGCACTACAGCCCCCGCAGGTCAGGTCGCTGCAGCCCCTGCAGGTCAATGCACTGCAGCCCCCCACAGGTCAGTGCACTGCAGCCCCTGCAGGTCAGCGCAGTGTAGCCCCCTGCAGGTCTTGGAGAGGTCACATGACTATTCACAGGATGGGAGTGGGACTGGGAAAGATAGGGGAAAAGAAGGGAGCAGAGAGAGGGGGAGAGAGAGAGAGGGAGGAAGAGAGAGATGGGGAGAGTTTGAGGTGCTGAGATGTCAATGATCATTTGTGGACTGTTATGTGGAAATTTGACATACTTTATCTCATTTAAGCTTCTTGGTAACTGCAATGTGGGTATAATAAGCCCATTTTACAAAAGAGTAAACTGAGACTCAGAGATGTTAAGGAAATGAGCTCGGTCACATACACAGTATCGAATGACAGTTCCGGTCTTCAGACTCAGTTTTTCAAACCCAAATCTGTGCTATGCCTCAGGGCAGAGCTTAGCCACATGCCTGGAATATTCCCCATTTAATGTGCCAGGACAAGGCAAAGGAGAAGGCGACTACCTCCAATGCTTGAGGTAAAAACTAGGAAATGACACAATGCAAATGTTGAATCTCAGATAGAAAAGTGCTGCCTTGGGCATGAGAACAATCACCTGGTCCTCTCCAGCCTCCTACACATTGCTACCTTCTTGAAGAGTCTGGCATTCCTTGAGGAGAGGATGGAGGGGGGCCATGACTGAACCCCCCTCCAGTCCCTGGCTCCCTGCCTCAGTTAGCGTAAAGATGCAAACAGTCCTGTGTATTCTCACAAACTCCTTTCACCCCTGTGAATTGCTTCCTGTAGCCTTTTACGAGGGAGGTTCTTGACAGGTGGTTCCACCAAGTGGAGAGAAGGTAGATCAGGAAACCAGAGGACTTGCCTGAGTCCCTTGACTTCTTGGCCTCGGGTTCGTGGTTGGCAAAAACAGGATGGGTGTGAGGGTCAAAGCCAATGACGTGTACTGGATCTTCACGTCTCCACGCGAAGGTGCTTTGTTTCAAGCCTGCAGGGCGTCTCGGGGTCCCCTCAGGCTCTGGGGCTTCCCAGTCTTGCCCACTGAGGAGCAGGAGGCCACAGGGGGATTCTCCCCTGGGACCCCACGGCATCCCCGGGGTGAGTCTGACATCGCATCCCCATTTCATACACAAGGCCTAAGAAGGTTAGTCAGTCTGTGGGCCGTGGGGCAGGCAGGACCATCGGGGAAAGCTCCAGGCCTGCAGTCACAGACGGCAGCGCCCCACGACATGGGGACACGCAGTCACCACGCTCGTGGGCCCGGCACGGGTCCCAGCACTCCACTCGGGCGAACGAAGTGCTCTGGACGTCCAACCCCTACTTAACGGGGTGCGGCCCCGAGCCAACCCCCAACCCCAGGGGGACAGAAGGCCTCTGAGGGGGCAGGGGTCCAGGAAGGAAGAGGCCGGGCTTCTGTAAAAAAGACCACAGACTGGAAGGTCTGAAATGTGGCTTTGGCTTGTCCCTGAGGGTCCACCTGTGGGAAGACACGAGGAAGCCCCCACCAGCAGGGACCCCATAATGGGCTCCTAGACCCTCAGTGTTCAGGCACACCATTGCCCAGGGGACATGAAGCCAAGAACCGGCTCCCCACCCACTTTCCAGGAACGGCTCCGCAGGGGAGGCCAGGCCTGGACTCACCAGCAAACGCACTTCAAAGGCCTGTTTGCAAGGGGAAGCCTGATAACGTACTTTTGGGAAAAAAGGTCAAAGTGCATTTGAAAACAGAGGGGGGCAAGGCGTGACTGTTTGTTCAACCCGGAGTGGGTCCAAGGGAGTAAAATGATCAGGTCCCCTTTGTTGGTTGAGTTTTTCAATTGCAGGGCGCGTGCCATGAAGGTCCGCGGAGGCTGGGGAGCGCGGAGGGACCAGGGTTGGAGCTGGGCCCCGCCGGCCGGGCGATGGCAGCCCGGGGAGGGGGCGCCTGGGCCTCTGGGGCTGCACGGGGGCCCGCGGGCGAGGCGGAGGGGCCGCGTTAGCCTGGGAGCGCCCACGGCTTCGTGTTATCTGCGGTCCCCCGCCGCGCCTGTTCCCTGTCCTCGGGAAGGTGGCAGCTGGCACGGAGTCACCGAGTTCGCAGTCAGCATGGGCCCGAGAGAGCCGTGACTCGTTTCGGTCCTCCAGGGGCTTTCCTAGCAGGGGGCGTCCCGACGGTGCCGCCTCCTCGTTTCTGAGAAGGAAAATGACCCACCTGCCGCCGCGGGCTCCGGATGGGACAGTTTGTCGGAAATGACACGACGCGACGCCCCGCGTGAGTCAGGGGAGCCAACGGGCCCATGCTTCGTGGCGACGCTCCAGCCTTCGAATTCGGCTGATGGGAGACACTGCCAGAGCTTTGGGGCTTTATTGGGTTTTGTTTTGTTTTTTCCCAAGAGAAAACTCCACACTTACCATTTCAGCCTCAGTTTCCACTTTTAGCTCTGGGCACCACTGCAGGGACTTAAAAACTTGGAAAGGGAGAAAATTCTCAGAAAGTCCGGAGGGGGAAGGGGAAGGGGACGGGAAGAGCTGTGCTGCAGAGCCCCCTTGGGAGACGCTTCTGCTTCGCATTTACGGCCAGCCGGCCTGGTGCGTGCGGCGCGGGTGTCAGCGCACGCCTCTGCTGGGGGCGCAAGCTGCCTTCCCGGAAAATCAAGCATGTGACAGAACGCGATCGCCAAACCAATAATTTATCTGCATGACAGTTTGGAGAAATGAACCAGGAGGATCTTGTTCTAATTTACCCTGAGCTGAGGAAATGGTGACGCGAAGACAGAGGCATCCTATTTGAGCTGTGAGACACGTTTGGGCCTGTCCCCCAGGCAGGGCCTTACTTTCCTTCCTCATGAGCCAATAGATTTTTGCTCTCGCTTCTTCTTTTCCTGCTTTGAGGTGGGTTGTCACTTATAAATTTAAAAATATATATACATTTACTAATGCAAGTGCTGACTTCCGAGAGGGGGGATTATGTACAAAGTGTCATTTTTTTTTATTCCTCTGCATATTCTGACCCTGTTTTTAAAAAAGAGTGAAACAATTAAAAACCTATAAGTTTAGAATTTTGAAATGCTACTTTTAGAAGCATGTTGACAGGAGAAGCTGCCTGCCCATTGGATCTGAATTTGGTGTGATTCTTGGGTCCTACACAGTCAAAATTTGGGCTTTTCAAACATGGATCTGTAATGAGGTTTGGCTCTCTTGAATGCCATCCACAAGAAGCTCGTCCAAAGAGAACGCATAGTGAGTGGGCTCATGTCACTTTTCACCTCAAGAAGGGAAAAATGTTTATTGCGGTCATATTGACAATTATAAAAACACCTCCAGGAAACTGAAGTCAAATGCTTTCTGGAAAATTTAATTGCTGCTCTTCACTCACCAAGATGTTTTACTAACAATGAGCTCCTTAAACCCACGGCTCTAACTTCTGGCACTCTGCTGCCATCCGACTGGCAGGTGCTAACTGAGGCTGAGCCGCGGGGGCTTCCAGACACCTGCGACGAGGGGAGCGCTCTGAAAACAAGGCCATCCAGGGGCAATTCCAGAAGGCTTCCCGTCTCTGATCCGGTGGGCTGCTGGCTTCCTCCAGCTGTCAGCCTGATTCCCAGGTATTTTAATGATTTAAGAGCGTTTTAATGGTCTCACTCACCCCCCCGAACAGAGGAGAATCTGTCGCATCTCTTGGAAGCCAGGTACACTTTCCCTCTCTTTCCAGGTTTAGAGACGCCAGGCTGGTAGGTCGCCATTGTCTTTGCAGATGAGCAGAGTGCAAAGCACCCTCCAGGCGTCCCGACCAACTTAACCGTCGTAAATGGAAAATTGTTTTTAGGTACAGCTGTGTCCCTGGAGTACTTATTATTATTATTATTTGTGATCGTGTAATTTGGCTTGCTTTTTTTTTTTAATGTTTTCATGCATTATGCACAATCAATGGCTTAAAATATCATCACATAGTTGTGTATTCATCACCATGATTGTTTTTTAGAACATTTGCATCACTCCAGAAAAAGAAATAAAAGAAAATCGAAAAAACTCATGCATCCATACTCCTTACCCATCCCTCTCATTGACCACTAGTGTTTCCATCTACCTAACTTATTTTACCTTTTGTTCCCCCCTATTATTTATTTATTCTTTATCCATATATTTTTTTAGCTTGAGGACTTAGATGCAGCTAGACAGACAACATGTCGAAAGTTTTCTAACACAAATCCTTTATTTTTCAAGTAAGAAATGTAAAGCACAGTGATGTTAAGTGACAGGTGGCTAAGATCACAAATAACCATTTAAGTCACCTAAAAGCCCCGGTCTGCTGTCTAAAGGAGGGGGGGATAGGTGCGTTTGGTAGATTAGTGCAGTGAAAAGTCCCTTCTCAGAGTCACCCATACTTCTCCTCCTTTTATGCCTCCTTTCAGAAGTATTCCAGACGGATGCACTTCCAGGATATATGTTTATAAACTTCCCTTTTCCATCAGCCACCGAGTACGGAGGTTGCCCTCTTTCCAGCCCCAGACAGCTCTGTTTTGTCAAAGTCACGCAAACACACTCAGTCCTGATTTTACCGGTCCGACTCTACCACTGGACTTAGCGCATCTGCCCAGGCCCTCTCTGCATTTAGGGTTGGCAGAACCTGCTTCACAGCTGGCGGTCCCCGCTCTGTCCACGTAAACTCGGGCTAAATATGGTAAACACCAACGTCATAACTCTGGCTCAGTGATGTTACCGGCAGGGTGTGCCACGGTACTTTATACTTTACCAAATTGGGGGGAAAAAATCTATTTTTTGCTTGAACGATAGTCAAGACACTCCCCCTACCAGGAGGAGTTGGAAACAGCCCTTTGGTGACTGCAGCGAGCGCATGAAAACAGACACAGTCCTGGACTAGACGGAGAGGTCAGAGCCTGCAGCCACCAGCACACGGCCTGCGGGCGCATCAGCAAAGCAGCCGTCAGAAATGTCCGAGCAGGACGCGCGCCCTCCTCGGCTCCAGCACTGGGGAGCACTTTGCTGCCGGCTGTCAGCTCACAAGTTTATTGGCTCCTGAACGATAATCCTGAATTGAGCCATCTGAAGTCAAACTCGTATTCCCCTGGCTTCGTCGTACTGAGAGTTCTGCTGTGAGTGACTCACTCTGTGCAATAAAAAATAAATAAATAAATAACGAAAATAAATAAAAATGCAAATCTACGCTTTTAACTACTCTTCAAATCGTGCCCAATGTAATGACCCCTGATAAGGGATCCTTCGGGAGGGCTTTGCGGCACAAGTTTCTTTTCAAGTTCGCTGAAGTTAGGGTTGAAGCCACCTTCCTCTCTTTCCTGCTCTATCTTCCCAAAGTAGGATCTTGGGATTGTATTAAAAGCCTGGGTCCAGGGCGGGGCGACGGTGGCTCCGTGGCAGAGTTCTCGCCTTCCATCCTGGAGACCCGGGTTCAATTCCAGAGCCTGCCCATGTCAAAAAAAAGTCCAGGTCCGCCATCTCAAAATTTTCACTGCTACTCAATACCATTAAAAAAAACCACCCTCTCATAACATATGTGGGAGGAGGGACCATTTCCATGGCAACATCCTCTCCTCCTTGACAAGCTCTGCCACTGCAAATAGGCAGCTGAGTTTGTTCCGAGATGGGTAAACAGTCACGTGACCTAAGAGGACCAGGGAAATATCCCCCCAAATCTCTCTCTCATGACCTTGTCATGTTGCCTAAATTCTAACACAAGTGAGTCTCTTTCTTGAAGGAATCTGTTTAAAGGTAAATGCTCACACACACACACACACACACACACAAAATCCACTAATTCTCTCAGCCAGTAAAATCTCAGCATGCCTCAAAATGGAGCTCATGGTTGAATGAAAAGAAACTGGGGTGGAGTGGGAGACCCCGCCTGTAGGATCTTAAATCACCTCAACTATTTAAACCTCAATAAAAGGGGTGCAATAATAGTTGCCCTACGTTTCCCATAAGTTATTGTGAGGATGAATTGAGGTTAGAACAAACTATACCAAAGTATGAGTTCCTTACTTTCTTGACTTTTAGCCAGACTAAAGGAAAGAAGAGAAGGAAAGACCATGCATTAGGGACCGCTGGACCAGAGTTCCAAAAGAAAGAGCTGGCTTCGTGTTACTTGTTTTGACTGTGACGATTATTTCCCCAAGGGCAATCTCAAAAGGTCAGGACGTTCCCAGCAATTTCTGAGCACGTCTGGCTGTGATGCTCACCCCTGGACTTCTTCTACATCCTTGGCAAACCCTCTTTCCATTTTGTGCCACCTCCTGAGACAACATGTTCCAAGAGCTTCCTTCCTGCTTTGCACAGTCACCTATACTCTTCAGTCTCGCACACAGCAAGGGGCAAGCAAGACACACACAGCAAGACACAGTGCCTTCTGTCTCCTAGCCACCAACAGGCATTTTCCAGGTATAACTATGTGTTTTTAGAATTTTGCAGACATTGATTCTCTCTTCTCTTTTTCAAGCTGTAGAGTTCTATCTAACCACTGGGTCTGCCCTCAGATAACCTTCCTCATCGGGTCTGCTCATAAAAACCACCATTGATTATTGCAACCAATAACCGTGGTTATTGCAACCAAGGCTTGGGCCTAGGAAACACAGTTGATGTGTGCAGTGAAGAGTTCCCAGGAGGGAAGTGAGATGTGAGCAACTCTATCTTAGGAGATGAGGGGAATGTCAGCGCCTTAGAAATCAGAAAACTCCCATATCACAGACTCAGAGGGTCCTAGCGTTGGAGACGTCACCTGATATACCCAGTCATAGCTACACTCTATGGGGCATTGACTCAGTGACTCAGTTTATTAATCATATATTCTCTCAATTTAATTCCCAAAGCAACCTGGTGAGAGAGGTGCTTCTCTCTGATTTTGTAGAGAGTTTAAGGAAACTGATCACCAACATGCAGTGACCAAGTGCCTAAACTGGGGCTTAAACCCAGGTCAACCTGGCAGTGACGCCTCATGTAAATAATTAACGGCCACAATGCTATGTCATCTCCCTGGTCTGGTGCATTCCGGAGAGGGAGAGGAAAGAGGTGGGGCAGCTGGAGGAGAAGAATAATTGTGAAGTGAAATTGTTGTTACTTTTTTTAATATAAAATGTCACGAGGTAGGTGAAAGAGGTTGTAGGAGCCAAGAAAACAAATCTCAGAGCAAAGGGTGCTGTGGAGACACGAGGAAAGTCTGTTCTTGGTGTCCTTCACAGCCTTCTCTCTCTCTCTCTCTCTCTCTCTCTCTCACACACACACACACACACACACACACACACACACACACACACACGCTGGGTAACCATTCTCAGTGAATGTTTGCTATAGAAATTCCTACCGAGAATAATTTTTTCAATTAACATTCCAATCAAAATCAATCATCTGTAATAAAGTTCTTCCAGGGCTGTGGGAGGCCCCAATCAGGTCAGAATTTCACAGTTTCCTCTACCTTTTTGATGCTAAAAACCTGAGGACTTGACCAACTCAAGAATGACCTGTCCCAAATCCTAACTGTCCTGAGCCAAGCAAGGCTCAGCAGACCCCAGGGCTGGCATTCCCTCCGAGCCATCTTCCAAAGCGCCATAACCTCAGTCAGCTGGAACCCAGTCTCAGTATTGCTGGGAGGGAGGCAGCCATTTCTTTTAATCCCTATTCAGCACTTCAGGTTGGAGGCTTGATTAGATTATCTCCATGGAGATGTGACTCACCCAATTATGGGATATAGGAAATCCCAATTGGATTAGAGGAAGAAGTGATTCCACCCATGTCATATGGGTCTTGCTTAATTTACTGGAATCCTTTAAAAGAGGAAGCACTTTGGAGAAAGCTTCAGAATGACAAGGGAGCCCCAAGAATCACAGAGCCCACACAGCCAGAGACCTTTGGAGAGGAAGAAGGAAAACGCCCCTGGGGGAGCTTCCTGGAACAAGAAGCTGGGAGGGAAAGCTAACAGACATCACCATGTTCACCATGAGCCTTTTCAGTTGAAAGAGAAACCCGGAACATCATCGGCCTTCTTGAACCAAGGTATCTTTCCCTGGATGCCTTAGATTGGACATTCCTATAGACTTGCTTTAGGTGGGACATTTTCATGGCCTTAGAACTGTAAACTTGCAACTTAATAAATTCTCCCCTTTAAAAGCCATTCTGTGTCTGGTATGTTGCATTCTGGCAGCTAGCAAACTGGAACACCTGTTCTAACATGGTAAGCGAAGGCTAACCCAAGGCTAGGAAGCCCCAAATAGAATCATCACCACAGCCATCAAATAGTATTTCCAATCATGTGACCTATTCCAGGATTAGCCATCTACAAGGTCAACTTGAGAAAGCAAACACCAGAAATCTGGGGAGAAATAAGGCATGTTCTCCACTTCTCTACCCAGTATATGCATTCTGAAAAGTACTTGGTGAATTCCATTTTCTGGGCTTATTGGCTCACTGTCCTTGAATTTCTTTACAATAAAACTGTGCTCTTAGTGATATTGTAAATGTAGGGAACTGGATGCCTGTGTGTGTTGGTCAGGGTTCCCTAGAGAAACAGAACAGGAGAGATCTGTAAAAATGAGATTTATAAAGATTTTATTAAAAAAAAAAAACATCGGAAGTGGAAGAGTCCAAAATCTATAGGGCAAGGTGTGAAGCTGGCAGCTCCAAGGAAGGGTCTGGACAAATTCTACAGGAGAGGCTCACTGGCTGAAGAAGTAGTGAAAGAATCTATCTTCTTTCTTAAAAGCCTTCAACGGATTGGATTATCTCATTTGTGAGAGATGCACCTTAGTTGATGACAGATGTAAATCTGTCACAGGTGCAATCAACTGACTGATGATTTAATACACCAGACTTCTTGTTTATCAGCCAGCCAGGAAATGTCCTTGCAGCAATGGTCAGGCTGGTGCTTGCCTGACCAGACAACTGGGCATAAATATTTGGCCAAGTTGACATCAGAACCCAACCATCACACTGCGTGGCTGCCGGCGGATATCTAAACCACTACAACTTTTATGAGAGCGTTTTACTTAAAGCCCTTAAAATGCACATCCCATGGGCTTAGTACAGTCATCTCTGATAAATTTCCATAAAGAAATAATTAGATAAATATCACAAGAGGCAAGTATGTTTATTGTGACATTGTTTAAAATAGTTACAAACTAGAAACAACCAAATAAATGAGCTAAATTATTTATAGTCTATTAACACAAATGAACGTCACTCAGCCCTTTAAAATGATCTTGATTTCCCAAAAGAATTAAGAGCAGGGAATCAAGCAGATATTTGCACAACAATGTTCATAGCAGCCTTATTCGTGATTGCCAAAAGGTGGAAGCAACCCAAGTGTCCATCAAGAGATGAATGGATACATGAGACAACATGGATGAATCTTGAAGACATCATGTCAACTGAAGTAAGTCAGACACAAAAGGACAAACATTGCATGATTGCACTTATATGAAATATCTAGAATAAAAAAATCTACAGACATGTGGATTAGAGGCTGCTAGGGGCTGGGAGGAAGGCAATTGGGAGTTATCGCTTAATGAGTACAGAATTTCTGCATGGGGTGATGAAAAAGGTTGGGTAATGGATGATGTGGATGGTGGCACATCATGGTAAATGCAATAATGCTGCTGAATTATATACATAAAAATGATGAAATGCAAAACATATGTACATCTTACCACAATTTAAAAAATGATCTTATAGGATTTTTTTGGTTGATGGAGAAAGGTGCTCATTTTAGATTAAATGAATAAAGCATATTACAAACTAGTCTGAACCATATTTCCCATTTTTATAAAACGTACATGAATAAATGCATAGAAAAATCGAGAGGATCATTCCTAGTAATCTCTGCTTTCCAGGATAATTATGGATGTTCAATTCCTTCTTTATATTTTCCAGCATTTCTGAAATTTTTACACCGAGCATATTTTATAAGCAAAAACTAGTTCCATTATGATTTTAAAAAGTGAAAGAACATGTCCGTGAAAAATTCCTTAGCCTCAAATAAATGGAAATTTTAGAAACTAACTGAAAATCAGAAAACTGTCTCATTAAAACCTGACCAGGTTCCCGGTGCCTGCCCATGCAAGCAAACAAACAAACAAAAACCCACCAAGAAGTCAGCACTTTTTGAGCTACACTGTCCAAAATGAAAGCCGCTCGCTGCATGTGGCTACTGAGCACTTAAAATGTGGCTACTCCAAACGGAGATGTGCATAAGCATAAAATCCATTGGATTGCAAAGACTTAGTACCAAAAAAAGAGTGTAAAATATCTCACTAATAATTTTTATATTGACAACATTTGGAAATACTATATCAAATATATGGGGTTCAATAAAATAATGTTAATTTAAATTAATTTCACCTGTTCTTTTTCTTTTTTTTTTTAACTACACCTGGGACCCATATTATATTTCTATTGGGCAGCACTGGAGAGAGGGTAAGAGGCCAAAAGAGATAAGTGCAGGCGCCGTGACATTTTCCAGTCTCCTCCCCTGAGTTGCCAGAACCCAGTGCAGCTCCATGTCCGGCCTGGTGGTCCGGTGTCTCGATCAAGTGGGGCGTCTCTCCTGCATGTCCCCACCCCGGACGCCCACCAGCCCCCGCACGTGAGCGACACACTCAGAGAGAACGGACTTATCCTCCGCCATGCCCGGTGCCCGGCAGTCTACTCGCTGCAGCCACCGCAGCCGACGTCCGGGTCCTTTGAACCTGCTGTTCCCTCACCCGGGGACACCCTTTCCCTGGCTGTTTGCCTAGAGAACTCCTACCCCTCCGGCAATGTCCGCGCACCCGCCCTTCCTTTCCCTGGGGAAGCCTTCCTTGATTTCATGGAAGATCAAGCGTGATCTCTAGGTTTATTTGGTGGTAATTTGATTACAGTCTTTGGGATGATTTTTTAAATGTCTATTTCCTTGATTAGATCATAAAGCCCACAGCAGCAGGGTATTGATGGAGCTCCAGCATCTAACACAGCGGGGAGTACTCAGTGGGCACTCAATAAATACTTTTTTAATGAAAGAAATGTCCCTAATTCCCTTTCGTGAGTCCTTAGGAATCATGCACTCATCAGCTCAGACCCCACACAGACTTTTCGGTATTTTAGTACGTGCTGTCTCTTCATGAACGAGTTCTATACATATCCTGACACTTGTCAAGCACCATTTCCCTTTCTTCATCTCTGTTAAACATCAGCTGATACCTTTCCTGCTCTAGGATGAGTAAATCTGATCCAAATGGACTCATGCTTGTACATTCTTATCGTGCACATCCTGAACTTGCCTGAGAGAAGAGCCCAGATTTTTTTTTTTTATCTTTTGAGCCTAGATTTTGATAAACCATCCTTGTCTGGAAGACATCACATCTCCTGGGCTATGATCCTACTTCAGACACACCCCAGATCTAACCCCATTCTGTGAAAACACAGCCTCTTGAAGAGCAGACAAGTCTTAGCAGGAGACCAGAACCAGCTTTGCAGAGAAACTAATAATTCTAAATGATCTTAAATGTGAGACGGAAAATTTTAACTTAGCAGATGACTCTCCAGTCTTCCAGGTAATAAACTGGCAGCCTGATAAACTTCAAGAACATCTCATGAAGCAGTGAGTAAGTCTAAAGCAAAGAACCACAGACTTACTTCTATGTAAATATTTTATGATTAGAATTTTCCTTACAATGATTTCCAGAAAAAGCTCCTGTACTATTTCGTAAGATGAAGATCTCCAACCTATTCATCAGAGCCCTGAAAAGAAACCCAGGAGTTGCTGGGACCATTGTCTGGCAACGCTCCCCCGCTGTCCCACCCAAGTCGAGAGGCCAGCAGAGCCAGCTACTGTCAAAACGCAAACATAATCCTGTGTTTACACAAAGCCAAGCTTCAGTCACATTTTTTTAAGTTGGACGGACTTCTGGTTACTGCACCTAAAAAAGGCTCAAGAGAGTTCTCAGAAACACAGAATGATTGATCATGGAGATGTGTGCAACGTGTGGAGAATAAACACCAGAGCAAAAGACAGAAACCTGGGGTTACAATCCCGGCGAGGATGTTTCAGGAGTTTTCCTGGCCTCTGTCCCCTCACTCCTGGCCTCTGTCTTCTCCTTCAAACACAACCTTGCAGGAGACCTTCTCCACTTTTCTCTGGACGGTCTGTAGATGAAAGACCCCTGGCCACAGCAGATAACCTCAATAAACCACCCTCATCATGGCTTTTCCTAAATCTCTGCCTCACTCTCTTTGGTCCCTCCCTCTTGCTTCCTGGAAGCACCTCCCACATAATCCACTTATATCCAAGACCTTGTCTCAGGTTCTCCTTTCAGGGGGATCAACACCAAGGGAAATCTCACCATATGGGATTGTGCCAAACATTAAGTTCAGAACATGATACATGTCTGGCTACAGAGGCTGATACATAGTTTATCTCAATCCCTGCCTATTTTCTGCTTTTTCCAGATGTGCAGACCTACTCACTATTCCCCACACCCAGCCAACCCTTCCCAGCCCCATCCTGCTGCTCAGTCTGTTTTTTTCCAATGGAACGACTTCCCCAACTTCCACTTGATGAAATCCTGCCCATCCTGAAGCAACCTTCCCTGAACTCCTTGAGTGGATGAAATCCTCCAGTTATGTCCTCTCTAGCCCCACATCTCTCACCTTTATGACACTTGGCACGATTTTACATCTTCTCACTGTCTTGTCCTCCTTCTTACTTGCCTCCCACCAGCTAAAGCACGCAACCACTCTGGACATCATTTCTCCCCATTCTACCTTCCCAAAGCACACTGTTGCAACTTGCTGTGCTGGTTTGAAACTGTCATGTGCCCCAGAAAAGCCATGTTCTTTACATCTTAATCCAATCTTGTGGGGCAGACCCATTTTGGGGGGGGACCTTTTGATTAGGTTGTTTCCATGGGGATGCGACCCACCCAACTGTGGATGGGACCTTTTGATTAGATGGAATGTGACCCCGCCCATTCAAGATGAGTCTTAATTAGTTTACTGGAATCCTTAAAAGAGCTCACAGAGAGAGCCAGAGCCAGCACAGAGAGCAGATGCCTAGACACAGACATTTGGAGGTGGTTGGACAGCGAACATAGAAAGCCACTGGAATCAGAAACTGAGAACAAGGCAACCCAGGTGCATAGGACCAGGAGATGCCAGCCATGTGCCTTCCCAGGTGACAGAGAAACCCTGGACGTGACCGGCCTTTCTTGAGTGATGGTATCCTCCTCTTGGTGCCTTAATTTGGACATTTTCCCGGCCTCAGAATCGGAACTTGTAACTTAATATACTCCCTTTATAAAAACCAATCCATTTCTAGTATATTGCATTCAGTAACTTTAGCAAACCGAAACACTTACACAAATCACATTCTCCTCTGAAGTACAGTTTAGTTGTGCGTTTTGTATTTGTTTAGCAAGAGTTTCAGCACAAAGCCCAAAGTTGTGCGCTCAGCAGAAAGGCAGGCTGTCAGTCCAGCCTGGGAGTTGTCTCTCTGAGCTCCCTGGTATTGTTAGACTACAGGCAGGAGCTGCCGTCTGGCCTTCTCCCAGTTCCATCTCCTGCCCCAAATCGGGGAGCACTGGCTGTCGCGCCAGCCTTCTTCTGATCCAGCCCACAGAAACCCTGCCAGTTTCTCGGCACAGAGGCTGTTATCAGTGGAAAAAGGAAGCCTAATGAGTGGGCCACACCACTGTGCAGTAGGAAACCACCCAGCACAACGCTGGGCTGTGCACTTGTGACCAGACTCCCTTGGGCCAGAGAAGCCCTAAGTGGTCACTGTGATCCATGAGATGTGAGGAGCTTTGGGAAGGAATGCAGATACAGTAAAGACTTCAGTGACGTTCCCCTGTCCCTTCCTTCCTGCCTTGGATGTAAACACTATGTCTGGCACCCCAGCAGCCACCTCATGACCGTGAGGAAAAGGGACCAAAAACCGAAGAGGTGCTGACCCTGACCAGCTGAACCTCCACACTTCTGGCGATGTGCGAAAAATAAATACCAATTCTTGTTTAAGCCAACCTCAGTAGACTTTTCTCTTACTTGCAGGCAAATGCATCCTCACTGATACAGATATAGAGCAGAAGTCTTCTAGTTACCGCTTCTGTGGCCCTATGCTTCACACAGACGGGTGTGCCCTGGGGAAACACACATCACCTACGGACATGTCTTGCCTACGCTTGCTCGATGAGCTCCCTGAGAGCAAGGCTGTGTAACCCATTGGGGCGTCTCCTGCCATGTCAGCACCAAGCCCAGTGTCTCACTCATCGTACTTGTTTAGTAAATATTTTTTCCCTGCCTTTAAGCAGGAAGAAATAGAGAATCTGCTTTGGACTACTGGAGAAAATGGTGATTTATGCAATATTGGTGTTGGTGTTTCACTTGGCCTGGAGAGGTCAAGAAGGTCAGGAAATGAACTTCCTACACTCACTGTTAGTACCCCTCCAACTACACTGTTCTTCAACCCCTTCGTGAAATTTCCTTCAAAAGATGGTGACTCCAAGTATGCTATAGGACATTTCTATTTAAAGAGTTAAATGAAGAGGGGAAAAAACACTAAAATCCAAAGCACTGGCCAGCTCATTAAGATCTCTTATCAGGATCTTTTATCTCTTGGAAGTTTCTGAAATCAACCCAGGCTTTTGGGTTGAAGACTTGAAGATAAGTTTCCTGAATTTCCTCTGGATAAACACTGCTGAGTAAACGTTGGCTCAAAATGACATGGCAAATTGAAGCATTTACTGAGGAAAGTGTACAAAGAACTTGACATAATTTCCAAAGGATTTTATTCTAAAAATATTTTTATTAGAGCCTGAAATGATTTAATCATCACCTTGTATTTAGTCAGAGCTCGGCAAGTGATCTTTGCCAAACAGTGATATTCTTTCAAGCTTTTAAACAGGAAACTCAGCCCAAGAACAGAAAACAGAATTGTGCCAGTGACTTGTAAATGTTTTCTTCTCACTCGCGGCTGAAGGTGCGACAGACTGGTAGCATTAGATCTTTGGTAAATGGGAGAGAGGGGTTCCTAGAATAGGACTCAGATCTTCTTGTTTTGATTACAGACTCAACCCCACTTTGTTGTCCTAAGAACACCCCACCAACAATGAAAACCAAGCAGGAAGCACCATTCATTCATTTGCCATGTCTTTGACATTGGAGCATCTGTAGACCTCCACTTTCCAAACGGCATCTTCAAAGATTTGTTTGAAGGTTCCAGGGACTCATATGGATGGTTGAGCAGGCCATTAGAGAAGAAGCCTGGGACACAGACCCTCCAGGAACAGGTGGAGAGCTTCCTAGATGGACATAAGGGTGGGGACAGGACTTCACCTTCCTTGTCTTTGTATACTCAGAACATAACAATGCCCTTTGCTCCTTGGTTCACCAAGTATCCATTGAATGCCTAATGAATGGCAGGCATTGTGTTAATCAACAAGGACAACACACGGTATTAGATAAAGCGTGTACCCTCAAGGAGCTTACCAGGCATTGAAAAGCCACAAGCAACCTCAGGGTCCTTAGAGATAGAAGAGGTTAAGAATGTGACATCTGTAGCTAGATAATGAGTTCAAATTCTGCCTCCACTCTTTACCAGTCTTGCAGTTGGGGCAAATCACTGAAGCCTTCCAACCTCAGTTCCTCATATGTAAATTAGGGCTCTTCTTAGTGGCTGCCTCATGGCTTTTGGGGAAATCAACAAGGTAATGTCTGAACCTTGGAAGACTCTGGAGTGTCAGGTTGATAGGTGGTAAGGATTCCAGTTGAGATGGTTGTCTGTGCTTGGGGGCAAATAAGAGAGGCATCTCTCCCATGTTTGGAGATCGATGAAGGTCTCCTAGGAAAGACTGAACAGTAAGGAGGAGTAGGATGCCAACTGAATAAGATGGGAAAGGGTTTTCCAGACTCAGAAAACAGCACATGCCAAGGTCCTGAGACCAGGGAGAATGGAGACTGGAAGGTAAATGCAAGTGGTTCAGTGTGTCTCGTCCTGAGTTGGTGGGAGAAGGAGGATTGGAGGAGATGAAGCCAGAGAGCTAAATATTCATCCTTCATTCGATACACATTTGCCGAGTGCCCACTACATGCCTGGCACTCTTCTGGAAGCTGGAAACATCTTGGTGAATGAAACAGGTGCCAACTCCTGCCCTCAAGGAGCTTACATTCTAAGAGACAGAAGGAGACGAGCTAAATCAAACACAAGAGCAGACTGTAGAAGCCTGTGCGCCTCACTCAAGGGGCCGGGAACCCAGTGTGTGGGCCATCGGCAGCCAGTTAAGAGTGCAACAGAGGAGTGCCCGGGTCGGGCTGAGCTTTGCAAAGACTCCTCAGCCTCCCCCTGGTGGCTGCCTCACTCGGCAGCAGTCAGCCTCGTGGAGTCTGACTTAGGCTGGTCATCCTCAGCCTTGGGGGCCTGTGGTCCTAGCTGGGGGTCACGCAGGTTGGTTCTCTCTTCATACCCTTTCCATCATATCACAGCTACCCTTCTGTAGCATTTTGGTGTCCCCTCGCGGTCATCAGCTTTCTTCCTTGGAGCCTTTGCACAGGTCCACCACTTGCTTAAGACACGTCACAGGATGCTTTGGAGAGAAAAAGGACAGACCCTGGGCCAGCCCTCGGGTTGCTCCCAGCCTAGTAGGGGAGAAGAGAAAGCGTGATCAGCCTCAGAGAAAGGAGAAAGCACTAAATGGCCCAAAGAACATTTGGGAATTCAGAACTAGGAAAGATTACTCTCGTGGTTGGAGAAGGCTTTGCAGTGAGGTGCAATGGAGCAGAGTCCCCAGGTGGGAATAGAGTCTGGAGAGAGGAAAACTCATGAGCAAAGGCCAGTTGCAGGACAGCACCAGGGTAAATGGGCAAGCTGTTCTTCTTGCCCCTTTATTTTTTCTTTTTCTTCTGTTCCATTTTGAGGATTGTTTTTTAAGAAAATTTATTGTGGCAACATGTAGACAACATAAAATTTCCCATTTTCACCACTTTCAAATGTGCCATTCAGCGATACTAACCACATTCACAAAGTCATGATATCACTACCATCCATTACTAAATTTTTCCATCACCCCATCCACAAACCCTGTACCTGTTTCCCTCCCCGCACCGCTGGTGACCTATAATCTACTTTCTGCCTCTAGGAACTTGTATATTCAAGCTATTTCACTGAAGTGAAAACACACAATAGCTGTGCTTTTGCTTATTTCGCACGACATGAGGTCTTCAAGTTTCATCCCTGCTGCAGCATGTATCTGAATATAACTTCTATTTATGGCTGAATAATATTCCATTGTCTAGATAGACCACATTTTGTTTATCCATCCACCTGTTGAGGGACAGGTGGGTCCCTTCCACTTGTTTGCCCCTTTCTTTTACTGCATAAGCCACTGAAATCAACAAGCATTAATTGATCACCTCCTGTGTGCCAGGCTGTAAGGACTTTCTCTTTTCAGAAAACTGTTGAGCAGCTGCTCTGGCAAAAGTGTCTTGTTGCAGCCGAAGCTTTAGGTGACACCACACAGGACGTGAGGGCTCCCATTGAGGCGTAGAAAAGCTCTGGTTATCCTCTGCCCCACGGACTCCTCCTTTGGTGGGTCACTGCAGCTCAAGGGTTTTTGTTTTGTTTGTTTTGTTTTTAGCAGATCGTTTATGTAGAGGCAGGACAGTGTGAAGCAGGGTGGAACTGGAGGAGGGAGGCAGGCGATGGGGTAACCAAAGGAAAGAACTTGAGAACAGACTGCTGCAGCTTAACCTTGAATTACACAGCGGCAGATGGACCTGGCGTCGTTCCAGGCAAGGCTGAAACAGGATTAGACACTTTTTTAACACTGGTGGGAAAACACATGTGGCTTTTGGGCTGCAAGGGCTCTGTGTTCCTGCACTCCACACAGCACTAGGACTTCTACACCATCGGTTCCAGGCCTGAGTTGGCAGAGTCACCTTACCTGCCCCGGATCCTATCTCCACTTTGGCTAAGGAGCGACACGCAGAGGGTTGCATCTTAAAATAGTCAAATAATGACAGGGAGCGTTTCAATGGGATACAATTATTATTAGATGTGGTTGCAAGAATTGTTCACTGAAGGACCTTGGCTGAAAATTATAGGAAATTAGGACGGTAATAAAGGAAAGCACAAAAAGGATGAGACATTTTAAAGGGGAGTCGTCAGAACAAGGCTCTCGGCTCCAGCCTGTGTTTGATGTTGGCTGGAGAGTGCACTACGGGGTGAGCCAGTTTGAGAGAGATGACAGGCTCAAAGCTTACTAATTCCGTGGCTCCCGTGTGGAAGCCCCAAATGGGACAAAAATGCAGAGCAGTCTGCTAGGGAAGGACGTCTGGGTCAGAAAGCAAAGGAAAATTCAAGGAAGGAAGTCTATCCAACGCAGAGCGCCCGGCCCAGGGCCGCCGGGAAAGGAACAGGGCTGAACCAGGGCTTCTCGGCCCGGCCTGCTCTTTGGAATCACCCGCAGGGCTTCCCGAACTCCCAGTACCCAGGCCGCTTGCCATGTAGTCTCTGGGGCGGCCAGGACAGTGGGGTCACTGCAGTCTCCCCAGGTGCCAAGGTACCTCCCTCCACTTCAGAAAAGTATTTAGGAGAAAACCCTGCTCAGGGTCTTGAATATTCAAAAGCTGATGAGAAGCAGAGGGCCATCCCCAGGGGGGCTGCAGGGGTGCAGGCAGCTCCTGGGGTCTCTGGTGGTGATTTTCTGGCTGAAAGTGGGGCTAGGTGGGGGACCTTCCCTAGAGGGAGGTACGTGGATCTGGGGAAGGCCACAAAGGGAGGCCTGGGGCTGCAGCTCAGGTGCTTGCTGACCATAAGGTGGGGAGCTGGGGCCCCAGACAGGACCTGCTATCAGCATCACACAGGGGACCAGAAACACGGGGCTCACAGGGGAAATGCGACAAATGTGATGGACAGGAAAGGAAGGCATGAAGGGAAGGTCGGGAAACAGGGGGCCTGGGGAGCTACCCCTTGATGAAGATGTATCCATTACTCAAAAAAGCAGCAGGGACTTAGAACCATGTCTAAGAGTTACCCCCAGAGAACCTCTCTTCTGCTCAGATGTGGCCTCTCTCTCTAAGCCAACCTGGCAGGTGAACTCACTACCCTTCCCTCCTACGTGGGACATGACTCCCGGGGGTGTAAATCTCCCTGGCAACGGGGGACAGAACTCCAGGGATGAGCCGGGACCTGGCATCGAGGAAATAGAGAAAGCTTTCTTGACCAAAAGGGGGAGGAGAGAAATGAAACAAAATAAAGTCTCAGTGGCTGAGAGATTCCAAACAGAGTTGGGAGGTTATCCTGGAGATTATTCTTATTTATTATACAGATATCCCTTTTTAGTTTATGGTGTATTGGAGTGGCTGGAGGGAAGTACCTGAAACTGAGCTGTGTCCCAGTAGCCTTGATTCCTGAAGATGATTGTATTGTATAATGATATAGCTTTCACAGTGTGACTGTGTGATTGTGAAAACCTTGCGACCAATGTTCCTTTTTTCCAGGGTATGGACAGATGAATTAAAAAATGGATAAAAGATAAATAAATAATGGGGATAAAGGGTAAAATAAATTGGGTAGATTGAAATCCTGGTGGTCAGTGAGAGGGAGGGGTAAGGTGTAAGGGATGCATGAGCTTATTCTTTTTCTAGAGTGATGCAAATGTTCTAAAAATGATCATGTTGATGAATACATAACTATGTGATGATATTGTGAGCCACTGATTGTACACCATGTATGGAATGTGTGTGTGTGTGAAGATTTGTCAATGAAAACATTTTTGAAAAAAGAAAAGAAAGCAGCAGGGACTCAGATGGTGGCATAAGATGCACGGATGCAACTTTGCACGTGGGGCTGTCACGGGCTCCTGCAGGAACAATTTTGCCAAGGATTTGCATTCCCGGGTCCTGGGGGCCAGGTGAACCACAGGCCCCGAGGTGGTCAAACTCAGGCGTGCATCCAAATTCCCTGGAGGCTTGTTCCAGCACCCACCAACCCCCGCCCACCCCAAGCTTCCCATCTGCAGGTCTGTCGTTTCCAGCCCGTTCCCCACAACGTGATGCTGCTGGTCTGGGACCCGGCTCTGAGAACTGGTGACCTTGGCCGCCCCCACCCCAGCCCACCCCACCCCCTTCCCTGCGGCTCCACAGCGGTCCCGCCCAGGGGCGGATCCCAGGCGCCCAGAGGCCGGGGCCGGGCTTGTTTCCAACGAGGGGCCCGGGAGAGGCCAGCTGGATGCCCGGGCTTGGGGGCCACAGCGCCCCCGCGGAAGGAGGGAGGCAGGCACGGGAGGAGGCACCAGAGGCCCAGAGCCGGGAACACGGGAGGGTGTCGGGAGCGCGGGCGGGTGCAACCCCGGCTGTAACTGCAAATGCTTTGAGGTTTGGGTTCCTGATGCTTGACAAGGACAAAATAATTTAATCCCTGAACTTTAATCTCGCCCTAGGAACTCGATGATGGGGGAGGAGGTAGGATATTATTTGGGCGATAAGGGGTTGTTTTAGACCCTTCGGGCAGTGCGAGGCCACGCTGACCCCTGCACCCGCCGCCTGTTTCTGTGGGCAGCGCTTCGCTGGGGCTGCTTTGCTGGGCCTGACAAAGGATACTTGTCCAAAATACAGTCAAACTGGGGCCTTGTATATTCTGTTGGGTTATTTTACTTTTGGCCATTTCGTTTCCTCGCAGAGCTGCAGAGGCGCTGCATCAGAGAAGGCCGGACAGACGGACAGACGCGGAGGACAGGAAACAGCGGGCGTTCAGCCCTGGTCCCCGCGGTTGCGGAGCCGACGTCACTCGCTGCTGTCCTTTATGGTGTCCCAGCCTCGCGGCAGCCGGGTCTCCCCGCGCCCAGCGGGCTTGGGAGGGGCGGGACCCGGCGCCTGTGTGTCCCGCCGCTGACGCCCAGCCGGTGGCCGCAGGCCTGCTGGGGCGCCCCCAGCCCCGGGAAGCGCTGTAGGGCGCAGGGCCTTGCTCCAACCCCTGCTGCTGCCTCCCCCCTCCTCGTTCCTGACTTATCTTCGGCGGGTTTAGGGGAGACACCGGACAAATGCAGCCCGGCCTTCCCTGCCCTTCCGGGCGCCAGGCTGCCCAAGGAAACCCAGCGTCCGCGCCGTCCCTCCTTCCTGGCCCTACACCCTCCGGGCCAGCTCGCCCCTCGCCCGTCCTGGGATTCGCAGTCACGGAGACCTAACACTGCAGCCCATCGAGGCCGAGTCCTTCCGGGTGAGGCTGAGGCTCAGAGAGCCGCGGTGCCCTCACTCTGCCACGGGGCTACGGCATTTGCTCATAGATTATTTGCAGATGACATGAGGCAGGGTATGCAAACCCCGGCACGTCCTGGGCGCTGCAGCATTGGTTTACCCTTCTCTGTGCTTCCCTTTTTCTCCCGCTTCTGTCCTCTGAGCCTCCCTGCGTCATCCTCAAGGGTTTCTGAGTCCCCCGCAGAGGCCCTGTGTCCCCAGGTGGGGGTCCTTCTGAAGACCCGGCGGGCAGCCCCTCTGGGAGTCTCCTCGCCGGCGGGTTGGCTTTGGCTCCCTCTGCCTGGAGGAGGAGGACGTGTCAGTGCAGACGTGTCCAGGCAGGAGGGCAGGCTTGGGGCTGAGCCCGGGCAGGGGCTGCCCCACAGCAGCTCGTGGCCCAGGGGACAATGCCCACTGTGGGGTGTCGCAGCCAGCAGATGCCAGCGGGTGGGGCGGGCAAGGGTGGGAAACCAGCAGCGGAAGCACCCTGCTGGCTTATGCGTCCCAGCCAGCGACCGCCACTAGGTCCTGGAAGTAACCTGAGAGGGTCTGGCAGGAGCAGGGAAGCCTGAGCGAGCCCTGACAGTGGGATTTCGTGAGTCCACACAGGTTGTCGGGAAAACCCAAGTCTTATGGGTCGACCTGTGTCCTCCAAAAAGGCATGTTCAGGTCCTAACTCTCAGTCTGTGACGGTGACCATATTTGGAAACAGGGTCTTTGGAGATGGGATGAGTCAAGTGGAGGCCATACTGGTCCAGTATGACTGGTGCCCTTAGAAGAAGGGAAGAACTGGACACAGACCCGGGGGAGAAGGCCACGTGACCATGGGGCACAGGGTGACGCCCAGGGATGCAACCCAGAAGCTGGGAGAGTCAAGGAAGGATTTCCCCATACAGATTTCAGACTTCTCGCCTCCAGAGCCGTGAGAGGATACATTTCCGTTGTTTTACACTTTCAGTTCCGGGGACTCTGTCACAACAATTCTAGAGCAGATAGGCACCAAGTAACACACGATGTATCCAGCCAGCTAGCAGACACTTCCTAAGGCTGCCTGTGACACGGCCCCCTGCCAGGTGCTGGGGAAATAGCCACAAACGAGAAAGCTCCTGCCCTGGAGAGCTGAGATTCTACCCCACCCTTCCTGAAAAGCCCCGGTGTATTCCCACGAGCATATGAACACTTGAGACACCAGGTCCATGCTTTAGGACACAGATTGTTTTGGGTTTTTGTGACCCGGGTCCCCTGTCATCCCCAGTTAGTTCTTGGGGAGCTGGTATTTGATTACATAAGACTTGTGTTTTCCTACAGGCAGTAAAGAGAAGTGGGAGGTTTCCAAACACTGCCTTCTGTGCCCCCCAGATTTTGTGGGGAAAGGTGAAAAGAAAACACCTTCAACCCATCAACAAGAGAATCAGCATAAAATAGATGGGATCAGTCATCTTAAAGAAATAAACCATCTGGTGTCATATGTTTGGTTTAATTTGCACTGAAGTACACAGAATTAGATTATTCATAAGGTTGGCTCGGGACCCACACCCTTCGTTGGTCAACACACAACACTTTAGAAAGTCTGTTTGTTTTATAATGAGTTGAACAATAATAATCCGCCTGCCCAATATGAGATCTAGAATTTTATGAAACTTACGTCTTTCTAACCCAACCCACGCATTTCCCCTGTTGTAACTGTGACCCTGGCCCTTGGGATTAGCATTCTCTTGCTTACTTAAAATACAGTTTTATCACATATATATGTGCTCCTACTATGCATAGACAGAGCTTAGCTTTGGTTGTTTTCCGCTTTATATAAAGGGGCATCCTGCGAAATACAGTTTCTGGAACTTGTTTTTTCTTACTCAAAAGCGTATTGCTGGGGCGCACCACAGTGTCTCAGTGGCGCAGTTCTCACCTGCCATGCTGGGGACCCGGGTTCGATCCCCAGGGCCTGCCCATACCAAAAAAATTTTTAAAAGCCTATTGCTAAGATTTCTCCATGTGGTTGCCTGTAGGTGTGGTTTATTTTCACCGCTTATGTAGCATTCCCTTATGCTATTACCCCACTTATTTCTACCATCATTCTCTTGTTTAGCAGGTCTCTGGGTTGTTTCTACATTTGTTTGTTCTTTATTATGGAAATTTTCAAACTTATGCAAAAGCAGAGGGAACGGTCTCCAGAACCCCCACGTGCTCACCACCAGCTTCAACCGACACACAGCCGGTCTTAGTTCATCTGTATCCCCCCAGTCGTGCATTATTTTGAAGCAAATCTCAAACATCAGATCACACCATTCATAAATATGCACATATCAGGATGTGTCTCTTAGAAAGAGAACTCTTTTTTGAAAAATGTAATGATCCCAACAGCATACCTATTCCTTAATAGTATCATAAATCCAGGGTACAAAATTTCCTGATGGCCTCATGAGGTTTTCCAGGGCATGCCCCATGCTGGAAACTGGAGGTGACGAAATGAGGGCTGCTGTTCCATCAGGGCAGAGGCTGAATAGTCCTTGGTGCTTCCCAGCTGGCTGCAGCCAGTCTTTTTTCTAGATCAATTAATTGCTGAAGCTGCCCAAAATCCGAAGATGGGAGACGCCGAAGGGGCAGTGAAGTTGCAGGCCAGGGAGCAAGAAGCCCCGGGAAGGCAGAACCACCAGGGCAGCAGACTGCAGTATCCCCATCCACCCCTCCCATCGCGACCCTGTTTGCATTTCCTTTCCCGGTTAAAATTCCTTTAACTGTATATGATAGAATTATTAATTCCCCAAGGTCTCCGCCTGCCCCCCCTCTTACTTTCTTTACCCTCTCTATGTGCTTAGAAAACAGGAGAGGCAAGGAAGAGGAGATGATAATAGGGAAACACAGAACTGAGAGTCAGAAGCCCACCCTTAATCTCCTGAGTTTAATCTGAGGGTTGGCCAACTTTTTCTGTAAAGGGCCAGATAGTAAATCTTTTATGCTGCCTCAGCTCCTCAGCTCTGCCTTCCAAGAGCAAAAGCAGCGGTAGGTAACAGGGAAAGGAAGGGGCATGTTTGTGTTCCAGTAAAACTTCATGTACAGAAACGGGGCAGGCTGATGTGGCCCACAGGCTGTAGTTTGCAGGCCCCCGATCTAAACAATGCAAATATTTTTATTTGTTTGGTCCTCCTCTATTTTTGAGTATTAAGTAGCTAGCATTTTAGTTAACTGCTATTATTATTGCTGATTTTCAGGTGAGGAAACTGACGCACTGTGAGATGGAAGGGACTGGCCAACGCCTCATTTAGCCCCTGGCTGAGCTTGAACTTGAGCCCCAGCAATCTGCCCTCAAAGTCCATATCCCTAACTTTTACTCTTTGAATAGATGCAAACGAATTTTTATAATGTTGTCATCAGATAAATTGTATAAAATAATTTCTGATTTTTCCTTAGCATCATAACTATTTGTCTCACAATCTTGATAATTATGATCTATAATTGCTGCAGAAGTTTTGCTGATCATGGCAATAAGTTTCACTTATGCTTTAATGCTATCAAAATGATTACTTTTCCATACGGTCCTTTATGTATGTTTCTTTTACAAATTTCCTACTTGGGTCCTTTGCCCTTTTATCCATTAGGTTATGATGCTTTTCTTCAAACTTTTACTCTATACGGTTTAAGTATTAATTCCTTGAGCTTGTTTGATACGATAATTTCCTTTAAATTTTGCTTTTATTTTCTTATTAGGCAGAAATCGTTACATAATCAAGCCTGTCAATCTTTGCTCTTGTGATTCTTTTATTGCTAGCGAACACTGAAGTGTTCAGCCTGTTTTTGTTTATTCTACAAATATTTATTAAATGCTCACTACAAGCCAGCCATGCTTTGAAGGCCGTGAGGTTACAGCTGATACCTAAATAACATCTCTGCCCGATAGAGCTGCCATTTGGGTGGGGAAACTAGACGGAAAGTAAAGAAGCAAATATATAACATAAGGCCTGTTGGTGAGAAGTGTTATGATGTCACCTGACACAAGGTGAGGGGACAGAGGACGTAAGGAAGTGCCATTTTAGAAGGGCCTCCGGGAAAGTCACATTTGAACAGAGATCCAAACAGGTGAGCCGTGAGCTATGCTGATTTTCCTGCAATTTGTTGGTTTTTGTTTTGCAATTTGTTGGTTTTTGTTTTCTGGTATTTTTAGTTCATTAATTTATTTGAAAAAAAAATTTTTTTTGGGGGGTGGCATGTTATAAAAGAGGCTCTGGGTTATTTTTTCTAATTTGTATAGGGTCATCTCAATATGCTCCCTTTTGTCTTTTAAAACAAACAGGTCCTGTTGTTTTAAACAGAAAAAATTGTGTTGGTTTTTTTTTTTCTGTTTTAAAAAAAAAACAATAGATTCTGTTGTTTAAAATAGGGGAAAAAAACCTGCTTTAAAACAACAGAAATTTATTCTCTTACAGTTCTGGAGGCTAGAAGAATAAAATCAAGGAGTCAGCGAGGCTATGGGCAAACTGTGTCTTAACCATCTTTGTACCTACAATACCTCCCAGAGGGCCTGGCCAAATTAGATTTTTAAGACTTTTTTTTTGTTGAGTGAATAAATTAACCAATCAATTTTGAACTTCATTCAGATATTTTCAACTCTTAGAAAGGCCTAAGGGTACCTCATTCTTTTAAATAGGTCACAAGGGGCAGAGAGCCACTCACCTGCATAAAAAAGTTTTAGGACTTTTATTCTGAAAAGTAGCAAAACGTCTCTTTTACTACAAGCCCGCTCTTAACACAGGGTCTTGTTGCACAACTGAAGGACAGAACCGAGTCCCCCAAAATGGCAGAGCCATTTCCTTGAGAGAGGACGAGGTCTGTTTGTGAATTGTTTTATTGCCTTCGCCTCAGCTGGACGGGGCTACACCCCCTCACGGGCCATCTTCAGCGTGGTCAGACTGTAGGCTTTTCCGGTTCTGTGTTTCCACCGTTCGTGCATCCAGATTCCCCCGAGAGCTAAGAAGACCAGCAACAAGGGAGCCAACGCGATCTCCCAGGAGAAGGTGGAGGCTGGAGGACGGAAAAAGTCACGTTAGGGCTCACAGAGTCGCCTCTGCAAACAGGAAAGGACAGGGCAGGTGGGCAGAGAAGAGAGAAGTTGAAGTTTCTTTTCGTTTTTCCTGATAAATGTGGGTTGACTTTCAAAGTGTGCCTTTTACCCCTGGATCAAGATTATCTGGGGAAAATGTTGTGTTAGGTAATTTTTTTTAATAAATAAAAAAAAAAAAAAGAAAAGAAAAAAAAAAGATTATCTGGGGAGAATGGCTGTGACACATGGATTACGTGCCTGGATCCCAGAGATTGGATTCTGCTTTTTTTGTTGCATCTTTCGTTTTCAAGTCTGCAGAGACCCTGTCTCTTTCCCAATATGAATGTCATGGAAATTACCTAAAACACCCCCTTTTGTCCTAAGCCAATGGTTCGTGCACTTTAATACGAAAGGGGGCTTGCTAAATTGCAGCATTTTTGCCCCGTCCCAGAAGAGTGAGTCACAGACCTGGATTGTGCCAGGGGTCTGCATTTGTATCTGGTGGCCCAGGTGAGTGCGAGGCTGGAGGACCTCGGGCTGTATTTGGAGAATGTAGTGGAGCTCGGTGGTCATTCCCTGCCCTACTGCTTGACCGAGCCCTCCTCAGCTTTCCCTTTTGATGTCCGTGTGCAGCAGCCTTCCCAGCAAAACTCGGAAGCAGACTGCCCGGAAGGCATAACTGGGATTCCAGCTGGGAGCGCTTTGGACTTGCCTGCTGTTATCTGAAGCTGCTTGCGGTCACAGAGACTTAACTGCGGCGCCCTTTCCTGCACCCCAGTTAAACAATGAGAAGAAATCAATTCAGTCAAAAATGATAACATGAGTTTTTCCTTCCCTTTTTTAAGGTCCTTAGATGGGTGTTGGGGCGATTGCACTTTATTAGCTGCTGATTAATTATCTCAGCTCTCGAGCCAGTCTGAGAAAGTTTCTCAATCTCAGGACGAGAACCACCCTGCCCTCCCTCGAGAGGCCGTTCGGGGACGGCTGGACCTGCTGACCCAGTGCAGACCCGCAGGAGGAGGCAGGGTTTTTTCAAGTTTATCGCGGAAACGTTTTTATCTTTTTCCCAAAAATCGACCCGCTATTTAATCTTTTTTTCCTTTGTGCATAGCCGCCCAAAGGCCAGTCTCTGCACGACAACCGCTAAAGCATTGCTTTTTTGAAACGGGAGGTTTGCTTTCAGCGCTGCACTCACAGGAAATGCGAGGTCCCTCCCAGGGAGCCGCCTGCGAACCGGCAGCTTTGTGGGTCCCACCCAGAGCCCCCGACACGCGGCTCTCCCCGGCGCCCCGAAACACGCACCTTCTTTGACTGTGGTTCGGAGTGTCTGGAAGCCCAGCGTGTTGACAACCTCACACTGAAAGTCCGTGTTCATATCCTCTTTTGTGACTGGGTCAAAAATCAACGGCACTTCGACGTAGTTTTCATTATTTTCTGAGTATTCCCTGAGTGAGAAGACATTTTCTTAAACAGGGCATATCAAAGGCAAGCTTGTCTTTTCTCACTCAGACACCCAGAAACATGCATGGTGCTAGAGCTGCTTTGAAGACTGATAAGGTCGGGGTCACCTGCCACCCCTGTTTGTCACCTCCTGGGGGGAAATGCCAAGCCTGCTTCAGAAGGCGGGTGCGCTGCTGAGGCTGCGGGCCACCGAAATGGCATCCTTGCGACCACGAGCGCCTAACCAGTTGGGGTTAATCATGGAGAATTCATGACTTAAGGCCCTTCTTAATGAACAAGGCCAAATGGAAACCAGTGGTGAGAAGAGACGTGTCTAGTTTGGGAGATTGGCTGTCTCACCAAGAAATCATTTTCACATAAAAGGGCAGGGAGCTCCCAGAGCCCCCGTCATCAGTGAGCTTCTCCCCCTCTCCTCTCCACGCTGGAGACTCAAGTTCAGACAGGGGGACTACAGTCGGGCCAAGGGAGACGCGTCTATTCAGAATGACTGCCATCGTCGTGGTGTAAGAATCTGAGGATTACCTTGACACTATCTATGAGTGTGGGGGCCACAGCAACAAAACTGGGAGAATTTTTGTCTTATCTACGGGGAGAAAATACAAGCCCTTACATAAGTGGTTGGGGCGAGTAGGCTGTCCTGTTAACTGCAGCCAAGCCTTTCACAAAAAAAGAAGCACAAGCAAACGACTGTGCCAAGCACATATCGTCAGCCGCGAAAGTGCATCCCAAAGGATGTTTTCTGATCGTGGCCAGCAAGCCAAAGTTCACGTTAATCCAAAGTATCAAACCTTGAATTTAAAAATACTTTGCAATTTGGGATGTTCAGTGGGCCCTTTTCCTCATATGAAAATGGTCCCCTTTACGAGGTCTGATTGCTCTAGTTTTAGGGAACATTTCATAGAGTTGAATGCTTGCGAGGACAGACTAAGAGAGTCCCCGGTTTCCTGGGAAGGAGAGGATCTGCAGCTGGGTCCCAGGATCTTTTCAAGGGTTTATGAAGATATCTGAGATTCAGCGGGCAGAGTGGAAACTCATCAGCTCCAAACTAGAAAAAGAAAACTGCAAAAACCAAGCAATAAAACTTGTGAACCGTTACACGATGCAACATCCCTATTGAATAGTCAACTCAACTCAAATCATTCAGAGGTTTGGAATCACAAGATAGTTCTCAGGGTGGCAGGCGTGTCCCGTTTGTAAGTTTGCTACAGGTCGGTCCCCGGGCGGAGCGGTGAGGCCTGCGGGGCCCTTACACGGCTCTGTGGGAAGACGCAGCCGGGACGACAGAGAAGAGGCCACTTACTGACGCTGCCCTTCGGTCACCCGGCCTTCCTGGTAGGCGCTTTCGATGTGGCTGTTGTTGGCTGTCCACCACAGCAGCGTGGTGGCCTGGGTGCCAGCGCCCAGAAACACCTTGCATGGGACTGTCAGCCGGGACCCTGCAAGAACAGTACGGGAGCTGTCGGGAGCTGCAAGGAAAAGACGCTGAGGACCCTTCCTCCTGTTCTCAAAGACCTGAAATTAGACCGCTTCCCAAAGCCATTCAGCTCGTGGAATCATCCCCTAATTCAAGGGCCGCCTTCTCCTACAATGTACTCGATGGCCCTCTGCAGAGGGCCCATTGCTGGTCTCAACTCCACTTTTCCCCGGGCCTGCAATCTCCCTCCCCTCAAAAGAGAGGAACCCACCGTTATCAGCGCGCCCTACTGTAAGGCTCACCCTTTAAAAAAAAGCCAGTGTCTTTCGTATGAACAGCACCCCCCCGAGTGGCGCAGCGTGACGGGGCCGGGCCCCAGCTTCCATCACGGCTAAGCCGGTTTGGGATTTCTTTGTAAGTCATCGACGGGGCGGTGAGAAGGCAGGACATGTCCTCATGGGCGATGGGCTGAGTCTGCATGAACCTGGCATGACTCCCAGCTCACAATGCCAGCCCTTGTCCCTCCGCCACCTCCTCCTTACGAACCTAAAGATTTCCCCCGGCCCAAAGAGGCCCCCTGGACCGGCATCCTGGGGCCCTCGGGCACTCAGAGCATTGCACGGAGGAGCAGAGCTGCCGGGGCCCCTCCACTTCGCCCCTCCCCAGTCTCCGGAGGGCTGAACGGGGCTGAGACTCACAGGCCGGGCCTATCCCCAGAGCCTGCCCAGAGCCATTCTTTTCTGTGGCCTCTGCTTAGGAGCAGTCCATTTGCATTTTGAAAGCAAACCCAATGAGATGTAAAAAAACAAAGACGGGGGTGGGGGGAGGGGTCCTACAGCCAGGGTTTACTAGATGAGTGTGAGAGCCGCAAAACCATTATGCAAACTGGGACAAACAAACCCTTCCTTCCAGGACTGAAGCTGGGATGGAATGGGGCCACACCAGAGCTACCCTGTGGGCAGTTCCTTCCCACAGTGATGTTAGGACCTCCCGGCTCCCTGCCAGCGTGCACAGCCAGGAGGCCTTGCTCCACAGAGCAGCCATGCAGCTGGCCAGCCCTTTTGGCAAGGAGAAAGGGTCTCCGAGGGCCAGGCAGTGGCCGGGTCTGCCCCATGTCACAAACGGGGGCCTGGGGAAATGCTGGGCATCAAGTGAGTTATTTTAAATATGCTGGAGCTGCTGGCTTCAGTTAATCCTTTCCTAAGGGTTTTTGCATTTAGGTTTTTGTAAGTAGGGTTTTCAGGTAGTATGCCCGTTTTAAAACAATACCATTTCTATCAACTTTTGAAGAAGGGAGCTGGCCCCCTACATCTGTGATTTCTGCCCCATGCCCTGGGCTTCTTGGGCTCCCCCCACTCACTGCACCCCAAAAAGTGGCAGCTAGCAGGCCACGGGGCCCCCCGAGACCCCCATGCTGTGGGGTCCGGTCTGCCTGGCAGGCCGGGTGGGTTGCACAGCCCTCACGTGCCTTACCCAGTGAAGCTAATATGGTCTGGTGGGGGAATACAATCACCGGAATCGTCTCCGCTTCTTTTTCTAAGATTTAAGGAAAGAGATGCTGTTAGGAAAGGCTTCGGTTCAAGCTCCTGATCAAGTCCCATTGTTTAGCTAATTAATCCTTATCCCCTAGTGCGGCCAGTCACTGAGGGACTCGGTCTTTGCCTGGCAAAGGAAACGGACTCTGCAAAATTCAACATCTTTGGCCAGTGCCTTTCCCAGCAGAGAGATTACTGGAAGAGGTCACAATTAAGTACACATTCTGCTGACAGACATTCTTTGCTCTGTGATAAACAAGCAACCCCTCCCCTCCCAGGCTTCCTGAATGCACTCAGAACAATGATGTTCATGAAATCCACGGGATGGGTTTATCCGAAAGGTCTGAGTGCCCTCAGATGTCTCCCCATCCCAAGTGCCTGCCGTGGAGTTCTGGAGATTTCTTTTAAAAGGGTGCAGGGAAGCTGTGGGGACAACCAATTCAGTAGGCCGAGACCTCAATGCTGGGATTCGCCCCTATGAAGCTTATTCCTGCAAAGGAGAGGCTGAGTCTACTTATAATTATGCCTAAGAGTCACTCTCAGAGAACTTCTTTTGTGCTTAGATGGGGCCTCTCTCTCTAAGCCAGCTTGGCAAGTGAGCTCACTGCCTCCCCCCCACACACATACATGGGACATGACCCCCAGGGGTGTGACTCTCCCTGACAACGTGAGACAGGACTCCGGGGATGAGCCGGGACCAAGCATTACGGGACTGAGAAAGCCTTCTTGACTAAAAGAGGGAAGAGAGAAATGAAACAAAATGTAAGTGTCAGCGGCTGAGAGGTTTTCCTGGAGATTATTCTTATGTATTCCTACATAGATATCACCTTTTTAGTTTATGGTGTATTGGAGCGGCTGGAGGGAAGTACCTGAAACTGGTGAGCTGTGTTCCAGTAGCTTCACGTCTTAAAAACAACTGTACAGTGTACAGCTTTTACACTGTGACTGTGTGATTGTGAAAACCTTGTGTCTGATGCTCCCTTTATCCAGGGTATGCACAGATGAGTAAAAAAATAAGGACAAAAAATAGGGGTGGGCCGCGGTGGCTCAGCGGGCAAAGTGCTTGCCTGCTATGCCGGAGGACCTCGGTTCGATTCCCGGCCCCAGCCCATGTAACAAAAACGGAAAAACAAAATACAATAAAGCAAGAAAATGTTTGGAAAATGTTTCCCTTTCTTCCTTCCTTCTATCCTTCCTTCCTTCTCTCTGTCTTTCCTTTAAAAAAAAAAAAAAAAAAAAAAATAAGGACAAAAAATAAATAATAGGGGGAATAGGGGTAAAAAAAAATGGGTAGATTGAAATACTACAATGAGGGGGATGGGTAAGGGGTATGGGATGTATGTTTTTTCTTTTTTCTTTCTATTTCTTTTTCTGGAGTGATGCAAATGTTCAAAAAAATGGTCATGGTGATGAATGCACAACTAGGTGATGATATGTGAGCCACTGACTATACACCACGTCTGGACTGTGTGAATGTGAAGATATCTCAATAAAAATGTGTTTTTAAAAAAGAAACATTAAAAAAAAACTTTAAAAAAAAAGGATGCAGGGACTCAAAGAACCGCGGGTCTGTAAGGCTAACCACGCGGATGATAACTGTAGTGACTCGCTAACCGATTAGATCAACTCCAAAGCAGGGGGTCCTGGGGAGGCTCAGAACCCAGCTCCCCGGAGGTGCCACGGCTGAAGGAACCGGCATCGCAAGTGCAGGAAGAAGGGTGGCTGCGAGTGACCGACGTGCTGCCTCTCCCCACCACGGGCCTCTCCACCCTCACGTCCCCCACTAAAGAGCATTGCGAAACCCTAGCATGCCTCAGCATGAGGCCACGAGACAGTGTGACGCGAGAAGCAGCTTCCCACGGTGACCACAGCCTCCATTTGGTCACAGCCAAGAGCAGCTGCTCAGCCTTCTCCTGGGCTGGGCCCACCCGGGGCGAGAAAGAACCTCGGGGGCTGGCCCCCTCCATGGGCCCCTCCATGGGCCGCCTCCACCGGCCTCGGCACCGCCTGGGGCCTCCTAAACTCCCGCAGTCTCTCATTCCGTAGACCCCGTGGCCGGGGCCCTGATTCCGCACGCCCAGGTGCCCAGGTGCCCAGGTGCCCAGGTGCTACTGCTTGGCCCGGGGCCATTTGGAGAACCGCAGATCCTCTGTGATTGGCTGCCCCCTAGTGACCATGTGCGGCATCGCACCCACGGACGGCATGGCCCTTCAAGGTGCAGGGCAGGGTGTCTCAGCATCCCCCCCTTGCCCGCCCGGGAGGGGGGACAAGGAGCTGATAGGAATGAGACACAGCACACACCACACACACAGCACACACCACATGTACTCACATCACACACACATCACACACCACACCAGATGCACCACACACACATCACACACCACACACACCGCACACACCACACACACCACACATACACACACCACACACAGCACACACCACACACCACACATACACACACCACACACAGTACACACCACACACCACACATACACACAGCACACACACCACACACACCACACATACACACACCACACATACACACAGCACACACACCGCACACACCACACATACACACAACACACACAGCACACACCACACACCACACATACACACAGCACACACACCACACACACCACACATACACACACCACACATACACACAGCACACACACGACACAGCACACCCACAGCACACACCACACACCACATGTACTCACATCACACACACATCACACACCACACCAGATGCACCACACACACTGCACACACCACACACACTGCACACACCACACACACCGCACACACCACACACACCACACATACACACACCACACATGCAGCACACACACAGCACACACCACACACACCGCACACACCACACACACCACACATACACACACCACACATGCAGCACACACCACACATACATAACCACACACAGCACACACCACAAATACACACGCTGCACACACAGCACACACACCACACATACACACACCACATACACCACACATACCACACACACACACAGCACACACATGACACACCATACCACACACACCACATATACACACACCACACACATCACATGCACCGCACACACCACACATACACAGCACACACACCGCACACACCACACATACACACAACACACACAGCACACACCACACACCACACACCACACCACCCACACCACATATACACACAGCACACACCACAGGCACACCATGCCTCACACACCACACACACCACACACTACAAATACATACACCATTCACACACACACACACCGCACACACCACACACGTACATCACACACCTAGCACACACCACACACACAACATGCACAACACACACAGCACACCCCACACATACATACACCACACACACCACACACAAATGCGCACACGACACCACACACAACACACACCACACACCACACATACTACAAATACACACACCACATATAGCACACACACCACAATATGTGCACTCTATACCACACCTACCGCACACACACCCCACACACAACATGCACAACACACACAAAAAAAACCACACAGCACACACAAGCACACCACACATAACACATCACACACACACCACACACACTACACACACAGCACCCACCACACACTAAACACACCCACAGCACACACACAATATAAGGTGACATGGAGACCTCAAGACAGGAGAGACATGATTTGCCCTGTAGCCAAACCCACCCTCTGCGTCCTCCAGGAGAGTAAACGCCTTTCCCCACCACCGGCCAATTATTTAACTTTGATTGCTTCAGAGCTCTTTGAACTCCCCTCCGAAGGCCCCGGTTGTGTTAGCTGATCAGTACACCAATGAAAGCGAAGCACGCGCTTTTCCTGGCACAGCCCAGCACCTGCACACCTGGCCACGCCCGTGCTGTGAAGGGGGCCCCATGCAATCCGGGGGGAGCTCTCATTGTCCAAAACCCTGGTGTCAAGGACAGCTGGGCTCGATCAGGGAGACGAAGAAGGGTGACCTGCCCCTGAAACACCAGCGCATGGCGCCTGCTCGGAAACCAAGTGACGTCACAGCCTCCTGGAGCGCTGGGCGGCCTTGGAGCGCCTGTGTCCCCACGGGGGCTCTGGGACAGGTGCAGGCTTCCAAAGAGCCTCTCCCTGGGGCGTCTCTGCTCAGCCCCAGTAGTGGTGTATTCTGGTCTCCCACTGGGACCCAGGACTCGCCTTTCTCCCCCACAACCCCTGCTTTCTGCTCTCATGGTGCCTTAGCAGCCTGGCGCTTTCAGGGAGATGACAATCTGTTTTCCTTTGCCCTACCGACCTTCGAGCAATTCTACATGAACCTTAATTTGTTCTTTGCCTGCTCGTTGCTGGAGCTGGCTGCAAAGTACTTACTGTGGACACGCAGCTTAACGCTCCTGGTGACATTGTACTGCCTGCCTCGGTGGACAAATGTCATGCCACAGCTGTAATAGCCCGCGTCCTCCGCAGACACGTTGCTGATGAGAAGGCGAGGGCTTCCCTTCACACTCAGAAACTTCTTATCGTCTTGACCCAAAAGAACAGAGTCCTGAAGGAAAGATGCATTTTAAACTTATTCTATAAGCAGATTTAAGTCTCAAGGCCTGTGGATGGCATCGTCATTACCAATCCATGTTGAATTTGCAAATGTTGTGCTTTGGCTATGCATCTATTTGCTTTTCTAGAAAAGGGAACTTCTTGTCATATGAAACCAGTACAGTTGCTGTGTATGTTTAACCAAGCAGGGTTGGGGGTGGGGCAGGGAGGGGGGAGAGATTATCTGTTTTTTGACAAAAGAGGGCATTTAGAATGCAAATAGATTTGGGGACTAACAGCCGCCTTGCAGGTTTAGGAGCTACCCGGGAAGGCGGGTTCCCTTACGCTGGGAAACAGCGCTGGGAAGAGATGCTGCAGCAGCAGTGACTTGAAAAGCCATTTCAGCTGTAGGAGTCAGTGGAGCTAGAGAAGAAGTCAAAAGAAGAAAGTAAACAGGAGAAACGAGACCACGCTTTCCGTATGGATAAAAACTGGGTCCTCTGCAGGTCAGAACCCCCAAGAGCAGTGAAATATAAAAAGCTGAACGAGGTTTGAGGAAGCATCCTAACCAGCCAGCATGTCCTCCCCAGGCATGCCTCTTACAACTCCGAGAGCTTGCACTCGTGAAACAGAACCTCCAGCTGTGTCATGATCTTCCTCCGAATGGCAGCACAGACATAGCTGAAGCCGTTTGCTAGCCTCATGGCTCATGAAGTATCACGTTATAATATATTTAATTAGAAGTAGAAATTTCATTGTTTCTGGCATGAGTGATCCAATAGGATAAAAGTCACACGGCAGCCAGCCACTGCAGCTGTCCCGGGCCCTTCAGCCTCCAGGGTGTGTGTGTGTGTGTATGTATCCCAGCGCCTGTGTGTGTGTGTGTGTGTGTGTGTGTCCCAGTGCCTGGGGGAGAGCCTCCAGGGTGTGTGTGTGTGTGTGTGTGTGTGTGTGTGTCCTAGCGCCTGGGGGAGAGTTTTGGCTTCTCCATCCACCAGCTGAGTGACTTTGGTCAAATGCCGTACATTTCTGTGTCTCCATTTCCTAAACTGTAAAACGGAGGTATTAACCAAGCCAGGGGGGTTAGGACAGGTTTGCACACGGTGGGTGCTGAGTAAAGATGAGCTTTAACAGGAAGAGGATGAGTATTATTAAGTAATGCCACAATATCCTTGCCCGCCCATATTTATTAAGCACCATTTATAATCATGCATTGTCTTGGGCACTTCGTAAACAGAACTTCATGCCATTTTCAAAACAATCCCAGGCAGTGGGAATTGCTAATCTCTGTTTTCCAGAGGAAAGGGGTTCTAGAGGTGAAGTGACTTGCCCATGGGTGCACAACAGGTAAAGGAAGGCACAGGGCTTCAAACCCTGAGGGGAGACTGCCAGCCATGCTCTTTGTTCTGCAGGGAAACCTTTCTCTTATTCTCCCTTGGCTCTTCCTAAACCAGGAAGGTATCTTCAGCTGGACAGGCTAATTCACAGGAGGTGGCTATTTCATTCTACTTTCAGAAAATCATTTAAAAGTTTCCAGTGTCACACTGATATTTCATGTACGTATGTATCTGTAGTTACAATACCGGCCAACTGGTCAACCTATTATGGCTGAAAGGATCATTGCTTTGCAGTGTCAGTCTACGGTCTGTATTTGGGTTTGGAAAACTTGTTCCATAAATGGTCAAATAGTAAATATTTTAGGCTTCATGGGCCACGTGATCTCTGTAGCAACTACTCAACTCTGCTATGGTCGCAAAAAACAGCCTCGGACAACATATAAATGAACATGCATGACTGAATAGCAGTGAAATTTTATTTATGGACACCGAAATTTGATTTTATGTAATTTTCATGTGTCACGAAATATTACTATTCCTTTACTTTTTTTTCAATTATTTAAAAATATAAACTCCAATTGAAATTTGTGACTAACTGGATAACGGAGCAGCTTATCAGTATATGGTATAGAAAGAGAATAAAACTCCAAGAAAGCTACTTGGTTTACTGATAACTTACAGGGCACAAGCCCATCAGCTGCACAAGCTCAGAACCAGCCAAGGGTCTGCCTGAGCGCTGACATTGCCATCAGTAACGCCAAATATGAACCGTCCAAACCACTGCTTTGCGTCTCTCATTTCTGTGGTTACAGCCCTGATAGTAGGGCCCTTAACCTATATCATTCTCTACATGAGAGGAGCCAAGCCCATGGAGGTGAGAAATCTTCAGAAACAATCTAAAGTGTAGGGGCTAAAGCAATGTGACAGCTCAGTTACCCTGTACCGCAGCAGTCATGGGGGGGGGGGGGGGCAGTGATTTTAAAACCTCAACATTGTACCAACAGTTATGATTGTCCCAACACATATCAGCTCTGATCAAAACTTGTGACCTGTTTGGTACTAACCACAATTTATAATTTGCTAGTCTGCTGTGTTCGTATTTATTTTTCATATGATGAGAACTGGATTTTAGTATAAATAAAGTATTTAAAGAAGGGATTGGAAAATGAAGGCATTGTTCAAATTCCTTAGTTTTTGAATCTTGAGTAAATTATTTGAAACATTGAGACTTCACTAAATGGAAAATAAGGGCTGTTAAAAACAAATAAATATAAATATAAAAACTACACTTAGCTTAAAAGCCAGACAAAAACAGATGGTCAGGCTGGCTTTGGCCACAAGCTGTAGTTTGCTGACAACTGTCCTATGTATGGTCTCTGATATTCTCACGAGGAAGCATTAAAACACCCAACAGTATTTATTCAATGAGGCAGGAATAAAATAATATTGTACTTACTCCTTTAACCCAAAGGTTAATTGTCCTATAGTTAAAAAAAAATCGTTTAGTATGTGTACAAAGTTATTATATGAACTAAATTTTTTTCTAAATTTGTATAAAGGGCAGAGTAAAATGTGATTTTCTTCAGCTATTTACTATAGAGTCCTAGTAATAGTATTCCTTCTCTAAAATTGGTCTCATGATAACCTTTTCCCAAACCACAGAAGGACACAAGAGCACATTAAATCACTACCCTTTTAAAATTAAATGTTTTTCTTAAAGAAACAGAAATATAAAAGTGAAGATGTTGTCTTCAGAAATATTTCCAATGGCCAGTTAAAAATATGTTTTAATGAAATGGCAATTTTAAAAGTTGTACCTTGTACCATTGAACATTCAGGTCAGTTCTGTTTCGGGTGAAGTCACTGAGTTCAGGGCAAACTAAAGGTCCAGAGGTTGACAAGGTTAGGATTTGTGAGTAGGAGATGAGGGGCAGAGAAGCTTCCGACTTTTCAACAACGCTGAGCTCCACAGACATTTGCTCACAGTAGGAGGCATTTCTGATTTAAAATAAAATGAAACAGAAGATAATAAATAGAAAGGCAAAATACAAATAAATGAAATAATTTCCCCAGCCCCATTAAATTCCGCCTCCTGCATTTTCTTGATTATATGACATCCTCTCCCTGATAATTTTGAAGCTTCAAGGGACGGGAGCATCACATCACAATTGTGGTACATCCTGTGTTTTTCCCAAGTGAGCCTTGGTAAGCCTGAGATTTCCAGGACAGCTCCGGTCACAAGGAAATCCCCAAGTTTTCCAAGGTTCCGGGGCGTCCCGAGTCCAGTCCCAACACGCTCCGGCGCAGGGAGCCGCCATCCTTTGGAGGGACTGTTACCAAAAAGCCGCGGTTTCCCTGAAATGCAAATCCCTTTACTTCTCCTGAGAATCACTTATCAACTGACATCTAATTTCAGAAGACTGCCGAGGGATTAGTGTGAGAGCTAGAAAAGATTCTGGAATATTGCACGGAGAAAATGATCATGGGTAAGTTTTGGGTGTTAGTTTGTTTTTCGGCCCATGTAGCCCACAATCCCAATATCATAATTCTATGAAGATATGGGAGGAAGGCAGAGACTAAATAAGACTGGAAACATGGGGCAATGGAAAGAAGACAAATTTAAAAAACTGTTTTTATGGTAGAAAAAATGTAAAACACAAAGATTTCAGCTAAATTCTCCACTACCTAAGAAATACAGGATGTGAGTGAGGGGGATGAAGATGACATATGGGGGCAGGGGCTGCACAGAAAAATATGTACAGTCTAAATCTGGGGAAGCAACAAAGTGTGAAAAATAGATGCAAAAGAGCCAAGTGATGAAAACTTACTGCCTGAAAGTGAAAATAATGAATCCAAATAAATAGGATCAGTACCTGTACTACATCCCACATCTAGTTTAAAAAACAGTTGGAAGAGAGATTGTTTTGAAAAATGCACAGTCTCATTGCAAGTTGGAGACCTGTAATGAAGAAAAGTCTAAAGAACAGTACACAGCTGACATGAGCCAAGTGCCTTACATAGGTTACGTGGTTGCTTCTCCAACCCCATGCGGTAGGAAGTGTTATTATTTTGTTTCCAGATGAGGAAATGAGGGATAGGGGTTAAGTAATTTCTAAGATCATACACCTAGAAACACATAAAGCCGAAGTTGGGAGCCCACTGGGGCCTTGGGAAACTCATAAATTAGGGCAGCATCTCCAGACACCAAGCTGGCTAGACATACTGAGAGCTGCAAGCCTGGTCCCGTTATTGATCTGGCAATTCCCCTTGGGCAAGACAGTTCATGAAACGCCATCCAAAGAAAGGTAGTGTAGAGGAGATTGCAATCACCAGCAAAAGCCCCAGGGGAGTGGGGCATCCCCACGACAGAAGCATCGTGGCCATTAGTGCTATTTGCTGCGTGTTTCCTGTCGTTCCTTTTCTAAGTGCCTGCTGGGATTGCAGCCCTGGCTCTGCTGTCCGGGAGTCCATACATATGTCACCTCCTCACCAAAGCGTTAATAGTGCTAAATGCCCCTTCAGCCTGGGTACCTGAGTGTCTTCCAGTCCATGCCAGCCATGTAGCATGTGTGAGAATAAGTCTTGGTTGTTTTAAGCCCTGAGATTCGGGGGATGTTTGTTACAGCAGCACACATCACCTACCCTGGCTGAGAGGAGGGGCACATGGGTAGATGACACAGGTTCTAGATCATAAAAATCACAGGACCAGGACAGCTCTGTGCCCTGTGACTATAAATGCCCATGGCTGATTCTCACTCTCTAGGACCCAATCTCGGAGTCATAAGAGAGACTGAGAGGTCACTGGGGTAAATTCTCCCACAGGTCAAGAAAGCTTGATGCACACTGGATTTTCTATTTCTCCCTCAATCTTAGACCTCCTTTTTGCTACAAGAATAAAAAATAAAATGAAGGAACTAGCTATATATATATTTTTCAATCAAGCGTAAAAACAAACTTTAAGACAAACATGACTGAGCTTCCAAGTGTCCCTGATTTTTGCATTTTATCATTCCTTAGTCAATAAGTGCTGCTTTGAGGGAAGGAGAGGACATTTCCACGTGCAGAATGATCGCCTCTTGTGACGGTCCCCATGTGAGATGCTTCACATGCTGTGATTTCAGGTGACCCTCTCCAGAAGCCTCATTACGGGGGAGAAATCAGAACCCTATAAATGTCAGGATAAGTCCCAATCCCACAAGAAAGAAAGCAGGAGAGCTAAAAGACTCCAACCCAGGTCTTTCTGACTCCCAGTTCCTTTCCTTCTTTCTCCTATATTAGTAAATGTGCCTTGTAGTGTTCCTGGAGAAATCATAATTTTTTTTACACTGAAAAAGAAAGAAAAATAGATGCATTTCTAGCTATTGGAAAACTAGATATCTTTACATGTCCCTGTATATGAAAATAGAAAATAAAGTTCATTAACAGGACTGAACCTGTCCCGAAATTGCTTTCAGTGAGACCTAAGCATGTGAGATCATCAAAAGGCTCCTGGATTTGAAGCGATTCTCAAAATCACAACATACACACACAATTGGGCCAATAGTGCCTGAAATCCTATGGCTGGCCAATAATTCCTTTGTGCCAAGAATGCCACATTTCTAAGTACTTGCTTTTATATCTAGACCTGGAGCATTTTCTAAAGGCAATATTTTGACCACATTTTAAATTTCTTCCATGCTGTTTGGTCTGCTCAGGTTTTCCATTTCTTTGCTCCATTTTTTTCATTCATTTTCCTAGTGAATCAGTCTTTCTCTTGTCTACAGTGTGTTAGCTATGAACTGCACACCACTGTCTTATGTAAATTTGCTTCTCTACTCCTATGGCCCCATCTCTTTTTTAACTCCTAATTTGAAGTATCTGTTTTTTTTCTTTTATTCTTGATTACGTTCATTAAGGGTCAAGAAAAAGATGGTACATTCTTTGGTTCTCTTTCTAAATGGAAATTTCTGGGTACAGTTTCTCCTTAAATCAAGTGAGTTTATGAACTCTGGAGAGACTTAAAGGCGGGCTGGCAGAAGGCTCAGGAAGAGGCTTAGGGGGGGTGTAGAGGCAGCTTCTGGGAGGAGGTCAGGAATGCCGCCATTTCCCCACTAGGCCCGCTGCAACCCCTTCAGAAGAGGCAACCAGGGAACCTTTAAGGTCTCAACCCCTTCTCATTCAACGGAGAGAGGAGGAGGCAGACCAGGGCAGGGGATATGGCCCACCACCGCCGACTCGGGCCAATTCACAAGTGGTTTCACTTCCCTGGAGCTTGGCTCGCTCACCTGTACAGTAAGCGGTTAGATTAATTTCTCCCTCAAGTCACATCCAGGTCACAATCTCTATTCGTACATTTCTTCTGTCTCTACGATATGGATTTGGCAGTGAACAAAATAGACAATTCCCTGCCCTCATGGAGGTTACGTTCTAATGGGGTAGACAAACACTGAATAACTGTGTGTGTGTGTGTGTGTGTGTGTGTGTGTGTGTGTCAGGTGGTGATAAAAGTGATGAAGAAAAATAAAGGAAGGTAAGGAGAGCGACAGGAGTGTGATTTTAGGAATGTCCAGGACAAATAGTTTCAGAACATGATTTGCATTCTCCCCGTACACTGGATTTTTTTTTTTCTTTTTGCATGGGCAGGCACCAGGAATCGAACCCACGTCTCCAGCATGGCAGGCGACAACTCTGCCTGCTGAGCCACCGTGGCCCGCCCTCATACACTGGATTTTGATGTAAAATGGCAACACTATTTTACAAGGACTCTCGCTCCCTGCCTCCTCCCCGGGGACCTACCTCGTGGTGCAGACGTAGGTGCCTGAGTCCCCCTGCAGAGCTGGCAGAATCCAGAGAGCGCCGCGCTGGACCAGGACTCGTGTGTCTTCTTCTCCTGGGAGCGTCACCCCAGAACCATTTTTATGCCACATCACGTTGAAGTGGGGGCTGGCAGAAGTCCGCAACCAGTGCTCCATCTGGGGGCACCTCAGGACCACAGGCTCCCCTTCCACCTTGTAGCTGATTTGGAAATACTTGCCATAAAACTGGCAGTTTCCCTCGGCGGCTGCAGGACAGAAAGAGCAGCCAGGCTTTAGGTCCAAAGCACACCTGGCCGAGGCTCGTTTTGCAGGAGACAGCTGCACATCCGAGGACCCCGTGTGCCCCTGACAAAATGACCTGCACCTGGCAGGGGGGGAGCGGTGGGGGTGGTGGCGTGTGCTAATTAACCCCTCCTGCTAGTTAGGACTTTGAAATTTCCAAATAACAAATTTAGGGTTACTATAATGCCAATTTATATTTTATGGGAAAAGTTGTATCGTTTCCCCTGGTGACAGAAAAAGAAAAGATTTTTAAAAATGGCCATATTTTTCACTTTTTGATTTCTTGTCATTAAAAGTAGATCCCGGCTGAGTTCAGACAGAACAGCTTAGTTCTGCCAAGATGTGTGGTTAAAATCTAAAGGCATGTTGTTTTTAAAGGCCTCCCCCCCCAAAAAGCACCATTTCCTTCGGTTCACTTCTTGGACAAGAATGATCAAAACCCAGGGCAAAGGTTGTGCAGAAAAGGGGATGGGCCCAAAGAAGCAGCGTTTGTCATTCAACAAGGCAAGGATATTTCGCACCTTGTGTTTTGAAAACAAAACTCAGGACATAAGGAACCTTTTTCCACAAAGGCGCTGCAGACAGGCGCTTTCCCCTGGCAGAGCTCCTTCTCACCTGTGCTGTGCCGGGGCTCCATGGTGCAGACAGAAACGCCCATAGCCAACATGGACAGAAGGAACATTTTCCCAGACAACTTCCGCAGGGCGCTGGAGGGGGAACTCTCAAGTCCAGCACCCAGTAGCCTAGAGAGGAGGAGACAGAAGGGTCACTGGGAGCCGCAGACCCCAGGGAGGGAACCTCTTGAAGGTGGCCACCATCTGATGATGGAAACCTTCTCGTGCCTAGATTCTTTCCTTTTTAACAAGAATACTCGGAAGTGTTGGGTTTACTCATCCACAGCAACGTTCCACCAACTCACCAGAAGTCATGTCCCTGGAGCACTTACAGACTCAATTTGGGCCAGAATGAGTGCTCTCTCGGTAGGGGGGTTCCTTATCCAAAATGTATGTCTTTCCAGAACTGTGTCTTAGCACTTCCGGCTAGAACAGGCCCTTGCCCCCCTCTCCGCCCACTCCTCCTGCCAGGCACGGCTCAGATCCCACACACTCAGCAAGGTCATCCTTGATCACCAGCCTCTGCCTCACTAATCCGTATGGTCTGTTCCTGCTGTGTCAGTGTCTACGGCATTTATCATCAACCAAGTCTCCTCTCTCTAGAACACACGTGCCATTTGCACAAGCATCCTAGTTTGTTTTACTCACAGCTATAACCCAGCTCATATTTGTTGAAGGAAGGAATGAGTGAAGGAATGACTACAAGTCCAAATGTCCTCATACGTTACTCAGCAGAGAACTTTTCCTATATTCCATACAGATCGACTCTTACTTCACGTTCAATTCTGCAATACTCTGAGGGATTCCTTATACTGCTTAACTCCCTGGTCCAGAGCATCCCAGGAGAAGAGCAAAATGAGGTCCAAAAGCTGAATATCTTATACAAGTTCATGAAGCATCTCCTCCAGATCTCCCCAAGACCAGAGTAGATGTCTTCTGTATCTCGTTGCAGTCCTTCTCACGTTATATCCCAATTGTCGGTTGTATCAGCCAGACGTTGCCACAACGATACTTCTGAGCAAATCACTTTGAAACTGAGTGGCATAAAATGAAAATCATTTATTCTTGCTCACAGATCTGTGGGCCAGATGGAAGTTGGTTAGTCTAGACTAGGCTGGAATAAGCTGGGCTCTGATCTGCAGGTGGGATCCAGGTTGGCTCCGTGTCTCCCTCATCCTCCTTGGACCAGTGAGCTTCCTGGGAGATGATCCTCTCACGTGATGGAAGCTCAAAGTGGGGTGAAAAAACCACACCTGGCCTCACTCAGAACTAGCTCGCTCTTGTCTGTCCACATTCCATTGGCCAAAGCAAGTGCCACATGAGCAGGCCTCCCATCAATGGAGTTGGGAAATACACCACCTCTAGAGGAAGGAACTGCAGAGTGACTCTGGGAGGGGATGAAAGCTGGGGGCCATAGTGCACCCCACCACGCCTGTTCCTTGTCTGGCTTCCCCAGAGATGGCGAGGGTCTGGCAGGAGGGGCCCAGCCTTTTGCACGGTCCTCACTGCGCGCGAGACTGCCGGGTCCTGCAGAGCACCCAGAAGATATTCATGACGGAAAATCTTTCAGAGAGTTGGCAGTGGTGAGTGGATCTAGAAAAACAACAATCCCATTCACCACCCCTCCTTCTCTTGAAAGACTTCGGGTTGCGTTCTGTTCCGGGAACTAATATTGTGAAGGATTTGCAATAATCCCAAATGGTTCTTACTGCAGGACTGACACTTGCACTCTGGAAACCCTCCCATGCCCATCAGGAACCATGGGAACCCGCAGCATTGGAGTGGTGTCTGTTTTGGGGACAAGGAGCCTTGCAGGAGGAAGCGAAGGCCCTGAGATCCCCCCTGGCTGGGTGTCCGGCCCCGGGCCGGCTTCTCCAAGCGCCTTCTGCTTCTCCATGGTCCTTATCCCTTATCTGTCTCTGAAGTGCAAATGTTTCCTGTAAGTTTGCCTTTCGGATTTCCCAGGCAGGAAGGCCGTATAATCAGTCGGGGGGCTTTATCCTCTTTGGACGCTCATTAGCTTATCATGTCCCCAGCTGTACAGATCTCAGCTAGATTTACCAATTCTCTAGTGAGGACATGAAAGCTGGCGGAATTAAATATACCGTTTATAACAAAGACCACACAGAATAAATAAACGAAGTCAATGATGCTGAGAATAACAGTGTGAGAATAACAGCAATTGAACTAGTCACTGAACACTCGTTCTCTCTTCTTGTCCCCACAAAGTGGATATTACATTGACGTTACAGATGATATAAGAAGAGATCAAAGAGGTTAAGTAACTTGGCCAAGATCTTAAAGCCAGTAAACAGATTGAAATTTAAACCCAGGACTGGCTCTCCCAAAGCCCTGTGCTTCAGAAGTGCACTGTCTGTGACAGAGGCTGCTAGTGTCCTGTCCTCTCATCGTCTCTCCTGCTTCTCTAATAGACAACTCCTGCCTCTTAATCTGGTACCAGGCCATTCCAAAGAAAGGCGGCCTTTCCTCCCATTCGCCCCACCCCATAACTAAAGCAGCCATGTGACAAAATTTTGGACAACAAACTGTAAGTGGAAATGTTGTGGTCCTCCTGGGAAGTCTCCCTTGCAGAGAAAGCGTCTGTCCACGTCTTCCTGTGTCTCAGGGCGGCTGTGACGGCTGGGCTGGAGCAGCCATCTGGGACCACAGGGCGCAAACCGCTTGGTGGAGGCAGTGGGACAACGGGAGAGAAGGAGCCTGAGTCCCTGGTGGCTCTGTGAAGCTGCCTCCCAGCCCAGCCCAGCTCTAGACTACCTTCTTCTACATGCTAGGGCTCCCGTCTTTCACAGCCAAACCTATTTCCAATCTGTTGCTTTTCCAAGTTTAGGTAAAGGACCCAGAAGAAGGAGCCCTGTGGCTACTGCTGGGTGTCGTGTGCTCATCCACCCTCTTCCTGTTACTCAACTGTATTCAAATAGACGGTTTCTCTGGATTCCCTAAAAACCACTTCAACTCAGAAACAGGATGAGCCGTGCAACCTCCCCTCAGGTAAAAACGCTCCTGGAGGCCTGACGCTCTCTCGGGATCTCTCAGGGTCTGAAGTAAAACTGCTGACACTAGCCTCAGGTGAGGTGACATGCTCTGGACAGCAGCAAGTCAAGTGGCGGCCATTCGGGTGCAGCCGCTAGCTGACACCCCGTGAGAGGGCAGGAAGGAGTTCTGGAGAAATTGAATGCAAACACTTCCTCTGACAGGGGATGAAAGTGAAGTTTGAAGTCAAGCCTCTTCTCAAAGTTGCAAGACAGATCAGAGAGAGATGTGGGAAACCACCTCAGCCAGAACTTTGCTGCAATGGAACAAAATCCTAAAATGTTTGACTCCTCAGCGAACTGCCGCCCGCCCACCCCTGAGCCAAGGGGAGCTGTCTTGGTTTCCTTTCTGTGTTCTCTGGCAAAATGAGTGCTGTGCCGTGGCCTTTCCAGGAAGTGGCTTCAGACACTTAAACCACAAACACACAGTAGTGATTGCTTTTAGCAATCAAAACCTCAGAGAAAAAGGCCAAGGTTGCCGGATTGTGGGAAATAGTGAGTCTTCAGCAGGCCCACAGAAAAAGAATTTGCCTTGCAGAGGTTTGTGACAAAAGCCCTATTCCCTGGCCTTACTTTCTTTAAATCTGTTCTTAATACACAGGCAACTTGGCATTTTTGCTGGAATCTGAATTGACCCTCTTACTGGAAAAAAGAAATTTCAAGAGCGGCTGGTCACGTGTATTCGAGTTATAAGTGTTTTTTCTGGCCATATAACCAAGATCTGCCTCACTCCACATAGGAACACAGGAGAGGACAAAAAGCAAGATCAGGAAAGAGAACCCGTGCAGAGTTAAAGGAAGCGGGAAGGAATCCAGGATGGGGAAGAGAGCACCCCACACCACCCCACCGCCACCTTCTCCACTCCCCCAGCCTCAGGTAAGTGCCACCTGCTCCGATCCCCGGTGTCACCTGCAAGCCTCAGGCTTCCACTCCTGCGCGGCACAGGGGAGAGAACGCAGGGATTTCGTGCACGTTTTCATTTAATTTTGAAAACTTTCAAAGAGGCTGAAAAGTTGAAAGAATAATGCAGTGGACACCAGTCTATCTCCCTTAGCTGAGCCAACCTGTGTGTGTGCGTGCGTGCGTGTGTGTGCACACGTGTGTGTGCACGTATGTGTGCATGTGTGTCTGTGTGTGCACATTTGTGTACTTTTTCCCTTGAATGTTTGAAAGTACTACACATGATCCCATTTTACCCTTAATTGTATCTCAGGATATATGTAGGAATATATATTTTTAGCAGATTGAAAACAAATGGAAAGTAAACGAGAGCTTCCAAAATGAATCTGCAGGCATTTAAAAGGAGTAAAATTTTTTATTCTGAAGTATATGTGAACATATCTAGACTTCATTCACTTCAAAGATTGAACTTTTCTTTATTACTATCCTTACGTCTTTCCTGGAAGTTTTAAGGCAACGTCTCTCTGAGTCAGGCAACAGTCTTCCAAAGAATAAAAACAATCTGGCAGGTTTTGAATGTTAATGAAGTCACATAGCTTTCATGCCTTACACGTGTGACTCAGTCACCTCTAATTTGTAAATAAATTCCTAAAAATCCTAACATATTGTTTCAGGTATGTGATAGAAAACCTTCTGAAACCCATGGGAAAATAAATATTTACATCCAAATCAAGCTTGGAAATTTTTTTTTTTTAAGTCAAAGTTGAAGCAACAGAAAACCGTAACTCAGCCTCTGGACAGCACAGAATTTAGAGAGTTTAGGGGTGGGAAAGATTGTCCAGATTCAGATACAGAGAAATACATGAGCAGGTTTGAGGTAGCTCTTGTTGAAAAAGGTTCTGACTCAAAGGAACCCCTATGTGTTGTCCACAAACCGTTTTCGTTCTGCAGAAAAAAGGAAAACTCATTTCTTTTCTTTCTAGATTGAAGCAAATTCCATCTCCAGCGGTGTGGCAGAATCGCTTCTGCTCTGCAGCTATGCCAGAAGTCTGGCACCACCCGTCCTCTGCCCCAGGTTTCCCCTTCCCTGGTGGGACTTGGAAAAACAGAGTCTTTCTAGAAGGCGATGGGTGAGGGAGACCATCTTTGAAGCACCATCTTGGGCTGAACCTCAGAGGAAACCCTGGAGAGGCTGAAATGAGGCTTCACCAAGAACACACCTTCACCTTAAACTTTATGTTCTGCCCACAAATATCCCTCCTCGCTAAAGCCATCCTTTCTTCTGAACTTGACCAACTTCTGCCCCAAGAACCAAACCACTGACTAAGATACACTTCGGTAAAGCATCCCAACTCATCTTCACACTCATTCAAATCCCCCGTTCACTCCTTCCATCCGCAGTAAGCCAGGTCATTCAGCACCCCAGAAGGCTGGACCACCGACCTGGGAAGGCTTCCTTTTTCCCGTATCAGGTGCCCTCACTGGCTGACCCAGAAGTCCACTCCTCTGGCCTCGGATTTTATCACCATCCACCTCCAAAACATTGGTGAGGAAGCTCTAGCTCCGAGGTCCTGTCCACATACAGTACAAACCAACCAGACGTCATATTCTTCCAGGCTGATATCTCTATCAGAGGGATGAGCTGGCCTGCACAATCCCGAGGACAAAACTTACGAGGTGAGCAGCGTGCATCATCCTATTATGAAACGGAGCAACAGAAATAGACTCAGAAACATTAAGCAACTTGTCCAAGGTCACAGAGCTAATGGGATGAGATGATAAGGTAGGATGTAAACACAAGTATACTCAGTCCTCAGTCTTTGTTCTTAGAAGCATCAAAACCTGGAGCTAGTGGGGGCTCCAGAAGGCAGCCAGTTCAGCTGCCCACACAAACGGTGATCCCAAACCCAGTGCCCCCCCCCCCCCCCCCCCCCCGCCGATGGCCAAGCTTAACTCCCCATGACTGGGTACTTCCAGGCTTGGGACTCTCTCATGATCAGAAGCTTATCTGTCATTCTCTAACTTCCACACCTGTTCAGATTCCACTCTCTGGGGCAGCTAAGAGGTCTGTTCAAACCTTCCATTAGTCCTGTGAGTTAGGTCGGGCTATACAGAGTACCGTAAACAGTCCATGGACTTTGGAGTCGAGCAGACGAGTGTGAATTCTGCCTTCCTTGCCTGCTGGTCATGGGCTGGTTACTCTACCTCTCTGCAGCTGAGTCCCCTCAGCTATAAAATTGATATAACCTGATGGGCATCATGGGAGGGTCGGATGACAAATGACTTAACCTGGTATTGTCAAAGAAAAAGCACTCGGTAAGCAGTAGCTCTGTTGGTTTTATCAAAGCAAAACCAGAACCTCAGAAGTAACTTGCTCAGCTGGCAGAACCTGAGTGAGAAGTCAGAACACGCACCATCTTTGCATTCTGCCTCATTCCTGCTAAAGGTTCACCCACAGCCTGGGAACTTTCTGGTATCATTGTAACTACTAGAAATTGTGCAACTTTATCTATTGGTGTCAGTAAGTCACGTGCATAAATTCATATTATAGAAATGTGTTTCTCATATCAACACACAATCATGAATACATGCACACATATATTTCTAAGCCTATCACAAAATTCTAAAGTTTTTAATGCGTTGGTTCGGGCTGACGTCTTAGTGGGAGTGTCTCAAAGCACCCGGAACGGAAGGCTGAGGCCGGATTTCTGCATTTACTCTGCCACTAACCAGCTTTGTGGGCTTAGGCCAGCCATTCCGCCAATCTGGGGCCACAGTTTCTTCATCTCTAAAATATAAGGGTTGGACTGGGGGACCCCCCAGCTCCCTCTCCAGGTGTAAAACTTTAGATTCTAAGTCCCATCTGGCTTCGAGTGTAGGCTCCATCCTGGGCCCAGTCTCGATTTCTGCAACACCAAGTCAGGGGACTTTGACCACTACAGTGGGGCGTCTCCAGGACCCAGGACTTTGGGGTTCTCTAGGGTGTTGGAGTTCCAGCTCTCTGGGATAGATCCCCGGTGAAGTTCCCTGGTAGCTGGACACTTTGTGCTGATGAGGAGCAGGGGCTGGGGGTGAGCGGATACAGACCCTTTAGATGGAAGGATGCCCTCACCCTCCAGGTTTCTTTTGTAGCAAGTCTGAGTGCCGAGTCATTATACTGATATTTCCTTTAGTCTCCAGTATCTTAGAACAGCTAGAAGCAAAAATCCACAGTTGTGGAATTGCAACCCATACCAAACTCTGACATCTGTTCTACAACCAATTGTCACTCTGTGCTTCGAAATGTATTGCTTTTTTTTTTTGTATATATGTTATTTTTTCACAAAGAAAGAAAAAAGTGACGATTAAAAAAATGCGTATTCCTTCTAGCCTCCAATGTTCTGGAGCAGCTAGAAGGAAAAATCTGAGAGGATGGTATGGTAGCCCATGACAAGCTCTGGGATCTGTCCTGCTGTCATTAGTTGTTGAAGAGTGCTTTGAAAACTATTGCTTTTTTCTTTCTTTACTTTGTGTATATGTTATATTATACAATTTTAAAAAAAGTTTTTTTTTAAAAAAAAAACATAATACAGACAGAAGAAACAAGGGCAAAAAGCTCTGACCAACTAAAAGATAGCCAATAGAACCCTGGCCCCTAAGCATGCGCCATCTGCTCACAGAGGAAGCTCTCAAACCCTCTGTCAGAAGCCCCTTTCCCTTTATTGCTATGAGCGTGGCTATTTTGTTTTCACAGTGGCATCGTATCTTCCACATGCGGCCACAACAGTAACCCCCACCCCACACGGACTTCCTCAATGCGCCTGTGCTACTGACAGCCAGGGGCGGAACCTCCTTCTCCTGTCTTAATCGGGGCTGGCCGATGGCTCGCACACAACCGGCATTATGCAGCTGAAGCGCTGCTGCTTGGCGTCTGAGGCTAAGTCAGAAGAAGCCCCTTGGCTTCCCCGTGGTTTTCCCGGGACACGCGTGCTGGGGGCAGCCAGCCACCAGGGAGACAGTCTGACTGCAGCGCCCCACCTCCAGGGAGGCCACGTGCAGGGGCTCTGGCCCACGGTCCCAGCTGTGCCCAGTCCCCCAGAATGGAAGCAACTTTCCACCCTGCAGACCAGTCCACGTGCCCCACGGCTTGAAGGCCACCGAGGCACACGGAGCTGGAGAACCTGGCCACAGCCTTCTCTCGTTCCTGATGTAGACACTGAGCTGTAAGAAACGGCTGCTGTTTCAAGTCACTAAGTTTGGGGCCCGCCTGTTAGACAGCGGTGGATGACCAGACGCTCAATTTGGAGAAGATCTGAGGTAGCCAATTAGCAAGAGGGGAGAGAGCTGCGGCAGAAAACACGCGCAGGGAGAGGTGGCAGCTGACCACCCGGCAGCAAAGGAAGAGGCACAAGAACTACTAAAGCAGATGCAAGAACCAAACAGCACAGCCCTCTGGGGCCTTAGGAGAAGACATGAACGGTCCTCTCCACCTCACCATGTCCCCCTGAAGCCGCGATGATGTTATCACACAAAGTCATTGATTAGGACGATTTCCCTGAATCATGAAAACCATTTTCAATTTTGTAAGCACCCGCTTTTTCCAGGATGGGACAAAGTTTGTATTACCTCCCAATAGGTTTCCCGTCCCGCTATCTGGGATTCTCCTTTTCCCATGGCTGCAGGAAAGGGGACGAGCGAAGGTCTCCTCTGAGGGGAGGGAAGGAAGTGGGTATGAAGTAGGGCAAGTTCCTTCCTGGTGGCAGGGGAGGTGGAAGGAAAAGGGTTTGGGGCTTCTAGGGTGAAAGGGGGGAAGCTGAAACGGAGAGTGTCAGACAGTCCTCTCAACTCTGTGTTCAAAATCCAAGCACAGACATCCTTTTCCTTAGGAAATACGTGTGGGAGCGTTAAGTGTTAAAGGAGCAGGATGTTTGCAAACTCATCCAACGATTCTCCAATATTTAGAAATAGATAGATAATAAAAAAGGGAGGAAGGAACTAAATGTGGCAAAATGCTAAAAGTTGGTAAATTTGAGTATTTGATGGTGGTACACTGGAATTCTCTATATTGTTTTTGTATTGTTTCTGAAACTTCCTATAAGCTTGGAATTATTTCAAAGTAAAATATATACATATCACATATATATATAATATTTTTATAAAAGTAAAATATAGAGAGGTATATATATATACCCAAAGAGCCTCTACTTATGCCTGGCACATTGAGGATACTAAAGAAATATGGCTTACTCTTCCAAAACAAAAAAAAAAAGTACCAAAGGAGCTAAAGGTAAAATAGAGGGGAAAGGAAAGCAGAGGAGCTTTTGCCCTGCTTCCAGGTCGGGTCTTAGAGGAGTTGCAGTTTGCAAAAAGTCCTTATGAAAAAAAAAATAAGCCCACTTGTGGGGACGCTCCAACTGGAAATTATGGTGCCGCCTGCTTAAGGAGAGGGGACGCCAGGGTTACCCCCTGCTCGCCACTGTCCTTGGCCAGCCTGGGCCCCCTCGGGGTGGGGAGGGCCACTCTGGCCCGGGCCTCTCCGGGGCTCAGCTCTGGTGGCCAAGTGGAGGGCAGGGTGCCCCACCCAGGGTGCAGGGTGCAGGGTGGTGAGTCAGTGAAGGCTGTGTGGCCATATGCAGAAACACAGCCTTACAGGTTGGTAAGTGGCTACCCTTCTGAGGCCCCGAGCATTCCACCCTTGGCTGGCTGGGCCTCCTGGTGCTGCCCCGGGATGGCCCAGACGTGCCCTGGGCCGGCGGCGGGTCTGCAGCATGCACGCTGCATGGTTGGTGCCCGGCCCGCTGCAGGCGGCCAGCCTAAACCAGGGCACAAACAGGGCCACTGCCGAGTCTCAGGAGACCTGTGCAGTCAGCGGCGGCCCCCATGGGGCCGAGGCAGGGGAGCACTGCTGTCGCTCAGCTGAAGGACCAGGTCATGGGGTTCCCTGGCGTGACGCCCAGCGTAGGTCCAGAGGTCCAGGGACCTCTCCAGAGAAGTGAGAGAAGACCCCCAGGTCGGCACATGTGGATTAGCCACCACCCCCCCCCACCATTCCCCTGGGACCCGACTCCCCCTCTTCTCAGACACCTTCCTGGCTCGAAGTCGGGGCGAGGTGAGAAGCCCTGAAAGCAGAGCATCTGCCCACAGAGGCTGAAGGAATCCAAGAGAGGCAGATTTAAGCCCCCAAGATGGGAGATAACACGTATTGGTCGGTGAATTTCCCTTAACTACTAGGACGGGGCATCAGGAACCAAGTGAGATGCTTATTAGGAAAGTTGTCATAAGTGCATGGTGGCGGCATAGATCTGTAGCGTGTACAAGGTTGTACTGTGCTGCATATATTTCAGAAATATTTCCTTCCAAAATTGTTAAAATGCAAAAACAGACTAGATTTTATTTTTATGCTCTGGAAGATGATCTTCTGTTCCCTGGAAAGAGCACCCACCTACAGTGACTTGTTCTCTGGGGGCCCAGCAGCTTCTCCGAGACCCGCGTTCAGGGCTCCGTGAGAGCAGAGAAAAGTCAACTCCCAAAAGCATTCAGAAACCCCAGTGATTCTTATCTATTCTGTGCTGAAAAGCCCAGTTTTTAGGCTGAAGACTGCCCAGAGTTCCAGGTCCCCCCAGGAAGCCCTTGGCTTTCCTCCAGGGCTGTGGGCAAGTGTGCTCCATTTGCACACTCATTCCCCCGGCCTCCCAAGGCCTCCCACGGCCTGGCCTGCGTCTAAATCTGCCTCCGGGCAGCGAGAGCCGCCCCTGGAGGCTTAACCCTCGACAGCTCTGCCACCTTCCCCTGCCTCTCCAGCGCGCCTAACTGCTGCACACAGGGTGAAAGGTGCATGCCTGCTTGCCGTCAGCTGGTGCTTTTCTAAGATTTCACTTCTTTACACCCTTAAAGTTAGGCATGGTCATGCGACTAATTACAGCCATTGTAAAAGTGACAGCAAGGACGCATGTCGTTCTGGACCTAAGCACTAATTACTGGTATTCGAATTTCCAGCCTTCTCTTGTCCTGCCACAGAAGACCCCGAACCCTATTTATAGACAGAAGCATAGAAGTATGGCCAAGCCCACGCTGGCAGGAAACTGGGGTCCACTTAGATCTACTGATCCTTTTTGTGGTCTGGTGGTATGCTCTTTCTCCTTCCTTTAAACAGAAAGAATACTTTCCACCCCCAGCACCCAAAACAAAACAAGGTGAGTCCATTAGACATTCTCTCTAAGTTCTGTTTTGAAAACACCCTGTATGCTTGAGCAGCTATGATAAGCGTCAATGTCTGATCCAGTTGGTCAGTGATGATTATATAGCATACGCAAGAGATAAACTTGTGTCGTATTAAGCTGCTGAGATTTTTATTCATTCATCTATTTATTTTTAGGTATATTACTGCAGTATACCTTGGACTTGTATGCCCAGCAATCAAAGAAAAGGATCTGGGCTTTCTGTGAGTTACATATTGCTGTGTAACAAATTGCCACATATTTAGTGATTTAAGTTTAAATTTAGCAATTTAAGGCAACACTCATTCATTTGCATCTGTAGATCAGATGTCTGGGCACAGCTCAGCTGGATTCGTTTCTGCTCAGGGTCTCACAAGATTGAAAACAAGGTTTGGGCAGAGCTGCATTGCTTCCTGGAGCTCGAGGTCCTGCTCTGAGTTCAGGGGGTTGTTGGCAGGACCACCAGCCTAGGACTGAGGAGCCCACTCTGCTGCCAGCCTTCAGCCAAGGCCGCGCTCAGCTCCGAGGGGCCGGCGGCCGGCGGGCCTCTCCAGAACACAGAAGTTTGTTTCTTCAGGACCAACAGGACAGCATTTCTGCGGCACCAAATCTCCCTGACTTCTCGACCCTAACTTCTAGCACATCTTTTAAAAACTCACCTGATTATGTCAGGACCACCTGGATAAACCTCCTTAATTGATGTAAAAGTCATCTGATCAAGGACTTTAATTACATCAACAAACATCCCTCCCCTTTGTCCCATAAAGGAACCTACTCACGGGAGTGTGACCCCCTCACGTTCAAGGGCCTCCCTTCACTCAAGGTCTCCCCACCCACAAGGTCAACAGGGGTCAGCCTCAAATTTGGCCTACCAAAGGCATCTTCCAAAAAAACATCCTGATGCATATTCACTCCAGGAAATTTGGGATCCATCCAAAGCTTTACATCAACTTCTTCCTTGCTCCCTATTAAGAAGACTTCTTCCAGATCTCTCCAAATTCTTGCTATTTAAATGTGGTCCAGGGACCAGGGAGTCATATGGGAGAAAGGTAGACCTAGGTCTGAGGTTCCGACTCAGACCTACAGAATCTGCACACTCACAAGATTCCCAGGTGACTCAGGAAGCATTGATCTTTAGAACTGGTTTTTCCTTTAGCAAAACGGGCAGAGGCTGACCTGGTGAGGTCAGAGCCATCATTAAATCCCTGGGCCCGTGCAGAACAGCCTCCTCGGACTGGTGCTGAGATGCTATGGCACAATCCTATAATAGGATGACGACGGTATGACGAAGTTGAGAGTGATGATGGTGGCTGGAATGTATTGAACACCCACGCTGTGTTCAGTGCATTGGGAGAAGTGTTGACATGCATAATCATTTTTTACATTGTCCCAATATTTTATGAACTGCATATTATTATGTAGTTTTCAAACTCTGCCAAGTTAGTTAATTTCTGGAAGCCTCAACTTCTTCATCACTTTATGAGAACAGAAGTTAAATAACTAGATCATGCAAATAGAAGTGGTGGGGCTAGGACTTAACCCACATCCCTTTCAATTAGGTGTTATGTGATCATGTGTCAAAATTGACAAACCTACTCCAGGAACCACAAACCTGTGTTTCACCATATGAATATGCTTTATTCAGCCAGAGTGTTGATGTTATTTTTAAGTGAGGGCCTTTTCAGAGGACAAGCTCATTTCGGTTAGCCCCAAGTCCCAGCGCTGTCTACTGCACAACCTTACAGAGTCGACTGAACTGCATGGCCCCTGGATACATTTGAGTTTGCAACCTCTGATCAAGTTCAAGTATTCTTAAAATTGGGGAGGTATAACTGTTTTCCAGAGATTCTTGAAAATGGTGAAGAGCCACTGCTCTCTCATGCAATCCTTTCATCTGGTAGATGAAATAAGGTCTGACAATGTGAAGTGGCGTGTCTAACGTCATGACGTGAGATGGTGATCCAGGTTTCCACTTGGGCTCTTTTGACCCACAATCAAGTCCCACAGCCCTTTCTTCCTTGTATTTAGGAAATCACTTGTGCTTAGTAGAAAACAGTATCAACCAAAATACGCTTCAGAATCATCTGGATGGCATTTAACAGATTCCTAGATCTCTCTCCCAAGATATCCTGGCTAGTTAAGCCCAAGGCAGGACCTGGGAAGCTCTATTATTATTATTACTTCTGCTACAGGCGAGGCAGCTGTCCACCTTGGGTGAGGTCCATTGGTCAGTGACCGGTTCCGAAAATAGGTTTCAAAGGGAGAAAGGAGAGGTCCGCAAGGAGCTAATGGACGGGACAGTGAGAAGGACAGGAGAAGTGGAGCACGGCTCCCTACATCGGTGTGCACTGGGATCACCTGGGCTGGGGACCGGTCCCATCCCGAGCAGTCCTGATATGATCAGTCCATAGGGCTTTAAAGCCTCCAGGTGATTCCAGCGACCAACCAGGGTTGAGAACCCCTGGAACAGACATGACCTCACCCTCTCTAAGCCCAACCCCGCAGGTGAAATCATTGCCCTCCCCCCTACGTGGGACATGACATCCAGGGGTGAAAGTCTCCCTGGCAGCGTGGGAGACGACCCCCAGGGATGAGCCTGGCCCTGGCACTGTGAGATCAACAATTCCATCCTGACCAAAAGGGGGGAAAGAAGCATAACTAATAAGGTAGCACTGGCAGAGAGAGATCAAATAGAGTCGAGGGGCTACGCTGGAGGCTGCTCTTACGCAAGCTTCAGGTAGACCTTGCTACCTATCATAACTTGCCAAACCGCAACCAGGACCATTCCAGACAATCCTAAAGAACACCTAGGGCAATATATAAGATTTCACAAGGGTTCCATGCACTAGAGTAACTTTCCAGAAACCTACAACCTCCAGATGGGTCCCTGGTCCAGATAAGTCCTGAAACCTAGCCCAGCCTCTCCAGAACATCAGATAGTTCCATCTCCCTACCCCATATTAGCGACAGATCCTTCCAACATGCAAAAGTTAGAACTGCCATAGTCCAACACCCCTAAAGAGTGGAATGGAAAGATCAAAGGTGATGGTGGAGTTATACAGAGAAGACAGGATTTAACAAATGAGTATGATTGCCGAATCATTAAATTGACATCTCTTTTAGTCTCCAGTATCTTAGAGCAGCTAGAAGTAAAAACCTAAAATTGTGGAATTGTAACCCATATCAAACTCTGAAATCTGTTCTGCAACTAATTGTGGTGCTGTGCTTTGAAATGTATTGCTTTTTTGTAAATACGTTATTTTTCACAAAAAAAAAGAAAGAAAGGAAGAAAAAAGTCAATTGTGGGGATAAAAAAATATATTTAAGCCTCCTAAATTCTGGAGCAGCTGGAGGGAAAACTCTTAAGAGGATGGTATGGTAGCCCATGACAAACTCTGGGATCTGTCCTAACTACTTGTTGAAGGGTGCTTTGAAAACTACTGCATTTTTATTTCTTTGCTTTCTTTGTATGTTATACTATGCAATAAAAAAGTTTAAAAAAGAAAAAGACCCTGAGATGCTGGAGGATCAATATCTCCATCACTGTTTTTCTTATGGCCACACTGGGTTTGGCTCATCAGCTGGCCACAGGCCCTTAGAAAGCCCTCTTGTCCTCCTCTGCCCTCTTCCCTTCTCCTTTAGGCAGCTCCCCTTAGTGGGCTGAGCACAAAACTGCTCTCAGTCATGCCCCTTCTCGTGTTCCTGCTTGTCCATTTCTGCAGCTGACAAATAGGATAACCCCTATATATAACATCCCCACCTCTAGTCCTCATGTCAGTCCCTCTAGAAGGTTCCTGTAAGTTCTATGTCAAAAGTGGCCTCAAAACTCTCTTGTCTTGTAGTTGTCACTGGACATGACACCCCTCCTAGCTCCCAAGGAAGTGGTTCTCGAGGGGGTCCCCTCGCCAGCACAGCAGCACCTGGGAACTTGTTCCAAATGCAGGTTCTCAGGCCCCGCCCCAGACTTATAAATCAGAAATTGGGGGAGGGGGCAGCCGTCCGTTGTGACACACGCAAAAGCTTGAACACTGGTGGCCTAAAGCCCTGCGTGATCAAGCGTCCCCTCCTAAAGAGGGGACAAGACAGCCGAATCAGCCGAAGTGGTGCCACAGCTGCATGGCTTGGGGGGGTGGAGGGAGGCATGCGGGCCTGTGCAAGTTCTGGGTTCCTCAGCTCTTGCTGTAAAGCAATTCATCTGTGGGGGCTGAGGCGGGGGGGGGGGGGGGTCAGGGACAGTGAGGGAAGCGTCTGCTGACAAAGTGGCTCGAGAACCAAGCGGGACAGAGACTTTCCCCACAGCTACGCCAACCCTAACCCACGCTTCCTTCTTGCCTTTTATGATAACCGCAGGGCCTGAGGAATGGAAAAGGGCAAGGCTGTTACCGTGAGCACGATTTTTAATGAGGTTGGAAGGAAGTCCGTGCAGTGGGGACACCATGCGGAGCGGGGAGGAAGCCCACCCCCTCTGGGGGAGACAGAGCTCTGAGGACGCAGGCCAGGGGGCGGGCAGCTTCGGGGAGGTTGGCGGGCAGGCCGTGGGGCTGGGGCAGCGTGCAGGCAGGGAGCGCCGGGAGGGACGTAAACGACCAGCTGCCTCAGTTTACAGAAGAGGGAACAAGAGCCTTGACCAGTTAGAGGCGAAGCTGGTGGGGGGGGGGGGGTTGGGGTCTCTAAGAAGAGGGAAGCCCCTCCCCCACCAAAGGTACTGGGATTCAAGAGGGGAAGCTTATATAGTTAGAGCAAACCTAGTCCATGCCAGATACTCTTCTGGAGGCTTTGCATCATTCTAGCTCGTTGACTCTTCCCACAACTGTGTGATTATCATCAAGACTGCTAGGTACAGAGGAGGAAACTGAGGCACCGAGTTCAGCCGCAGGGCCACTCACCTCGCTACTACCCCCCAGCGCAGGGGACAAAGGGGGGTGGGTAGGGCCCTCCGAGAGCCGGGTCCTCGAAAAGTTACCCTGCTTCTTCTAAGAAATCACACACTTCTAGATGAAAAAACTTCCTGAACCTTCAAGGAAGAAAGCCTTAAATTCAGCCTCCCGGGCATGGAACTCTCCCTGGAGCCCTCGGGTCTGCAGGCCACTTGCAATCACACAAAGGACCCCTTTGCGTGATAAACTGAGGAACCGAGGCCCAGAGGACTGAGGGAAGGCTTGGTGGGAGCAGCGGGGGGAGAGAGGCACCCAGGAGCGGGAGCCGGGGCCAGGCGCGCGGGTCCCTCCCCGCCCCTCCCCGGAGCGCCTACCTGCAGCCCCGCATTCCTTCGCCCTGCTGCCTCTCGCCTGGGGACGCCGCCAGGCCCGGCTTTCACCTTGGGTGGGAGCTCCAGGACCGGGACCGGGGCCGGGACAGAGATTTATACTCATCTCCTCCTCGCAGGGATTTCCTAATCGGGCTGTGTCACTGGGTGGCCGAGGACACACCTTTTTCCTCCTTGCAGGGCCCTGTGTTCCCCCCCCCCATCCCCCGCCGGGCGCCGGGGGACGTGATCGCCAGATAGGGAAGTGGCCAGGGAAACTCTGCCTGTTTCCCTATTTTTTTGTGACTTGTTAAAAGTTTCTGATTGCCAGCTGAGAGGTGGTTTTAAAAGCGATGCGTGGTTTGCCCAACAATGGCCCAACTGAAGGGGGAAAAGGGGGCTTTGGGTCTTCAGCCATGGGGGGTCATTCATTTTTCCCCAACCCTTCGGGAGGGGAGATGCGGCTCATTTGCATCTTAGTTTGGTATGATTTTTAATTAAGTGACGCAAGGCGGGGAGCTGATGCTCCGATTCTGCTTTCCCGTTTGCGGAAGTCGCCCAGCTGAAGAGGTGTTGTCTGGCAGCGGGACTTGAACCCCAAGCCGGGTCTCAGCGAACAAACGCCTCCAAAGTCTCCGCAGCGAGCCCAGAGGTGCTGTGGGCGCCCCCGTCTCCCCCACCACCCCCACAGGGGGCGAACCCCAGCTCTGCCCTCACAGCACCCACCCCACCCCCGGCCTCGGGGTCTCCAGCCTCCCCTGCCAGCGCCCGCCCTGGCCCCGCGCGCCCCTCGCAGGACCGAGAGGGAGCAGCTCGCCCCCCTCACCTCCGCCCAGGCCCTGCCCCCCCCAACCTCAGGGGTGGGGCTGTGCCTGGGGTTCCCCCGGTGGGCGGTGGGCGGAAAGGAGGATACAGCCCTTTCCAGAGTACACTTCAATATCCACGTCACCAGTGACACCTTCCTGTCTGATTTATTCAGGTTATGTGCTATGACCCCAGAACCAGCTTTCTCCACATGAAAGAGAAGGCAAACAAATTGTTAAGAGAATCCTTGCCAATCCCATCTGAGAAACAAATGGCCCAAAGGCCAAAGGACCCATCTGCCCTAGTTTTATCCTTCTGTTAACAAGGAAAGTAACTCCTGGGGGTCAGATTCATACGGAGCAAATCAAGTCAGAGAGAAGCACACTGTAAAAGGTAAAGGAAGACACAGACACGCCAAATCCCATTGTCCGTTTAAAAGAAGAGCAAAGTGAGGTGTGGGCATTGGGGCGGGGGCTGCAAGTTAATAAGCTGAATCCACTGAAGGGTGTGTGCACTTGACTATGGCTGGTACACCTCATGGAAGCTCTGAGTATCCCCAAAAAGAGCCTGTTGGCCAAGAGGTGCATGTTACAATGTATCCATGGTGCTTCTTTTGTTGTGGGTGGAATATTTGTTTTGTTCCACCCTGTTGACTCCTAGGTTGAAGAGAGAGCAGCAAATTGTGGATCAAGCCAAGGGTGTGCATTCACCTTGGCCCAGAAGCTGCCAGATGCGCTCATGAGCTCCAAATGAAGGACTTGACAGACGGCCAGCTCTTCCCCCACGCCCCCTTCATGGTCAACCAAATGTATCACTCCCAGCTGACCCATCTCCGTTGCAATCTTCTTCACTAAATATCACCGGCAGCCACAGCTTAATATAGCCAAAGAGAGGAAGTGAAATCATGCCATCAAATTTTGACCGCTGAAGGCTAACTCTGATCTTGTGATCTCTAAAGAGGAATTTACATAATCTCACTTCTTCCTATGGGAAAACTGGATCCCCCAGGCACAAGAATTGCTTCAATCATGCCTTCAAGGACAAATTCTTCAGACCCAACAGGCACCCAAGAGTCAGTCCCCGCGCCCAGTGGGTCCTCCAAGAGCTGTGGCGCATCTCCCCGCACCCGGTCAGCCCGCACCCGCAGCCTGCTCAAGGCCACAGCGTCCCGTCCCCACTGTCACAGCAGACCAGGCTCAGTTTCCCCATCAGCTGAAGGGAAATGGACAAGGCACAGAACGTTCTGTAATATCTCGAAATCCTCTGAGGTTTGAAGTGAAAGTCACTCAGGATGTTTTACTGCAAGGATTGAAGCAACGCTTCTTCCTTTTGGAGCGCCAGGGGATCTTGGGCTAAAAGTGTGTTCTGGTTCAGAAATCACCGGCATCCTCTGGAGCTCCTTGTGGCGAGGTTTGCTCCTTTCTCTTCCTTGTGACGTCTAGGCTAGAGGGTGGAAGAAGGTGAGACGGGAACCTGGAGAAGCGGAGGGGAGCGTGGGGGCTGCTCCTTCATGTGACGTAAGGATCGCTATTTGCCTTGGATTTCATGGGACAGCCGCGGTTCATTCTGTCCTATTATTCCCATAAATCCACTTGGTTCTGTCAGACCACGGTTCCTTGATTTTGATTCAAGAGAATGTGGTCACTGTATGCAAAGAATAGAGTTAGCAATTAGACCCCATAAAGGTGAAAATGCTCAGTCCTGCCCTGGTCAGCCCGACAATGCCAGAGAACAGTCTGCATCTTACTCTTAGAGGCAGGAGAAAACTCTGCCCCTACCCATAAATAATTTTCAGATTGGACAGATTATAGATGAAAATATTGACTGCAAATGGACTTCAGTCTCTTTGTCCGTGGAAAAAGCATCTTGAGATCCGTAATCACGTCTGCAAGGTCCTTTCCGCCGTGGAAGTAGCATATTCGCAGTTTCTGAGGACTGGGACAAGGACCTCTTCGGGGGTGGGGGCAGGTGGCATTTTTCAGCCCATCACAAGCTGGCAGCCTCCTCCCGACTCCCCCAGTCTGTGCTTTAGTACTCTAAGTAAAAGAGCCCCAAAGGCACTCTGTATAACGATGGATTTGAATTCGACTCTGCCCTTCATACTTAAGGGCTAAGGGATTTCTAGAAAGCTTTTGAGACTTACGGGAGAAATTTTATTTTGTTATTCAGTTAAGAGCAAACCCTGTCTTTGTTGTGAAAATGCTTTCCCTTTTGCTTATCTCTCTCCCCACCTTGGGTTCTGGTGAGAAAATTCACAATAATGGCCTCTGCCCCTTCTCCCTCCCTCTCGGTTCTGCCCATACCACCCAGAGGATGGATGACAGCTGAGAAGTGGCGGCTCTCATTTCAGGGCTCACTCGCTCTCCCACCGGCCCCTCCAGCCTTACCAAAGAAGCCTGCCCCACTCCCTTCCTCCCCACCCTCCCCTACTCTGATTTGAGACCCACTCCCCTGCCTGGGAAGGAAGCCCCTGCTTCCTTGGCCTTGACCTTGACCTTTGGGGGGGGGCGAGGGGGGATGTGCACTGCCTGGAAGAGAAATCCTAGAAGCAGATGGAAAAGGCTACTGGCAGGCTGCTCCCAGAGCCAACGCCTGCTTGCTGCTCTGTGCGGGGAAGAATGAAGAAAAATTCCTTTCGTTAGAATCAGAAAGGGAGAAGATGTTCTCTTCATGGAAATGTGTTTGGTCTAGTTTGCTAGCTGCCAGAATGCGATATACCAGGAATGGAACAGCTTTTAAAACGGTAAATTTATCAGGCCACAAGTTTAGTTCTAAGGCACCAACAAGAGGTTACCTGCACTCAAGAAAGGCCGATGATGTTCAGGGTTTCTCTCTCAACTGGAAAGGAACATGGCAGCATCTGCTAGCTTTCTCCCCGGGCCTTTTGTTTCATGAAGCTCCCCAGAGGCGTTTTCCTTCTTCATCTCCAAAGGTCTCTGGCTGCGTGGGCTCTCATGGGTCTCGTGGCTCTCTTGTCATTCTCCAAAATGCTTCCTCTTTTAAAGAATTCCAGTAGATTAATCAAGACCCCTGGAATGGGTGGAGTCACATCTCCCTCTAATGAAAGGTTAATATCCACAACGGGGTAGTCCCATCTCCATGAAAATGACCTAATCAAGTTTCCAACCTACCGTACTGAATAGGGATTAAAAGATCCATAAATTGCATCAGGCTTTTCTAGGGCACATAATCCTTTCAACCGGCACAGTGCTCTTGGTTCTGTCAGTGGGCAATGCCTTTGGTATTCGCCCTGCTGCTACTGGGCCGCTGGGAACCAGTTCCAGGCTCTTGCACACAGGATGAGCAGAGAGCCTTCTCTTGCCAGCATCCTGACTGCTTTTCAATCTGGTCCAAATGGAGAGAGAAGAACCCACACCGGAGAGCACTGGTGAAGTCACAGACACAGTCAGGTCAGTCTTTCTGGCAATTCCTGTCTCGTCTCTGAAGCTGTGAGGTGCCAGCTCAGCTCACATTTTACTCCCTGTCAAAGTGAGCTCAGTCTTAAGCCATGGGAGTCACAGCTGTAATGGAACCTGAGATTTGAAGGCTCATCATTGGAGACCTGATGCTAGATTTACTTCTACAGGCTCAGCAGAAAGAGATGGTGGAGAGACCTTCAGACAACAACTGTGGGATTCCAGCTGATTCCACAGAACCAGCACCCCCAGCCTGGGCCCCTGCCCTCTCAGCCTCTCCTCTACATCCCCGCGTCTTTGCAGCCCCCCAATCACCCACCAGCCTCCACTGCTGTTCTAATCCCATTCTAATCAATTGGCTCCACTCACAAAGTGCAAATAACTGATTAACTGAGTTGATTTTAGACTTGATGATGACAAAACAAAAAAGACACCGAACACTCTAGCTCGGTTCTCCCACAGGTGTGTGTCTGTGTATGTTTTGTTGTTGTTTTTAACTTAATTGCTGCCCTTCATTCCTCCCTCCCCCAGAGCCAGGCTCAGCCTCCCCCAGCTCCTGCTTCACCAACAAGTCCTGTGTCCAGTTAGCACGCGGCAGTGCTTCCAGCTGGTAAGGAGAGAGGCCCCAGCCTCTGCAACTTAGAAGCTCACAGTACACTAAAATTTGGAGGCCCAGGTCAACAAGAGCAGCAGGCTGCGGATTATATTTTAAATGTTTACATTGGAAAGTAAACTCTTTATGACTTCTGCAAAACTCAGTGACAATATGCATATCTCACTTGGAGAGAAAACCTCAAAGGACGTCATCCACAGCCCTGCATGACTTGGAGGATGGGATCAGAGGACCTTCCTGGCCACTCTCACCCGTGCCCCCGCCCGTCCCCTCTCTACCCCAACACCTCCCACGCCATCATGTCCCCAGCTTCCAGAATGTCTTCCACCTTCCAGACAGTTCTTTCCACAAATCGTGGGAACTTCCTTTTCTTTCTAATAATCTCAGAAACGTACAGAACATTTTGCTTAGTTCAGCTGGTGTCTGAGCCCTGAGCTTCTGGAAAGCGGTGATGTTGCCTGAATCATCCTGCCGGGCCCCGCGTGCACCCCTTGCCTTCTCAACCGTGTGTCATGTTAAATAAAACACGGTCTCCCCGAAACCACCCGTGCCCCGTAATCCACTAGCCCTGCAGGCAAGCACGCGGCCCCACACAGTGACACCGGGTGACAGGAGGACACTCACTGCCCCCAGGGCGCGCTGTCATCCGGAGCAGGAGCTCAGGGGGCTGCGGCAGCCATGCCGGGACAAGATCCCTGAGGGAGTCACAGCCATTCCGGACTCCTGTTGCTGGCGGGCACACCCACGGACTCCTGTTGCTGGCGGGCACACCCACGGGACTTCCACAGGAAATGACATTTGAGGTGAGTCCCACAGCACGGCCCTTCTCCCGCGGCAGCCGCTGGGGGTGGGGGCTCAGCCCCTCCAGGCCAGCCCCCTCTGCTCCAGCCTTTTCCATGGTCTGGGGCCTCCTGGAGGGAAAGCCATGGGCTGGTCAGGTCCCCTAACCTGGCAGGGGGCAGGCTGGCTAAGCTTGGAGGATAGAGGACAGTTACCCAGCAACACATACTTTACAGACTACAAATCATTTCTTAAGAGAGACTTTTTTTAAAACTTCTTTTATTGTATGATATAACATACATACAAAGCAAAGAAAGGAAAAAGCAGTAGCTTTCAATGCACTCTTCAACAAGCAGTTACAAGACAGATCCCAGAGTTTGTCAAGGGCTACCATACAATCCTCTCAGATTTTTCCTTCTAGCTGCTCCAGAACATGGGAGGATAGAAGGAATAAATTTTTTTTGTCATCACAACTGACTTTTTTTCTTTCTTTTTTTGTGAAAAACAACGTACATACAAAAAAGCAGTAATTCAAAGCACATCTCAACAATTAGCTGTGGAACGGATTTCAGAGTTTCTTATGGGTTACATACAATTCTGCAATTCTAGGTTTTTCTTCTAGCTGCTCTGAGATACTGGAGACTAAAGGAAATGTCAATATAATGATTCAGCACTCATACTTGTTAAACCTGACCTTCTCTGTATAGCTCCACCATCACCTTTGATCTTTCTCCCACTCTTTAGGGGTATTTGGGCTATGCCCATTCTAACTTGTTCATGTTGAAAGGGACTGTCACTAATATGGGGTAGGGAGATGGAGCTAGCTGATGTTCTGGAGAGGCTGGGCCCTCTAGGTTTCAGGACTTACCTGGTCCAGGGACCTGTCTGGAGGTTGTAGGTTTCTGGAAAGTGACTCTAGTGCATGAAACCTTTGCAGAATCCTGTATATTGCCCTCGGTGTTCTGTAGGATTGGCTGGAATGGTTTTGGTTGGAGTTTGGCAAGTTATGCTGGGTAGCAGGCTCCAACTAAAGGCTGCGTAAGAGTGACCCCGGACTAGCCTCTCGACTCTAGCTGGACTCTTTCAGCCACTGCTACCTTATTTGTTAAACTTCGTTTCTCCCTTTTGGTCAGGATGGCATGGTTGATTCCATGGTACTGGGGACAGACTCATCCCTGTGAACTTGTCAGAAATACAGATTCCCAGGCCCTGCCCCAGACCTACTGAATCAGAAACTAAGGGTGGGGCCGGCGCCCTGTGGTTGACAAACCCCCCAGGTGATTCTGCTGCTCACAAAATACAGAGGACTGCTCCTCCGAGAGCTCCCTTCCCAGGCTGCGTGGAAGAATCACCGGGAAGTTCTAACTTGACTCCTCCTGCCCAGGAGATGCAGCACTCACGTGCTTCCATCACTTGTGTCCTTGCTCACATTTTCATGGGGGAAAAGGACAAGAAAGACGTAAGCAAGTGTCTTCACTTATAACAGTGAGGTTCTGGTTTAATTCTCAGACAGGGTCTCTGCATCCAACAATTCCTTCCTAGAGGAGAGCCGTTGAAATGGCAATTCCCACTCGATTGGGCTCAGCGACTGGCAGTACCTGCTTTCCCACGGTCTGCTGGGCATCCCTTTTGGAGTTTTGAGGACTTGATCTGACGACATTAATCCAGTAAGGGGAGAGGCCCCAACAGTACTGATTTTTTTTGGAACAAAGAGAGGGCGAAGTTTACACTGATTCCAGCCATACAAACAAGGGTTGCTAAGTAGAAAACACAAGCAAAATTCTAGAGCATACATATGACGTACTTGAGAAAGTCACCTACCGTGGAGTTATGATAAATTGATAATGCATCAGAGTTTCTATTCAGAACACTGTGAGCCTGGACCCATTTTCAGAGTGTCCTTGTCAGCTCTCCAAAGGCTTTTTAAAAAACATCTGCCTGCAGGTATATTTCACTAATGCAATCTGCTGTGCTTCTCAAAGCAATCAAACGAGGAGGTAAATAGTCTCGTGTGAATCATGAGTCCACCTTTCCTGCCAGCTTCTGAATGGAGAAGAGACAGTCCCTCGCCTCAAGCTCCAAGGAAGCAGCCCCCTCCCTGCAGCCGAGGCCTCGGGGAAGGGGGCAGCATGGCCTGACACCCATCCCAGCCACACTCCCCACGACCAAGGAGACCAGGAGGACGATGTCAGGAAACCACGGGGCGGACACGCCCACCTGCAGCTGTCCCCCGAGGAGTCAGCCCCAGGAAGTGATGTCGAGCGATGTCAACCCCTGGTTGAGGGGTGGCCAATAAGCCCTGGGGATTTAGAATTCAGAGGGCTGATGCCCGTGAGCCCCTCGACACCCCCCCCACCCGCTGCTCCCCGCCCCCCCGGAGCCAGCCAGGCTGAGTCTAACAAGCCCCACCGAGGTGCCCCAGCATTGGGGCTGTGTGAGTCAGATGCTGGTGGGACCGAGCAGAACAGCAGCTGGTTTTGTCCTTGTACTTGGAGACTGATGGACCCACACACTGTCAGAGTTGGTGGGCCTCGGGGACCGTCCCAGGGCACCCTGTCCATTTTCAGGTGAGGAAGCTCCTCTGACATCAAAGATGAAAGCCTGAAGCCCTCCCTGCTCTGCCAGGCATGGGTGAGCCTTGTTGGCTTTGACAGTCTTTTGAAAACCAGATGGAGAAAAACCATTTCCAGATGAGGCTCTGCGCTCCCTGCACGCGGGACCAGGCGGGGCAGCGGGACTGGCGGGGGGCAGCTGATCCAGCGGCGCGGCCAGGTCCGCACAAAACCCTGGGCAGGCGCTGACCCCCCGGGAGCCCGCCTTCCCGCAGCTGTAGTAAGGGGGTCTGGGAGCCACAGCTCTTGCCTCCTCTCTGCTCTGAGCACTTGATTCACATATTGGCACATTTCGGCATCTCAACAACACTATGTGCTATTGCACATAAGCAGCCCCATTTTGCAGATAAAGCAACTGAGATGCAGAGGGCTTCAGTAACTTATCAGAGGTGATAACGCTGCTAGTTACTGTTGAGCTAGATTCACACCGAAGGCCCTCTGGCCCCAGAGCCTGAGCTCCTGGGCACAGCCCCACAGGGTGCTTTGTGGGTAGCAGGCACCGTCACCCACAAACCGGGGTGTGAGCCCAGCACCCAACAAAGATGGAATGGGCGGCATTTTATTGGCCAGGCATGCCCCTTCTCATTAGATTAATATATCAGAAAGAAGGACTATGGGCACTTCCACCCGGTAGAAAGCACCACGTCGCTCCCAGATGTGTGGAATGGAATGACCGTCAGAAATGTCAGGCTTCCTGCAGAGACAACTTCCTTCACCACTTTCTTTTTATAACCCAGGTGAGGTTTCACTCTGGGGGGTAGGGGGCGTGCAGACCACATTCCACCAAGAAGGGAATGGCTAGTTGCTCCTACCAAATGGAATGAGGCCAGAAGCAAAATACCTCCCCAGGCCAGGCAGGTGGGAGGCACCCCACACCCACCGCCACCCACAGACCTGCCCCCCACATCACGTCCAGTCAGCACAGTGGGGCGGGGACTGGGTGCAGAGCTGCAGGACCTGAGCCCCAACTCGGCATGCCGACAGCTCCGCGCCTGCCCCGGGCAGCGTCCCCCGACCCTGCACCAGCCATGCGGGAAATGCGGGAGATGTCATGTCATATGTACAGAATCCTGAACTGACTGTTTGGGGATGGAGCGAGGTGACGGTAGTTACTGGGATCAAAAGTATTAGTGCTGGATTGTGGGTGAATTTGATTGAAAGCAGTGGTTCAAAGTCAAGTATGTCACCAATGAACACTACAAATATAAATAAATTCTCGCATGTACTATAAATATACGATTGTATAGAGAGTTAATAATAGAGTGGCATATGGGGGAAAATTACCTATTGCAAGCTACAGTAATATCTTACTATTCTTTCATCAGCAGTAACGGGTGTTCCACACTAATGTTGGGAGTGAATAATGGGGGGGCACATAAGAGATTGGGGTGTTTAGGGTTGTCTTCTTTGTGTGTGGCTAGCTACTATTTTTCTCTTTGGGACAATGAAAACTGTCTGAAATTGAGTGTGATTGCCCAACTGAGTAAGCATACTGTGGCACACTGATTGTATACTTTGGATGAAATATATGGGATATGAATATATCTCAATAAAATCTGTAGATTCAAAAATAAATAGACGAATACAGGAGCTGGGGAGGGAGCACGGCAGCCGGGCGGCCAGCTCTGTCCAGATGAGGACAGGTGTGTCGAGCCCACGCTGTGTCCACGGAGCCGAAGCAAAGGTGACCAGGTCCTCTCCCGGGAAGTGGTCCCCGGGAGATGACACAATGACAACACCTCTCTAGGGTGGCTTGGAGGGGTAAGCGAGCATTTAGGAGAGTGCTGAGCACAAACAGAGCACCAAGTAAGCGCCAACAGTGATCACAAAACAAGCTTCAACTAATTAACCCCATGGAGGGCGGTGGCTGGAGGCTGCCAGGTCAGTTCTGCCCAGAGCCACTCTTGGAGCACATGTGGGCCAGGGACGGCCTGTCCTGTCCCCGGCCTTGGCTGCCGAGCTTGCCAGCCGCACCCCGTCCGCAGCCCGAATGGGGTGCTGGGTGCTGGGAGCCAGCCTGCTGCAGTCAGAAGGAATCTAGGGCACCCCAGGCCACTGGCTGGGAGGTGGGGCAGCCCCGCCAGGCCTCTGCTGCCGCCCGCCCCGTCCTGCTCCCAGGTCAGGCCGGGACCTGCAGGAGCCTCCCCAGCTGCGACACACGCGGGAGGGCCAGGAAGCGGGGGTGGGGGGGGTGGGGAGCCGCGGGGGGAGAGCGGTCAGAGCCCAGCCCTGGAGGGTGAAGTCACTCTGTGGGGTGAGGCAGGTGGGTGGGTGGCAGCGCAGGTTGGTGGTGGTGGGGGGCGGTATGGAGCCTAACCCTTGCCTGGCCTGGGGGGCAGACCCCTAAGGAAGCAAACACCCCCGGTCCAACGATCAGTCCTTGGCTCCCTCCTGCTCCTCAGCTCCTCCTTGCACCCCAGTCCCCCCATGTAGAGAGCCAAAGGGAAGAGAAAGGAAACGGGGGCTCACTAAGCACAGTCTATGCTCAGGCCTGGGGCTCGGGGCACCAGGCGTCACTCCACCTGATGGCACAACCCCCATGCACTGGGCCATTGGGGCACTGGGCCACTCTGCAGACCAGGAAACGGAGGGGCAAATAGCCTGAGTAACTCTCCAAAGACACGTGGCTGGGAAGGAACGCCAGGCCAGGATTCCAACCCGGGGGGCGGTGGGCGGGGGGCCTCTGAAGTCCCAACCCTGTCCCCTGCTCCAAGATCCTGGGGACAGCGTGCTCCGCTGCCCTGCCAGCCACTGGTCCTGTCCCCTGCGTGGCTTCCCTGCTGCCAGGAGCCCAGCAGTGGCCTGTCCCCTGTCTACTACTGGCCGTTTCCCAGTGCCCCAACCATGGCCAGGGGACAGCGGGCCCTTGTCTGAGTCTCCCCTCTCTCCAGTCCGGCCAGGCTGTGCTCCTTGGAGCCCCAGCTCTCACACTGTGAACTTCTAATAACCGGATGCTCAGATTGGGATGCTGAGCATCTGAGGGAAGGCAATCAGCAGCAAGGCCCGTGCTCTTACCCTGGATGTTGTCAGAGGTTCAGAGCAGCCCTTCTGAGCTGACAGTGCCTCAGGCTTCCCGGCCAAGCTCTCAGCCTCCCCAGGCTCCTGCAGGCCCTACCGCCCCCCCCTCCACCCAGCACCGGGACTTAGTCCCCGTCCTACGGGAAAGGCGGGTCTGTGGCCACCTCCTGCGTGCCCCAAACGTGACGCTGCCCTTGTGCCAATCCAGAGCTGCTGGCCACAGCTCAGTCCCCCGCCTGCACCCCTGCGCTTTGGCCTCCTGAGGCTTCCTGCAGACCCCCACCCCTCCAGGCCCCGCACCAGCCTCCCCTGCTCTCAGCCCCCCACCCCCAACCAAAGGGTCATTTCTCCCACAGCCCTGTGGGTTCCTGCAACCTCTGCAACCCCCAGGTCAATCACCCTCGAAAGGCTGCACCCCCAGACCACTGCACCCAGTAACTCTTGCTTTTGTCTCTGAGATAGACGAGTTATTAACACTGTGCAAATGGCCCACTCCCCCTGCGTGCTGCCTCGCCGGGGGTTGCAGCCCCCTGTGGCTGGCAGTGAGCAGCTGCCTTTGCCTTTAAAGCAGACCCATGAGAACCAGCCAAAGCCCAGCCCCCAGCTTCCGCCACGCCCTCCTTCTCAGGGCAGGCCCTCCTTCCACCATGCACCTTCGAACCTTACAAGGTGCTGGGAAGAGGTAGGGAGGGGACCCCCGAAAGTGACGGGGGGCATCCAGACACACAACCAGCTCACCAGCCCACCTGGCATCGACCCCTGGAAGAATGTTCCGGGCTTTCCTTGCTTTTCTCAAGGCCCCTGCTCTTGGAGGTGGCAGGAGAGAAGCTCCGAGCTGGGTCTTGTCTCCTCTGGGACCAAGACTCTCCACCAGTGGTTCTCGGCCCGGCCTGCACCGCTCGGCTCCTGGGGGGGCTTTAAAAATTCCCCATGCCGGGGCCCTCCCCACAAAGGTTCTGATTCAGGGTGGCCTGGACATGAGCATTTTTAAAAGATTTGGTACAAAATTTATGTTTTGACTAGTAAATTTCCTAATATAACTTATGTGATAGCTTCATTGAACTCCATAAATACTTGAAACCTTGAGTAGGACATGAGATTTTGTTGGTTTGTCCAGAGTGATGCCCCAGTGAATCCCAGAGTGATTTGATCAGTGAGTGGAAAAGTATTTGCAAAGTCCCCTTTGGGGAATGGTGAGAAAGGGGGAGAAATTCAACCTCCCCAAGTTGAATTCTTGATATTCTCACAAGCAGTGTGGACAACCAAAGCTATAGGCTGAGCCCCCAGTTTTAGGGTTTGTTCATATGAAACTTAACCCCACAAAAGATAAATCAAGCCTACTTAAAATTAAGCCTAAGAGTCACCCCCAAGAGAGCCTCTTTTGTTGCTCAGATGTGGCCTCTCTCTCCAGCCAACAAGCAAACTCACTGCCCTCCCCCTGTCTACGTGGGACATGACTCCCAGGGGTGTGGACCTTCCTGGCAACGTGGGACAGAAATCCTAGAATAAGCTGAGACTCAGCATCAAGGGATTGAGAAAACCTTCTCCACCAAAGGGGGAAGAGTGAAATGAGACAAAGTGTCAATGGCTGAGAGATTCCAAACAGATTCGAGAGGTTATCCTGGAGGTTAAGTAGATATCACCTTGTTATCCAAGATGTAATGGAGAGGCTGGAGGGAACTGCCTGAAAATGTAGAGCTGTGTTCCAGTAGCCATGTTTCTGGATGATGATTGAATAATGATTTAGCTTTCACAGTGTGACTGTGTGATTGTGAAAACCTTGTGTCTGATGCCCCTTTTATCTACCTTGTCAACAGACGAGTAGAACATATGCAATAAAAATAAATAATAGGGGGAACAAATGTTAACATGAATTTAGTTTGAAATGCTAGTGATCAATGAAAGGGGGGGTAAGGGGTATGGTATGTATAAATTTTTTTTCTGTTTTCCGTTTATTTCTTTTTCTGAATAGATGCAAATGTTCCAAGAAATGATTATGATGATGAATATGCAACTATGTGATGATATTGTGAATTACTGATTATATATGTAGAACGGAATGATCAAAATAGGAATGTCTACATTTGCTTTGTGTTTTTTTGGTATTTAAAAAAAAATTAAAAAATTAAAAAAAAATAAAAAATAATAATAAAGATGCCTACGGGGAGGCCACTGCTTAGCTGAGTGGAAAAACCACAGCCGTCCTGGCTGAGCTGGCCCCCGCGGCGGCCCGAGGAGCTGGCCTCTCCCTGCCACTGCCCTGGCGACAACAGCAAGTCTCCACCAAGTTCCACTTCACACACACAGATGCTTTTTTTTTTTTTTTAATTTTATTGTGAAATGTAACCTATATACAAAAAAGTGGTAGATTTGCAAGCACATTTTAACAAGTAGTTATAGAACAGATTTTAAAGTTTGGTACGGGTTACAGCTCCACAATTTTTTATTTTTTCTTCTAGCTGCTCCAAGACCAAAACAACAGCAATATATCGATTCAGCAGCCATACCCATTTGTTAAATCCTACCTTCTCTGTTATACTCCTCCTTCTCTTTTTTTCTTTCCTGCAAAATAACATATATACAAAAAAGCAATCCACTTCAAAGCACAGTGCAACAATTAGTTGTAGAACAGAGTTCAGAGTTTGGTATAGGTTACAATTTCGCAGTTTTAGCTTTTTTACTTCTAGCTGCTCTAAGGTGCTGGAGACCAACACAGATCTATTTTTGTTAACTAAGCATTTATTAGCGAGCAAGGATGACACGGCTCATACGTGCAGTCCTGCAGGCTCGAGGGGTCAGGGCTGGCGCTGTGCTGTGGGCCTCTGGGGACCTGCCTGACACGGAACAGCCCTTGGGCCTAACACCGAGCCGGCCTCAGGCGACCACTGTCCACTGGTATCTGGGCTGGACACAGGGTGACTTCCTGCAGGAGTGGCCCGTGTTCTCTGAAATATTGTAATCAGCAAACACATCTCAAATGACTTTACTCTCACCCAAGACAGCTTCAGACTCATTGACAGGTCACTGTTTTCACCAACGAAAGCTCGTCTGACACTCCTTTCGGTGGCCGATTGAGACACAGGGACAGAGCCACCTCTGGGGTGTGAGCTTCCTTTCTAGAAGGTCAGCTGGTCCCTTTGGCCGGAGTGGCCTTGATCGGGATGCTTGCAGGACGTAAGGACACCTGAATCTCAGTGTCACACATAATGCCACACGCACACGCCAACCTGCTTTCAAAGCAAATTCCCCGGCATGCTGCGAAGTGCTGGCCATCACTACAGCTCCTGCCAACGGTGGGAAACATGGGCTGGACGTGGACAAACACCAGTCCAAAGGGCAAAGGACCTTCTGCAGAATAACCGATCCGCACATAGCAGAAGTGTCAATACCGTGGAAAACAAGGAAGTCCTGAAAGGACCCATTCCAGGTTAACGGGGCCCGAAGCCAGATGGCAGCTGAGTGTAACATACGAGCTCAGATTGTCTTTTGCTTATAAAGGCCATTACTGGACAAGTGGAAAACTCTGTCTAAGGTCGGTAGAGAATAGTATCATGTTAATTGCCTCGTTATGATAATTGTTCTGTGGTTATGTAAGATCATTCTTCACCTTTAGGAGATAGAGAGACCCTAAAGAAGTTAGAGGTAAAGGCACAGCATATCTGCAGCTTATCTTTAAATGATTCAGGAAAGAAAATTCAAATGTGTGTGTGTGTGGAGAGAGAGAGAGAGGACGGTGAGGGTGGGAAGGTAAAAGGGAGGGAGGGAGGAAAAGCAAATGTAAGAAAATATTAACGTTGGATAATCTGGGGGAATGACATGGAAAGCCTTTGTACTATTCTTGCAAATGTTATTCTAAGTCTAAACTGATGTCAAAATCATGTTTTAAGTTCAAAAGAAAAAAAAAGTCACCACCCCCCCCCCAGCCTTGTAGCACCATCCATTACGTGCTTTTCTCACCCGGCCGCTCATGGGGCTGGCTCCCTCCCAGGCCCAGCCAGGACCCATCCACCGAGGGAACGGCCGGCCGGCAGTCAGAAAGGCGCCCAGATCTCCGGAACTTCCCAGAAGCCCTAGTCAGCAGTCCGAGGCGGGCTCTTGCGAAAACCCTCATCTGTCTCTGACCCGATATCTGGGAAGAACCCAGAAATGAGGAAACCCCCAGGTCTGTCTCCCTTCTTTCTCCAGCTCTGGAGTGCAGGGATGGTAAGTCCCTCCAAGCTGCCCTGCACACTTGGCTTTATGTTCCTTCAAAGGTCAGATCCATGCTTCCCAAGTCCAAAGACTTCCTGCCTGCACCCAGGGAGCTGAAGTCCCAAGCCTACACCACCCACGGGTCCTTTCCCCGAATTTTCTGGTAGGTTTCTAAGGAGCTGCAGCAGCCAGCATCCCACAGGCCGGAACCCAGCGCTGTGGCTTGGTGTGCTTTCAAGTTCTCAGATGTGCAGTAAAGGCCCTGGGTTATGCCACCAGGAGAACCTGGCAAAGGCCCGGGACATCTCCTCTGCTGCAGAGGCTGCCATTGCCCCCGCACCCAGCTGGACCATGCACCCAGGGTCCCAGCCCCCACCCCCACAACCCAGGGTGGTGTCTCCCCGCAGCCCAGCCCCTCCCCGCCTGCCATGCGGGACCCTGTTTATTGTCGTTGCTCCTTCTGTTTTCAGTCATTCTGCCCCCGAATCACCTCCTGGGCCCCTCCCTTTCTTAGAAGTATTTTGCGTATCAATTATCTTCAAATCCACTGGCGTAGCAGTACATGCCACACAAACGTTCCCAGCAAGCCCCAACAAACCCCCAAAACAAAGCAGCCGAGATTTGTTCCATGGATCTTAGGTGCAAAACAATTCACATTTGTCTATTTGTCCACATCCAGTTAACTCTGGCAATGAATCCTCCTCTCAGTCGTAAACACACGCTCTAGCCAGAGGGAGTGAGAAATTCAATGTCAGTCCAGCCCTGGCAGGGCCTCGCCTCCTGTCACACTTGCTGCCCGGGAGCCCCTCTGTGGACAAGCCCCACAGGGGAGTCCCTCTGCGGACAAGCCCCACAGGGCTGTCACCAGGGGCCCCGGCAGCCACCCCCAACCCCCAGGACACACAGACCCGGTGCTAGCAGATAGCTTTTAGGGAAAAGCACAGTCCTGATTCTCACACAGACACAAAACTGAACGTGTGTTGATGCTTTTATTTTATTCATGTGGCATGAAGGATGGAAGGAAATGCTATAAACAGGTTAAAGGGAAAGTGAAAACAGCCCAGATTTATACGGAAAAGGAAATGTAGGGATTATTAATTGCAGATGGAGGCAAAGCTGGCTTTTCCATGGCGGGAGGGGAGGTAGTCAGCTAAATTCCTGCGGCCAGGACAGAATTTACACCTGTCTCGTTACCTACAGCTTACAGAGAGTAAGGCCATGAAAGGGGTGGGCTCTGACAACCCAGAAGAGATGCCGTGGTTAGACACAGTTTTCCACGGAAACACACAACGTTTTGTTTTGTTTCCAACCGAAATAAGCTCCGCCTCGCTCTCCCATCTCTTCCCCAACTGGTCAGTGGGGTCCAATCCCCTTGCAGGCCCCGGCCCCCCGGGAGGCATCATCTGAGTGACCCCAGGGGCAGCGCTGCTCTAAGGGACCTCCAGGGCAGTCCGCCCTCTCGTCCTAGGTCCCCAGGGCCAAGTGCTGATGGACAGGCCCCCCTTCCCGACACCTCGCAGGTGGGCCCTGAAATGAGCTTCCCACTGCAGGGTTCCCCACACACCCGAGGTGGGGGGGTGCTGGGGCCCAGGGTGGGCGCGGAAGAGAATGGGGAGAACAGTCACTGCAAGAGGTCCGAAACCCCTTGCCCAGCCCACGGGTTACCCTCCGAGAGAATTAATAACCTTCTCACCTGCACACAGCACAGAGACCCTGCTGTGGAGACAGAAAATAAAAAGCCATTAAGTGCAATGGAGAATCCATTGAGCCTTATCAATCAACACGTACCCCAAGGGCCGTTGCTATTCCCAGGGGGGAAGATGAAGCTTTCCCCGCTGCCCTACAGCTGCTGTGCCCTCAGGGTCGCCACGTGAGACCCCAGGTCCAGCCCAGCCCGTCCCCGCCCCCCGCGGAAGCGTGTTCCTGTTCTAGATTTTTCCTGCTGCTCCCCAGCCCAAGGTCTGGGAACAAATCACAGCTGCTCCGGGCGGCCTGGGGCAAATGGGGTGTCACCTCTCCCCACCACCTCACCAGGCCGACAGGAGGACCGGATCATGGAGCCAGGACAGATCAGACCGCCTGGGGAGGGTTCTTTGAAAATTTTTTAAAGAATAAACCCCAAAACCCAGAAATAAGTACATGATCAAAACCAAAGCCCCCACTTGTCAGACACTTTGGCCCCCCTAAAGGTCGTCTTGTCTCTTCCCGCAGTTCCGGAGTGGGCGGAGGGAGGGGCGCCCGGCACTTGCAAGCATTGGGGGAAACAGTCAGGGCGGGGCGGGGCTTGGGCCCCCGATTTAGCCCTTGGGGGCCCCCTGTAGCAGCTGCAGCCTATGAGGCGCTGGCCCCGCAGTCGCGGGCAGCCCGCGGCGGTCACGCTGCAACCGGGTTCCTGGGTGCTGCTGCCCCTTTCAGGGGGTCCCGCAGCGCCAGGTCCGAGAGCGCCGCGGCAGCTAAAAACTCTTCAGTCTCGCAGAATCGCGCCCCTTTTGCACCGGCTGCGCGCCCCGTGGGAACTCGAGCAGCCGCAGCACGGCCCCCGCCGCCGCAGCACCCAGTTCCCCGAGCCCCGCGCCCCTCCCCCCGCAGCGCCCCTCCCCCCACTGCGCCCCCTACTCCGGCTGCGCCCCCTCCCCCCGCAAGACGTGATCCCTTCCCTCACCAACCCTCCAACTGATAGCTCTTTACTTTTAAGCTGCTTTACTTTTAAGCATGGCATCTCTTCTCCAGTTGCCCAGAGTTCCACTTTGTGGGAGAGAAGTGCCTGCTCCTGGCTCCTGGCTGCAGGGGGGCTCCCTGCACAGTTGGATGCCCCCATCTAGAGAGGTCCTGGAAGGGGGGAGGTAGAGGGGAGGGTGGGAAGCCACAAGCTGAGCCCCATCTGTCTTCTCTGGGCACCAGACCTAGTCAATGGATCAGTAATTTAAAATATTATTTAATTAAAACATGCTTATTTGGTACAAAATTTATATTTTGACTAGTGCATTTCCTAATATAACTTATGTGGACAGTTTAATTGAACACTGTAATAACATGGAACCTTGAGTAGGGCATGAGATTTTGTAGGTTTGTCCAGGTGATGCCCTGATAAATCCCAGAGGAATTTGAACAGTGAATAGGGAAGTATTTGCAGAGTCCCCTTGGGGGAATGGCGAGAAAGGGGTGAAATTCAACTTCCCCATATGGAGAATTCCTGATATTCTCACAAGCAGTGGTAACAGCCAAAGCAATAGGTGGAGCCCTCAATCTTGGGGTTTGTTCATATGAAACTTATCCCCACAAAGGATGGGCTAAGCCTACTTAAAATTAGGCCTCAGAGTCACCCCCAAGAGAACCTCTTTTGTTGCTCAGATGTGGCCTCTCCCTCTCAGCCATCACAACAAGCAATCTCACCACCCACCCCCTCTCTACGTGGGACATGACTCCCAGGGGTGTGGACTTTCCTGGCAACGTGAGACAGAAATCCTAGAATGAGCTGAGACTCAGCATCAAGAGATTGAGAAAAACTTCTGGACCAAAAGAGGGAAGAGAGAAATGAAATAAAGTGTCAATGGCTGAGAGATTCCAAGCGGAGTTGAGAGGTTATTGGACATTATTCTTATGCATTAAATAGATATCACCTTGTTAGTTAAGGTGTAATGGAGAGGCTGGAGCTGTGTTCCAGTAGCCATGTTTCTTGAAGATGATTGTATAATGATATAGCTTTCACAATGTGACTGTGTGATTGTGAAAACCTTGTGTCTGATGCTCCTTTTATCTACCTTATGGTCAGATGAGTAAAACACATGGATTAAAAATAAATAAATAATAGAGGGAACAAATGTTAAAATAAGTTGAGTAGATTGAAATGCTGGTGATCTGTGAGGGAGGGGTAAGGGGTATGGTATATATGCATTTTTTTCTGTTTTTTTCTTTTTATTTCTGTTTTCCGAATTGATGCAAATGTTCTCTCTCTCTCTCTCTCTCTCTCTCTCTCTCTCTCTCTCTCTCTCTCTCTCTCTCTCTCTCTCTCTCTCTCTCTCTCTCGCTCTCTCCCCTGCCCCTGAGCCGAGCTGACCCCCGCATGCTGCAGGTTCTCTCCTCTGTCCTGGATAGAGGCCCCAGCAGGACACAGGGTAAAGACAGGGTTTGATTTCCCCCTTGGGGCTCTTCTCATCAGGCACGGCAGGCACCATTCTTATCTTTGACCCCCGCCACCCCAAGAGGGGAACCCCCACTCTGTCTCCCTCACCTGCCACGTCCTGGGAAATAGGCCTCTACCAGAAACATCTGGGTGACTTCTGTCTCCCACTGGGTCCCTGGCGGGTATAAGAGGTCAGCAGGGTCACGTTTGCCCTTGAGACCCAGCTCTGCGTGACCCCACCAAGTCCCTTTGTCACCGGGCAAATGCCCACCTTCTCCGGGAACTGTGCAGCAGGGGGAGGGCAGTGTGACAGGGCTCCCTGCGTCCCCTGCTTGGTTCTACTTCACGCACGAGTGACATGGGTTTGTGTGCCGTGACTCCCCTGTCCGCCATCCCACACCCCTGCCCACACCCCCACCTGCACCCCACCACCAGCAGGTGCTCTTGGCTAATTCTGCTAATGCTCGAGTGAGATACTTTCCTGAACCCCCAAAAGGGACTCAGCGCAGGTGGGGGTCTGGGAACTCGCAGGGGTGGGTGAGGAAATTGGAAAGAGAACAGGTCAGGAGCTTCGTAGCTAGGATTTCATCCCATTTGTTAACGTGTATCAGGCTGTGTGCTGCTAGCCCCATTTTAAAGACATGGAAACTGAGGCTCAGAAGGCATGAAATAATTTGACAAAGTCCAGCTCCCCACCACTGATCCCCAGGAAGAGGCATGGCCTGCCTCTTTTCTCTACCTTAGTATCTCTAATCCAAAATCAGGATGGCCTGCCTGAGTGTGTGTAAAGGACCAGGCTTCAGGACAAAAGCCAGCATCCTGGGCTTTCTTTGCCTTAGAAGCTGCACTGTGTTTCAACATTGTGGTTGCCTAATAATATTTTGCTAGCAGAGAAGCCGCACCAGAAATTCTCTGTCTTGTTGAGAAATAGCATGTGGTTTAGTCTATGCAAAACAGAAAGATGTTACGAAACGCAGCTAACCAGAGCCCAGGTGGCCACAGTTAATTCCCAGCTCCAGGGGAGAGGCTGCTGGAGGGTCCTGGAAAGGACTGCTTTGGTTAAGCCATTACACAAGCACTGACCCAAAGGCCTCTAAATTCCTTAGACTTTGCGTCGGTTCATCTTTGCGTCAGTTCATAGGCCCCACTGGAACACCGAGATGAAGCTCTGTGATGCCAGAGCTTTCCAAAGAAAATACTATCTCCTTGGAAAAGCTTGGCTTTCCAGGGATGGGAGGAAGTGACAAAGGAGAGGTCCTGCTACTTCTTCCACTGCAAGTCACTTAACTTCTCTGTGTTGTCACCTCCTCCACCTGCAGAAGGCACAGTCAGCAATGCCCACCCTCATCTTCCTTTAAGACATAAAGGTGCCAGGGTCCTCGAGGCCAATGCAACACCTCAAGGCATCCCCCTTACAACTTCATCAGCTAAAGCAAGGTGCTTTTAGTCCTTGCACTGGGAGGAAACATATGAAGAAAGAGTCAGAAGTCTTGGATTCTATCTCTTCCTTTGCAGAACTCTATAAATGACCCTGGGCATAAGTCATGGCCTCTCTGTGCCTCAGTTTCTTCTGCTGTCAAGTGAGGGCCAAGGATGAGACCTCCTTGAGATAACATTGGAGGTGGCTTCCAGCCCTCCCCTTCTCAATGGCCCAGTGACACCTCAGCCATCCAGCTTCCAGGTTCCAAGTCTTTCTCTGATCCCGGGAAATGGTGACAGGAGAAGGGTCAGCCCTGACCTTTCCCCAGTGGCAGAGTCCATTGGAGACCACCTCAGAAAAGAGTATCTCCTCCTGGGAGTAAGAGCAAAGAATGGCTATTGGTAGATACACATTTCCCAACCCCAGGGTCAGAGAATTGGCTATGATAAAAGACATGGAAAGTGAGGGTATGGCCTCTTCCACCATTTCTTACTTCCCTGCTCCAGGCCCTGTCTTTGCCTATTGAACCCTGCCTATCCTTCAAGATTCAGCTCAGGCCTTCCTCCTATTCTTCAGATGCTGACTCCCAGCACTTGGCCTAATGTTTGGTACCTGGAAGCATCCCAATAAATGCAGTGTCAATCAATGACTGAGGGAGACGAGTTGAGAAGACATGACACAGACAAAAGCCAATGGAAAACAGCATACATGTTGTTTGCAATATAGGAAAGGGCTGAATTAAAAGCTGCCAACCCAGAATGGCAGACCCCTCTCCCATCCCACATGGCCAGGTGATTCTCCTTCCCCCATACATCCATTCCCACTCCAACCGATTCATAATTGACAGAAGTATACCCTTTGAATGAATTGAACCATGGAGTCTCTGTTACCAGACAAAGGCCATGGATTCTTTTGCCTGATGTGTTTCATAAGCAATTCCTAAGACATTGGGATTTGAAAGAGAGAAAGAGTTTATTACGAGGCACAGAGTAGGAGAGCAGATGGCCTAGCGGCCCAAAATCTGTCTCCCAGAACTGCAGTAATTCAGGTAGTTTTATTAGAGAAAAGGTGGGCAGGGTTTAGGATAATGAGCACAGTAGCCCTAGATGATGTAATTAGAGGTGATCTGATTATTGGGCATGTGTAGATTGATTACACACTTAGTCACAGAACGTGTGTAAGAAAATGGCAGAATGAAATATAGGTAACTTGTAGGTTAAAATCTAAGCTACTGTGCATGTCAGGGGGGCCCACTTTGGTTAGATCCAATCTTGATCATCAAGATAACTTTGGACTCGGGGTAGGTTAGTTCTGGGCCCACCCAAGACACTTCATTATTAAATATTAGGGGCTGTCTTCAGTGATTACAAGACTTTAAACTTGAAAAACTGGATAACTTGGTACAAATAAAGGTTAGTCACAAGATTTTTACAATCACAGGGGCAGAAGATAAAGGTTATACAAGCATTAACAGAGATCAAGGCAGCTGGATTACAATTTAGAGATTTCAGGAATTTCCCTCTGTCTACTCCAATATACTATCTCCAATATACTAAATAACGATTCAACAATTAAAATCGTCCCTTAAATCCTGATTTCTTGGTTACAGCTCCAGATACGAGGACACAAAAAATAGTGAAAATTCAGGGCTAAAATTAGGAGGAGAAAATGAATTATTACTGATCCAGACAAAACTTTGTTTCCAGGATTCCTTTAGCCAAGTTCTAGGTCAACGGCACCACCAAGAATCGGAAGGCTAGTGAGAAATTTGACAAGTCTCAAATCCCCCCGAGAAGATGTTGCCAGTTGTAGGAAGACTCCATGGAAAGACCAACCAACCATGCCCTCAGCCTGAGGAAGCCCCAGCGAGCAAGCTGTCTGCGGGACACTACCCTCCTAAACTGCCATCTCATGTCCCATTCTTAACCGTGAATGGGCAGTGATGAATCATCAGACATTTCAGGAAAGTGCTTGTCGTGAGAGAGACAAATCAACCGAAAATTTGAGGGAGAAAAAAATTTGAGGGAGAACAAAACCAAACCAAACCCTAGAATGTCCTTAGAGAAATAAAAGAAGGTAATGCACTCATGATAAAAAACAGGGTGCTCTACGAGAAAGGAATCACCAGAGAAGAAGAAAGATTTCTTGAGAAATGAAAGTAGGAGACTGGAAGTTTAAATTTAGCAGGAGGGTTGGAACATAAAGCCAAGGAAATCTCTTGAAAAGTAGGATAAGAAAAAATGCAAAACTAGGGTGGAAAGGAAATTTAACAATCAATTCCTGATCATTCAAATAGTCAGTTCTAACACTGACAAATAGAAATTCCAGAAGAGAGGCAAGGGGGTGGAGAGACAGAGGCTTTTAACAAGGAAATAATACAGAACATTTCCCAGAACTAAAGGACCACCAGCTCCTTACTAAAAGGGCCCAGAGAAATTGAAGACAAAAGACCCATCTAAATCATTGTCAAATTTTAGAGCATTAAGGAGGAAGAGAAAATTCTAAAATTTCCACATGTAAAACATCAGTAATCCAACCTCTCAACAGCAACACAAAAAGCTAGATATCAGCAGCTTTCAAATTTTTATGGCAGCTTATTTTCTTGATAGACTTTTATATTCAAAATATCAAGCAAATGTGAGAGCGGAATAGAGCTTGTTTAGCTATAAAAGGACTCAAAACAGTTACTTTCTACGCACTCTTCTGAGGAAGCTACCAGGAGTTGTGTGTTCCCAACCAGGAATAAGACCAAAAGAAAGAAGACATAATGTAATGAGTTGCACCCAAAACGATGATGAATTCTTTGCAGTTCCTTCTGTCGGTTGTCCACTCTTGATGCTAGGCTGCCTTTGTGACTTGCCTCAACCCACAGAATGAGGCAGAAGTGGCGTGCAACTTCAAACCTAGGTCTCAAGAGGCCTTGCAGCTTTTGCTCCCATGCTGGATCTCTCCCACACTATGGGGACAAGCCCCGACTGGAGGAGACCCCAGGCACAGAAAGGTCCCAACCAGATGTGTGAGTCCCAGCTGAGCCGATCCAGGCCAGAAGATGCATAACCTGTGTCTAATTATGATGAAACATCAGACAAACCCAAACTGAGGGGCCTTCTACAGAGTAAGTGACCAGAACGCTTCAAAAATGTCAATTTCTAGGAAGACAAAGACAGAGGAGATTCAAGAAACATGACAACTAAATGCATTATTGAACCTGGGTTGGTTCCTAGAGACCTAAGTTGTTGTTTTTCGGTTGTTGTTTTCGTGTCCTTGTTTTTGTTTTGCTATAAATGACACCGGTGGGACAAAATGTGATTATGGCTTGCAGATTAGATATTATTTTATCAATGCACATTTCTTAACTTTGCTATTTGATCATGTAAGAGAATGTCCTCATTTTTAAGAAATACATACTGAAATATTTTTAGGCAAAAAGAAGCATCATGAAAGATTATCTTCCTCTAAGGAGAAAAAGAGAGAAAAAGCAAATGTGGTTACATGTTAGCAATTTTAAACACCTCCCAGAATACCAAGCAAATGTTGCAACCCAGAGACTGGCCTTGTGTCCCATCCTGAGTGCACCTGGAGCCCAGAGCAACAACTGGAGAGAGATCTGGTCCAGAAAATGTCTAATGTAGCAACTGCAAAACACAGGAGCATCACTCCTTGTTCAAATCAAACAACCAAGCACCCAGACGGGGTATGCCCTCCACTAACCTTAGGCCCTTTGAGTATTTGGTGGCAAAACCAAATTCAGTAAGATGCCAGAAGATCTCAAGATTTTGGCTCTACTAAAAACCATGGTTCTTTAGTCATGATTAGATTAACACAAGAAATGAGAAGTAAGGAGGGGAGAGAGAGATAGAAAATGGAGTATGATTGTATCAATGTCAATAACCTGCCTGAGATCCTTATACTGTAGTTTTGACACATGTTATCATTGAGGAAAACTGGGTAAAGGGTTCATGGGATCTCTACATATTGTTTCTTACAATTGCATGTGAATCTACAGTTATGTTAAAATAAAAAATTTAATTAAAACTTAAAAATAAATTAAAATATTATTATAAGGGGAAGTTTGGAAATACCTTTTTACAAAATTGAACCACATTAAATTGAGTGAGGACATACAGAAATTTAATAAAATAATTATAAAACTCAATAGATGCACAGGGAATCTCCTATCCTTTGAAGAGAGAATATACTCTTTTTTTCATGTGTCCATATAACATTGATAAAAGTTGATTACATTTTTGGGCATGAAAAGGCATCTTAAGAAATTCAAAAATAAGGTATTTTACAAAATATGTGTTCCGATGATAATCCAAGAAGATTATAAATTATGAACAAAAGGATAAATGAAGGGGACTACCTTTTATTTTATCCACAAATTTGCTGAGAAGGAAAGTGTTTACGTTTCTGCCATACTGTGATTTGAGCGTTCCACCGTGTATGCACAGGTGTTAAAATGGTATGTGAAGACAATTCAGTACTGTGGACGCACATCCCATCACTGTATCAAGCTCAAGGAATTTATATGACAATTGCTTTTGATGATAATATTAAGTTAGTAAAGAGTCTTCTCTCTCTTCCGCCACCACTCCAAATCCTGAAGACAAAGTCTGGGGACTGAGGCTGTCCCTCACATGCCTTAGGGGACCACGACTCAACAAAGCAAGATGGACGCTCACCAAGGCCAGTCTCCCAACTGGTGCAGTGTCCAGGCTACACTGTAGAGCGAAAAGAAGGAAAAGCAAGGAAGATGTTTATTCCTATTCAGGACACACTATTCTCAGTAATGGAAGGAAAGAATGGAAAACTGATATGATGAAATGATTTTCTACAAAAAGAAGGCTTAATCCAAGGTTTCTAATCTACTAGGGTTCCAGATGGAGGCCAGAAATATGTCCAACTTCTAAGAGAATGATCTTAGGGAATAGCCTGGAGGGAGAGAAAGATATAGCAGTGTGTCAGAGCCCACTCCAGCTGGCTTTCACTGGCTCCCAAGAGCTGATTATGCAAATCTCTTGCCAGTTTCACTTCAATAACATCATGTTAGGATGATGGTTGAAATTAGCCATGAGAATATTTACACCACGGAAATTGGCAAGCACTCTAGCCAGCACCAAATGCTACTGACAAAAAGATAGAATTTTAACTTCTTAACTACTTGGAAATTATGAAACACAGAGCTCCATAAACTTTAGCTCAAACAAACAAACAAACAAAAAATCAGACAAATTACGGTTTTTTCAGAAAGCAAAAAACAAAAACAAGACCAAAAAAAAAGTGATTCACCCAAAAGCTGAGCTCCCTCAGAAGAAAATTTAAAGTATTCAGTGTGTTCATTGTTGAAGAAGGAAAAGGAACTTAGTACTCATTTTAAGAAAGTAGCAAAGAAACAATGAACTATAAACCACAAAGGGTTGGAAGAGGAAGTTAATAAAGATAAGGGCTGAAATTGATGCAATAGAAACCAAAACACAGTAAAAAGGATATACAGATTCAAAAGCATTTCATTGAAAAGATCTCGTAAGACCAATAAAGGCAAAAAAAAAAAGCAAAGTATACATGAATAGAATGAGAAAATCAGATAATCATGGTGTGGGGACACATGAGACAGCTGTACAAAATGGCTACTTACAACCCTATGCCAGCATACTTGGAAAGATGGTTGCCTTGTACAGGGGAGTTTAGGTCAACTGCAAGAGTTAGCCACCTATGACGTTGAGGGATACAGTCCCCATGAGAATGCCCTCACTTTGACACCAACTGCAATTTTGGCAGGCTCCCCAAACTACCTTCAGGTTCAACAATTTACTAGAAGGACTCTCAGAACTCACCGGAAGCTGTTATACTCATAGGTGTGGTTTATTACAGGCAACAGGTACAGACTACAATCATCCGGAGGGAAGGGATGTGTAGAAGGCGCCTGCCAGTCACTCTCCGTGGGATCTCTGACAGCATTAACTCCGCCTGGCCCAACGTGTGACAGCGCGCACAGAATGTTGTCAACCCAGGGAAGCTCACTCAGGCTTTTGGTGTCCAGAGTTTTATTGAGGTGTGCTCACACACAGCCTACATAACTTCCGTAAGTCTCCAGCCTCTCCTGGGGATCTGGCTAATGCCCTTAGTCTCCAAACTTAAACCATGTGGCCCAAAGCTCCCATCAGAAATCACATTGTTAGGTTGTCTGGGGGCCAGAGCTCATCAGGGGCAAAGGTCCCGATAGGCAGGACCTTCCCAGGCCTGGAGAGTCCCTCCCTGTTGCTGAAGACAAAGGCCAGACCTCTCTTTGGGTACGGTGAAGCCTTCCTTGCAAAGCATGAATTGCCAAAATTAAACCGAGGACTATAAACTCTGAATCCACAGATGAGGCTGAGAGCATGATTTAAAATATGCCTCTGAAAGGACACCAGGGACAAACGGTTTCTCTACTTAATCCCAGCTATTAGTTACTTATAATGTCATTTAATCTATTCTAAACTGTGGAAAAGAAAAGTGGTAATTCATTTTATAAAGTTAGTATAATTTTAGTAAAAAGTTTATAACAATAATAAAAAGGAAAGGCTAAACCAATGTTTCTTATGACTACGGATGGAAATGTTTACATTTTTTTTTTTTAACATGGGCAGGCACCGGGAATCGAACCTGGGTCCTATGGCACGGCAGGCAAGCATTCTTGCCTGCTGAGCCACCGTGGCCCGCAGAAATGTTTAAAATTTAATATTAAAATGTAATCAAAATTGGCGGGTGCATGGGTGATTCAGTGGTAGAATGCTCACCTTTCATTCCAAAGACCTGGGTTTGATTCTCGGACCATGCACCCCGCAAAAAAAATGTAATCAAAATTATTGTTAAAAGAAGTTGCTAGCACAGTAACTATCTCTCACCTGGACAAAAAGAAAAGCAGGATCCCCTTTCTCACATTGTACGCAAAAACAAACTCCAAGTGGATTAAAAACTTAAATATTAAAAAAAAAAAAGCCCACAACAAATCTAAGAAGAAAATTCTATTTCCATATGTGACAGTTTGAATCTGTTGCATACCCCAGAAAAGCCGTGTCCTTTAATCCTCATTCAGTATTGGTGACAATTCTGTTTCCAAGGAGATGTGACTCACCCAATTGTGGGTGGTAACTTTTGATTAGATGGTTTCCATGGAGATATGTCTCCACCCACTCAAAGTGGGATTGCTTGCTGGCACCCTTTAAGAGGGAACCACTTTGGAAAGAGCCACCAGAACCAACAGAGCCCACACAGCCAGAGACCTCTGGCGATGCATAAAGAAAACGCCCTGGGGAAGCCATTGAAGAAGCCTGGAGAGAAAGCTAGCAGACGTTGCGTGTGCCCTTCCAGCTGAGACAGAAACCCTGAACATCATTAGCCTTCTTGAACCAGGGTCTCTTTCCATGGATGCCTTAACTTGGACACTTTTGTAACCTTTCCTTAATTTGGACATTTTCATGGTTTTAGAACAGTAAACTTGCAACTTAATAAATCCCCCATTTTAAAAGCTCCGTTTTCATGTATCGCATCCCAGCAGCTAGCACACTGCGCCACCATGCTTGCTCACAGGCGCCCCCACAAGCAAGAACGTGTTCCTTCTGGGCTGGCAGTTTGGGCCTGGTAGGGTGTGACAGGGCATCTAACTGCTGGACCCGAAGGCTGGGCACCTCACTTTGTGAAGAGCCTCCTGGATTGGCTGAAAATGCTTTGTCCATTCTGCACGACATTGGATTAAGTCTCTCTCTCCCCCCTTTGGGACAAGTTAGAGAAATGCAGAACTGACAACAGGTCCCTCACATAGATTTTTATCCATTCAAACTGTGAGGAATGGGTTTCTGCTGGCATCCTACGAAAACTATCCTCTCCCACTCAGTCCTGCCTCCTGTTCTGTCCCGAAACCGAAAGAACACATTTATTTCTCAAACACGCAGATGACACGAAGCAAGAGTTCATTTGCTGAGTGATGGGCTCAGAAGAAAAAATTTTATAAATTAGGATTATGGGCCTGAACCAACCAGATGAGATTTACCAAACCCTGCATTTAAGAGTCAACAGACAAACAAAAAACTCCACTCACTGCGTCCATCTTCACAGTCATGAAATGTCTGTGCCATTAACCCCTGTCATGGTCAGGTTCATGTGTCAATTCGGCCAGGTGGTGGTACCTGTTTGTCTGGTTGGGCAAGTGCTGGCCTGTCTGTTGCAATGAGGACATTTCATAGAATTAAATCATGATCACGTCAGCTGCATCCACAGCTGATTCCATTTGTAATCAACCAAGGGGAGTATCTTCTGCAATGACTGATGCTGAATCTAATCACGGGAAGCCTTTTAAGGAGGATTCAGAAGAGACAGGCTCTCTTCCTGTTTCGGCTGTGAGCCTCTCCTGTGGAGTTCGTCCAGCCCCTCCATTGGAATCATCAGCTTCACAGCCTGTCCTGCGGATTTTGGACTCTACGTTCCCATGGTCACATATGACACTTTTACAAGTTTTATATTTGTGAGTGTTCCCTGTTGATTCTGTTCCTCTAGAGAACCCTAACTAATACAACCCCCAACCTCCCTCTTAGCTATTTATCTAAGAAGTAATAGCGATGCCAACCAGTGTTTTCCCAAGATGCGCTTGGCTGCTCCCCCTGGGTGCTGGCTTCCTCATGAGCACCCCAGGTCCGGGCACCCCAGCTGCCACTGGGCACCCCAGCTGCCACCGGGGCTTCAGAGGAGCAGAAAGGAGCTGGCCTGTGTTGTTTTGCTTTACAAAATTTGAAATGCTGGGTACACACTGTCAGTAGCCTGCATTTTAAAATAAATACTACAAGGCACCCCCAAAATTTTAGTGTTCTCAAGTTTTAATAAATTCAGAAGGATAAATGCTACAAACCTACAAAATAGCATCATTCAAAAGATTTAAACTTCTTCTGTACTTGCTTAGTTGTGTAAAGCTGACATAATACGTTTTAATTCTGATTTTTCCAGTACCTCTGCTTGAAGATAGCAAACGTCAAAACAAACAAATCCAAAAATCAAACTTTCATTCATCCAAATTCACAAGTGCCTAACATTAAATTTGCATTAAACTGCTAAATTTTTTTTTCTACAATTGAGTTTTATTGGTTGGAAGTAGTCCACCAAATTTATTTAACTATATCATATAACCAGATGTTTTGTTTGTTTTGTATTTCACACACAATTTACTACCGTCTCGGAGAAAAGCGTTTCAGTGTAACCCAACGCGAATTCTAAGGAAGGAGACCACGAAGTTTCGTCACTGAAGACCTCAGCTTCCGAATCTTTGCTTCCTGCTTCCCTTTCCCATTAGTCAGGACTGTGCGCCTGTCAGTTTAAAAAGCCAAATGAAAATATTTCCTTAGAATGACAGCACACACGTCACATGTGGTAATATGTTCAAGGGCAGCCTAGAGAAGGCAATCTGAAATAAAACACATCTCGACTCTTCTCTCAGTGAAGTGCAGTGTCTTCCCACCAGAAGCAGAAATGTGAAACTGTTTCCTGGAGGTTTTTCTTTTTTACCATCAGATAGTTCATCCGGGTACAAGGAATGTGGTCATGATTGTTCTTTTTTACCTAAAATATTTTCTCACGAGTGAAGCCCAAGTCAAAATTGCTCCCAGTCTGGGCAGGGCGTCAGGATGTGTGATTTGACCGTATTGTCATATTGAACGCATGTTCATAGACGTCACACCGGCATATCGCGGCGTCCTCAGTGCAGCACGGTCCGGCTTTCCCACCACGCGCTCCCTTTCAAACATGCTTAGGTCTTGACTGCTCCTAAAAAGTTTTTGAGATTGCTTACAAAAGGATGTAGTACCAAACGGTTAAATAATATCAAAACAATGAGGGCAGAAAGAGGAAGGGAGTAAAAATGCTAATCATTGAGGCTGATCTATTTGCTGGGACTGGATATCAAGTTTGACTCAGAGTTTCCTTGGACCAAAAAGAAGAACAAGAAGTTACATTGGCCTATTCATCAGAAATGCTGAAGGGTCCAGCCCCGTTCCCACTCACCCACTCAGCACACATTCTGAAAAATACTTGTTATGTTAGAGTGTTTGGGACAGTAAGTATCATGATAGCTGATTTTTTTTCCCCACCAGCATTTTGTAGCAGGTGCAGAAGTGGATGCCACATGCGTGCTAATGGTCAACTCCCCTCAGTGAAGGTCGCAGAGACAAATCCTTCAGGGAGAAGCTGGGTTTTCAACCAAGGAAAACAGGCTGCCTCCTTTGAGGTTTTTCTTTTAACCTGACTATGCAATCATTCTTTTGGTTAATGGTGGAACCCCTTTTGTTCACAGAGACCTATTAGCTGGCAGAACCAGAGAGCCACGGTACAGACTTTGGGGAATGCGTCTTTAGATGCCCTTCCTTAAGGCTATTTCTTGAATTTGATCTGAGCTGCACCAAGTGTCTCATGAGGGCCCTGTGTTCTGCTCTGCCACCTTCTGGCTGAAGGCCGAGGGACAGGCGTGAGAACTGATGGGTGGAGAGATGAGTGGACAATCTTTTGCGGGTTTTGAAGCCTAAGCCAGGTTTCTGCTCTACAGAGAGGACCATTAGAGGCCCTTGGCCATTGGAAAACGCCCTCGGCTGTAGAGATTTCACATCCCAAGACCCTGTGAGCATGAGATGCAACACCAACATGTAACACCATCAAACATTCTACCAGTGCCGATGCTGACCTGGCTTTCTCCATAAAGGACATGAAAACTTTTCTGGTCAAGTAGCTCAGGCTTCCCACGACACCCTCAAATCTCCATGTAACGCCAATTCCAAATGCATGTTTCATCTGGAGCTTAATAAAGTATATCTTAAAAATGAATTTAGCAAACACATAGATTTGCTCAAAGCAGGGTTGCTATAAACCTATGATTTGTAAAACACAGTATCTTTGAAGCGCAGTAAAATAAAGTACCATAAAACGAGGCACGCCTTCAGGCATCAGGCAAGTCTGCCAGCAGCATTTTTCCCGTAACACACGCTCATTTCATGTTTCTGGGCCACATTCCGGTAACGCGGGCGATATTTCAAACTTTTTCATTATTATTATATCCATTATGATTTAACATGGCAAACTTAATTGATAAATGTTGTGTGTGTTATGACTGCTCTCTTGACTGGCCGTTCCCCAGCTCTCTCTCTTCTCCACGGGCCTTCCTATTCCCCAAGAACCAACAATAGTGAAATTAGGCCAATGAATAACCCCACAATGACCTCTAAGCGCTCAAGTGAAAGGAAGAGGTCCATGTCTCTCACTTTAAACCAAAACCTAGAAATGATTACGCTTAGTGAGGAAGGCATTCGGAAGCTAAGACAGGCTGAAAGTTAGGCCTCTCGCACCAGTTGGCCAAGTTGTAAATGCAAGGGAAGAGTTCTTGAACGAAATTTGAAGTACTAATAAGAAAGTGAAACAGCCTTACTGCTGATATGGAGAAAGTTGTAGTGACCTGAACAGAAGATCAAACCAACCACAACATTCCCATAAGCCAAAATCTAAGCCAGAGCAAGGCCCTAACTCTCAATTCTATAAAGGCTGAGAGAGGCAGGCGAGGGAGCTGCAGAAGACACGTTTGAAGTTAGCAGAAGTTGGTTCATGAGGTTTAAGGAAAGAAGCTGTTTCCATAACATTTAAGTGCAAGGTGGAGAAGCAAGTGTTGATGGAGAAGCTGCAGCAAGTTATCCAGAAGCTCTAAGATAATCTATGAAGGTGGCTACACTAAACAATAGGTTTTCAATATAGATGCGACAGCCTTCTACTGGAAGAGGATGTCATCTAGGACATTTCATCGTTAGGAGAAGTCTGTACTTGGCTTCAAATCTTCAAAGGACAGGCTGGCTCTCTTGTTGGGGACTGATGCAGCTGGTGACTTTAAGTTGAAGTAAATTCTCATTTATCATTCTGAAAATCCTTGGGCCATTAAGAATTATGCTAAATTTACTCTGCCTGTGCTCTATAAAAGAAACAACAAAGCCTGGATGACAACACATTTGTTCACATATTTACTGAATATTTTAAGCCCACTGTTGAGACCTAGTGCTCAGAAAAAAAAAAAAAAGATTCCTTTCAAAACGTTACTGCTTATTGGCAATGCCCCTGGTCACCCAACGGCTCTGATGAAGATGCCCACTGACATTAATGTTGTTTTCATGCCTTCTAACACAATATCCATTCTGCAGCCCAGGGATCAAGGAGACATTCTGACTTTCAAGTGTGACTATTTAATAAATACATTTCATAAGGCTGTAGCTGCCATAGCAACTCCACTAATGAGTCTTGGCAAGGTCAATTAAAAACCTTATGGAAGGGATTGACCATTCTAGATTCCATTAAGAACATTCATGATTCATGGGACAAGGTCAAAATATAAACATAAACAGGAGTTTGGGAGAAGTTGATTCCAACCCTCATGGATGGCTTTGATGTGTTCAAGACTTCAGTGGAGGAAGAAAATTCATATGTCATAGAAATAGCAGGAGAACTAGATTAGAAGTGGAACCTCATGATGAGACTGAATTGCAGCAATCTCATGATAAAGCATGAATGGATAAGGAGTTGCTTCTTCTGGATAAGCAAAGAAAACGGTTTCTACTCCTGGCGAAGACGCCGTGAACATAGCCGAAACGACAACAAAGACCTTAGAAACAGTACGTAAATTCAGTTTATGAAGCAGCAGCAGAGTTTGAGAGGACTGCCTTCAATTTTGAAAGAAGGTCAATTGTGAGTAAAATCTTACCAAACAGCGTTGCATGCTACAGAGAACTCTTTGTGAAAGGAAGAGTCAATCAATGTGGCAATCTTCACTGTTGCCTTCTTTTAAGAAATTGCCACAGCCACCCCTCCTTTCAGCAATCACCACCCTGATTAGTCAGCAGCCATCAGCATCTAGGCAAGACCCTCCACCAGCAAAAAGATTATGATTTACTGACGGCTCAGATGATGGTTAGCATTATTTAGCAATAAAGTATTTTTAATCTAATATATTGTTTTTCAGACACAATGCTGTTACACACTTAGTAGACTACAGTATAATATAGCATAAACATAACTTTTATATGCATTGGGAAACCAAAAAATTTGTGTCACTCACTTGATTGCAATATTTACTTTATTGTGGTGGGCTGGTATGGATCTGCAATGTCTTTGAGGATTGCATGTAACTAGAATATGAAAATTGATAGAGTCAGAAAGTAGAGTACAGGTTACCTGAGAGCGGGAAGTGGGAGGGGAAATGGGGAACTAATGCACAATGTGTCTCTGTGTGGGGTGATGGGAAACTGTCAGTAATGAATGGTGGTGATGGCAGCACAACACTATGTATGTGATTTAATGCCACTGAATTGTATGCTGAGAGTGGTTGAGATGGTAAATTTTATGTTGTATATATGTTTACAAAATTTTGAAAGGAGAGAGAGATGGAAGAGACAATGACAATTAAATGCAATACCTGATCCTGGACTGGATCTAATAATGGAGGAGAAAGTGCCCAAAGGACATAACTATGGCAATTGAAAAAAAAAATTGGAATATATGCTATATGTTTTATGTCATTGTTAAATTTCTTGAATGTGATCATTGTGCTTAATGTGGTCAGATAAGTGAATACCCTTTTCCTTAGGAAATACATACACAAGTATTAAATGGTAAACATGATGTATGAAACCTACTCTCAAATGTTCAGAAAATAGAAAGAGAGAGAGAGAGATGGATGTTATGTTATTTTGCTACAGAACAAATGTGGCAAAATGTTAAAAGTTGGTACATCTTGTTTTCTGGGCAGGGGATACAATGGAGTTCTCCTTATTATTCTTGCATTTATATTTCTTATAAGTTTGAAGTTGAAAAAAAAGTTTATTAAAAAGTCAACAATAGGGCAGGCCACAGTGGCTCAACAGGCAGAGTTCTTGCCTGCCATGCCAGAGACCCGGGTTAGATTCCTGATGCCTGTCCAAGCCCCTCCCCCCAAAAAAGGATGGCAAAAAAGCCAACAAGGAAACAACCCAAGAGTGATGGTTAGGCTCATGTGTTAGGTTTAGGTGTCAGCTTGGCCAGGTGATGTGTTGTCGTCCCATTGTTTGGTTAAGCAAGCACTGGCCTGATTGTTATTGTGAGGACATTTCGTAGGCTTAAATCATTAGTAAGTTGATTGCATCCATACCTGCTTACGCCTGCAGTCAATGAGAGATGGTTTCAACAATGAGAGACGTCCATCCAATCAGCTGTAGGCTTTTAAAGGAGAAGCTACGATTTCAGCAGTCAGAGGATAGAATTTCAATCTCCACTTCAGGCAGCCAGCTTCTTCTGGAGAATTCACTGAAAACCTTCATCAGAGTCCCCAGCTTGCAGCCTGCTCTACAGAATTTGGACTGTGCATCTTCACATTTGCATGAGACAATTCTCATAAAGATCTCCTACAATTTATAGATATCTCCTTTTGGTTCTGTTTCTCTAGAGAACCCTGACAAATACACCACCTTTCAAAACAGGCAAAAGATTTAAACAGACACGTCACAAAAGAAAATATACACATGGTCAATAAGCACATAAAAAGATTCTCAACATTATCAGTCATTAGGGAAATGCAAATTAAACTATGAGACACCACTGCTCACCTTCTAGAGTTGCTAAAATGTAAAGAGTAACCATACCACGTGCTAGTGAAGACATGGAGCTGCTGGAAAGCTCATAAACTGCTGAGGGGAACGTGAAATGGCACAACAACTTTGGAAAACACTTCAGCGTTTTCTGAAAAAGTTAAGAATATACCTACCATATGATCCAGCCATTCTACTCTTAGGCATTTATCCAAGGAAAATGAAAGCATACGTCCATACCAAGAGTTATACATGAGTATTCATAGAAGCTTTATTTTATGCTATAGCCAAAAACTAGGAGCAGTTCAAATGCTCATCAACAGGTGAATGAAGAAATTGTAGGGTACTCACAAAGCAGAATATTACTCAGCAATAAAAAGGAATGCGCTATTCCTTCCAATATGAAAAAATTAGAATGGGCATAGCCCAATTACCCCTAAAGAATGGGAGAAAGATCAAAAGTGATGGTGGAGTTATACAGAGAAGGTAGGGTTTAACAAACAAGTATGAGTGCTGAATCATTATACTGATATTTCTTTTAGTCTCCAGTACCTTAGAGCAGCTAGAAATAAAAACCTAAAATGGTGGAATTATAACCCATACCAAACTCTGAAATCTGTTCTGCAACTAATTGTTGCAATATACTTTGAAATGTATTGCTTTTATGTATATATGTTATTTAAAGAGAAGGAGGAGCATAACAAAGATAGGGTTTAAGAAATGAGTATGACTGCTGAATCATTATACTGATATTTCTGTTGGTCTCCTGTGTCTTGGAGCAGCTAGAAGAAAAAATGAAAAATCATGAAACTGTGACCCAAACCAAACTTTAAAATCTGTTCTATAACTACTTGTTAAAATGTACTTGGAGGTTTATTGCTTTTCTGTGTATATGTTCTATTTCACAATTAAAAAAAAAACCAAGAAAAAGTTAAAAAGAAAAAAAAAGGAATACACTACTGATATAGGCTGTATATGCTACTATATGGATGAATCATAAAATAATTACATTGTTTAAGTTAGTCAGAAAAGAATATATATTCTATTTCCATAAAATTCTAGGAAATACAAACTACTCTGTTGTGACAGAATAGATCGGTTTTGCTTGGGGATGGTGGGCATGAGGGGGCAGGAGTAAAGGGCGTACAGGAAAACTTTGGGGGGTGATGGATGTGTTTGCTATCACGATTATGGAAATGGTTCCATGGGTGTAAGCAAATGTCAAAACTGAAAAGTGGTATACTTTAAATATTTTCAGTTTATTGAATACCAATTATTCTTCAATAAAGCTGTTTAAAAAATGACCAAAATAAAAAAAAAATTTATACTGACAGTTGCTGGTTGGTATGCAAGGAAACTCAGATGGACAGTCACTTACAAAGTCAAGCACACACTTACCATGTGACCCAGCAGTTCCACTCTAAGTATTTACTCAAGTGAAAACCACTCACCCAACCGAAAACCATGTTCAGACAAAAACCTGTATATAATGTTTAAATCAGCTTTATTTGTAATTGCCAAAACCTGGAAGCAGTCGAAATGGCCCTCAGGTGGGGACAGTAATACATTCATACAATGGGACAGGAGATTCGTCCACGCTGTACAAGCATTTGTTCTCCTTGCTGCACTATTCTGCTTAATGAATAAATTAGTTATTTTAACCACAATCTCTTTATCCATTCTAACTGATGGACTTTGAGCTATTAGCAGTTATGAGCTACTATGAACAGCATTAATGAATCATAATTACCCTTGTACTTTTGGGGGGGGTGAGCATATGTACTCATTTTGGAGGTTACACCAGTGTTGTGTGAGAGCCAATCGTACTATGTTTTCTCAACTCACTGTTCAGTCACATCATATTGATGCCTTAAAGCTGACAGTGGTCAGTGATGGCAGTATTTACACCACCCCAATCAGCAAATCAGCAAAGTCTATAATTAAGGTTTTTTTCCCCTAATTGCTGGTTGTTAAACATTTACTAGCTCACCACTGCAGCCGTACCTAGGAGTGGGATTTCTGGGGCATAAGGAATGTAAATGCAAGCATTAGTAATTCAGCCAAACAATTTTCCATGGTGGTTATACCAATTTACACGTCCATCAGCAGTAAATGGAGTCCTGTGTCCTCAGCAATATCGTCTGTTTTGTTTATTTGTTTGGCTCTGATTTTTAATTTTTAAACATATCTTAGCCCCTTTAGTGCTTGTTTAAGTGGTACCACGTCGTGACTTTAACTTTGCATTTCTTTGATAAGTGAAGGTGGTGTGGTTTCATGTATTTATTGGTCATTGGTTTATCTTCGTTTGTGACTTGCTTGACACGTTTTGTTGCCTGTTTTCTATTTATTTGATATAGAATTTTAGGTCAGCAGTTACTTCCAGCACTTTGAAAATGTTTTCTAGAATTGTTCGTTTTTGCTGAAAAGTCAGCTGTCAGTCTTACCGTTATACTTTAAAGATGACTTGTCTTTTTATTCTGGCTGCTTTTAAGATTTTCTCATTATCTGGTTTTCAGCAAGTTTACAGTGATGTGCTTACGTGGTTTTTTTTCTGTGTTTTTCCTCATGGTTAGGGATTATGGGCTTCTTGAAATTGTAGTTTAATGTCTTTTATCAACTTGGAAAGATAATTGGCTGAAATCTCTTCAAACACTGCATCTGTCCCCTTTTTACTTTCCTCTCCTTCTACTCTAATTTCCATATATGTTAGACTCTTGCACCATGTCCATATATCTCTTATGTGCTCCTCTGTGTTTTCCATGCTTTCTTCTCTTGGTGCTTCACTCTGAATACTTTATATTGACCTATCTTTCAATTCACTAATTCTCCATTCCATTGTATCTAATCTGCTAATAAACCCACCCATGTAGTGTTTTCTGTTTTTGAATTTCTATTCAATTCCATTTTAATGATTCTAGTTCTCTGAAGAAAATTTCAACCTTTTCATCTATTTTCTTGAACTTGATGATTAAATAATTCATGACGTACCAATATCTGCATCACATGCAGATTTCTTTCTGTTGTAAACATTTTCATCTGGTTTGGTAAAATTTTTTCTGATATCATGGATGCTTGATTTTTTTATTGTATGATGGATATTGTGAATGCATAATTGCAGAGAAAATCTGAGGTTTCACTAACATTATCTTCCTCCACAGAGGACATATTTTGATTTCTGGCAGGTAGTTAGAGTGGGGGCAGATCACATTATCCACACTGGGATTGAGTTGATTCAAAGTTGGGTTTCAGTCTCTGGGAAGGCTGGTCATTTTCTGGTTTTCCCTTAATCCTAGAACGAAGTCCTTCCATGGTACTAGTATGAAGTAAAGGGTGTTTACCAGGGGCCCTCTCATTGGTGCGCCATTAACTCTTATTTTTGCCTCCCCAGAAGCATTAGAATACAAACAGCTCTGCTTGGCTTCCCATTTCCTTAGTTTCTTGACCCCTTGCTGCATATGAATCAGCAAATATTGGAGGACAAAAGTGGAGCAAAATGCTGGGTTCACCTCAATGTGGTTTCTTCTTCTGTGGAATCTTAGGCCACCAAGTCTTGGCTGCCTTGTCTCCTTAGTTTCTTTGAGTCTCCTGAAATCTCAGTGCTATTTTCTGCTCTTGGCCCCTTACCACTATCATATCAGAGACCCGCTCAGGGTGGAAGCACCACAGAAACCTGGGCTTACCTCCAAGCACCTCCTTTTCTCTAGTATCATGGCCTGGCAGTCCTGTCTTCATTGAATTTTTTCCCCAGTATTTCTAATTGTTCTAAGTGGTCTGTAACATGTTATTCTATCATTACCTGATGCCTTCACCTGAACTTAAAAATTATATACATATATACATACATATGTGTGTGTGTGGGTGGGTGTATACATATATATATATATATATATATATGATTGCCAGAATGAAAACAAGTCAGTAGATAGGTTGAAAGTCAAAGCCTAGAAAAGCTAGTTAACAAACAGAAAGAATGACAAAACTTTCATCAAAAAGACAAAGAAAAGGGTGGGCCACAGTGGCTCAGCAGGCAGAGTTCTCCCCTGCCATGCTGGAAACCTGGGTTCGATTCCCAGTGCCTGCCCATGCAAAAAATAAATAAAAATAAAAAGACAAAGAAAAAAATGTGACAGATTCAATCCACAATGTAGAACACCCAACTAAGAAGAGTCAGTGAATGCCAGAGTCAGTGAAAGAACAGTGAAATAGTAGAAATAAATGCCTCAGAGCCAAATAAAGGCTCTAGACTTCAGATTGGATAGGACCACTGAGGATCAAGTAGGAAATTTGAAAAAGAGATTCAGTAAGTGAAAGAAGACTCATTGAGAACACCAAAGATATAGGAAAAAATCCTAGATGCTTTCAGAGGGAGAAAAGTGTCAAGTACCAGGGAATGAGTTCACATTACCAACAATGACTGAGAGAAAGCAATGGAAGAATGCCTCACATGTGTGAGAAGTTTGTTATCTATAATTTTTTCCCCAAGCAAACTGTCAATCATATGTGGGAGATGGAACAAATATAGACATTTTCAGAAGGACAAGGAACTAAACTTTACCTCCTACGCACTCTTGCTGAGGAAGTTTCTCAAGGATGTGTTTCAAGAAAATAAGGAAGAAAACAAGAAAGAGAAGGAAGTGAAATCCACAAAGCAGTTGCTCTAACCAAGGCTGGGGGAGGGGCAGTGATCAGTGAAGGAAAGCCCCAGAATGAGAGCTTGCCCGCAGTCCTAGATAGCAAGTGGTCCATACTAAAGCAGGAAATTATAATGGTCTGAGAAGGATGTTGTTAGGAAAAATGGATTGCATGCTATAGGTATCAATTAAACCCTGAAAGACTAGAAGATAAAAATGAAGATTTTTTTTTTTCTTCAGGATTCTAGGAAAAACATGCTATTTAGGAAAATCGTGGTTACAATATGAAGCATGGTGTGATAGTTATTTTCATGTATCACCTTCTCTGGGTGATGGTGTCCACTTGTTTGGTCAAGCAAGCACTGGTCTGATTTTTACCATGAGAGTATTTCATAGATGGGAATTTAAATCATAAGTCAGCTGACTGCGTCTACTCCTGATTGCATCTACAATCAACAAAGGAGATTGTCTTTAGTGATGGAAGGTATCTCCTCACCCAATCAACTGGAGGCCTTAAAGTGAGAACTAGGGATTTTTGCAGAAGAATCTCTGCTTCTACTTCAGTCAGCCAGCTTCTCATTGTGAATTCAACATCACCTTCGTGGGAGTTTCCAACATGTGGCCTGCCCTACAATATCAGGACTGCCCAATCACCGTGATTGCATGAGTCAATTCCTACAATAAATCTCTTGATATTTACATATTCACTGTTGATTCTGTTTCTCTGGAAAATTCTGACTCATACACATGGTTTGACCAGTTGAGAGAGTACAGGAGAAGAGTTTCGTTTGATTCAGATCCCACCCTCCTTTCAGTGGCATTGATGCCACAGCGTCTGACTGTAAAGAGGAAGAATTAGTTCTAGTAACTCCTGGCCAGGCAGAGAATAATATTTAGAGTTGAAATAATGTAAACACTGTGAATCTATTTTCAACTTTTGTAATCAACCCATAGAAAAAGCATGGAAGACTTAAGTATGGTAGCAGAATATAATTCAAGTGTTATCAAGTGTAAAATTATTTTCTTTTAAATATAGAGGCATGTTATTTTCACAAAAAAGAAAAAAAAATGTCAATTGTGGTGATAAAATAATATTTATTCCTTCTGGCCTCCTATATTCTGGAGCAACTGGAAGGAAAAATCTGAGATGATGGTATGGTAGCCCAGGACGAACTGTGGGATCTGTCATGTAACTACTTGTTGAAGAGTGCTTTGAAAACTATTGCTTTTTTCTTTCTTTGCTTTGTATATATGTCATACTATACAAAAAAAAAAGGGAAAACTAAAATATAGAGTGAGGCAGAATTTGAAAGGTGGAAGAAGGATAGAGGTGGGAAAAGGTAGGGCAGAGTGCTAATTCCACAACACGTTCTGATATTGCACCACGAGAAAGTCTTATCTGACGCCGTGAGAAATTCTCCTCTTACATCACGACAAATCAACACATTCTGACCAAATCTGAGGCAACAAAAAATAGAGGTTTACATTGTCTTTATCTTGATTGTGGTGGAGGCGACCTGGCTATATAATTTTGTCAAAACTAATCAAATGTATATTTAAAATGGTTGCATATTATCATGTACAAATCAGAACAATAAACTTGTTTTTAAAAAGTTGTTTAAGTATTTAACATTAAAAATACATTTAAAATATAACCATTAGAAGAATAAAAAATATACTTCTGAAAAGCTGGGGAGAGGAATAAGAAATGAGAAGTAAATCAGTTCCAGTCTTGTTTTCCCTACCAGAGAGTTCATATTTTAAGTTGATAAATCAAGGCAAAAAGCATTTTAACATTTATAAAGTCTCTATCATTGAAACAAGGTGGCATTTGTTTATGAATAGGCAGACAGACCAATGGAGCAAAAAAGAAAATCCATAGTCCCAATTATATATTTATATATACAAATTTAGTAAATGATAAAGACGGCATCTCAAATCAGAAGGGAGAAGATGAGGTTTTTAGTATGTGTTAGGGGATATTGAGATAGTCATATAGAAAAATATAAAATTGGATTTTTTCCTCACACTGCACATCAAATAAATTCCAGGTGAATGAATCAGAAAATGAAATGCAAAAAAGAAAGAAAGAAAACATACAGGTACTATAAGTAAACATAAGTGAATTCCTCTAAAACTGGTATTGGGGAAACTTTTCTCTATAGTAAATTCAGATGAAATAAAGGAAAGATTGGTTATTGACTATATAAAAGTAAAATTTGTGTTTTTTTCCCATTGTAATAAAATACCTTTAGAAAAGTAAAAGTATAACTAGCAAATTGGGAAAAAGTATTTGCAACTTATAATGCCAAAAAATTCATCCCTAATGTAAAGCATTTCTAAAAATAGTAAATAAAAATAATAGAGAAATTGACATGAAATATGAAAAGATATTTCACAGGAAAAGAAATGCAAATGGCTTTGAATTCATGAAAAATGTTCACTCTCCCTCCTAGCAAAAGGAATGTGAATGAAAATTATACCAAGGAACAAGGCCCCTTCCCACCACACCTATTCATCCTCCTACTGGGAGTACTGGCTAATGCAGTAAGATAAGAAAAGGATTAAAAGGTAGACAGGTTGAGAAGGAAGAATTAAAACTGTCTTTGTTTGCAGATGATACGATTGTCTATGCAGACAATCGAAAAGAACTGACCAAAGAGGGTGCGGGGGAAACCTCCTGGAGCCAATAAGCAGCTATAGAAAGGTTGCAGGATACAAGATTAATAGACAAAAGACAATTACTTTCCTATATACAAGCAATTCGAATGTTAAATTAACACCACAAAAAAGTGAAGGAAAGAAAAGTAGTACTTGGGTACAAATCTAACATAGTATGTACAAGATCTGTATGAGGGAAACTACAAAACTATGATAAAAGAAATCAGAGATCTAAATAAATGGAGAGCAATTTCATGTTCATGGACATTATTAAGAAATCAATTCTTCCCAACTTGAATTCTAGGTTCAATACCATACCAATCGAAATCTGGGCAAGCTGTTTTGTAGATGTTGACAAGTTGATTCTAAAGCTCACAAGGAAAAGCAAAAGACCCACAACAGCCAGCAGAGCACTGAAGAACCGAGTCAGATGGCTGACGCTGCCCAACCTACCTACGAAGCCACGGTAATCGTGATGGTGTGGTTTGGGGAAAAAAAGAGGCAAATGAACCACAGAAGAGAACAGAGAGCCCCGAAATAGATCCATGCAAATACAGTCTAGTGATCTCTGAGAAAGGAGCAGAGGCAATTCAAAAGAGAAAGGAGAATCTTACAACAAACGGTTCTCAGAACGCCTGCACCCCTACTTGTAAAAAAATTAATCTAGACAAATGTCTTACCCCTTTTCATAAAAAATTAATTCAAAGGGTTCATAGGCCTAAATGAAAATGCAAAACTGTAGAACTTCTGGAAGATAACATAGGGGGAAATCAAGGGGACCTTGGATTTTTTTTTTTTTTTTTTTTAGATACAACACCAAAATGTGATCTATGAACAAAATAATTCATATGTCATACTTGAATAAAATAAAAAACTTTTGCTCTGCGAAAGGTGCTTTTAAGAGAATGAAAAGTCAAGCCATAGGCTCGGAGAAAATATTTGCAAAATGCATATGTAACAAAGGACTTGCATCCAAAAATACACAAAGAACCCTTAAAACTCAATAGTCAGAAAACAAAAAACCCAATTACAAAATGGACAGAAGATATGAAAGACATTTCACAAAAAGAGATACAGATGGCAAATAAGCACATGCAATGATGCAGACTTCAAATTTAAACTACAACGAGTTACCCCCTATACACTCTTCAGAATCACTAAACTCTAAAATATCAACACCAAATGCCAGAGAGGACATGGAGCAACAGGAATTTTCATTCATTGCTGCTGGGAAGGCAAAAGGGCACAGCCGCTTTGAAAGACACTCTGGCAGTTTACAAAGCTAAACAGTCTCACTCTATGATACAGCAGTTGCTTTGCTAGGTATTTACACAAATGAATTGAAAACTTATGTTTACATTAAACCTGCACACGAATGTTTATTGCTGCTTTATTCATAATTGCCAAAAATTGGAAGCAGCCAAGGATCCTTCAATGGGTGAATGGATAAATAAATTGTGGCATATCCACTCAATAGAGAAATATTCAGTGATAAAAAGAAATGAGCTAACAAGCCACTAAAAGCCCTGGAATAGCTTTAAATGCATGGTGCTTTGTGAAAGAAATTAGTCTGCAAAGCTACAAACTGTGATTCCAAATGTGAGATGTTTAGCTCTAGGCAAAAGTATAGAGACAGTTAAAAGATTATTGATTGCCAGAGGCTCCGGGGGAGAGGAGAAGGATGGACAGCTGGAGCACTGGGCTTAGCGAAGCTATTCCATATGGTACAGGAATGGTGGGTCATGACGTGATGCACTTGCCAAAACCCATCCAACTGTACAACACAAAGAGCGAGCCAAATGTAAACTATGGACTTTAGCTTAAAATAATGTGTCAATATCAGTTCATCAATTGTAACAAAAGGACCCCCCCCAATGCAAGATATTAATAAGAGGGGAAACTGTTTGTGCTGGGGTGCAGGTAGTTTTCTTCATATAGATCTCTATACTTTGCATGCAATTTTTGTAAGCCTAAAACTGCTTTAAAAAAATAAAGTCTATTAATTTTAAAAGAGATAAAGGAAAACATCCTTCTGAGACACAATTTCTCAGGTTGGCAAAAATCCACAAATGTGATGACATACCTTGTTGGTGATACTTTGGGGACAGAGACACACATCACTGGTGGGGATATAAAATGGTGCAATTGAAGAGGCAGGTTTGGCCTTATTTTGAGAAATTATATATTTATTTTGTGCTTGCCCCTACAATCCTGCTACGAATCTATTCCAAAAGTACACAAGCGAAAATTCAAAAAAGACATGTGTGTGAGGCTAGTTGCTGAAGGACTATTTTGAATAACAAAAGATTAGAAATACCCCAAAGCCCACCAATAGGGGCTGGCTGGATGACTAAACTTTGGTAAACCCACCCAGTGGGCTACAGCACAATTTTCAACAGCAATATAAAAATAAAGCACATCAGCTTTGCTACTGCAAGGGGGCAGAAGGGAATCTTCTGGGGTGAGGGTTCTAAAATTGGATTGTGGTACTGCTGTGTGGCTGTACCTTTAAGGTGGGTAGCATTTACGATATATAAATTATACCTCAATGAAGCTATTCTCTAAAATCCAAAGTATCTTTAATACATGGTTGTCAAGTCATCTCTGGGATATTTATTAAATGAAATATGCAAGTGGGCAAGGAAGTGAATGCGTATATACAAATGTACAAACATATTGCTTATATATATATTTTTAATGGAAGGATAAACCCAAAATTCATAAAAAGTTACAAGGGAACAGGGTGGGGGGAAGCCAGAATTCTGAATGGTTTTTGATTTGTAGATTTGACTTTGGAGCCAAGAAAATCTTTTACAGAATTATAAAACAAAACTTAAAGTCAAAAAACAATTTTTAAAAATCTAAAGCCAAATTAAATACCAAGCTGGTAGCATAGCCACCCTAAAGACAGGAAACAAACAAACAAAAAGCAAAGCAGACCTTAGGTTGTTTTCAGTAAGCACAGCTTTGCCGACAGCATCTTAATTAGTCTGAGCCTGTCGCTCATGTCTCGTGACAAATACATAAGGTGACAGTGATGACTGGAATTTTCAGTATGGGAGAAAATGAGGCAGAGGTAAGAGTAGTTGAAGAGGTTAAGGCAAAATCTCATCACCCTGAATTTCAGTATAAATTTATGATGCATTTTCTCTCATATAAAAAAAAAGTCCTCTTTCAACTAAATAGATGTAGAAAAATGATCAACTTTGTAGCAAAAAGCACCACCAATACCAGATCGGGGTCACTAGATGCCATTTCCCACTAAAAGGACCCAGAGAGCCTTGGAGAAATGGCTGGTGCCAACGCTGGGGTAGGAAATGAACAAAAAGAGCCTGGCACTTGGCAGAGCAGAAAGCAAGAAAACTGTCAGGTTATTTCTATGGTCATGTTTCCAATTCCCAGGAGCCGGTGTGAAGAGGGGCCTACTGACCCCAGATAACTTGAATATCAATAATAAATATGGATTTAAAAAAACTATCAACCAGCGGCAACACATTGGTCTTATTCAGACCCTGATTCAAACAAAACAGTTAAAAGAAATTATGAGTCAATCAGGGACTTTTGAATACTGAATGGATGCTTGACGAAAATTTTAAATTGTTGATATTTTCGGTCAATAATGGTTTAGTGTTTTTTTTTTTTTTATGAGCCCTTGTCATTTGGAAATGGACTGACATATTTCTGGATAAAGTGATATTTGGGAATTGCTTCAAAATAATCAAGGAGGAAAGCGAGGTGGGAGAATCAATTTAAATGATGGCCACACATTGGAAATAGTTGAGGCAAAGTGATGGATCCGTGGGCGTCCATTCTTTTGACTATTGTATGTGCTTGACATTTCCAAAACAAGAAGTTTTAAAAAGTGTCCTAAGCTTATTATTTATTTATGCAGCATGTAGTAGGTATGACTTTGTCCCACAACCTTCAGGCCAAGAAGCAGCACTTTCACATTACACATTTGTTTTTGAGATTCAGATTCAATCTGCCCCAAGTCCCCAGTATTTAAGATGTGGAGAAATAGAGGGTGGGGGCTCTTCTAAGATTGGACCAGAATCCTTGGAACTTATCAGTCACCTGAAAGGAGGTGATAGGGCTCCAGTGGCGAGTGCCCGCAGATGCTCATTGTCCAAGCTGGTAGGGCCGGCTTGTTGCCTGGAGATCTGACTTGGCTCCGGCAACCCCGCTTTCCCTGCTGTTTCCCAGGGCATGGGACCTCTTTGGAGGGCCTGTCGCCTCCTGGGAGCTGGTAGGGTCTTCGGTGGCAGATCCCTGCCTAAGCTGGTCCCCTCTGCCAGCTTGGGGAAGCTCATCCTCTCATCTTAGTTGAGCACCTTCCTTCCTGCCCCCACTGGCCTTCCCCAGTGGGCCTGGACTCTAGAACACAAGTTGCAGTACTGCCCTCTTCCACAGTACAGTGCCTGCCGAATTCTGTTTTAGCCCCTGATAGTCAAAACCACTGCGGAGCCACTGAGGCAAGAGCACACAGCCTTGGGAGGTGACCCAATCCAGACCAAGTTGGTGTCCCTTACAGCTGGGACAGCAAAACACAGATTGAATCGTTAAACATGAAAATACAAAATAAGGTACAAGGGATAGACAGTGGGCTAGAATTTCAGCGTCTAATTCCTTCTCATTAACACATTTTCTAGTAAGATTTAGGAAGTGTGGGCAAATGAACCCTCTCCTCTGGGAGTTCTTGCTTCTTCCTGATCTCGGGGGGTGGTTCATGTCAGTGTGTTTATACCTACCTTATGCAATTTGCCAATAGTCTTACAATTCCACATTCTTACAAACAATTTCTTTAGAATAGTAGCTCTCTAGACCTGCAGCATTAGCACAGTCTGGCAATTTGTTACAAGGCAGATTCTCTGGCCGCCCCCGCTCCCCCCAGACCTCTTGAATCAGAAACTCGGGGGTGAGGGGACAGACCACCTGGGAAGCAAGACTTCCAAGTGACCTGATGCATGTGCAAGTTTGAACACCACGTGTCAGAAAGTCTTGGATTCCACCGGAAGGACACGGGCCCGGCTGCCTAGTGCCAGCACCAGGAAAGCGTGCGCGGTCTCGGCGTTTCGTCCATCTAATCTGAGCGCCGGGGCGGCCCGCTCTGCTGCAGACCGCTGCTCTCTTCATGGTGTTGAGGCTGCCTCGACGTTTTCTTTCCAGTCCTTCTGGAATCCGAGCTAAACTCAGATCCTTGTCCCTTGCTTTTTACAATAACCTCAGCATGTGACACAGTGGCTCAGAGTATGTTCCTTTACAAATATTTATTAAACGGATAATTGATTTATTGCATAAACTCATACAACACTTATTTTGAAGCAGATGCTGCATGTTCAACTTTATGTAGGTTTAAAAACGTGCCCTTGGAGAGCTAAACTTGATGTCTTGAAGTTGGGGGCATGTTGTACAAGACACGGATTTAGTGCCACCTGACCGTCAGCCCGGGCTTCTGGCAGCGTCCTCCCGGGAGGGGCACTCGCCCAGGCCACCACTGAGCCCTGTGGTGGGAACGCTGAGGTCTAGTTCTCTAGGAGGCTATCAAAGTGCTAAGAGCCCAAGTGCAAGCAGGGCAGTTGCCGTTCAATGCCAGGAGGTTACGACCTGGACTCTGAGGATGTGTACCTCTCCTGAATTTCTGCAGTAGGATTCAAGAACGGAAAACCCAGAATCTTCTATCTCAGTGACTGGACTACATATGAATGTGCCAGGCGTGCACCCAATTACACAGCTACCATGACATGTCTCAATTTTCACTGCATGGATTTTTGCTCCACTCTTTTGTTTGGGGGGGTGGGGATGGGCAGGCTCCGGGAATTGAACCCGCTTCTCAGGCATGGCAGGCGAGAATTCTGCCAGAGCCATCACTGCACCGCCCTTTGTTCCACTCTTTTCTAGAGAACACAAGAGGCAGGAATAAATATCTGGACATCACAGTGGAACCATCTTCCCCACAATTACAAGGTGTCCCCAACAACGGTATTTCCTAATAGGATGGGGCCACATCTCTGTCATCATTTGACTCAGAGGCCCCTTAGCAAACAGCATTCACAGAAGGCACCTGTCGGTCATGGTGTCTAAAGCACTGACTTGACCCTGCAGTCTGTGACTCTTAGTGGAGTTCTGTGAAAAACCTTGCATTGAAACTTTTCTTCACAGCCTTGAGGAAATGAAGAAAATGAGGAAGTGTACCATGTTAGGTTCACAGAGAAGAATTACATTTTCTTGTGCACCAGGCACAGCAAAATTGGCTCCCATATTTGCAAATTATGTGGACTGCCTACCACTAACATTTCTGTTTTAATACAGCCAGGTGACAAAGCTTTTGTCAAGTGCCCCCCCCCCCCCCACCAAAGGAAGAAATGAATCTTCTAAAATTCAGGTTTCTTAACCAAAGTATCAGTGAATGAAACGCATCAGAACCCCATTCCTTCGCATCCCACGAGATATTCCATTGGAACTGGGTTTCAGTTATTCTGCAGGCATCTGTCTCAAAAAAACTAGGATGTTTTAAAAAACTGAATCAAGACAATGTGTACTGAGCATGGAAAAGCCAGGTTTTGGAGACAGGCGGGGGAGGGGGTCCTGACTTAAGCCCCTCAGCTCACAAGCTCTAGGATGACCTTTAACAGGTTATTTAACTCTTAGGAGCTTCAGTACCTTCAGCCATAAGATGCAGGCAGTATATGTACCTCAAGAGATTCTAGAGGGGATTAAACGCGGTAAGCACCACGCAGTCCAACACGGCAGCTGCTAGCCACGTGTGGCTACGGGGCGCTCCAAGTTGGGGGGCGGGGAGTGAACTGAGATATGCGTGCAAAACACAGGCCAGATTTCAAAGTCTTAGTGTGAATAAATGAACATAAAATGTCCCATTTTTAAAATATAGATTACACGCCAAAATGATATTTTGAAATATATTAAGTAAAATACACTAAAATTTTTTTTAAAGTGCACAATTAATGTATGTTGTGTTTTAGACACTAGAGATTACAAAAACAATAGTTTGAGCTGCCAGGTGAATTTTGGGTTGTGCAGATCTTAAAAGCTTCCCCTGCTGCCCCCTAGCTCCTGAAAAGTATCCCAAAACTGTTGACTACATGCACTCTTAATATTCCTTTCCTGCAAGGTTAACTGTTTAAAAATTGTGATCAGACACCTGTGGGCATCAATATGGCCTGCCAACTGGAAAACTATCAAAATTATCTCCAAACTGAAAAAGAAGGAAGAAAGGACTTTGATGCTAACATTGACAGATATTGTCCACAAACTCCAGAAGCAAAGGATTGTCTGCTCTCATTGCTTGACCTTTGAAGAACATTATAAATTTGAACTTAAAATCCTAAGCAATACCTCTACCTGCTTTTTTATTGGTATCCCACTGTTTACAAAAGCTTGGAAACCTGAGATAGAATTGGATCTGGGACCACGCAGTTATTTCTCTTTGGTTACCTAGAGGTTGCCCGAACACAGAAAGCTCTCCAGGAACAAACACCTATTTTGCTACACCTGAGACGTAGCAGGACCTGCTGGTGTCTAGTGGTGGGAGAGTGTGCAGGATGCCCACCCCAGGTGGCCGTAGGCTCACGAAGAGGCAGCCCATCAGCGTAGAGAGAGGTGCACGCTAAGTGAATCTTTCAGAGAGGATAGAGAGATGGAGTGGAGGCAATGAACTACATCCACGTGTCCTAAAAAGTTCAGCTCTGTACCACTGCCTAAATACCTATTAGTGTATTGTAAAATTATTTCATGTTCACATGGAACACCAAAGCCATTTTAAGTGAACATCTACAACTTGCTCAAAATGGATTCAAAGGTGTTTTTGAATGGCACAGGTACTGTTTTTACTCTACTGCCCTCGTGAACGTATCTGGTTCACCACATCCAAGGCAGGCCACTGCTGGAACGAACCTGAAAGAATCTCTTCTATACCCCCAACAAAGCACCTGACCAGCGTGTCAAGGAGTACGGGCCTCACCAGGGATCCCACTTGCCTCTGGACAATTCTGATTGTCCTTTTCATACTAGAGGCTGATTCTATCTCCCTATGGGTTTGATACCACTTTTTCCTAGCTCTACCACTTGACACCTTACAGTGTAAGACTTAGGAATCCCTCCTGCATTTGATTTCTTTCCAAATTAATTTAAGCCAGCAAATGGCCACCCAGTGTCTCCTCTTCTACAATGACAGGATATATGTAAAATTTCCTAGCACAATGGCTGGTGTCTGGCAAAAAACACACAACATGTCTGCTTTTGTTATCATTAATAAACCCAAACCAGGACTGATTAAGATTAGTTGAGTGATTTCAAGAGGTTTATAATTACTTTCATTATTTTTGTCACCCTTCCTTTCAACCAATCTTTTTGGAGGTAGTTTGGAGCCCTTTCCAGCTGGGTCCCACTCCTGTGAAGAGGCCAAAGAGTATTCAGATATGACCCAACAATGATGAGGCAGAGGCAGTTCAATAGTTTTGGTAGCCACATTGCTATTTCAGCTTTAAAACTTTTTAAAATAAAAGTTATGCTTTTAATATTTTTTCTGATGCACTCTTGCAAAAGGCTCTGGTTGGCATTTACACCATGCAGTTTAATGGTACCCCTTAAAACAGCTTCCCTTCACCTCCCCAGAGGACCATACCTTAGACCATGCTCAGTACAAAGTGGTTGCTCAATTTTTGGCTGACCCAAATGCCACCAAGTTCCAAGAAGTTCACTAGTGACCACACTTACTCAATGCTGTACAAGTTTGGGGCATGGGAAGGGGGAAGCAGTTAGAAGACTTTCCAGGAGCAGCACTGAGGAAATGTCCTCAGTACCAGTAAGATACATAGATGTCAAAAGGACAAGGCCCTTTTGAGATGGGTCATTTGTATGTATGTGGTTGTCCAGAACGAGAAAAAGTTACCTTCAAAGTTACATTTGAAGCTGTCACATACTCCAGAAAAGCATGTTCTTCTAGTTAATCCATTCTTGTTGGTATGGATCCATCGTAGGTGGGACTTTTTGATGAGGCTACTCTCAGTTACGGAGCGGCCCACCTCACTCAAGAAGGGTCTTAATCCTACTACTGGAATCTTTTATAAGACAATGAAATTCAGCCAAAAAGGAAAAGCCATGGAAGCAAGAAATTGCAAGCACTGAAATCTGGAAAAGAAGGGAGAGACCAGCAGAAACCGTCATGTGCCTTGCAAACTGGAAGAGGAGCCAAGGACCAGCAGCAGCTGGTCTTCTGGAAAAAAGCAGTGCTGCATAATGTCTTGAATGGACATTTTCATGGCCTCAAAACTGTAAGCTACTACATTCTCATTGTTTAATCCAAAACCATTTCATGGCACCTGCTTTAAGCAGCTCAGTTCAGTTTCCTAGCGGAGCAAGACCTGTTTTTTATGTACTATCCCATGGAGCAGCATGCTTCTTAGAGGGGACAGTGTGAGTACCTTGGTCTGGACTTGTCAACAACTGAGAGCCTCCCACAAGGCTCACCCTTCTCTGGGTTAGAGGTTTAATGTCCACTTCCAGAATGACCCCACATCCCCAAACCTGACTTTCTTTAACTGACCTATCATAAGCCTAATGTTTAGCATCAAGATCATTGGGGAGGGAGGTGAGGGCTCAAACTGAAAATGTACTCAGGTAGGAATCTGAGGCAGTTCTGGTTTTGGAGGCTTTTTCCCTTAAGGGGTGCAACATTATCGCAACAGCTTTGAACAAGGCTGGGTAAGGTAGTTGGCCCTAAACCTGAAAGGATTAAGAATCAAGGATGATGGAAGTATCAAGTGTTCAGGGACTAAGATGCATGAAACTTACTCTCAAATGTCTAGTGGATGGACGGGTGGAATATTAAAAATATGGCAAAATGTTTAAAATTGGCAAGTCTAGGTTTCTGGGTAGGGGGTATATTAGAGTTCTCTGTATTGCTTTTATATTATTTTTGCAATTGTCCTATAAAGTTGGAATTACGTCCAAGTGTCAAAAAAATAAGGGTAACAATAAAAAGAAATGATGTACTGATACATGCTGTAACATGAACCCTGAAAACATCACGCTGAGTGGAAGATGCCAGACACAAAGGACCACACAGTGTACTGATTCAATTTCTATGAAATGTCTCTTTCTATGACAGGTCCTCACCCCTGGACTGAAGGACTGTGGCTAGGAATAGAGAGTGTAGGCCATCTTCTTGGACTAATGAAAATGATCTAAAATCGTGGTCACGCGTAACTGTGAATATAATAAGTCAGCGAACTGTACCCTTTAAAAGGATAAATACTACAGTATGCCCAAACTATTAAGAGTCAAGGAGGTACTTCATATCATCTGTGGAAAACTTGTTTAATGTCATCTCCTAATGGTTGCAGTTAAGACCGGCTTCCAAACAAACTTAAGGCAGCAGGACTGCCTGCTCAAGCCCACTGCCATTCCACCACAGAGCTTCACACGTAGTAGGCACACTGCCAGAATTTTACAACCTGGATCAAAACAGAACCAAGAAATTTGTGTCATTTTGTGCTGACACATCTAATTCAAATTTCCCACACCCAAGCCCACTAGGTGAAAGAAGTCAAGACTCAAGAGTCTAGTGTGGGTGAAGCGTCACACCCTCCTGGGGCCTGGCTAGGTCACTGTACTTGCTCACGATCTCACACGCACAGGAGCTGGGCTTTGTCTTGGATTGACAACAGGGTTTTAACTTCATGCTATTTCACTACCAGAAGTTCTGTGATCACAACATCCTTGGTGTTTCTGAGGAGCACAGCACATAGTTAAAATCTATTAAACATTTGTTTAATCTGAGAAACAATCTCAGTTTGTTTGCAGGCCTTGTATTCAGGTGGAAAATAAAACAAGTCACCAGGAAACAGGACACGATAAAATGGGTTGACTGCAACAGAGAAGTTAGGCATGTATGGAACAAATCCGGGACTGTTTCAAGAGAATTGTGAAACAATGATTAAGATATAATTAACCTTAAAATGAAGAGGGAGATAGACCAGGTCTGAGAAACTATAATATTTAAGCACATATCCATTTCCTATACACAACATAACCCCTAGGGTGAGGTGTGGGCACTGCTGTTGTTTTAGCGGTGGTGGGTGCGAGAGCGAGCAGCTGTTCTGCCGCGTTCTCTAAGTGCTTCCTAGGCACAGAGCTGTATGGACTGATTTTTTCCTCAAAGTGAATTCCCAACCAGTGCAGAGGAAAATTGGGACAGGAAGAATAAATGGCAGTCTCAAGAAAAACAGAATTCTACCAGATTTTTAAATTTCTAATCACTCTATGTTGGAACACATATGATGTAGGAAAAGAAAGAAACTTACTCAACCGGTGGCTTAATTTCGCCTTAGAAAAATCGTTTACTATTATGAAGCACCAGGGGATTTATTAACATCCTTGAATTGATGACAGCATCGCATGGGTTTGGGAGCAGACAGACATGGCTATCCTTCTCCAGCAGTGCAGACTTTAGGGAAAGGTGCCTAACCTGTGGGTTCTCAGATCTGCCAAACAGGGATCTTACCTACTTACCTATAACAGACCTGTCGGGGAATCAAGGGGGACACAACCCAAAGACCTATCCATAATGTCCTAACATGGAAGGAGAGCTGATTATGAGGGCTAAACTAGTATTTATGAGGCAAATTGAGAAAGGGCTATTATAATTGTCCTAATTAGATACAGACATCCTGCTATTTCATTTTTAAATCCAATTCAGACTTGCAAAAATACCATCGTGTATCTTTTGGGATCTGCCCTCTCCGCTTTGGCTTCAGGGACACGCCAAAGGAGAATTCGTCACCTACTTCATCATCTCTGAAATCTTTGGACAGACATTTGCAACTTCCATACCCTGTGCCTGGTGATCTCCTGGGCAAGCTGTTATTATGTGAAAAGGCAGGATCCAGCAGTTGGCCACTCTGCGGGGGCAGCACAGGGAAGAAGTGAGCCTAGGACAAACGGATCCTCACAGGGTACAGGCATTCTGAAGGATCAGAACATATTTAAAACTCATGCCACATAAAATAGGTGTCATTTTTATTTTTATTTAAGGGGGAAGGGGGGGTTTCAACAGTAATTTTCATAATACACAGAAGACAAGTTAGCACTGGAAAAAAAAAGGGGGGGTTTTCAGTGTGTACTTGCCACCAGTCTGCTTTGCAGGTATATGATTAGTAAATTTAACGCAGTTTGTCATTTGTATTACTATTTAACAAACTTATAATCAGCGTATTCAGGGATTATGAATCACCAAAAGTGTACTATGACTAGGATAAAAACCTAAATAACCCATTAAATACCACTTAAAAACAAAACCATAAATACGTGAGGCATATTAGTGTAACAAAACCATTTTTGTAAACATTTTCTCCAACATGTGCATGAGAAAAACGCAAGAACACTGCACTCCATACAGAAAGGGTTACACTGATTTAGAGACAGAAAGGTATTATTTATTAAAGCTCTGATTAAACCTAGAGACGTATTTGTACTTTAGATCTTAAGAACACTGCTACAAGAGCTCAATGTTCCATATATAATGGTGCTGAATACTGTTTGCTTTTGTAATTTTGCCCTCTTGGCACTTCTGTGAAGTCACTATCCTGTAAAAGCTGGAAAAAGTTAATGATTCTCTAAAATAATCTGAAATTTCAACAGCTCACAATATTTGACGGAGAAACCTAACTGGGCATCTGCAGCAAGCTATGGCGAGAAAATCTGGTTTCCAAGACAGTGAGTTTAAGAAGGAGCAAGGAGCACAAGAGCCGAGCAGAGGCCACACCAGGGTCCCAACACGTTAGGACAAATGGTCGCAGGACTCCCAGAGAACCAACCCAGCAACAGATTCAATTAAGTTCAACCCAAGCACCATAAGAGTGACAACTGAGCATGTGGTGCTGTGCAAAGGAATGGCACACAAATTCTTGCTTAAGGTCAAATCCCATTACTGTGTCCTCTTTAGGGCAAGATAACACCATTCGCATTATTTGCCTACCATCTTTGGACTTACAGACATTGAACTTCAAGTCTGTGGAGATAAAAGACAATGATACCACATTACCCACCCCGTCCCTTACTGGTAACGATTTTAGTTATGGTTGCAAAGACAGCAGCCCACCTCTTACTTCTCTCTAAAGCTATGGGATGAGAAGGCCCTGCTCTTTTTCCTCTTGGCAGGCACACCATGTATTTTCCCCATAGCCCATTTCATCTTAGCAAAAGCTGAAAGACATTTAGAAAAAATCACCAGCCGGGATTTGTATCTGACTGAGGTCCTGTGATAATGGAATCTGGCTTCTCTCAAGTCTCTTCCAAGGGAAGTGAGATTATCTCTCCAACCTTCTCTACATTAATTACAAGTTAGTTGAAAAGACTTCGTTCTTTCAGCTTTGACCATCAGCACTACTCCAAAATCACAGGCATGAAAATAAACGATTTCCATCTCTTTGTCCCTCCAAAAGAAAGTAATGCTTTCCCAGTTTATCTTAGTCTCTAAAGGTATGTAGCAATCAACTGTTAAATTGAATTTGTGAGTATATGTACTTTTCACTAGATTGTTGTAGCTCAGAGAACGTCTGGCAAAACTGCTAGGAAAGGGAACGCAGTCAGAAAGGATGCCAGAGGGAAAGAGAAAGCCAGGCATGCCTTGGCAAACAGGTGCAAATGACTGTTACATTTTTTTTTGGTGGGATAGGGGAAGGGAAGGGAGGAAATAGAGGAAAATCCTCTGTTTTCATGCTGCAAGAGAAAATTAATCAAAGGGGAAAGATTAAACCTATGAAACACCAAGCTATTTGGTGAATGAAACACTATTTGGTGAATGAGCAGCTTGAAGCAGCTGCTGTGTAATGCTCCCCCTCAAAACGCAGTCAAGAGGAAAAGTAAATTGGCAGAACCACGATACTACGCATTGTTGCTTTACCAAGATATTGATATATTCAAAGGAACTGAGTAATGACCATGAAGCCATTAAACAAATTATTACTCAAGACATTTATTACAAATGTCACGAACATATTCAAAAAGTAAAACTGGTTTAAAAAACAGAGAACAAGAGACCAAGTCAGAGAAAGAGAAAAGCCAGGGCTTGGATATTATGCCTAAAACATAAGAAGATGCCGTTTTATGAAAAAGCTGTATTAACTACATTCTTAAAACCATTTTAGTGCATTGCATTTTTAGAAAAAAGAAACAGCCCCCCCACCCCACCCCAAAAGGGTTCCTACAACACTGAAAAGTTTGTATAACTATTCTAATGTGACCACTTGTCTGCTAACAAACCCCAAATTGAGAACAATGAGACCCCATGTGTTGTAGGCTGCAGTTGCCCACTAACCATTAAGGGCAAATCTGGTAAAAATGAAGCATTATGCCTTCTAAGAGAAAGCAAACCGCATCATAAAGCCATAGGCTATTTCTCCATCTTCACGGGCAATTTTTCTTGTTCTTGCTGAAACTTGTGATGAAATAACAGTAAAACTTCAATCTGATCGTTTTGGTATTAAGATTAAATTAGCATTAATGTTTTCCTCCAAAAACATACTAAACCACCTCTTAATGCATTAAAAACAATGAGGTAGGCAAAAAATAAAATAAAATAAACATGTGGTTTGGGAATTTTTTTCTGCAAGTACAGACTGGGGCAAAACTGTTGTTGCACTTCTAGGTTTAAACAAAAATTAAACCTTTAACTGAGGCAGTGCTAATACTGTGACACAACAAAATTCTGGCCATTATACAAAATGCACACATTTTCTTTTCTTCTCTTCTTTTTTAGAACCATCTGCACATGATTTAGGAAAACCTGGTACACAGAAAAATGACTGAGTTCTTGGCCAGGTCAATCAAAACAAAAATCCAAAAGAAAAGAAACAAAATGGGACCCCTTAACCCACCCCACCCAAGCCCCACCCACAAAAAAAGTTATCCTAGTAACTGTGTCTTTCACATTTTATAAATATTAACTTCTTAAACCTGCACCTTCCTCTTTTGTCCACATATTGTCACATTACAAAAAAGAAATGTCAATTAAATACATTGTTAATGTTACTATATTAAATCTGCTCTCTGCTTCAGCAAGCTGCTGCTTCTACCAACAGGTCTCACCTCCTTGTGCCCACTTCCAATAAAACCAACAGCATGTTCATAGTCTCCACCTTCAGACACCGTAAGACAGAGTCATTCAGAGACAAGGAATTCTGGAGCTGAAGGAAAGGTGTTTGCTCTCTAGTCTGATGCTCAACCCCACACACAGATAGCACCTGATGGGAGGATTGGAACAGCACCAGCTGCACTGCAGCCTTGGTTTACTTTTGAGTAGGGAAAAGAGGAGAATGGGGTGATAAAATGGTTAAGAGAGGGGCAGGAAGGAGAGGAGAGAAAGAACCCAACGCGCAACATCTGCACACACAGCTGTCCTGGACTGCGCGGTGCAGCTTGAGCTCCAGTTCAAGGAATTCCAAGTTCTCAGGATCCTGAAGACTCTGGAGGCTGGTAATCCTCTGTCCGTACTGCTTCTACCAGCTCAGAAGAGAAGTCCTGCCTAAGGTCATGAAATAAACCTGACTGCTGCCACCAGACCGGACAGAGGCAAAAAATACCTGTGAGAGCAAAAGAGAAAGTTGAGGGAGGGCTTAACAAGGGAAGAAGACACGTTTCCTTGGCAGCAAAGCTCCCCCCAGTTTCCAAGTCAGGCCACCTAAAGCTACACTCAACCTCGAAACCACCAAGTGCAGGAAGCACAAAACGTCAAGGAGGCTCTTTGAAAGAAAATCTGGGATGAAGTGAATTTATGATTTATAAGAAGTGACCATTTGTAGCCAATTTTTATTACAACTGAGAAGCAGAACTCTGGGTAGGTTGCCAAAAAAAAACACACAAAAAATTGATTTTCTGAAACTGAGTTCATTCCTTCCACACCCACTGTTAATGTTTTTAAAAAGATTAATGTATTTGGAAACTTAAATGAGCAATGGGGAAGACTCTTCAGCAACCTAATTTTCTCTTTAAAAAAAATTAAGTTAAAAAGTATCAGCCACTTTATATGACTGTATCATCAAAATAATAGACTTTATTTTCACAACACACGACTGATAAACATTTTAATGTGTGCGGTTCAAAGAACAAAATTGTTATGGCTACATTAAATGCACTTCAGAAAATGTAAGCCAAAAAGCTTACATCATGGAAGTTGCATGGATTTTCAAAGGTAACAGATTTTGGAGAAACTATGTTGGATAAAAAAAACTGTAGACCCATGAGCACAGAAGACATGGAGCCACAGGAGAAGAGGGCTGGCAGTGCTGGTGCGTTTGCGCTGGGTGTGAGGCCAGGAAGGCAGCAGACAGCCGCCAAGGGGAGCTGTGCAGCTCTTCTTTACCACCTCAAACATATGTTTCATCTGAAGAGTCACCTGCAGGCTGGCTGCTAGGACACTTAATGTATTTCAATCTGAGGCAAGGGACAAACATTTTTAAAAGGCAAGTTTCTACGGTCGTATGCTGAGCCTCAGGTTGTCAGACATGCCTCTCCCCCGCTGGACAGAAGGGAAAGCTGCGCTTGGTGGAGACCAACGCCACACATGGCGCCCCTCCCAAAGCAGGCCGGGATGCGGCAGTAACCCTGGCCATGCACATGCTCCATTCAAGGCTGGCCTGGGAAGAGGCTCCCAGGGAGTGAGTAGCCTCTGGAAGACAGGGATGTGGTTAGTTATGAAATACAAGGATTTTAATTGGGGCTTTGGCACTCTAGGGTTTCAGCTGCAGAAGGTGCTAGTACTTTTGCATAAAGTGATTTACACCATTGGGTATTACTGACATGAAATTACTATGCTACTCAACAGGTAGACTAACAAAATAAGTAGTATCTTTCTGATGCACACCAGGGGGAATAATTTTTACTTTACTCAAATTGGCTGTGTGGTTCCTTCCACTCACAAGAGAACCTCATCCATCTAACTGGCAGCTTAACCTTTCCTATCTTTAAACCAAACAGCCTAGACAGGTCATCCAATAGGGTTAAAAAAAAATTCAAGAAACCCAATATATGATAATTTCTTTAGAGACAATTACCTCTCTTCCCTCATGGCAAAAACAAAATACAATATACTCTGACTTGTTATAAACATGTCTAAAAGTGACTTCTAAGAAGTGTTTTGATGAATTTATTTCAGAATCTATAAAACACTCAAGGAAAGGCTTCACCAAACTCCACAGAAAATGAAACACTGCTCAAAGACAGTCACAAGTAAAAAGAAACCATTACCTTGTCATTGCGTTCACACAGGAATTTTAGTCTCTGAGCCCTTTTGTGCATAAACACACCATCCAAGTGACCAGTCTCCACTGATCGGATCTCTATGGCCTTCTCTCCCCAGCCCATAGTCTGATTGGATCGAATATATGCTTTGGGAGAGGGAAAGAAAACATGTATTTGTTAATGAAACGGCTATAAAACGATGAGCTTCTGTCAGACGCATGCACAGAAACTGAGCGCACTGGGATTCTTCTAAGGGGACTTGACTACCGTTGCCTTTGTAACCTCCTGCCCTACCCTAGGGACTGGTGATCTGAATCAGTGGCCGAGTCTATCACTAATTTCACGAGGCATTTCATGCTTACCTTGAGAAATGAGCCACTGAGCTTATAGTTTAGCGTATTTATTTTCATCGAACTTGTCATAAAGGAAGGAAATGATGAGTAGACAGAGATAGTGACTTTAATTGCAAAAAAAAACCTCACCACCACCAACAAAATAGTTTGGGGATTTAAAACTCAGAAGCCAAGAAAATTTCCAATAGCCTATTTTCTTTATTCCTAAATGCAAACCAGGTCAACCTAACCAGCTGTGTTTCTAGTCATGGCTCCATCACTTCTCAGAGCAAACCACTGACTTAACTTTCTCTGTCTTCCTTTACTTTCCACAAATCAGTTACAACAAAACATCTGTCCTATTTATCATGGATGTCTTAAGGATTAAGTAAAGTATCATAATCATGGTTTTTTTTTAAGTATAAAATACTTGCTTGGATTTTGTCCTAAAATAGTTTACAACCTAACTTCTACTGTCCTACCAAATTCCCTCTGTTCAATGGCTAGACATTTGAACATCATGCAATATTAGTATGATAGATACATGCAATTTTAAAGAAGCCTCCACTTTCACAAATGCTGCCTTTCCCCCTGAGCCATACCTACCTACAGAGGTTGGCATCTCTCCCCACTGCAGAACCACATCCTTGGTGATCCTTCCATACGTATTCACATAAACCCCCTCGTCTTCGTAGCACACCAGAAGCTCCATTCCGTCAGTGTTGGGGAGGATGATGATGGCATGGGGTTTGATGCTGCACTGGATCTAGAGAAGAGGAGCGAAGTACAAAGAAGGATGCATGTTATGGGCCTGGAAGACTGTCCTGTTTGAATACACCAGTACCCGGCGATAAATACAACAATTGGATGTTATTTTGGAGAACCCATGTCATATATATATCTCAAAGTGTATCTGTTATGACCCAAGTTTTCTGAGACTCCTGGAATATATTGGAATTGTGGGCCCCATTTGACAAGCAATGTTCCTAGAACCACCCCAAACCCAGGGACATTCTGGCCTACCAGCAAGTGCCCCAAATCCATCCCATGTTAGTCGAAGCAAGAGCTAAAAAGTTTTTGGAAGGGTTTCTCAGAACCTTGAGATTGAACTTTCACTTCAGAGCACGGAGCTACTGAAAATGGTACAACATTTAAATACTCACCCCCACACGAAGGGGAAGTGAGGAATGCCTGCTTCTGTTAGTTCACTAAGCAGAGTAAAGAAAAAAGTCAAAACAAAATGAAGCCAGTCAACCAACCATAGAGTGTGGGTTCTTTCTTACGTGTGTTGGTAGATAAATGTCATAGACTGATCCTGAATCCACATCAACAGCATGGAAGCCAGCACAGGATCCATAGATCACTTTCAACCTCTGGCCTTCCTCAACGGTGAGATCCACCAGTAATGGCTTATGTACCAATTCTCCAAACGACTACAAAGAAGTATTGAGATAGAAGCAGCAAGATGACATAGTACTTATTTCCCAAAAATCCAACTAGCTGCAAGGTGCTCACTTAATTACTGAGCCACACTAGCAACCACTACGATAAACAAGACGACTCTGTAAAATAAGGGTTTTTTTAGGCCTTTGCCTGTGAATCAGCATCTGGAAGATACTTCTTCCAGAAACCATGCCTTCAATTCCTCTTACCCAGGCCAGGAATTCCGCCCTGTTGTTTAATGTTCTGCTCTTTGTCTCAATTGGAAAAATGTCTAAAATGAAATAGTGAGGATTTCTGCAGCACACGATCCAACTAGTCAAATGCAGACAATGGAGACAGGAGGAGTTCTACAAGCCACATACAGAGAATCTTATCTGCATGATCACTGTCATGCTTTTGAGCTATAGAGACTTCCATTTTCATTTCTCGACTAAAATAATGCGGTGCTGAAAGCTAATATGGACTGCTGGAATAGTGCGCGACGCACTGGAAAACCTCTATTGCTTGATATCAATACCCACAGCTCACAAGACTGGGGCCATGATGAAACAGAGTGGAATTATATAGCATTTATGAAAGCAATAAGGGTGGTACTGGTACATGAAAGATAGTAAGTCCAGAACACAAAAGATAATTTGTAGTTTCCAAGCAATTATTTGGAGTAAAAAACAGGTGGATTAAAAAAAAAAAACAACAACAACAAATATGGTAACCCCTATCTTGCTCCACTGGGTAATCATGCAATCTAATATACAAGTTTTCCAAGTAACTGAAGCTTACCCTTTTAATAAAACCTGAAAAGAAACCCAAAATAAGAAACAAAATCATTGATAGAAAATACTTAGTTTCTTGCCGTGCACTAAAAGGGTCATAAGGGATATGCTTAAGATTTTATGTCTAGTACTAGAAAGGATGCTTATTAAGTTATTTAAAATATCTAGTGTCATAATAATTGCATTTTTAATTTAAAATTTCATATTTGTATTTAGCACACACTCTAATTATAAAAAATAAAGTTTTTTCTACGTTTTTTTTCTTTAAACAAAATGGATCATACCATACATATTTTTAGCTTGCTATGCTTTTGCCAAACATAAAATTCACAATCCTCATGTTATTAAGTATTTCTGTAACTGAAGTCTAATAAGTACTCTATCGTACAGATACACTCTACAAATGTCTACTGTTAGACACAATGAACAAAAATTTAAAAAAAGATCAAAATATTTATACACATTCAGACAGAAGGTCCAGGTCTGCTGTGTAATGGAAAGCAGAGGTGGTAGTATTTTTCTCCTCTCCTCTATTCTCATAATGGCACAATAATCAAAGTGTCTGCTCAACATTCAGTTCTCTCCTTCTTAGAAAGCAGATATTAAGCAAATTACATTTAAAACAAATGAAAATAGATCCCAAGAAAGAACCTTTCTTCATGCTGTATTACCACATAGCTTTCACAATATCAAATCTAACCGTTCTGAGTTTTAAGATGTATTCTTCAGCTATGGGTTGCAGTTTGTATGATTGATGCTACTTTCAAATGTATGTTGTTGTTACCTTAAAGGCCATAAACTTGTGATATGGCTTGGGTGCCCATGCGTAGACCTCCACAGAACTTTTCAAAGCAATTACCAGAAATTTTATTCTTTCATATTTTACTGGAAAAAAAAAAAAGGAGAAAGAGGGAGAGAGCACAGGTCAGTATCAACACAGAACTCTTTTAGGTGTCTTCTGCAAACTTTAGAAATACTACTTCTATTTATTCTTCAAACATGGGAAATGGCTCGTTAACCTGATAACTCTCCTTGCAAAATGCTACATATTGTCACTGTTAAAGTAAATAATTGATATAACCATTAATACAGCACTATCAGAATTGTTTATGACGATGGAATTTTCTGCGATGATGGAAATGTTCTCTGTGTGATATGTAGGCGCTAGGGCTAGGTGGCTCTTGAATACCTGAAACATAACTACTTCAACTGAGGAGCTAAATTTTAATTTTAATCAATTTAAATTTAAACAGTCCCTGTGCTTGGGGGCTACCATATCATACAGTACAGGTCTAAATAAACTGGGGGAAAAATGTTCTCAAAGCATAAAGATAATGACTAAGTTATATTACACACTTATCTTCAGAAAGTGCTTGAGATTCTTTCTGCAGGAACTATGCCTGAAGGAGAGTCTGTCAGTGCAGTCTAACACATCTGCCTCTCACTCCCCCTGGAGGATATAACCTGTTCATGTACATCTCAGTTGTCAGGAGTTATTTCACCAAATTTAAATTTAGCCTTAGATGATTTTGATTATGCCTCAACAAATAAAAATGTTTCATGTAAACACATAACACAAAAAATCATCCTGATCTCAAAATCTATTTCAAGAACAACCAGGACTGCTTTCCAGTGTCATACAAGAACCACTGTGGACGAATACTAGGGTGGTTTGCGCAGTCCTTATTAACCAGTTAGCTGAAGGTTGTCACGACATTAACAGGAAGCAACGTAGGTGGCAGTGTCCTGTAAGCAGAGGAAGTGACTCCGATATGTACTTTCAGAAGCATGGAAAAAAGAAAACACGCAAACAGAAATCAATATTGAGTAGGCATCTAACTAAATCAGTCTTAGGTATGCAGACTTTCTTCTGTTAGAGCATGTACCCCCTCCCACAAAACTTTAACTTGGCTACGCTTCATTATTTCTTCTTATTTTTCTATGATTAACACCAGCACTTTTTTCCCATATGCAAAAATTTTGTTTTGTGAGCTTTTATGAGAATCACTGCATGCATAAAGAAAAACAGCAGCACTGCCAAGAAACACTAGCCAACCAGCCTCATCTATGAGATGTGAAGAAGTACTTAATTCAAAATGACCAGTCACTGCTCTCCAGGCATTCCACCAGTGACTCCGGTAAACATGTCGTCCATCCCTGTTTCTTCTCCCAGGGTCTACACTAGTTCACCAAATGGGACCAGGCCGAGCGTGAGCAGGAATCCGAGGTGCCTGGCTTTCACTCGGCAAGGCTTTCCCCCCAAAAGTTATTTTGAACCATGTCTTAGAGGGAGGAAATGTGGAATGGTCACAATAAGGGGGGAAAACGTTCTCCCACAAGATGGACTGGTGTGGAGTGAGAATGCAGACAGCCAGAGCGGGATGGACAAACTATAGATTATGCTTTCAAGGTGTAGGGAAGGTGGTAAGACAAAGACCAGAAGACAGTTCAGAAACAAAATATTAGAAACAAACCACAGATATCAGAAACAAGTTCATCAAAAGCTTCAAAGAATATGTGAATTTTCAATGGAACACCGACCAAACTGTGGAAAACAAGACCCTTCTGGGCCTCCTCGAACTCACCAACTTTATAGTGCACACATCCTTCCAAATCCCCGACGGTCGTCCACCCCTGCTTCTTCTCCACTTCCGGATCATTATGAAGGATTTTATTTCTTAGCCAGGATAAATAGTAGACCCGTAACTTATCTTTTTTGCCTAGCAAAATAAATACAGATATTTTAAACGCACACTCAAAAATAGGTATCATCATTTGTAACAATAGTAACCAAAAGAAACTTCGACAAATATTATTTCACAAAAGGAACCATTTCATATTGAAATTATATTATAAACTCAATTCAAGTTATGCAGATGGACCTTTAAACTCCTACAGAATTGTCACTGGGTGCAGGCCTGAGTTGGAGGGAAGATTTTAAAAGAATTAAGAACTCATAAAGTCAAATAGTATCAACAAATAAAGGAATACAATTAGCTGTACAAAGATACAACCAGTTGAGCTTATAAGATGCTTTAACAATCATTACATCATCTCATTCTCAAAACCCTCTCACTCTTATTAGCTATTATCTCCCATTTGACTGTTTAGGAAACTGGGAACACAGTAAGAGGAAATAAATCATCCATGCAAGGACTCAAATCTAGCAAATCCAAGTCACAAATTGGAGATGTGTGCAACTTATTTAACTGACAACAAAGGATTCACATCTAGAATATGTAAAGAACGCCTGTAAGTCAACTAGAAAGCAAGATAACCCAATAGAAAAACTAGGTGACCAATCAGACACTTCACAAAAGAGATCCTACAGATACGTTAACAAAAAAAGTACCTGATCTCAGCAGTCAAAAGGGAAATGTATAGTGAAACCATAAAGAGATAGAATTTCATACACCCATGAGGATGTAAAGACAGATAAGGTAGGCAAGGTCTGGAGTGACTAGAATCCCCAAACTAGTGTTGTAAACACTTAAAACCACTTTGAATGAAGTCTGGTGTTAGCTATGAAAGGTAGATATGCATGTTCTCTCTGTAGGACCTGGATATTTCTCTCCTGACACAAATGTGTGCACTTGGGTCCCCAAATACACAGTAAGAATGTTCACAGCAGCAGTGTTCATAATAGCCCAAAACAGTAAACACCACAAATGTTATCAACAGTTACTACACTTACTAAAAACAGTGAAAAGTTGACGTCAATTCAGTTCAATAAAGATGAAGTCAATGTAAAGTGTCAGGACGGTGGTTGCTTCCAGAGCGAAAGAAGAGACAGTGACTGACAGGTGGCACAGGGGGCTTCTTGGGTGCTGGACGTCCCATTTCCTCATGGGGCAGGGGCTACCTGGTACATTTGTTTTGTGATAATTCACTGAGCTGTACAGGTGTGATTTCAGTATGTGTCTTACGTATAATCTTTTTAAAGTTTGAAATTATTTTTTAGTGTGGGGAAAATGTTCGCTATATGTGAAGTGAAAGGAAGGTTAGATATTTTTATGTGGAGGGACTTATTCCCATATTGTGAAATATTCTTATAGAAAAGAGAAGGAAGTGTGCCAAAATGTTACTGTAGTGGGCTGAGCTGTGTCCCCCCGAAAGATAAATCCAAGTCCTAATCCTCTGTACCTGAGCACGGAACCTCATTTAGAAATAGTGTCTGTGGATGTGATTAGATTTGGGGTCTTGAGACCAGCTCCCCCTGAACTTCGGGTAGCCCTTCATCTAAGACTGGTGTCTTTATGAGAGAAAGGAGGGGGAGACCAGAGAGCCTGAGAGCAGAGGAAGGGTTCAGGCTGCAAGGAGCCCCAGGATGGATTCCCTCTCAGAGCCTTCACAGCTGTGACAGGAAAATTCTGTTGTTTTAAGCCACCAAATTTATAGTTGTTTGTTACAACAGCCATAGGAAACTAATACACACACTTATCTCTGAGATAGCAGAACATTTCTGGTTTAGTCTTAAGTTTTTTCTATGTCCAAAGCCTCCCACAATGGACATACACTACTTATATAATCATGAAAACCGCTTTAAAAGCTGCTAAAAAATATAACACAAAGAGGTAACCAAAAAATTCTTGCTGGTATTAGTAGATAACTGATCCCCATGAATTGTCCCGTTTCAAATGGATGAGGAAATGATGTTTAAACCATATTAGCTGCAGATTTGCTATTTTTCCTCCAACTTAAAAACTTGTTCCACCAACAGTTAAATTTTAATTGGCTGTTTTTTTAATCTAAGCATGATAAGATGGGGAAATTTTTGCATTTCAAGAAACTTCTTTACTTAAAACTAAAAGCATATTTGAAAGTGGAAATAAATACATAAGTACATTAACAAACACAACAACTTGAGCTAGTGATAATTAAATCAAAATTGCTTTTGGCATCAGAAGGCCTATTCAAAGTCTTATAATTCTGCATGCCTTCTGATAACATAATAACACAAATTACTAAAAAATTAAGATCTTTGCAACATGGGTATTGCCCCAAAGGTTAAATAGGCTACAAAGGTTTACATGAGAAAAAAATAAAATCAAAGAAACCAAAAGATAATAACAGGTGATAAATGAATAAATTTTTATACAGTCATGCAAGGAAATAGTCTGTGGCCATGTAAAACAGATATCGTGGAGGATTATTTAATGACATGGAGAAAACAGGCAGCACAAGGTACATACAAATATAGTACAAGGTGAAAACAGGCATGCTAGGATACAACCCAGTTTCAGAATCACTGGTTATGGGGGGGGGGGGGCTGTCTATGGATAGGGGAGGGGTGATAGCTATTTTAATATGTGATGATTAATTGGTACCTGTCTGTCACATTTTTCTCTCATTATTATTCTCTGTATGTTTTGAATATTGTATAACCATATTTTCTGAAGGCTTTTTTGCCTTAAGTAATTATTTGGGTGTGGTGTGGGCCTAAGAGATTGGGAGTTAAAAACTCATAAGATTTAATAGATTTTATCTCTGGATTATTTTACTTCTTAAATTTCCTACTTGCTTTTCTGCAGGAACTCCTTATTTTCTACGATGACTATATCTTACATAATTTAAACTAAGAAAAATGCTTTTCTTAAAAAAGAAATTCATACTAAGTATTAACTGATCTAACATAATAATTATGTATGCAAAACTTAGTCCCACAGGAGGAGGTGGGCACAGGGCCTACCCAATGGATGAGCTAGAGTAAATCTAACAAACAAGCAACAGAGGGCAGGGCCACCACCTCCCACCTGCAAGGTGGGTGGGAGATGTCAATCAGGAAGGACACCTGTATATGCTTTAAGACTGCTCTTTAGAAGAGACAAGTTATGTGTATACATGTGTGTCATATCTGAAGAATTTTTCCTAATGCATTTTTATAGTAGTATCCCATTTAACCATCATTCAAGAGAATCAAGTAAATGAAGTTAATCACTTAAAAAACATGCATCTTTTAAATCATCTCTGTCAAAACATACCTAAGATGCTATATATTCTGCTTTACTAAACAGACACAAAGTAACCTTACCAGATATTGTCACCAAGACGTTCAAGCCTTCAAGTACATCCATCTGTTGAAATCGCCTTCGGTTGATAAGAGGATACACCTTCCCTTGGCCACTTCTGTCCAGCAGCATCAGGCCACTCTCTGTACCCACCAACAAATTCACTCCTGTTTCAAAGACAAAGAAAAGCCTGCATTTTATGCTGGGCTCTGCAAACGCCCTCGTTGCATGGAAAGGTTAATATCGCATATTTGGAGAACTGTGTAGTTTTCATAATTCACCCAGAAAAAGAAATGTTTTGAGAAGTCAAACTTAGAAACTGCAAAACAAACTTGGAGCAAATCACCATGATTATGGTCTAGAAGAGTGATGGTGAAATATGTATTTAAATATAAAAAAGGATATGATTTCCCTCATAATCCATTAGTTTCTAGCTCTTTCTGAGTTGCCCCAGAATATTCCAAGCTCACCATCCCTCTGTTTTTACAGATTATGCATATCATTACACATCAGACACTCGTACACACCTTCACCTGACACTGGGGTCTCTTTTTGCTTCCTTAGGTGATTTTTGTTTTTTTTTTAATTGCAAGACTTCTGAAACGAGTTAGATAAAGCTCCCCTCTCAAATACTTAACAGTTTATCCCTTGGCTTCTATCAGTCAGTTTAAGCTTTTCTTAAAGACTACTCACTATTGACAGAACTGCCCTTAGTCCTCTTGTACCTCAATTTCTTAAGAATATTTTACAGGTGATCTTGCCCTCTGACCCACCTCGGTTTTCCTGACCAGGTACTTTATGATCTTTCAGCATTTTTTTTTTTTAATGTTTCATCCTTGTTCCCAAGCACATTCTCCGTTTCTTATTAGAGATGTTTCCTGTGCTCTATGTCTGATGAACAACACCCTGACCTGGCTCTGTTAGTATGTCTGAGCCAGTAACTCTTAATTGCACATCCTGCCTCCCTGCTGTTCTGCCCAATTTAGATCTCGACTAAAACCAACTTCCTGAGCTTTGCCATTTCTATCAAGAGCACCACCCTCTCCCAGGACTCCTCAAAACTAGCCAGACGAGCCACCAAAGCCAGGTAACATATTCTCTTCTCTACTACTTCCTCAGGCTTTTGAGGTATGACAGAGTCCTAACTGAGGTGTGACAACAGTCTCTTCCTACTTCCTCAAGATCTGCAAGTCAAAACATCAATTCACCAAGCATTCCTCAGATACTCGTCTTCAACAATTGCACATGACCAGGAGAGTGTCCAAGAGCCTCTGTCTGGCATTCAAGACTCCCTGCAGAGACCTGGAATTTGCATTCAAACATACTATCATTGCTATACAAACTCAAGTAGAACTGTAGCAACTAACAGACTGCAAGGCACCCATGGACAATAGTTACTAATTTGCCAGAGCACTACTGGCTTTACTGAACTATGTAAAATCATATCTGAGTATTCAGAAAATGTAAAGATATTCTTAGGAATTCTAGGGATAGATTTCTACACCTTCTAATAATACATGACCTAGTAAATTAATGACCATTAATAGTCTACTTTAATGTCTACAGTGCAGGTCCTGGCCTTTGCCCCTTGCAAAAATAGCTGATGGCTGTATAAGTACACCCCTGTGCATTTCTGCTCCAGAGAGACCTTGGCCACGTTCCACCCAGTGAAACTTTACTCAGATAGTTCCCTAAGGTCTGACATACAAAGAAGTAGCTTTAGATAACCTGAAGGAAGATGTGCTAGTTTGGCGCTGTTATGTAACCAAGAAAATGCCATGTTCTTTTAATCCACACTTATGGGTATAGACATATAATGGGACCCTTTGATTAGGTTGTTTCAACTGAGATGTGACCCACCCAATTGAAGGAGGATCTTAATCATTTACTGGAGTCCTTTATAAAAGGATAAAGGACAGAAACATCCAGAGAGCCTAAGGAGAAATAAATGCCCCCGAGGACCCACAGATACCGGCCAGGTGCCTTCCCATGTGACAGGGAAACTCCAGATGCCATCAGCCTTTCTTCAGAATAGGTACTGTCCTATTGATGCCTTAATTGGGACATGGCCTTAGAACTGTAAATTTGTAAACCAATAAATCCCCATTAGAAAAACCAACCCATTTCTGGTATATTGTATTCCAGCAGCTTTAGCAAACTGAAACAGCAGCTTCTGGAATTTGGAGAAAAGGGAAAGTCTGACTATTTTCCAAGACACAAACTAATCAAACTGTCAAATGCTGAAAAGAATAGTCCTGAAAGCAGCAAGAGAGAAGTGAATCACCACATATAAGGGATGCTACATATGACTAAGCATCAACTACTCATTAGGCACCATGGAAGTGAAAAGGCAGTGGTATGTTGTATTTAAAGATTCCGAAAGAGGAAAATTGCCAGCCAAGAATTCTTTATCCAGCAAAGCTGTCCATCAAAAGTGAGGGAGACTTTAAAATTTTAACACATAAACAAATACTGAGAGAATCTGTTAACAAGAGACCTGCCCTACAAGACGTATTTAAGGGAGCTTTTGTTAGCTAAAAAAAAAAAAACAAACAAAAAAAACACAGGAGAGAAAGGTCTAGAAGATGGCACAGAATTGCAGAGTATTAGAGCTAGGGTAACTTAAAGGATAAAGAGACAGAGAAAAATACAGATTTGACAAAACCCAAATGATAAGATGGTTGAATCAAGAATGGCCTTTACAATAGTAACTTTAAATGTTAACAGAATAAACTTCCCAATCAAAAGACACAGACTGGCAGAATGGATTAAAAAAAACGATCCGTCTATATGTTGTTTACAAGAGACTCATCTTCCACCCAAAGATACAAGAAGGTTGAAAGTCAAAGGATGGAAAAGGATATTCCATACAAGTCGTAATCAAAAGGAAGTTGGGATAGCTATACTAATATCAGACAAAATAGACTTTAAAGGCAAAGATGTCATAAAAGACAAGGAAGGACACTATACATTAATTAAAGGCGTAATTCACCAAGAAGAAATAACAATCGTATATATTTATGCACCCAATTAAATTGCTCCAAATTACATGAAGCAAGCACTGGCAAAACTGGAGAGGGCAACAGATGTTTATATGATAAATAGTGGGAGGCTTCAATGTACCATTCTCTTCAATAGATAAAATAATCAGACAGAAGAGCAATTAGGAAATGGAGAATCTAAATAATATGATAAATGAATTTGACCTAACAGACATATATATATACTGCTGTACCCAGCACAACAGGACATATATTCTTCTCAAGTGCTCATGGAACATTCTACAGGACAGATCATATGCTGGGGTATAAAACAGCACTTTCTCTGATCATAATGGAATGAAACTGGAAATCAATAACCACTGCAGATCTGGAACTATCATACATATATGGAGGTTAAACAACATACTCTTAAACATCAGTGGGTCAAAGAAGAAACTGTAGGAGAAATCAGTAAATACCCGGACATGAATGAAAACAGAACTATAACAAATCCACCAGATGCAGCCAAGACAGTGCTGATAGGGAAGTTTACAGCTCTAAATGCCCACATTAAAAAGGAAGAAATAGCAAAAATCAAACACCTAACTGAACAGCTGAAGAAGCTAGGGAAAGAGCTGCAAACTAACCCTAAAGATAGTAGAAGAAAAGAAATAAAGACTAAAGTGGAAATAAGTGAATTGGAGAGCAAAAAAAAAGCAAAAAACAGATAAACTCAATAAAACCAAAAGTTGGTTCTTTAAAATCAACTAGGTTGACAAACCCTTAGCTAGACTCACAAAGTTAAGAAAAAAAGAGAGAGAGAGAGAGAGAAAATGCAAATGAATAAAAATCAGAAATGGGGGGGGGTCACAGTTCGTTACCATGGACCCCAAAGAAATAAAGTCATAAGACGATACTATGAACAACTGTATATCAACAAAGTAAACAACTCCAATAAAATGAACAATTTTCTAGAAACAAACTAACAACTTATACTGACTTGAGAAACAGAAGACCTCAACAAACCAATCACAAGTAAAGATATTCAATGAGTCATCAAAAATCTCCCCACAAAGGAAAGCCCAGGGTCAGATGGCTTCACAGGGCAATTTTATCAAACATTCCAAGGAGAACTAACACCAATCCTGCTCTAACTCTTCCAAAAAACTGAAGAAAAGGGAACACTACCTAACTCATTCTATGAGGCTAACATCACTCTAATACGAAAACCTGATAAAGATATTACAAGAAAGGAAAACTACAGGCCAATATCTCTAATGAATAAAGATGCAAAAATTTTCAACAAATTACTTGCAAATCAAATCCAACAGCATATTAAAAAGAATTATATACCATGACCAAGTATATTTTTATTTATTTTATTTATTCCAGGAATGCAAGGGTGGCTCAACATAAGAAAATCAGTTAATGTAGTGGAATGCATTAATAAATCAAAAGGAAAAAATACCATGATTACCTCGACTAACACTGAAAAGGCATTCAACAAAATTTAGCATCCTTTCTTGATAAAACACCTCAAAAAGGTAGGAATCAAAGAAAACTTCCTCAGCATGAAAAAGGGCTTATACAGAAAACTCACAGTCAATATCATACTCAACAGTGAGAGACTGAAAGTCTTCCCCCTAAGATCAGGAACAAGACAAGAATGCCCACTGTCAGCAGTGTTGTTCAGTACTGTGCTAGAAGTTCTAGGTACAGCAATTGGGCAAGAAAAAGAAATAAAAGCCATCTGAAAGGAAGAAATAAAACTCTCATTATTTGCAGATGGCATGATCCTGTTTTTGGAAAAATCCCGAGAACTCTAAAACAAAGCTACCTGAGCTAAATTCAGCAAAGTTGTAGGATACAAGACCAACGTGCAAAAATCAGTGTGTTTCTATACAGTAGCAATGAGCTGAGGAGGCAAATAAGCAAAAATTCCATTCATAATAGCAACTAAAAGAATCAAGTATCTGGGAATAAACTTAACCAAGGATGTAAAAGACTGTACTCAGAAAACAACAAAACATTTCTCAAAGAAATCAAAGATGACCTAAATAGGTGGAAGTATAGTCCATGTTCATGGATAGGCAGTTGGCAGGATGTCAATTCTACCTAAATTGATCTACAGATTCAACACAATACCAAGCAAAATTTCAGTATTGGAAAAGAAGGGAAATGGGTCTCAATTAGCCAAAAACATCCTAAAAATGAAGAATGAAGTGGGAGAACTTCTGCATCCTGACTTTAAAGCTTATTATAAAAGCCATAGTCATCGCAACAGCACAGCCCTAGCACAAAGAGACATACTGATCAATGGAAACAAACTCAGAGTTCAGAAACAGACCCTCAGAGATCTACAATCATTTGAATTCTGACACGGCCCCCAAATCCAGTGAACTGGGACAGAACAGTCTTTCCATTAAATGGTACTGAGAGAACTGGATATCCATATCCAAAGGAATGAAAAGAAGACTGCTACCTCACACCCTACACAAAACTTAGAGTGGATCAAAACCTAAATATTTAAGAGCCAGTGGCAAAGACTCCTGGAAGAAATCTAGGGAAATAGCTTCAAGATCTAGCAAAAGGAGGTAGCTTCTTAGACCTTATATCTAAAGGATAAACAATTAAAAGAAAAAAAATAGATAAATGGGAACTCCCCAAGATTTATACTTCTGTGCTTTAAAGGACTTTGTCAAATGGTGAAAAGGTAGCCAACTCAATGGGACAGAATAGCTGGTAACCACAGCTCTGGTAATGGTTTGATATCTATTACATGTAAAAAAATCCTACAAACAACCCAATTATAAAATGGGCAAAAGATACAAACTGACATTTCTCCAAAGAGGAAATACATATGACCAAAAAGCATATGAAAAGATGTTCTTCTTCATTAGTTATGAGGGAAATGCAAATCAAAACCACAACATGATATCATCTCACACGTATAAGAATGGCCATTGTTAAACAAATAGGAAACAAATATTGGCGAGGATGGGAATGTAGGAGCCAAGTGTTAAAAATAGGAAACAAATATTGGCAAGGATGGGAAGAAATAGGAACACATATTCACTGCTGGTGGGAGTGCAAAATGGTATAGCTGCTATGGAAGACAGTTTGACAGTTACTCAGAAAACTAAATATTGAGTTGTCCTGTAACCAGGCAATTCTGCTACTCCGTATGTATCAAGAAGATTTGAACGGAGGGACACACAAACAGACATTTACACACAGATGTTCATAGGGACATCATTCATAATTGCCAAAAGATGGACACAATCCAAATGCTCATTAACAGATGAATGGATAACAAAATGTGGCATATACATATAATGGGATGTTGTTCAGCAGTGAGAAGGAATGAGGTCCTGAAGCATGAGACAATATGGGTGAAGCTTGCGGATATAATGCTGAGGGAAATAAGTCAGATTCAAAAGGACAGATAATGCCTGATTTCATTAATATGAACTAACTAGAATACACAGAGTATGAAAAAGTAGACTGTACGGTACCTAGAGACAGAAAGAAGCTAGAGGAAGTGGGAGTGTTTACCTAATATGTACAGAAACTTTAAATGAGGTTGAACTTTAGAGTGGTATTGGGGGAAAATGACCTATTGCAAGCTACGGACTATCGTTAATGGTAATACCTTAATTTTCTTTCATCAACAGTAACAGGTGTACTCCACCAATAAAAGAGGTCAATAATTGGGGGAAGGGGCTAAGGGACATGGGGTGTTTTGGGTTTTTGTATTTTGTGCCTGATATTTATCTTTCTTGCAGCAATGAAAATGGTCTAAAATTGAGTGTGATGATTATACAACTAAGCGAGGATACTGTGAGACACTGATTGTATACTTTGGATGGAATATATGGTATGGGAATATATCTCAGTAAAGTCTGTACATTAAAAAAAATGTTAAACAACCACACATGATTAGTGGCTACCACATCATCATGAACAGCACAACTCTGGGTATTATCAACATTTTAAAAATAAGGCAACTCTATAGTTCTGAATTAGGGCTCATGGCTTGACAGGTATTTTTTGGGGGGGGTGGGGGTGGGGGGAAGGCTTTACAGCAGGCCATTACATTTTTATAAGCAAGAATTTCTTCTAACAGAAATATCATTTGCATTAAATAAACACTTAATGCTAAAATAAAAACCTGTCGTCCAATTTTAAAAGACTTCTCAGTTTAAGAGATATTAACATTTAATGTATACAATTCTTTCTTGATTTTCATATTTTACTTTTGAGGTTGGCTACATTTTGCCCTACCTTATCCATCAATATACAATTTAACTGGACATTATTCCTATGGGTTCCTTCCACATACCTAGGTGTGTCAACTCTTAACAGCTTAAAAATTACTAACAGAACACACAAAGCATGTACTAGTAGAACTGTCACCCAAGAGCACATTCCAAAGGTTTTGTTTGTATAATAGTGCAATTTTCCTGATCAATTTTCAATACTGAGGGGCTAAAAAAAACTATATCAAAGCATAAGGCTTGTAGAATCTATCATTTGTCGTTTCCAAAAATAAATATCATGAAAACATCAATTTCAAGGTTTTACAGTAAAAAAGAATGGAAATAAAGGGTAAAACTATAAAAAGTAAACAAAAATCGCAGGTATTTTGTCACCTATATTCTACTGTCTAGTTCTCCAGTATGTTTCCAGGAAATGTATAATTTTGTAGAATATCGAGTGCTAACAGTCAAAAGAATATAGACTGTTACTGGAAAATTTCAACCTTGGGAATGACAGGTCCATGAAAAACTGAGTTGTATGCAACAATAACTTCACAAATAAACTTTTATCTTTTATGTTATGTACAATTAAAAACTTCATAATGCTTAAATTAGCACATGCCCCATTCCAATCATTCTAAATATTTATGAGTAAGCAGCACCAAGAATTGCAATTGTGCTCACATGAATCTTGTGAAAGTTAATGGAAAAAATGGCCAAGAATCTTTAAATTCTATGATCAACATTCTACCTTACAGCATTTGCTTCCTCATTAGCTCTCCTTAACCTCTCCCAATGCAACTTCTTTCCCCATCAATGTACCAAAACATTGCTGTCAACAGCGTCCAATGCTTTATCTGCCAGAGCAGGAGGATTTCCTTCAGCCTTAGTCTCTGTGACTCCTGTGGATTTTGGTACCCTTTATTATCCCTACTTCTTGAACTGGGGGCTCATGCAGACCCTCCGCCATACTGTGCTGGAAGATCTCCTACTCTCCCTTGGTAATCACTGCCCATCCCCCCACTCCACCCATAGCATCTTTGGACTTTCTCATGGCTTCAAACTTAATCCCTACCAAGACTATTAATGCTCCCCAACCCCTTCCTCTCACATAAGAAATGCTTTCTTCCCACCTCTAATTTCCTAACAAACACTTCCATTTGGATGTATAGTAATCACATCAACACATTCCAGTGAACTGAACAGCTTCCCCTAAAATATTCCTCTTTTTCAGAACTGTCATTGCTGCCACCTTTCTTCTGGCGTCAAACTTTGAAGTAAAATTCTTAACCCTTTCAAGCCACTAAGCTACACGGTCAAAGAAATGCGGATGTACCCAAGAACACCAGGATAATGGCAATCAGCCCCGCCCTATCTGCCAGCCCCAAACGCTGCTGCTCATGGGAAGGGAGTTTTCTTCTCCCCACACCAAACCTAAATGTTCTTTGAGGCATACGAAAGAACTACACACTGCTTTAGCCCACTAAGATTTCTTCTTTAGCTCAGTCATTTGGATAAGCCATTTAGACAGTAAACCGTATCCCACCTTGCTCTATTGTTATAAAGATACTTTGCAACTATATCTTACCCCATATCTAAAACAGAAGCTGCAGTGCCTCTATTTCTCTATGACTACATGCACACTATGGGTGGTGATGCAAAGAATGGCTAAGACACTATCCCTACTGCCAAGGGCTCACACAGAGGAGAAAGAAGTGCAACAATACCAAAGGCGGGAGCTTTCAGAGTGGCAGAGCAAAAGTGGAAGGAAGGGTTTGAGGAAGGCAAGGTCACAATGAGGTAGAAGAATCCAGAAAGGGCTGAGGGGTGGATACAGCACTGAAGATGGTCAGGAATTGGGGGACTGACATCACAAGTGGAGATCACATGCAGAAAGAGTCAGAATGACAGGGTGGCATGGAGGTGACAGCAAGCAAAGTTCAACTGACCTAGAAGATAGATTTTCTGAACACAAAGAGTTGGGAAGTAAAGCTGTCAAGAACTCAAAATTCCAAGATGATGAAACTGCAGTTTGGCAGGCAACGAGGAGCAACTGAAGGTTCTTGGAAAGGGGGAGCCATCTGATACAGAGCTATGTATTAGTTGGGCTACAGTTGGGCACCTGCAACAGGCAAGCAATAATGAAGGCCTAAACTGGATGCTGGTAGTAGGAAAGGAAAGGAGTGGACAAACGTGGAGAACCCTACTAAGACAAAATCTAGGAGTACATCCTTGAAAACAAATGGAAGTTGGTCAAAGAAAGAAGAGCTGATGCAGAGGGCTTCCATTTTACATCCCTGGGCAGATGCCTTACTTCACTATGCACTGAATTTAAAATGTTGGTAGAAATGTCCAAACAGCAGTTGAAAAACATGAGCTGGAAGATGGGACTGGAGAGAGCTATATGGACAATAGGAAGAGAACTGAAAGGATAAGTCTGAAGGAAGCAAAGACAGTAAAAGGTAGGAGGTGAAGAGTCAGGGGAAGTAAAACAGCTGACAGGACACTCTTCAGAGTAAGATCGTAGTTCATCAGCAATTGGAACTTCTGGGAGAAGGAACTGCTCAGACCTATCCAGCACCAGCAAGAGGCAGCGAGAGGCAGCCGCCCGCTGCAAGGATGCAATGTATTGCCGAAACACAGTGCCTGCCAACTGGAACCAAGAAACAAGGTTAGGACCAAGAGGAAGGTCCATCTGTGACAGTGAGGTGAGAGGGCCAGGGGATGGGGGAAAAACTAGTTTCAGAGTGCCTCTCTGCAAAGCAGATTCTCAACACTCTTCTCATGGCGTCTGAGGTTTGGAAAATGCTACACAACTGCTACAGGAATTCAAGAGGTAAAGTCGGCTCGATGTTCCCTGTCTTGTGGACTACCAGCACATGGCATATGGCTTTTAAAAGCTCCATACAGATGCCAAGTCCAAGTCACAGAAAGCAAAGGAAGAAAAGCTGAATGGAAAGATTTAAAGAAAACATCAATGAAGTCCTTTCTTACAAAAAAAAAGACCAAATACCAGTTCTCATTCTTTTATTTCTCCTCTTGCATGAAGAGGCAGGGATTAGCCATCCTTTCAACACCTGACTGTCAAAACAAATGCAAGTACATGTGTTCCCAGATGGTTCCACCAATGCACCACTCAGCCTACAGGAGAAGGTAAGTTACTGGAATCTGAGAAATCTTCCATCTTCTCTGTTGACAGCCCTTCAAAAAACCCCAAATGATTCAAAAAGAGCATGTTTTAAAATGACCAGGCCATTCTGCTCAGAATAAGAATAAAGTGACCAGAGGGTAGCAGCCAGGTACCTACCCCATAAAGCAGCACACAGGATCTCCGAGTTAAATCTCTTCTTGTACTTTCGAATCTCTGGCGTGTCGCTCTGTGGCCTAGTGTTGGTGGGGTTCACATTGACCACTGAACCCTTCCGGGTAGGGTCTTGCCTCATGGCTTCTGGTCTCATTCCATCACAGGAAAACCCCACTAAAACACAATACATTTATATCTGAAATTGTTTTCCATGCAAGCCAGTACTGCCAAACCCCTCTCCACCCTACTCTTCACTTCATGTAAATATGCACTGGCCATCAACAACACTTTAAGGAAAAGAAATTTGTAAGAAATATATATGGAAAAAGGAAATCAATTATGCAGTTCATTGCAAACAAGACACTGCAAACATGATGGGAGTAGTTTCTGTACCCAAGGTCAGTGCCTGTGAGCGGCCATGCCTGAGTCACATTCAAAAGCAACTCAAGTCCTGCTTATCAACTGCTTTCCTGGTGCTGCTTTACTTACCCACAGAAGTCACTGTTGTCCCACTAGATGGAGAAATCTGTAGTAATCTGGGGTCTATAAAAGGTGTAAAGGAGGAGGAAGATTTGTGTTTCTGGAGTGTGCTACTAGCGGACTGAGTCTGCAATGTAAATTTCAATTTTATTAATACAAACGACATTAAGAATGAGTACAAAAAACATTTACAATTCATTTCTATACTACACTTTCCCCCAGAACAAGCTCCTGCTCTTCTTCCATCTTTTCCCAAAAATGTCCCCAGGACTCCTCCAACCGGGACAGGCCACAACTCCCAGGAACAGTTCATTTAACCTGGAAGCATTTAAGAGTCACAACTCTTTTCTGAGACACATATTTCTCATCCTAGACAAGGAATGTTGCAAGGTACTAATAAAATCTATACTTTTTGTTCCTAGTTTTTTCTTTTAAATATATAATTAAAACTCTTAAAGGAGTTGTGAACATTTTCATCTCAAATCACCAACTTCTGAATTTAATCTTCTGCATACAAAAAAAACAAAATAAAAAACCTCCAATTAATCTGTGTAGGAATATTGGAAAATTTTTATTTTTCGTTTTAACTTGAGCCTCTTGCCAGAAAGCTACAGGAGCTTCAGTCATCATCATTTTAGGTACGTAACCGTTAAACCCATACAAACAAGGGCTTTCTAGTGAACAGATGACAAAATAAGGCATACTGTTTTGTTCTTTAAGGAGCACTAGTGTTTTGGTTAATAATGTAACTTAAGACAAAATTTTTAAAAACACAAAGAAAGTGATACAAATTGTTAAGTGGAAATGTAATGATGATTAAAAACAAAACAAACAAAAATAAATCAACTTGCCAGTTTAGTAAGTTAAGGGTTATAGTAAAATACCATACATTAGAGCAAAATGGAGCAAAGTTTAAAACATAAATATAAGGAGGAAGTGAGTGTAGGTGGGGTTTATCTCTGGAGAAAAAGAACATATCTGATCACGTGGTTTTGTCTTGTACTGTTTGGACCCACTCCCACGGCCCCCTGGAAGTCATGGCTCTCCTACAGCCCATGCCCTCCTAAAGCTCGCCAAGCTGTCCTCTTCTCACCTGACACATCTGCCTCCTTGCAGGCTTCCCTCCCCAGTACCATGAGTCAGCGGCTAATCCAGCCAACGGCACATCTGATGCTGACCCTGCCTTGGAAGCAGTCGACTTGCCCCTGCTCCTGAGGGGGAGAGGATTATTCTGATTCTCTCTAACAAGGGAACCAAAATAGGAGCAGGAGTGCAGTTAAATGCTGACATCGACAAGATTGGCTGAATCTACATGCCAGTTTCAATCTCCCTCAACATTTAAGAAATGCATTTAAACCAAATCTCCCACGACATCAAGGCACTTGTTTAAGTCCAGGGTGTGCACAGTGGGAGCTGTTACTGCACGTAGAGCACAACTGCAGAGCCCGAATCACCCAGTCACCACCCAGACTGAGCACTACAGCCAGCCCTTCAAACATGCACATAGGATTCCCAGTACAAAATTTTAAATGAAAAGTCCTGTAGACCTTTACCTTTCTAGTTTAACATTCTAATTTTGTAGGTTTTTTGAAAACTTTTTTAGGCTCTTCTTAGAATTTGATCATAAATTTCAAGGAATGATTCCTTTTAACAGGGTTGGCAAAAACAAATTAAGACTACCTAACCATCCAACCAAAACCTCCCTCTCCAAACGCCCCCCCACCCCCCCAAAAAAAACCAAACAAGTAAAATCCAGCCCTGTTTGAAGGAGATCCTTGTACAGGACAGTAAATTTGTCCAGATAAGGCCAAGTCTGCTAAACCAGGTTCTCATGTACATAAGTAATTGAATTTTGAAAAAAAAAGAGGAAAAAAAGAAAAAAGGCAGATTCCACAAATGACTACAAGAATTTCATGCCAAATACATATGGGTCTGAGAACACAGCAATCATTTTATTTAGATTTAAAAAAATAAATTGAATCAAGAAAGCCATGCAACTAAACTTATCTAAAGAAAAGTAAATAGTGAACTGGCAAGTTTGGAGGGAAACTGATCTAAGGTTAAGGGATTTGTATGCAGCCCTGAAACATGTTACTTGGGGGTTGGGGAGAAGGGTAGGTGACAGAAGAAAGCAGGGTGGGAAGGGAAAGGGTGAGGGCGTTGGAGAGTTCTCCTCTGCCGACTAACTACGAGGCAGTGCTGGTCTAACCCTAGGAAAGCAGCCAGCTGTGGTGCGAGACATACCTCATTAGGAGTGAGCTTGTCCTGGGGTGTCTGTGGGGACATGGTGGGTGTCGGCTGGCTGGAGGATGGGGAAGAGGAGGTGGAGGAGGTGGAGGAGGAATGGCTTTGCTGTAAGAGATCTGGCAAGAGGTGAATGCGACCGGCAAAGCCATTGCTCTCATGATGGCTGGCACGCTTTTGGTCAACTGTACTCTGCAGAAAAAACAGGCACACTTGTCTCGCTCAAGTGCTGCTGATATGGTCTACGACCCTACTGATTACTGACTCTATGTTTAAAGTGTTGTATGACTTTTCAGATTCTGTGAATTATCAAGGAAAAACCAGGGGTGTGAGCCTGAGTTGCTCACACTTCCTCAGTCAGTGTCTAAGTTGAGCCATCAGAATTCAAAGTACCTTATCTGGTGGCTGCACAATCTGAGCACCGAGTATTTACTATTTACTAGGCTTTATCTGTCACACTAGCTGCTGATACCGAAACTATTATTCCCCTTTAAAACTCTAGAAAGTACACTTGTTGCTTCTTCAAATCCTAGTCTTTTCCATGTTCTTCCCACTTTCCATTTGAATACACTTAGCGTGAAACACACTCAGGTATAAGACTAAAATGTTAGGTAGGTGTCATGGTTCTATTTAAATAAGAAGCAAAGCCCTTTTACTGCAACTAAGCTAAGAAATAAAAAGACAAACTAAGCATATGTGGGAGATAAACATTTAAATATTCAACATAGGAGAAAAGGAGTATTTTGGAACATGGAAGAGACCTCCCAACTCTCCTGCTATCGGAGCCTCTCCCTGTGGTGTGAAGGTGGCTCACGGCCCCGCAGCAGCTCCCTCCTGACTTGCCTGGCTCAGTGCTGCAGCACCACCACCTTCAGGGTGGAGAGCTCTGGGCAGAGCAATCGTGGCTGCTCTGTGACAGCTGGAGACCTGCACCCTCACTTTGTGAGCCTGTGCAGACGCCCTGTGGCTTCTCTACCACTCAGACACAGACTGTGGGACCACTGTGGTGCTTCAATGAGGGCTGCCACCAAGCATGCAAAGGGCAGTGGCATGGGTGGAAAACTACCAGCTCCCTTTGCGGCATGCAGCACACACCTGCCTCCCTAACCCCGACACTCTACCCTCCAGGTCTTGTTAACATGAAAACAGATGATGATGATGTAGAAACAGCGTGAGTGAGTGAGTGAGTGAGCAAGATGGTTAATGACTACAGAAAAGCTCAGCCTCTGACAACAAACAGGAGAGACACAGGTACCTGGCGGACAATCAGAGTGCCCTCCTTGGATGGGGTCATGGCAGGTTCACTTTCTACGTCATCATGGACAAGCATGGTTTTCACTGATTCCGTTTCACCATTGCTTAAATTCAGAGATGACCTAGGGAAGCAAAATTCAGAAGTTAAAGGTACAATTCCAGGACTCAAGGATATCCTGTTTAGATTTTTCACCTTCTCAAACTCATAAGACAAGATCAAGTTACAGGTACAAAGACTCATCAAAGAAAGCAAGTACTTATTAAGCCTTTACCCTGAAACAAGGATAACAGCACAGTTTGCTTTTGAGCAAAATAATTTAAATAAATCCACATTGTTAATTAAGGTAGTTAATCTCAACTGAAATTTCCTATCATTCATATTCTCAAATTAAAAAAAACACAAGTACATGTTGGAGGGAGCACCAATGAAACATGCACACAGACAGATATGGGATAAAACCATAGCTGTCTGTCTGCTGCTGAGCCCACTGTAACTACATGGTAAATGTGCAAGGACACAAGACCAATCTAGGGAAAAATGTCTGGTCCCAAGTAGAAAGAAGGTGAGGTGGGAACACTCATCCTCTCCAAAATACACCAAGGACTGACGCAGCTCTGGTGTCATCCGGTCCCGAGGTAGACTCGTCAGCCCCTTCTTGCTCGACATCCTCGTCTTCCTCATCTGTTGTCCCCGATTCCTCACTGGATGAAGAGTAGTCTGTTACTTTGTGAGGTGGCCGCACATCTTCCACTGCTCGGAGCTCCTTTGCAAGGGCAGTCAAATCCTATATTACACAGGGCAGAAAAGAGAGTAAGCCAAAGGAAAAAACAGTGGGAAGAAAAGAGAAATGAACGAGAAGTTCTTTATTTTAACCATCAATAAAACAGTCACAATGTTAATTCTGTAAAACTGTCTGGTAGAGTATTTACCAGAGTTGAATCTGAAGGTGAGCTCTTAAAGCTTCTGATGGAAAGGAATGTCAGAGACGTTGCACATTAACTGATAGCACTTTTCCCCCCCAAATACAAGACATCATTTTAGATAAACAAATGAAAATAGACACTTGGACTTTGTTATACAGACACCTGTCTATATGATAAAGTCTTTTATTAAGGGGGTAATCCAGAAAGCAACCTCTCAATTAAACAGGTCTGATTTAAATATTTACTTTTGAAAGTAATTATTTTTATCTCCAACTTATAATCTGAAAATTTTCAAACCTACAGAGACTGTAAAAGAGGAGTGCAGTGGGCCTATCCTAATGCTCACATCTGGTTTCACCAACTGTTAACAACTTGCCATGTTTATGACCTATTAAGTGAAACAGCACTGACTATCAGGGGCCAGCAGCTAGGCCGGCTCCATCCCTTACCCAGATTTCCCCAGAAAACCCCCAACACATATGGACATCAGAAAGGAAAAACAAATCCAGAGTAAAAATGGACATTTGAAAGGGCTTCATTTTCCTTTTACTCTTCTATATTGAGATACTTTAACACTTGATCAATTAGTGAAATATAATTTTCAAGAGCGATTACTACTTACACCCCACATTGTCATACAAAAGTCTAAAATAATCTTTCTATTTGGGAATTTTATTTAAAAATACAGTAATAACATTTTAACTTAACAAGTTAAGCAGTTTTGACTTATTTTTCTTCTTTTCCACAGTTAAAAATATCTTTTTTGTTTCTGTGATTGAGCCTCTGAAGTAAGTCAAGTGCTGAACCTCAAGTCCTGTTATTTAACAGCTATTACTTTTTAGGAAATGATTCAGAAAGTTGCGTTTAATTAATAAAAATAACAATGCATGCAACAAATTTTATGTTTAAAAAAGCTGAAGCAAAAGTTTAAGGGTCTTAAATTCTAGAAAAGAAGGTAAGCTAAGGAAAGAAAGAAAACGTGGATTGAATACAAGCTAAGCTCTGATGCTGGGCTTCTCCGAAATGAGGCTTACCACGTCGCCCTTCAGCACAGGTGGTTTCATTGAGTCCCAGAGGTCATATGGACGAAGGGCGCACAGTGTGCAGAAGCGGGGCAGAAAGAAGAGGAGAGAAAGGAGAAGCACGGACATCAATTCGAGCAAGCAATCAAAATCCAACAGCTGTAAACTTCACCTTGTATAGACAGTTACAAAGTCAGTTAATAGGACAGGAGTTAAAGGGAGAGAGTGAGAAGCTGTCACAACCACCACCCAGGTACTGACAAGCAGAATTTAAGCAGCAGATGAGTTTTAAGAAGGTGATTTTTAAAATTTATTCTAAAAGTTATTATTGTACAATGTCCAACACATTAAAAGTCAAGATTAATGCAAAATGAACAAATAAAAAGACATTTCTTCTGTGTTTTCCTTTTAATTTTCTTCTTAGAAGGAAATTGCATTAACTAAAAACTAAGCTTTGTTCTGTGTTTCTTTATAAGGCTGATGTCCACAGAGTATTTATGTAATACACCAGATAAAAGGTATTATTTAATCGAGGGCTGTATATAGCAAGCAAAATGGCTAAGAGAGGAGGGCACAAATGTGTCTGGGCTTTAGGTCATTCCCTGCCATCCCTCAAATCTGTGAGGAGTCTGCGGGAAGGGCTGCAGGCCTCTTAACATCACATTAGTAACAAGGATCTCATTGAAACCAGAAATAAGTCAAACAGATTCTGAGTAATCCTTACAGCAGGTTTGAGAGGTCTAAAGACTTCCTTTTTATCGTCAGGCTTTTTTGCCACATTTTCGAGGCGCTGAGATGGAGAGCCTTCAGATTTGGACGATGCTATTAAGATTGAGAAAGATAAAGAAAGGCAGATACATGTTAAGGTATGTGCTCAAAGCATTACATAACCACTCTAGCCCAGCTAGCATTTTGTTGCCTTTCTCTCACACCCCTCCCCCTGCCCACTTTTGTTAAGTCCCACTCCTAGCAAGGTCTCTGCACCCAAATCTGAACTCAGGGAATGGGGGGACATCTAGGAGATTCTCAGGCAGCCTTTCTGATTATTAGCTTAGAATTCTACCTCCCTCATCAAACTCTATTGTGTTTACAATTAATCTTATGTTGATAATATGGAAGAGGGACTTCCCACTCATCTTTATTATGTGTAGGCTAAAATAACCAATACTAATGACAGTATAGGCCCTGAAGTCTAAAAGAAATGGACATTTAGCTAATTATCTCAGAAGTTACCAAATCCCACTATTCTGTAGTTCCCTTAACCTGTAAAATAGGGATATTTATATCCCATGGAGTTACTGTAAGGATTAAATGAGATAGGCACGTGCAGTGGTCACAGTGGTAGCCCACAGCTTTCAAAACTAGGTATTTATTTGATTACTATCAGAATAGCAACTTAAACGAAACACTGTTTTGTGGTGCGCAGCTGTGTGCAAACCACAGACCTTCCACCAGACTGATCCCAGCCCAATATCCCTAATGTGGAAAGGGAGAAGGAAAACCATCCTACATCGCACTCTGAAGCGCTCCCCAGAGCCACTCTGAGAGCCGGGGTGGGAGCCAGGCTGGGACCCCGAGTTGCTGGACCCCGAGGAGCTGCCACTGCCAGGTCTGGGCACCAGCTTCTCCACTCTTTCCCACAGCAACCTGGGCTCAATACTGCTGTGGGAAAAGAAGGGAAAGGACAGTGAGCACCCAGTCCCCAGACAGAGAACCAAATGCTACACCAGTGCCTGGTATATTTCATGCCTCTGAAACACAGGCAAGAGAAGCAGTCTATAAATAGCAGTATCAAATCAACCAAGTGATGCTATCATGGCATCACTTGGGGATTTCGTTACAGATATCCTGAACATAATTACAACTAATATCCTACCATTAGAACACCTAAATCCTCATCTGCTGAGAGAGAAAAATATTACTGCTCAGTCTAGAAGTATCACTACATGTGTCATAGCTAAAACTCAATTTTCTTTTTATAAAAATATCACTTATATATAATTGTACATGCAAAATTATATTCTGTTTCCAGGTTGCTGCTGTGAGGCAGTCACTTCTCTCGGCACCTGACCCCTACATGCAGCTGAGAGTGATGGAAACACAGCAGAGAGCCAGCTGTGGTGCATCTCTGGCGCCGGGCATATCTGTGGCTTGCGACTGGCTAGAGAGAATTATCGGCACAGATTTAGTTAGAGGACAACATCACAGTCCAACCCAGCCATTTAAGGAACAAATAAGCATCCATCTCACTCCTTTCAGTCCTACCTGGGGTCAACTGGGCACCAGTCTAACTTTATAGGTTCATTGAGTTCATTAATAATTAAGTTACACAATATTCAACACAGTGATCTTTGTTTCCTCTAGAACAGAGCCGGTCCATAAGAACTTTATGTGAGGATGGAAATGTTCAATATCTATACTGTAAAGGTTCCACGAGGTTACCGAGAATGTGAAATTTAAGTACAACTGAGGAAACAAATTTTTATAATTTAATTTAATTAATGCTGGGCAAAGAACCTCAAAATATTACTTGGTTAAGTCATTAGTTGACTGTAGGCTTTTTAGTAATCTGACTGTGATTTCTAGGCTTTATGAAGTCCCTTAGATAGTAAGGTCCCTCAGATTACAATTCACATAGAACTTCATCTCCCTCCCCTATTTTTCCTTTTATTCACTCTTAAGAGGACAGGCAGTTTTTCATCTAAAAATCACTAAAACACACCAGATTGTGAACCACACATACTGTTTTGTTTTTTTCTTTCCTTAACTACAGATCAGTTTGATGTTACTGACACCAACACATTTTATGGCCATTTTTCTTTTATAGCTAGTAAGTTCTCTACCCCAGAGCATTAATGTTCACGAGCGTGTTTGTGAAAACAGATGAAGTAAGACTTTTGGTGACTATGCGCAGTGCCCCTGCTCTTATTTTCCACTGTCTTACCTTGTGGAGTTCCTTTGACCTGCTTGGCTACTCTGCTGCCCACTGCCCTGCAGTGGGGAATCCCGGCGGGACAGAACAGGGGAACGAGATGTTGTTCTCACAGGAACCTTTAGGTAGCAAATGTCACCAATTAAATTATTGAAAACATAAGGAGAAAAAAAAAAAAACCTCCCCACCAAAGCACAGTTTTAAAGCAGTCCTAATTATGTTAGCCTTTCTGTCACCGTCCCAAGCCCACCCCTGATCCTTCTCTGGGCCTCTCTGGCACAATGAAAAGAAAAAATTTTAGCCAGTGGCATCCAAGGAGCCAGTACAAACAGCCTTTCTATGCTTCTATAACATTTAAATGATATTTAGACTGAAGCGTGGTGGCAGGGGACATACAAAGCATTCTGCTGAGATAATGTGAGAATCAGGAAAATAAGCCCAAAGAAACCAAACAGTGGTCTATAAATGGATCAGCAGGAAGCAAAAGACTGGCAGGAAGCAAGAAAATATTCAGAGGAAGCAAATTCCAAATGGAAGAAAATATACTAAAATGTGCCTTTTTGTTAATTTTACCAGTAATTAATTATCAAAAAAAATCACTCAATTTAAAATAACAAAAAAACCCACTTTTCTTCCTATCAGCCCTTTTTTGAACATTTTAATATTGGTTAACGCTGCAAAATAATTTGTAGTTTCTGTGATACACTCATAAGAAAAGACTGCTAAATGATGATTCTATATGGTCTAAAAGTATATTCTCTTTTCAGACTTATTCTTAAAATATTTTTGCTACCTAATGTAGCATAGAGTGAACAACAACAATCAAAAGTTATTAGGCCCCTGTCTGAATATAACTGCCTAACAATGGAACTTTCTCCCCACTGTAAAAAATTCTTTAGAAATTTCAACGCCCCTTTAATTCTGGTGAAGTCATCCTATCATCAGTTAAAATAAATAGTAAAAAATAAAACAAAAAAGAAGCACACATCTGTCTTTCTGCTTCTTACCCTTGGAGGCACCTCGTCACTGTCTGATCTAGACCAAGCCTTTTGGGTGGGGTCAGGTACTTCCGACTTAGAGTCAGAACTCTGACTTAGCACCTCACTGCGTGAAGGTGGACATGGGTCCTGAGAACGAAGATGGTGGTGTGCAAATTTGGGAGGAGAAGGGTCACTGAAGGAATGGGATCGCGAGACAGGGGAAACATTGTTCTTGAGAGATGCCAGGTGGGACCACTGTACCTTACAAGAAAACAAAACATAAAACATTCAATGCGTTCTGCATAAAACTGGCATTTCTGGTCAATACCAAATCCAAAGCAGGAACTGGCAAAGAAGGAATGCAAGCTAGGGGTGGCACAGTATCAGGTAAGCCAAGCACTTTCAAGGAAGAAGTGATCTGGGAAATACAATATGTAGAAAACACAAATGTACACTTATAAGGAAAACTTTTAATACACTGACAAACATATAGAGAGAGCTGTAAACATGAAGATTATTTCAAGAGCCTTATAGATCTCCTGTTTTGAGAGTGTGGACTAGGTGTCACATGCACGGCCATGTCAAATCAGAAAGACAGAAAAACCATAAGATAGCGGACGTTACCAAACATGCAAAACTACTGATTCATCTTCACATTACCCGGCAGTTTAAAATTCCAGATCAAGTAACAACAGAACAGTACATTTAAAGGGCAAAATTAAACTCCTAATGTTTTGACAGACCATAATACAGTAACTTAAAAACATTCAACTTTTCAAACATGCCAACAATCTTCCTTCCTTCTTCCAATCATAATCTTTGAGAAATCTCCATATATCTCTGTACTGCTTTTCCTTGGAGCTAGTCAGTACCATGCACTTCCTTAATTGACTGCCTTTGGGGTCTTCTTCCTCCTCAACAATTCAAGAGATGTAACAATCACTTGTCAACTGAGTTTACCCAGTTGTTTTTGAATTGGGAAAACAATCCCTGAAATAACCTATGAAATACTCCCTTTTAGCTGTATTTTATTGCTTTAAAATAACTGCCCAACATTTCAATTAACATAATTCTAGCTATAGATCTATTACATCAAAATATTTCATGAAAACTAAAAATAGCAAATCCAAACAACTTGTTTCTAAATTTAAAATTTAGAGGTTTCAGATTTATGATTCTTCAGGTGAGATTCACATAATTCCACTGTTATAACCTTAGATTTCTAAAATGTTTTAGGAGAAACCCACATAATTCAAAGTATTATAACAAAAAACTGGGTTTTAAAATAAAAAGTCCTCATGAGAAAAATTTTCCACAAAGCATATTTCCATACACATGTTTCAGCCAAAAATAACTCACAATAGGAGAAAACAGGAGACTATTTCCAGGTACTACATTACTTAGTCTTGAACACAAAAATTAGTCTATAAATCCATGAACGTCTATTTTCTAAACTGTTAGTGGGCAAATAGACAAAGATTGTCTATTTATTTAGGGTTCAGTTCAACTTTCAGAAAAAGTTACCTTGGGCTTTTCAAATACATCTATACTGCGAAATAATATGAAGCCTTTTTCTTTCCTGCCCTTTTTTCCCTCTTACCATCTCCTGCCTTCCTCTCTGATTTCTCTTTCTTTCCATTTATTCTATGGAACTGCAATTTGTCAACGGACCAGAGGCCAGCTCTCGTCTGACTCGAGAAACTGCTGACCCATGTAAATAGCCATTCACTGCCTTCCTGGCCACACAAACATCCCTTGCTTCAATCTTGGTTCTTCTTTTCCTAACTCCTCCACGCTGCGGTTTGCCAACTCATTTCATGCAGTCCAAGGGGACTTTTTATTGTAAAGCACAAATCGTCATACGAATTTTTTTTCGGAACATCACAGCTACTTCTATCATGAGAACACCGTCTTCTGCCCCACCAATGCATGCAAAACACCAGTGACAAGTGAGCGCGAGCTTAAGAGCATGTTTGCAATATTACAGATCACACAGCTCCAAGGAGGAAAAGGTACACAAGCCAATTCTCTTCTGGAACAGCATGGGCATCAGTGTTTTAAGGATCCCTAAGATTTCTAACATAGTCTGTGTTCTTCTCCAGACAGCCCTTGTCACCACACAGTACTCGGCCCGACAATTCTCCCTCATCTCGACACGCAGTTATTGTGACTTTACCTGGACCTACTCTAGTACAGTCCACTCCTAACCCACTGGACCTTAACCTTTTTGGATCCTGAACCCTTTCAGAATATAATGAAAAGCGCTTTTCCCAGAAAATTCACATCTGAACAAACCAAAAATTCTGCATGAAGTTTCAGGCTCTTTAAAGTCCATTCAAGGAAATGGCCCGGAGCCAGGCAACACAGGTTTGAAGACACCTTCTTCAAAATGACCGGGAGAAAAAGTGTGTTAAAAATAATAACAGAGCTCTGATAATCCTGTAACTTAGTTACAACTTCCTAAAAGTCAAACTAAAAAAATCTTTATGAGAAGGAGGTACTTATTTATGAAAATTAATCTGAGTTAGAGAGGGTAAAAAAAGACACAAATCACTTAATTTAGATCTTCTTAAGGAACATTACAAAAATGTTAAAAATATAACAAGTTGTCCTTTTTCCTATCAACTGAGCATATGTCCTCTTTAAAATAGCCTAAAATTACTACTGCTGTCTCTTTTCTTTCTAAAAGTGGTAATGAACCAAACTGTTGACAACACAAGCAGGTCCATGACTTTGTGGCATCAAGTAAATCTCCTCAACCCACAGCGTCACCGTCTGTTGCTACCTGTGGCTCCGCTGGTCTCTGCAGGGCAGGGTGTCCAGACTCGGAGTTGCCATTGGAAAAAGACTCTGATCTGGAAGGCACTGGTGGCTCCAAAACTTTGCCTGTCTGCTTAGACTGGGCTTCAGGGGAGCTGTGGTTAGTTTTCCTAAATCTATCTTCCACCTGCATCAGAGAATTAAAAGACATAACTTGTTGTTAGTAGGGGAAAGCAGGGATACTAAAGAAAGCCTGAAAGTGGACCTCTAAAGAGAAATTTTGTTCCTTAACCAACAAGAAAAGAGCTGAAGAACACAGAGGGACAGCTTAAAAAGAAAAAAAAAAGGATATATAAAGCAGCACTAGGATTTGACTCAGGAAAAGAAAAACATCTATAAAGATAAAAATTAAGCAAGGCTGTCTCTAGGATCTCCTCCTGGCCCGGAATTCTAGTTTTATATATGATTTACACTAGAAAAAAATCAATCCACCACAACCAAAACCAAAAGATTAAAAGACAAGCATCATCAGGGATCCAAACCACATCTCATTCCACCAAAAATAAAGCCATTCCAGAACAAGTCACTTTCCCCCTAAAACATGCTCTCCGGAGGCCCAGACATGGGGGGCCAGTGCCACCCACAGATCAGGATTCAACATCTGGGGAGTGCGGCAGCGCCCTGTTCTCCTAGTATTCCTGTCACTTCCTTGTCATCCTCAGTAACTAATCACAATAGTTGAAAAGTCAGTAAACAGGGCTATAGGCATGCTTCATCTTCATTCCATTTTTGGAAAAAGAGTTGACCAAACAATTCACATCCCCCTTTTATCATTTTGCAATATAATCTTCTCTCTTTCTCTTTAGTTTCCAATTCACCTGAGATTTGGTAGCGGAAGCATTATGATCCTCTTTGGGGGAAAAGTGCTGACTAGATAGGAGACAGTAGCTAAGGCCCTTTAGTGCTCTGAACCTCAGTTTCTCAGCTAGAACACAAAGACGGGGGATCATTAGCTGGTCTTGATGGCCCATTCTAGCATTAACAATATACAACCCTTAACAGTCATTATATTAGTTTCCAGAGAACATTCAAAGCAGGACGGTAAGCAACAAGGGGAAGAGGCTACCTCTCGTGCTCTTTCGGCGGGCTCGTAGTGGGGCTTGGGCTCTGGAGCGTGGTAGCTTGGCTTGCTCCTTTCCTGCGGCTGCAGTGGCGGCTGCGGGTGCTGCGGGTGCTGCGCGTGCGGCCTCCTGTGGTCATGCTGTAGAGACAGGAGATATGCTTGTTCTTGTTGCAACTGCCTCTGGAGCCTCTCTGCCTGCCGGTGCTCCTCCATCTCCCGCCACCGATACTCCTTTGAGAGGGAGAAGTGATGACACTGAATCTACGGGACACTGGAGATCTCACCCCTTTCTCTGTATTTGTTCTCAACTGTTTTCAGAGATCATACTTTTTCCCCTTTGCTTCATAATAAGGAAACTGGCTGGGATTTGAAATAACATATTACCTGTGAAAAAATCTGACCGCTTGATGCTAACCATAATAAGCACTGGACAGAGTAAAAGAGAATTCAAGTAAATGTCGGTTTTAGTGCCAAAGATACTTATGGTACTCTAAGGGAAAACCCTAAACCAGTCATCTCCAACGATTTGTATATGGCATGTGCTTGGAATCTACAGCCCTTAGCATTCTAGTTGGTTCACAGAATGCCAAGTTCTGTTCAAAATCTTGTCTACCCCATGAGAACAGTTAACTTAGTCCGGAGAAATAAATAAATAATAAACGAGCAGACAAACAAACAAACAGAAGCCGTCTCGCACTCTGCACAAAGAAGTGTGACCAGAGAGGAGACTCTACTCGAGTCTGCCAGCCACAGCATGACCCAGCGTTCTGGTCACCAGCACAGCTATGCCCGGCTCAAGGCAGGGGCCAGCGAGCCCTAACGTGCCACGGAACAAGACAGACATGGTGCGTTACCAGTAACACGGCCTGCTCCTGGAGCAGCTGCTGCTGAAGGATCTCCAAGTGCCGCTGCTCCTCTTCTAGCTGTCGCCTGATATACTCCTGTCACACAGAAATGACCCAGCAATCAATTCATCCAAAAGGAAAGTGTCACAACCACCAGAAAGGAGCAAAGAGAACCGTCTGCCCCCACAGGTCTTGGGAGTAATTCACTTGCTGATGAATGCCTGAGAATATGTATTGCTAAGGACTTAACTTCAAATAGGCCAATAAGACCTAAAGAGTCTAAAAAACAGTGATAATGTGCCCCAGTGACACACATGAAGGAATTCGAAGTACTGTCGGAACACTGCTATTAAATAAAGGTGCAGGGCTTTAAAGGAGCCTATCTTTCCTCCTAAGGATGGTAAACGTCAGAGAAACCACGAGTTTAATTAGATCGGAAACTAGAGGGTTCTTATGAACAAATGTCTGATTATTCATTATTATTTATACCAAACATGAACCACCAGTGTTTTATACCTACAACCAAAACCGGTTTAATATTAAAATACAAACAAACATGGTTTGCTTTCTCTGGTGCTTCAGAAGCTACACACTGGAAGTCATGGTCTGAGCACACCAGACTTGTGCGGTCCCTGCAAATGGACAGGCCCAGGGGCTCCACGTAATGAGGCTGTGTGTTTGGGAAGAGGGAGGTAGTGGCAGTTGGTTTCAATGGGAAAAGGATGACTAACCTGTGTAACAGTGAAAACAGGTAAAAATTCTACTCCAAAGTCATGAGCACATCAAAATGAACTAGGATATCAGGAGGCCTGCTCTGAATCCCAGTTTCATGATCTCTAGAGAAAGCCTTTAACCTCTCCTTTTCTCAGTCTTCTCAGTTAGAAAATAAATACCAAGTATCTCCTCTCCCAACATCCAGTGTTTTAAGGTAAGACTTATACATGAGACGGGCATGAAATACCATTGAAAAGCATGAAACATTTTACAAGCAAGAGAGGCTCCCTTCCTCTCCATCAGGGGTAAAAAGCTAACAGCTCTAGAAAGGGAGTAGACTAAGGGGTCTCTGCAGAGAAATCTCGTCCTGAGATTCAGATTTTTTTTTTAAGAGTATCTACTGCTGACCATCATGGTACACCTTCAAAAAAGAAAACAGTAGCCATCCAAATGGACCAAACAGAAGTTTTAAACTAAATAATTCTGGTCAGGAAACTATTAGACAGTAGAGAAATAATGGCATACTAAGTTTCCTTAGAAATCTTCACCTTACAAAGCAAATTTAGCAAAAAAGCCAATAGAGACAAGCTTATTCAAAAGGACACTGGCAAAAGCACCTTGGTTCTGACCTGGCTCTAAGTTCTGTTCCTCTAACCCTACCCCTCTACAACACACGCTATGCCAGTAAGTGCCCTTGCAGTGGTTGCATGGCTCCACCCAACATTGCTAAACAAAGGAATCTGACTCCAAACTCATTGCCGCTGTGACCTACATGGAAGTAAACCATAACTTCAAAGCACTTTCGTCTGTTTCCTGTCTTTACGTCTCAAGTACAAATGGAAAAATGACAGGCCACCCAAATGACAAAGATCCTAAGTCAGTGAACACACAGTATATGATTATTTATGTAGTTCACAAACATACACATTTATGCAGAAATGACACTGTTAGCATGAGAATAAGTATTCTGCAACAGGAAAAGGGAGCTGAATAAATCTGATTTTAGAAGCTCTTTATTTTAAAGAAGTACAGAGTATGTGCTGTACACGAAATCAGACAATTGCTGTTAGAGCCCCGCACCAGGCCCCACCCCCAGTGATAAGGAGTCCCCCTATGTGATTCGATTCTGAAAAGCTTGTATATTTTTTCCTCTTTCAAGTCCCCAAGTATAAACTTAACTAGAATATTAAAAACAAAACACAGACCACACAATTAACCGGCCAGTAACATCAATACAGTTACAGATAAAGAACATCATTTAAATTCCCCATAAAAACTAAAAAAGGCACAGACCCAAGTCTCAAAAACCCAAGGCATGTGATTAGTATCAAGGACAGCAAATGGATTATCAAATTTGGAAACTAGGGTGGGCCACAGTGGCTCAGTGGCAGAGCTCTCGCCTGCCATGCTGGAGACCGGGATTCGGTTCCCAGTGCCTGCCCATGTTAAAAAAAAAAAAAAAAAGGAAACCAACACCATAGTTTACAAATACATTTTAAATATGAATTTAAAGTATTATTGAAATCAGTCCCCATCTAGATTTTTATTTTCTTTTCAAAGCTCACATCAAAGAGTTATCAATTCAAAGACTTGAAAGGCAAAGAGGTAAGTGACTGGCTTCACACTAACCACATACACAATGAAAGATAGAGCCAATTTTTGTTTGCACAGGTGGTTCAGGAAACAAGTGGAATCTCTAAATAAAATTATATTTAGCATTAATAAAATGCTATAAATATTAATAAAATCTGAACTTTTTTGACTGAACACCAATTAGAAAAAATTAGTTTCCTAATGTCACAAAGTCCACACTACATTATATCCAACTATATACTACAATATTCAATTAGCCACTAGATTTCTCATAAGATATTAATTTCATTAAAAAAAAAGATAATTATCATCCAGATATGTGGGATTCATAGTATTTAAGCCAAGTCCTAGGGACTATTTCAGGTATCTTTCAGGCATTATATTATTAGTTGGTTAAGAGGTTTCTATAGTGCAATGATTTTAAAAGACAAGAGACTCAATTTATTGGTCCCAACTGTGGGTCTCAGGGATTTTCAAATCTATGACGTCCTAAATGTGTGGGAGATGTGAGGATTCACACCAAATCCCCCAGGATTTACAAAAAGTGAATCTTACAACCGAACAAATTGGAACAATCTTTGGGAACTAACCTGTTCTCTTTCAACTCTCCTCTTTTCTTCTTCTGCTCGTCTCCTCTCTTCTTCTTCTTTACGCCTCCTCTCCAATTCCTCTAGACGCCTCTTCTCTTCTTGTTCTCTCCTTCTCTGTTCACGCTCTTGCTGCCTCCTGGCCTCACGCTCTCTTCTTTGTTGCTACATAAAGTGAAGATGTATAATTAGCAGGGACCTTTCTCTAAGGCGCTCCTAATGGTTTGCTGACCAGTTACAGGTAGATGTTAATGAGGGGAAGTTCAGGACCTCCTTTCTATTGGCCGATTACTTTCAAATTGTTCCTCAGTCTCCCATTACATCAGCTTTCTCATAAATTTTAGTCAAAGGCATCGTGTTTCCGTGAATCCCTTGGGGATGGTTTCATTTTTGATAGCAATTATTCCCCACTGTTCACTGTACCACAGCAACTAGGTACCGTGAATTCTTTATCCTTGGATGTCACAAACAGTTAACCAAGGCCCTTGAGACAGAAGAAAGATAAGAGATGGGAATAAAGGAGAACGGAAGGTGGGCAAAGCAATGGAGACAAAAAATTAGAAAGAGGAAAAAAAGAAGCACATACCAGAGAAAGAGGAGAGAACTTAATTATTATGTTGAATATTTAAAAACTACCTTCAGACACATGCTTATCAACACTATGCTAAGGATTTGATAGTCTTCATTCCGTTTACCTAATAAGCCTTTCAACAACCCTAGGAAGTTGGTTTTTCATCCCTACTGGATAAGAAAACAGGTTCAGAAAAGTTCAGTGACCTGCCCAAGGACACCAGCTAAAAAGAGTCAGTTGAGCCATTATCTAAAGCCATGCTCTTAATTACACACCACCCTGTGTGCTACCAACACCGCGGAAGGTGCCACCGAATCACCAGACTGGCTCAGCCAGCCTTTCTGTTCTGTGTAAGCCCACAGCACAGCCAACGTAACATACACGCACCACAAAGGGACACGCAACTGACCACTTGCCTGGCCAAGCCCCAGATAGTCTGTGAATAAAGCACTCTAGTAAAGTACAAAATTAACCAGTTCTTTTTTCCATGATATGAAAATGCTGGCATCTAGACCAGTGCCATCCACCGAGCTGATGAAAATGTTCTACATTATACTGCCCCAAATGCACTAGCTCTAGAGGATATCCAGTAAACAATTTCTCAGACACAGTAAGCCTATATTATTATAAACATCTTTATCTGAGGTATTTATTTTAATCTTACACTGAGATTAACGACTAAACAAGTAAGAAGGTTTGGGATAAAGCTGCTGGGCATACAGGACACAAATATTCATAGTGAGTATGCATTTAAGTGTTTCTTCTGTCCTCCCTCAACCCCCAACTAGCATTTATTCTCAAAGGAGATGCTCAGAATGGATTTCCTAGGAAACTTAAAGAAATGTCTTACATGTGGAATAACTGTACATAAATGATTACTTGGTATTCTGCCCTCTCTGAATTGAGTACGACATCACCATTATTCTCAATTTTTATGTAACTTTTATTTTATCCTCAATTCTCAAGTCAGTTTTTGGCTATACCTCCTCCTTATTCCATACATTTTTTTTTTTTTTACTCTGCTCTTAGAATTCAATGCACAAAACTCACCAGCTTCCACAGGTGGGGTAGGAGTCACAAAAAGAACAGAACTCTCATCCCAGTATTAAAACATCTTTGTTAAATTCTAACACCTCCACGTCTGACCTACCCAACCCACCCAACCATACTGCACTTCCTGCCTGTCTCTTGCTAGCCTAATGCCTTTATACTTTTTTTTAGTATTAAAAAAAGAGAGAGAAAAGAAGATGTTAAGAGTCTGTTGAAAACCAAGTCCAGGGAAGGCAACTGAGAGCAACTGCCCATATGCCAGAGCAGAGGAAAAGCTGGGGCTTGGGGCACCAAGCCCACTCTCCTCCTGCACAGGTCTGGTGTGCTCAGACCCAGAGGGAGCGCAGGCACGAGCACGCCCCTGCCCTGCAGAAGGGGGGCGCTGCAGGGGGCAGACATCAGGCCCACACTGTTTCCAGACAGCTGGTACTTTCTTCTTTTCTTTCAAAAACTAGCTGCGAGAAAATAAACAAACAAAACCACCTTCCCTAAACCCAGGACCCCATTAACAATACAATACAGAAACTGCGGGGAGGAACTGTGAGCATCACACCTAGCAGTTCCTGAAGTCTTTCCCCTTTTAAAGTAAATTAAGGAGCAAAAACAGGAGATTGGTTTTTAGCAAGAGATCACTCACCACAGCTAAGAACTCAGTCATTTCTCTAACGCTGGTCATGAAAAATATATTTTGCCAATTGGGAAAAACAGATTTCTTAATTTTATCAGATATTCCTGGCTGGCAATGTTCATTTCAAAGAAAAGCATCTTTTGAACTTTTTTGCAGAGTAACACCCATTAAAAGAAAAAAACAAAAGTAAGATAAACAAAAAGCCTTCTAATAAACTTGAAGCTGAAATAGAAAGAGTCATCTGTCTCCGTAAGCTCTCAGGTGTAAAACAAGAGCATTTTTCTGGAAGTGGTGCATGTGGAAACATCTGTCCTAAAGAGCAAGAGCCGTTTTCCACAGAGACCTCTGTTCGTGAGGCAGGGCTGCTTTTGGGTTCTGAGGAAAACTCCTCTGCAATGCTTTTAGGTCTGCAAATGACACGATAGAATGCACTGGGTTTAACAAACATCTGGCAAGCCAGGTAAGAAGAGACCTGCCTTTGTATGAAAGAAAAAATCCACAATCACAACAAAAGTAGGAAGCCACTCGGATGTGTAAACAACTTTCCTCAAAATCAGTTAGAGGAAAAGAATACAAGAGAAAGAAGAAAGGCAAAATTTCTGTGCCCTTAAAATTTTCCCTTAGCACCAGTTTACAAGCCAACCACACTGATGTCAACAGGGTCAGAAGAGGCAACAGGTTTTAAACACTATTTTAAAACACAGTCAGCTTTAAAAATGTTAAGATACATAAAGTGGCCGAGACAGGTTAAAGGGGTTCTTTGGGAAATTTAGAAGCAACTTGAAAGAGAAGTGAAATGATTCCAGGGGCAGGGGCACTGCCCTGGTTCTACTCCCCGGATACAAGCCATTTCACCTCTATGAGCCTCAGTTTCCTGATTTGTCACAAGGAAGGTGTGGAGGTGCTATGGGGTGCGAAGGAGGCAGTCTGGACTACAAATGAGAGATCAATACAAGATAAAGCGGTGTGGGTGGGCCATGGTGGTGCATTGGCAGAGTTCTAGCCTGCTGTGCCAGAGATTCGGGTTTGATTCCCGGTGCCTGCCCATGCTAAAAAAAAAAAGATAAAGTGGTGTGATGGATGTTCTCTGGAAGAAGTTAATAGACAGTGTCCAAATGGTAAAAAATGTTAAAAGGTCTCATAAGTAGTGAACTCTAAGAGAACTTTTTCTTTTCAGAAAACTTGGGCCTGTCTGTTCCTGCCTAGCAACCCAGGAAAAGGTAAATCTGATGCAGTGAGACAGTGGGAAATGAGTACAGGGGAAATGAGATGGCCTGTTTTATCTGTCATCTCTAAAGGTAAGCAAATCAATAAAACACTAAAATTGTATTTATTTATACTTTTAGCTCAATCTTTTACAAATGGTATTTTTGTCTATTTTATAATACACACAATTAATACAACATTATATAAGTAGCTATACCTCTGTCGTGCTCAATTGGTTTTATTGACATGCACAACTGAAATACTCTCAAGGCTACTACATCACTTTAAACAATGCCCAGTGATGATGAAAACACCCCCAAAGGTCCAACAGATATGCCTACTGCCATTTCCTTACACACTATATAGGCTTCTGGAACGCTTTAATTGGAAAGCAAACCATGGCCTTATTTCTGCTGATGCCTCTACTGTTAGGCAGCTACTGAGATCAGCAAGGAACTTCAAGAAAAGAACCTGAAGAAGAAAAAAACCCAACTTAGGTAAGAGCCTAGGATGTTGTTATACTGAGGACTTGAACTGGCCACCTGCCATACCCTGGCATGCATGCAGCTAGTGGTGCTGATGAGTCCGAGCATTCAATGCCATCCAGGCTCAAGATTCCAATTTCCACCGAGTCGCCAAGGGGAAGGTGTAGAGGAAAAGCTGGGGTGGGGTGGGGAGGAGATGAAAGGAAAGCAGGGAGAGCAGAGGCTTAGGTGCTGAACAAGTACCAGGGCCGACTTTCCACCTGCCAGCCCTCTCAGCTCCAACTGCTACTGTCCCCAAATGTACACAAGGGCCCACCCCCATTCCTCAAACCTGTTTCTCATCTCTTCTCTCCTACCTTCCATCCCAGACCTGTTGTCACCTCATCTCAGGGAACAGGAGAACCTTGGAGCAGCTCTCTTCACACTGACCTCGACAAGGGAGAGGACTCACTTCCTTAACATGTAAGAAGCACAAAGTGGGACAATCTGTGCTTTCCACTTTCTCAGGTGTTTTAAATGCATTAAGTACAGGATTCCCATCCCACTGAGAATCTTGACCACTGCATTTAACTAAATGCTAAATAAAAAAGCTTTTACAAAGAATGCAAATTCTTCCTCTATTTTTTTTAACTTAAAGTAACAAGGGGGTATTTTTAAAAGTCAGAAAGAACTATGAAGTTTAAGTAAAAAATAAGCTGTTTCAGTCCTAACTCCTAATTTCCTATCTCCAATGCTTTTAGTTTTTCTCCTAAAGTATATACAACATAGTAGAGCCGTTTTTTAAAATTGTTTCAGAGATACCACCTACGCTCTTCCAAAGAGTATCCACCGCCCCGTCTCCTTCCGTGCTCCCACTAGCCATCGACAATTCAGACTATACTCATGGCCGAGCCATGTACAAGCATAGTTCCTTATCGTTTTTTTGAGAAGTTAACTGCCTTATTTTTTTTCTTGGACTAGTTTTTAATGGACATGTAAAGTCTCTTGCACTATTATAAACTCCTTTCAATATGGTTCAAATACAACAGGTTACATAAGGTTGTCTTTATGCTTGGAGGTGTGTCCTCTCAAGGCCCTCTCTTCCCCTACACCAATCGAGAGAGGCTGCCCTCTGGTCACCCTACACTTCTCCCTCCAGCTTCCTGGGAATCCAACTGGACCCTCTCCTACGTAAGAGCCTGTTTCCCGTAACTCGCCATCATCCTGTGTTGCTGGAACACATCCTCCTTCTTAACCAAGAATGAAGAGGTTTTTAAAAAAAAGCTTTTGAGACTTTCCATGTCTGAAAATCTCTATTTATCCTCACACAGGATGGATAATTCTGGCTGAGGGAAACAATTCCCTCAGGACTTCCGTGGCATTGCTACACCATCTTCAGGCTTCTTTCCGACGTTGCTCCCAGAGAGTCTTGAGACCATTCAGATCACTGGACTCAGTCCACGTCGCATGTCACACTCCCCGACCTGTCTGCCCCACCACAGCCTTTAGGGTCCTCTTTTCATCCTCAATAGTCTAAAATGTCAAGATGAAGTGCATGCCTTCTGGTGGGTAATTTTTCATTTCTTAGCCCGGGCACTTAAGTGAGCCCTTTCAATCCAGAAACTCTTGAAAACTTTTGAATCATTGCTGTGTGTGTCCTATCGTCCTCACTGCCTGGAACATCTATTAAATGGTCTGATCTAGACTGACTCTAAGTTTCTCTTCTGGCCTATCATCCATTACTTTATCATATTCCACCTCTATTTTCTGAGAGTTAATCTTTTTTTTTAATTTTCAAGGACTCCTTTATTTTCTGAATACTCTTGTTTTGTAAATATATCATCTTCTCTTTCAAAGCACATTAAAGGTCTTGTATATGTACATGTGTGTTTCTGTGAGATGCTTCTCTCTTTTCCTTATAATGTCTCCTACTTCCTTCACGCTCCTTTTGGAATCTTTCACATTAAGATTTTCCTCAGTGTCTATGATCTTGGCTGTCCATTCATATTAAAGACACTAATTTCTTATATGGAAATATGAAACTTTCCTATATGGCCACTAATTTCCTATATGGAAATTCTGATGAAGCCATAATTGAGAAACTCTTTGCTTCTTCTCCACCTTTAAGCAACAAGTAAAACTTGCTGCTTTTAACTAACTTTTCCCAAAATGTAACCCTGAATATAACCAAAAACTGGTATGCCAAGAGAATCTGATAAGTAGTCTTAAAAGCAAGATAGCCACCCTCTTTAATACAACAGAGCTGCTGACTTGAGGAACCTGATCAAGTGATGTAGGAGCACTCGCATGTCGCATGCCATGCTGCCACGATGACTGCATACGAAAGCTGGAGCTGTACAAACAGCAGCACTGCGCTAACACCACCCCGAAGTGAGGTCCTTGTGATGTGAAAAACAAAGGCCTTTGTGTAGGCAATGAGGAAGGAGGAAATGGTTCCTATTTCTTTAAAATGCATGGAAATATTACCGGAAAGTCCTTGGGGTGAGAGAGTTCACTGCTCCTTCCTTTTAAGATCTCAAGAGCCAAAAACATGAAGTGCGTAGTACAGTTTACTACATTTTTTTCTTAGACATTTCTGTTTTCCTGGCGTCACAATTTAACTTCAGTACCAATTCTTACACTTTACTGAATTTTTTTCCCTTTTGTTTCCTGTTTTTAACTTCTTACATTTGCAGCCATCCCTCTCAAAATTTCACACTTACTTTGTAATTAAAAATGATAAGAAATGAACATAACTGTGTGTTCATGATAATATTCACCTCTTATTCGAGGGAAACGGATTCAGCAGGCCCCACCACAGCATAAGTGGTCACTATGAGACCATGGCTGAGAACTCTGAAGAAAAGGGTCCTGAATGCAGGAGACTTTTTTTTTTTTTTCAAATACCCACAGAAAGATTTTGAGATAGGGACAATCTGAATATTTGATCAGAGTGTTCAAGGTAGAAAAGGAAACACAAGAAGCAGAAGTGACAGAGGCTCGAGAAATGAATTAGATCCCTTTGATTTAAATGGCAAACATGCGAAGCCTTTCAGCACAGGTACCACTACACCTTCTCAGAGAGGCAAGGACTGCAGAGGGGGTTGTTTCTTTCCTTTTAAAGGACAGGAACTGCAAACTTCAAACTTTAAAAGAAGTTTGATTTGACCCATACCTATACTAAAATGATGATTTAGACATAGTTTACAACACTATGTTCACAACGTAGACTCACTAAAATCAGATCTCCCCTAGGAGATTTTATCCCCCACTTTTTCTGAAGTTAACGAGAGTAGCAGACCAAATCAGGGACAAATATATCTTGCTTTTATCAATAATCTGTCAGACTCCATAAGGTCAAAATGAAGAAGAAAAGGTCAACTGATAGAAACTTAAATATGCAGCAGGTCCAAAAACATACCCAAAGAACACTGACTGATTAATTATTTTGGATTACTGACAGAATTTACTACAGGAAATATTTTTATTAAATAATTTGATGAATATTTTCTTAAAACAAAGAACAAGAACACACGCTAACCAAGAATGTGGATGTCACAGAGCAGGGAGGGGACAGGTAATGGACCAATCAAGATTCACTGAAAAAAGAGGACAAAACCTTGAGAATAAAATGGCAGTACAATTAAATAGACTTCATTTTTGCTCAAAAACAAATATGTATAGAATGAAGAAAAGGCTGGTCTGTGAAAATGTTTTCATGAATAATAAGAATTAGCTTGAGTACAAAAAGAAAACACAACAAACAAAAGCTAAAACCAAGTTCTGTATGAGCTAAAGATGTGACAATGTATCTAAATGTGAAAAGTAATAATATATTAAATCTTTGAAATGGAAGGAGATAATTATTTTATGGGAATTCTGACTCTGAGTAATATACTTAGAAGAACAGTGAAAAAATATGAATGTGTGAGGAGAAAGACTCAGGAAGCAAATTCAAACACAGGAGGAGTCTGAAGGACAGGAAAGGAGCAGATGAAAGGGCTTCCAGCACGAACGTGGCTGCCTAAGTGCAGCATTTTCCCCTTTCCTCCTGGGATCATCCAGAAACAACAAGGAAAATGGAAAACTAATGTGAAAAATGCATTTTCAGCAAAACTGGGGCACAGACTCTAAAATATGTGCAAGGACTTCCAAACAATAAGGACTCACGCAGGAGCCATGGAGGAAGAAGCAGGGGTGAGGAAAAGGAGAGCTTCTAGAAGCAGTGGATTTCAAAACACATTTAATAAAAAAAGTACACGCGCGCACACACACGCACACACACACACACACACTTCCTAGAGATGAAGGGAAGGTCAAAGTCCCCATCCCTCATTTGCAACAAGGGCGTAGAAAGAGTAGTCGATAGCAAAAGAAGTCCCCAGACCCAGTGAGTCTGGTTTCGTGGCAGCTGCAAAGAGAAGGACATCTATCTGCACTGTTTCCCCACATCTCAACTTTTGCACTGTTTTTTGCCAACTACTGATAGAAAGTTGATCTCTCCTTTACATTTTAATTGCCATTTATCTTGTGATCAAGGCCAACCGTCCTGACCTACACTTCACTTCCTATTCCTTTTGTCTATTCATAAGATAAGGAATTCCTATGCCCCAAACAGTTCTGACTGAACGCTTAATGCCAATAAAGGGCCAAAAAACATTTATGGTTCAAATATTCTCCCATTACCTTTCTGGGACCTGAAGTACAGACAACTCTTAATCATCCAGGCTAATGAAAAGGAGCTGGATAACAGGCCCTGTTGTCTCACTTCCACATAGCCTGAAAGCCATTTCAAAAGCCTGTGTTACAAATAAAACCTAATTGACCTTCATAACCCACCAAGGTAACCTCCATCACCTTTTTAAGGAAAGCACAGCCCAGGGTCAGAAGGGACCAGGACATAAAGAAACAGCAAGAAGCTCCCAGAGGCTTGAAGCTCAAGTATTACAATGTAATAAATATAAATAGTCAATATACAACTTGAGCAAGTCTCTAACCCACTCAGGGTTCCCGTCAAAATTCAAAGAGCACTGAAAAAAGTCTGAACAAAAATACTATATAAAGGAGTTTGTAAACAAACTACTTCAAGAGTTGCTTAGATGGCCACATTGTCCTTACTTCAGGGAAGGCAAGTCCTATGTTTTCTTCCTAAAGCCCTGGGCTCAATATTTCCAGTCTCCTTAGTTAAGCAGGTTACTGATTTTCTAAACAAGGGGCAGAATATAAAGAGTTTTCAGAAACCAGACTACAAATACACAAAACAACCTTCCAAGTTATACTGTTAAATAACCTGGATGACAACATGTGTTGTTATTTAAATTAAATTCCACTGTTAAGTATCAATACAGGGCACTTGCTGTTGGGCCCTTTTTCTGGAGGTCAAAGATAAAGATGAACATATAAGGTATATAAATTAAATGGAATCAGAAAAGACTCTGTCAAATTTGGAAATATGAAATAAAACAGCACAAGGAATTCAGGAAAAGAAAGTCAAAAGAATCTTTTACCCCCAAGTGAAATATAGAGACATAATGTGTTTTAGAATTAAAAGTGGAAAAGCTGGTGGGTAATATGACATTATTAATAATGCTAGTGGGGTAAAGAAGCAGGTAGGCAGTGCATTACACCCAATAAGGTTCTGTTTTCTACACCCTCTACTCTTAAGCATACCTAAAGTTAAGACAATTTAGAAAAACATACACCCAGAGGTAAGGCATTATAGGGAAATACTTTTCCTATAAAAATGTCTGATGTTTCAGAAAACTATGTACACATCAACTCAGACCAGAGGCCAAGAGCGGAAAAGAAATCAGGTCAAGCCTGAGCAAGCCAAGCTGAACCACAATGGGAAACAGACTCCACCAAAACTGGGAGGATGTCATCTTTGGGACACTGTTTCTCTTCATCTAAAACAATATGTTGATGAGTAACCGTGTGGCAGGTCTTTAAAGTTTTTACAAGCAAAGAAAACATTTCTAAAACCTCAAGGAATGTAATGCCCTGCCAGTCCAAATGCATAAGCTTTTCTTCAGAAGCTAAACAGCTAAGCCAGGGGGTAGGCAGATATTACTTTAGGAGGCTACAGAGAAGATTCATTGGAGTACATGGCTCCCTATGTATGTGAATAAAGAAAGAGAAAAAACCAAGTTGGACATTTTCCTGTTTCTACCTCTTCTAGCCGCCGCCTCTGTTCTTTTTGCTGCTCAATCCGCTTCTGTCTCTCGGCCAGCAGCTGCCGTTTATATTCCTCCTGCTCACGGAGCTGTTGCTCCTGCAGTAGCTGTTGTCTCCGAAGAGCCTCAGAACGTTCCTTGTTCTCCTGCTGCAGTCTCAAGAAATCCCGTCGAAGAGTAGATTCACCAGGCACGTTAACGATGGAACTGCAGGAAGAAGCAACAGCTACATGGGCTGTGCACACGTCACACCACCCTCTGAACTACGGCAGCACCCGGCATTCCATGCTCTCTACATCCATTCTTTCATGGGCTCTCCCCATGCCATGGACTCAGCTAGTAAGTCCACAAGAATGACTATTCCTATAACCTGATGGTTCCGTATCTGCTTCTGTTCATTTAGTAAATGTTTTAAAGCTCTGTCCCCTATTCTTACTGCCAACTATTTACACAGGACCTCTCTGCTTAGGATTCCCTTAACAATTCAAACTGTAAAATGAGAGATTAACATCGCCGTCTTCACTCACTTCAGTAGTGCCCCCTTTGACAATCTCGTTTTCCATCAGTAAGAGCAACATCATTTTTCTGATCTGCCGAAAAGAACTTTCAAGTAACTGTCACCACTTTCCTTTCCTTCATCTGGTTACCCACCAAGCCCTTGGCACGTTTTCCCTCACACTTTCTTTTGTTCTAGGGTCAGCAGTCAAGCCCTGCATTAGCCATCTCCCATGCATTAGCCATCTCACAGATACATTAAACGGCATCATTCCTAACTGTTCTCCCTACTCCAAGTCTCCTCTTCCAAACCACCTAAAACATCACGCCAAACAAATCTGCTCAAATTGCCTCTTTTATTGCATCATGGTCCTATTAGAAAGCAGTTTCATTGCTCATAAAATCAGTTCAAATTCCTCTAACATGGATTCAAAATTTGCCCACATAAAGAGAAAAAGATACTCTATAGAGTTTCTTCAATAAATTCTCTTATCTCTTGATATGCTCTCTTAGAACTCCTATGGGTCCTCACAGGTTTCTGAACATATCTTTTCCATCCTTCAAAAGTAGTGACAGTGTGATTTAGTCAGTCATGTGTAGCTGCAACATGGATGACTGACTGCCAGGCAAACCTGTTACCAAAATCCAAAAATTCTCTATTCACTGAATAATTATGTCCATGCTACTATCTTCAACTCTTCAATCTTCTACTTCACTGTACCTCAGGGAATCCAGAGATAAAGCAAAACACAAGACCATAAAAGGATCAGGACAGAATACACATTTAACAGGGAAATCCTGGTAACCACATTTGTGAGAATGGCACATGAGAGGGATAATTTTTTTTTTCTTTTTTTTTTTATTAATTAAAAAAAGAATTAACAAAACAATTAGAAATCATTCCATTCTACATGTACAATCAGTAATTCTTAATAACATCACATAGTCGCATATTCATCATTTCTTAGTACATTTGCATCGATTAAGAAAAAGAAATAAGAAGACAACAGAATAAGAATTAAAACAATAATAGAAAGAAAAAAAAAAACAAAAAACCTATACCTCACATGCAGCTTCATTCAGTGTTTTAACATAATTGCATTACAATTGGGTAGTATTGTGCTGTCCATTTCTGAGTTTTTATATCCAGTCCCGTTGTACAGTCTGTATCCCTTCAGCTCCAATTACCCCTTCTCTCTTTTTTTTTTTTTTAATTAACGGAAAAAAAGAAATTAACCCAACATTTAGAAATCATACCATTCTACATATGCAATCAGTAATTCTTAACAGCATCACATAGATGCATGATCATCATTTCTTAGTACATTTGCATCGGTTTAGAAGAACTAGCAACATAACCGAAAAAGATATAGAATGTTGATATAGAGAAAAAAATAAAAGTAATAATAGTAAAATCAAAACAAAACAAAACAAAAACCTATAGCTCAGATGCAGCTTCATTCAGTGTTTTAACATGATTACTTTACAATTAGGTATTATTGTGCTGTCCATTTTTGAGTTTTTGTATCTAGTCCTGTTACACTGTCTGTATCCCTTCAACTCCAATTGGCCATTATCTTACCCTGTTTCTACCTCCTGCTGGACTCTGTTACCAATGACATATTCCAAATTTATTCTCGAATGTCTGTTCACATCAGTGGGACCATACAGTATTTGTCCTTTAGTTTTTGGCTAGACTCACTCAGCATAATGTTCTCTAGGTCCATCCACGTTATTACATGCTTCATAAGTTTATCCTGTCTTAAAGCTGCATAGTATTCCATCGTATGTATATACCACAGTTTGTTTAGCCACTCTTCTGTTGATGGAGATTTCGGCTGTTTCCATCTCTTTGCAATTGTAAATAACGCTGCTATAAACATTGGTGTGCAAATGTCCGTTTGTGTCTTTGCCCTTAAGTCCTTTGAGTATATTCTCAGCAATGGTATTGCTGGGTCGTATGGCAATTCTATATTCAGCTTTTTGAGGAACCGCCAAACTGCCTTCCACAGTGGTTGCACCATTTGACATTCCCATCAACAGTGGATAAGTGTGCCTCTTTCTCCGCATCCTCTCCAGCACTTGTCATTTTCTGTTTTGTTGATAATGGCCATTCTGGTGGGTGTGAGATGATATCTCATTGTGGTTTTGATTTGCATTTCTCTAATGGCCAGGGACATTGAGCATCTCTTCATGTGCCTTTTGGCCATTTGTATTTCCTCTTCTGATAGGTGTCTGTTCAAGTCTTTTTCCCATTTTGTAATTGGGTTGGCTGCCTTTTTGTTGTTGAGATGAACAATCTCTTTATAAATTCTGGATACTAGACCTTTATCTGATACATCATTTCCAAATATTGTCTCCCATTGTGTAGGCTGTCTTTCTACTTTCTTGATGAAGTTCTTTGATGCACAAAAGTGTTTAATTTTGAGGAGCTCCCATTTATTTATTTCCTTCTTCAGTGTTCTTGCTTTAGGTTTAAGGTCCATAAAACCACCTCCAGTTGTAAGATCCATAAGATATCTCCCAACATTTTCCTCTAACTGTTTTATGGTCTTAGACCTAATGTTTAGATCTTCGATCAATTTTGAGTTAACTTTTGTATAGGGTGTGAGAGATGGGTCTTCTTTCATTCTTTTGCATATGGATATCCAGTTCTCTAGGCACCATTTATTGAAGAGACTGTTCTGTCCCAGGTGAGTTGGCTTGACTGCCTTATCAAAGATCAAATGTCCGTAGATGAGAGGGTCTATATCTGAGCACTCTATTCGATTCCATTGGTCGATATATCTATCTTTATGCCAATACCATGCTGTTTTGACCTCTGTGGCTTCATAATATGCCTTAAAGTCAGGCAGCGCGAGACCTCCAGCTTCGTTTTTTTTCCTCAAGATGTTTTTAGCAATTCGGGGCACCCTGCCCTTCCAGATAAATTTGCTTATTGGTTTTTCTATTTCTGAAAAATAAGTTGTTGGGATTTTGATTGGTATTGCATTGAATCTGTAAATCAATTTAGGTAGGATTGACATCTTAACTATATTTAGCCTTCCAATCCATGAACATGGTATGCCCTTCCATCTATTTAGGTCTTCTGTGATTTCTTTTAACAGTTTTTTGTAGTTTTCTTTATATAGGTTTTTTGTCTCTTTAGTTAAATTTATTCCTAGGTATTTTATTCTTTTAGTTGCAATTGTAAATGGGATTCGTTTCTTGATTTTCCCCTCCGCTTGTTCATTACTAGTGTATAGAAATGCTACAGATTTTTGAATGTTGATCTTGTAACCTGCTACTTTGCTGTACTCATTTATTAGCTCTAGTAGTTTTGTTGTGGATTTTTCCGGGTTTTCGACATATAGTATCATATCGTCTGCATACAGTGATAGTTTTACTTCTTCCTTTCCAATTTTGATGCCTTGTATTTCTTTTTCTTGTCTAATTGCTCTGGCTAGAACCTCCAACACAATGTTGAATAATAGTGGTGATAGTGGACATCCTTGTCTTGTTCCTGATCTTAGGGGGAAAGTTTTCAATTTTTCCCCATTGAGGATGATATTAGCTGTGGGTTTTTCATATATTCCCTCTATCATTTTAAGGAAGTTCCCTTGTATTCCTATCTTTTGAAGTGTTTTCAACAGGAAAGGATGTTGAATCTTGTCGAATGCCTTCTCTGCATCAATTGAGATGATCATGTGATTTTTCTGCTTTGAGTTGTTGATATGGTGTATTACATTAATTGATTTTCTTATGTTGAACCATCCTTGCATACCTGGGATGAATCCTACTTGGTCATGATGTATAATTCTTTTAATGTGTTGTTGGATACGATTTGCTAGAATTTTATTGAGGATTTTTGCATCTGTATTCATTAGAGAGATTGGTCTGTAGTTTTCTTTTTTTGTAATATCTTTGCCTGGTTTTGGTATGAGGGTGATGTTGGCTTCATAGAATGAATTAGGTAGTTTTCCCTCCACTTCGATTTTTTTGAAGAGTTTGAAGAGAATTGGTACTAATTCTTTCTGGAACGTTTGGTAGAATTCACATGTGAAGCCATCTGGTCCTGGACTTTTCTTTTTAGGAAGCTTTTGAATGACTAATTCAATTTCTTTACTTGTGATTGGTTTGTTGAGGTCATCTATGTCTTCTTGAGTCAAAGTTGGTTGTTCATGTCTTTCCAGGAACCCGTCCATTTCCTCTAAATTGTTGTATTTATTAGCGTAAAGTTGTCCATAGTATCCTGTTATTACCTCCTTTATTTCTGTGAGGTCAGTAGTTATGTCTCCTCTTCCATTTCTGATCTTATTTATTTGCATCCTCTCTCTTCTTCTTTTTGTCAATCTTGATAGGGGCCCATCAATCTTATTGATTTTCTCATAGAACCAACTTCTGGTCTTATTGATTTTCTCTACTGTTTTCATATTTTCAATTTCATTTATTTCTGCTCTGATCTTTGTTATTTCTTTCCTTTTGCTTGCTTTGGGATTAGTTTGCTGTTCTTTCTCCAGTTCTTCCAATTGAACAGTTAATTCCTGCATTTTTGCCTTTTCTTCTTTTCTGATATAGGCATTTAGGGCAATAAATTTCCCTCTTAGCACTGCCTTTGCTGCATCCCATAAGTTTTGATATGTTGTGTTTTCATTTTCATTTGCCTCGAGGTATTTACTAATTTCTCTTGCAATTTCTTCCTTGACCCACTCGTTGTTTAAGAGTCTGTTGTTGAGCCTCCAGGTATTTGTGAATTTTCTGGCATTCTGCCTAATATTGATTTCCAACTTCATTCCTTTATGATCCGAGAAAGTGTTGTGTATGATTTCAATCTTTTTAAATTTGTTAAGACTTGCTTTGTGACCCAGCATATGGTCTATCTTTGAGAATGATCCATGAGCACTTGAGAAAAAGGTGTATCCTGCTGTTGTGGGATGTAATGTCCTATAAATGTCTGTTAAGTCTAGCTCCTTTATAGTAATATTCAGATTCTCTATTTCTTTATTGATCCTCTGTCTAGATGTTCTGTCCATTGATGAGAGTGGGGAATTGAAGTCTCCAACTATTATGGTATTTGTGTCTATTTCCCTTTTCAGTGTTTGCAGTGTATTCCTCACGTATTTTGGGGCATTCTGGTTCGGTGCGTAAATATTTATGATTGTTATGTCTTCTTGTTTAATTGTTCCTTTTATTAGTATACAGTGTCCTTCTTTGTCTCTTTTAACTGTTTTACATTTGAAGTCTAACTTGTTGGATATTAGTATAGCCACTCCTGCTATTTTCTGGTTGTTATTTGCATGAAATATCTTTTCCCAACCTTTCACTTTCAACCTATGTTTATCTTTGGGTCTAAGATGTGTTTCCTGTAGACAGCATATAGAAGGATCCTGTTTTTTAATCCATTCTGCCATTCTATGTCTTTTGATTGGGGAATTCAGTCCATTAACATTTAGTGTTATTACTGTTTGGATAATATTTTCCTCTACCATTTTGCCTTTTGTATTATATATATCATATCTGACTTTCCTTCTTTCTACACTCTTCTCCATACCTCTCTCTTCTGTCTTTTCGTATCTGACTCTAGTGCTCCCTTTAGTATTTCTTGCAGAGCTGGTCTCTTGGTCACAAATTCTCTCAGTGACTTTTTGTCTGAGAATGTTTTAATTTCTCCCTCATTTTTGAAGGACAATTTTGCTGGATATAGGAGTCTTGGTTGGCAGTTTTTCTCTTTTAGTAATTTAAATATATCATCCCACTGTCTTCTAGCCTCCATGGTTTCTGCTGAGAAATCTACACATAGTCTTATTGGGTTTCCCTTGTATGTGATGGATTGTTTTTCTCTTGCTGCTTTCAAGATCCTCTCTTTCTCTTTGACCTCTGACATTCTAACTAGTAAGTGTCTTGGAGAATGCCTATTTGGGTCTAATCTCTTTGGGGTGCGCTGCACTTCTTGGATCTGTAATTTTAGGTCTTTCATAAGAGTTGGGAAATTTTCAGTGAAAATGTCTTCCATTAGTTTTTCTCCTCCTTTTCCCTTCTCTTCTCCTTCTGGGACACCCACAACACGTATATTTGTGCGCTTCATATTGTCCTTGAGTTCCCTGATACCCTGTTCAAATTTTTCCATTCTTTTCCCTATAGTTTCTGTTTGTTTTTGGAATTCAGATGTTCCATCCTCCAAATCACTAATTCTATCTTCTGTCTCTTTGAATCTATCATTGTAGGTATCCATTGTTTTTTCCATCTTTTCTACTTTGTCCTTCACTTCCATAAGTTCTGTGATTTGTTTTTTCAGTTTTTCTATTTCTTCTTTATGTTCAGCCCATGTCTTCTTCATGTCCTCCCTCAATTTATCGATTTCGTTTTTGAAGAGGTTTTCCATTTCTGTTCGTATATTCAGCATTAGTTGTCTCAGCTCCTGTATCTCATTTGAACTATTGGTTTGTTCCTTTGACTGCGCCATATTTTCAATTATTTGAGCGTGATCCGTTATCTTCTGTTGGCGTGTGCGCATTTAGACAGATTTCCCTGGGTATTGGATCCAAAAGTTTGGAAGATTTTTCTGTGAAATCTCTGGGTTCTGTTTTTCTTATCTTGCCCAGTAGGTGGCGCTCGTGGCACACGTTTGTCTGCGGGTCCCACCTGTAAAAGGTGCTGTGGGACCTTTAACTTTGGAAAACTCTTGCCGTCCGGGAGGTTCGCTAGCCGAAGCGGCTTGAGCCGGCCCGGGGTCCGAACGCGGGGAGGGTTGCTGGCCGCCGCAGCCCGGGAAAGCGCCTGTCCGAATTTCCTAGTCGGCCCGGGGCACCAAGTGTGGCGGAAGGGCGCCAGCGGCAGCGGCCCGCCCGGGAGAGTGCACGTTCCCAGGGAGTCACGGGTTTGGGAGGGGCCTCCCCCACCCGTCACCGTTCTCCGCGGCCTGGGGATTTCCGATCCAACTCTCTCAGTTGGTCCGGGGGGCCGCCTCTCCAATTCTCCCAGCTGGCCCGGGAAAGGGGAAGGGAGTGACTCCGGCCGCTTGCCGCCCCGCCCGGTGAAGCCCGCGCGCCTTGGCGATCTCACCCGAGCGGCTTCTCTCAGCCATCCAGCCGTTCCAGGATGGGGTACGCTGTCTTTTTTATCTCTGTTGTGGCTTTGGGAGCTGTTCTGTGTCGTTTCTACTCCCCTAGTAGCTGTCCTGGAGAAGAAACTAAGATCCGTGTGTCTTACTAAGCCGCCATCTTCTCCGGAAGTAGGGATAATTTTTTGTGTGCAGAACTGCCCCACATACTGCAAGACATATGTCATCCATGGCTCCAGGAGCATTAAATGCTGGAGGCAATACACCATCCCCAATCCCCAAAACAATGCCTCATTTTCCCAAATGAGTAGTGGGTGAGAGGTTGCAATGAAATCCTTGGTGAAGAACAACTGGGCACAGAGCTCTAGAGGAGTAAAATGTTTATAGAAATCTTTCAAAGAATTGAGAAGTGTGGAAGGCATTAAATTCCTTTCAAATTAAGATTCCCTCATACTAGACAAGAGTCTTTTGAAATCCTGGCATCAGTGTGAAAATCTCTTCACCAAGCAGGAAGCTGAACACATATTGTTACCTGGGCTCTCCCTCCTGTTCAGGCACCTCCTCCTCCTCTTCCTCACTTCCACTGTACTCATACTCTGTCTCATCTGTAAAGAAAAGGATGGGTCACAAATCAGGGCACATACATGCATAGAAATAAACAAGTTCTATGCAACGAAGAGAAAGAAATTAACTGCTTGAAACTAATGCAACTGAGAGAATCTATTTCATTATATTTAGCAATCAGGGATCCACTGATAGGATATTAGGAAGAAAAGGTTTCTGTTTTAACAAAAAATAAAGCATTAGTTGATACTCAGAACAGAAAACAAAGTCAAAAGTGTCCACAAATTGTAAAAAGTGATACTAGAGAAAAACTAATGAAATAAAACAATGAAAGAACAAGGCAAAAAATGTTCTACTTAAGAAGGACTTCAAAGTTTCCGTGTGAATAACTTATTTTTACTTAACAGGTTTTCTACCATTTTCCCAGAAGTAAGAGGTACCTTACTGGCCCTTTCTCTTCATGTCAGTATTCAACTTGAAGTGAAAAATTTCATTCCAGAGCACCAAAACCAGACAAAGTGAAGAAATTTTAATTTCTTCACAAATAAGAAATATATTTCTGGTTTTTACAGAGATATCTAAGATAAGAAACAGTTTCCTGATAAGAAAGATCAGTCTGAGAACTTAAAATTAATCAGTCTATGTATATGACAGTCATCAGTTTATGCATATAACACTAGTTTTTTCTTTACTAGATAGAGAAAGGATAATGATAGAAAAAAATTCAAAGCTTATATAATTGTAGTGCACAAACAGACATACTCCAGCTTTTTCAGGAAATTCCAACCAAAATAATCTTTAACATTCTTTTAAATAATCTGATATGTTTTTCGTACTATGAACTATTAATTCTTGATAGAGAAGCTGAGTGTATTTGGAAGGTGGCTGCAAAGAAAACAAAGAGACCACTGTGACCTGAAGATAAGAAAGGAAGGTAAAGTGCTTCATTATTCTCAAAAAGGGAGGGAGAGACAAAACAATCAAGGTAAAGTACTTAGCAAATGTCCAGCACATATGATCCATGAATGTTAGCTATTACTATTGAGCAAAATAATGGGAACACTATGCAAAAAGATGCAAAAATTTTCCAAAAAATTAGGGCTACCATGCTAATTGAGGATTAAGCATAAAATTCTTTTCTTTTTAAGCTTTAGCTCACTTTGTTACAACTGCACAGCAGAACATGCAAAGTTTATTTATGACTAAATATGTCAGAGGCCAAAAGTTACTTTAAATTTCAAATTAATTTTATTTTAAATATAGAAGTTGTATAAGACTCAAATGAACATGAAAAAGCTCAACATGTGTCCCACAAGATAATGACTCTCTGACCAACTCTTTCAATTCCTTTAACCTGCTCTTTTTAGCTTCCTCTTTCTGCCTGGAAATTTGAGTGTAAAAAAATAAATTCATTTGGGGTTCCCATTATCCAAATGCTGTTTTGTAATAATTCACAAAAGCTCAAGATCACTGTGAGCTAGAGCCCTAAGAGAAGGTTTAATAAAAATGGGAATGGAGCTTGAATTTCCCTCTACTGGACAGAAGAAAAAGAGAGAACATCCCAGGCAGGTGGGCACGGGTTGTGATGTAATGGGCACAGAAAGGAGTCTTAAGTAAGGACGATAAGAAAGCAGGGCAGGTCACATACATGGCCCATGCCTAGCCACACAACCTGTAACAGTCTACAGCAGTAAGAAACCCTGATGGATCCTTCACCAGCCTAACACTAAAACAGTCATGTTGCCCAGAGCTGATGCACAATAAATCCTGAACATATATGTCATGAACACAACCTTCATAATAATGTAAAAAAAGGGGGCAACAATGAGGCGCTGCTGTCTCACTCTCTCTAAGCCCAACTCTGTGAGTGAAATCACTGCCCTCCTCCCTACATAAGACATGACATCTAGGGGTGAACGTATCCCTGGCAACGTGGGAAATGATTCCCAGGGATAAATCCAGCCCTGGCACCATGGGATCAACAATTCCATCCTGACCAAAGGGTTTGGGAAAAGAAGTATAAGTAATAAAGTATCAGTGACAGAGAGAGTTCAAACAGAGTCGAGAGGCTACTCTGGAGGTTGCTCTTACACAAGCTTCAGGTAGACCTTACTACCTGTCATAACCTGCCAAACTCCAACCAGGACCATTCCAGCCAATCCTAAAGAACAGTTAGAGCAATACAAAAGATTCCACAAGCATTTCATGCACTAGAATAACTTTCCAGAAACCTGCAACCTCTAGATGGGTCCCTGGACCAGATAAGTCCTGAAACTTAGAGGGCCCAGCCTTTCCAGAACATCAGACAGTTCCATCTCCCTACCCCATATTACTGACAACCCCTTCCAACATGAAAAAGTTAGAATGGCCATAGCCCAAACACCCCTAGAGAGAGGGACAGAAAGATCAAAAGTGATGGTGGAATTATACAGAAAAAATAGGATTTAACAAATGAATATGATTATTCAATCATTACATCAACATCTCTTTTAGTCTCCAGTATCTCAGAGTTGCTAGAAGTAAAAACCTAAAATTGTGGAATTGTAACCCGTCAAACTCTGAATTATGTTCTACAACTAATTGTGATGCTGTGCTTTGAAATTTATTGCTTTTCTGTATATATGCTATTTTTCACCCACACAAAAAATAGTCGATAGTGATGATAAAAAAATATTTATGCCTTCTAGCCTTGTATATTCTGGAGCAGCTAGGAGGAAAAAATCTGAGAGGATTATATGGGAGTCCATGACCAACTCTGGGATCTGTCCAATAACTACCTGTTGAGGGTCCTTTGGGAACTATTGCTTCTTCATTTCTTTGCTTTCTATATACGATACATTATACAATAATAAAGTTATTAAAAAAGAAAAGGAAAAAAAGAGGTGCTGCCAAGGACAAACTGGAAGAACATCTGCCTGAGCCAGCCACCCAGGGTGCCGGCCTGACACTCTTAACAGCCTAGTCACACACTGCACAGCTCCGTGCCTCTCTGCGTGGAGCCAGGCTAGACCCTAGAGGCACTCAGTGGAGACAAGGTGGTAAGCATAATTTCATGGTTGGAAAAAGAGGGTGCTATTCTAATTGGCAAGAACCTAAAAATGAAGGGAAAAAAAAAGAAAAAAGAAGATGAAAATCAAAACGAATCAATACCTTTCTCTCCTCGCTTCTTCCTGGTCCGGTCTATATGGTCCTTCAGCTGGATCCTAACTTGCCTTTCATTTGGCTGATCCCTTATGAAAGGATGTTTCAAAAGCTGCTCTGTGGAGGGCCGCTGCATGTAATTCTTCACCAGGCACCCTTCTATAAAACTAAAAAATTTCTTTGACCTGTTAAAAGGAAGTAAAAATGATCACCAACTCTCTATCACAAAGAGCAAAGTTTCAAATGATCAAATAACAAGCCTGAAAAGAAAGAAGAACCTCAGAATTCACCACAAACATTATGCAATTGCCTAGGAATGATAAAAGGAGTATAAATGGTAACTTGGGAACTTCAGGTATCAGGAGCATTAATTAATTAAACACAGTTTAAGATACCATAACACTGGCAACACACCATAAACAGAGCTGTGAGAAAGGTCAAAGTTAAATGAATAAGGTTTAATTTTTTTTTTTTATTTAAAAAAAATTTTTTTTTTACATGGGCAGGTACCGGGAATCGAACCTGGGTCCTCTGGCATGGCAGGCAAGCATTCTTGCCTGCTGAGCCACCGTGGCCTGCCCAAGGTTTAATTTTGATGCTGTTTTTTAACCACTTAATCACAGGAGGGAGAGGAGGCCAAGGGTAGGAGGAGGTTTCTACTAAAATTAAGGCAGATGGAGGACAGATGTTTGGTGCCCAAAAGACAAAGGCAAATAAAGAGATGAGAAAAGGAATCTAATTACCAAATTCTGGGACTCTAGAACTTGTTAATACATTTCAGAGTTTCATGGCAGTTTATTTATCCAAAGAAATGATATCTGTTCTTTCTGCTACACGTAGAGGTAGAAATTATGGTTTTCATAGGGAAATGACTCTGCCACCCAAATATATCCTACTGGTCACTTTTATTTCTGCTTGTTTCTCTACATCTGGCTCATGGTATCTCCCGTATGAGACGCTCTCAGCAAGCCTATTTTTTGAAACTCAGCTCAGGAATCATCTCTCCTTGGGAAGCCTTTCTGGGCAACACACACTTCCTGCATGTTCCAGGCCAGGATTCTTTCCTACTGGGTTGTCTGGTTTAACAGGCTGCATACTTCATGTTTTGGGCTCCCCACTGGTTGGACATGGCAGTCAGCAACTGGATCCTACTCTGCAGTTAGTCAGGAGTGCCAGGCACTGCCCATGGCACATCACAGCAGGGATGAAATACACTTTTGTGGAAGGCATTAGTTATTATTCAGTCTTTTAAAACCCAATTTAGAAAATTAATTCAGTTCTTTCCAATCCACTGTTTAAAAAGAGTCATTTCTATTGTCTTGCATTTCAATTCCAACTTACTATTATATATATTCAATAAGTATTTATGTACCAAGCTTTTACATATGTTTGGCTCTATAAGAAATACATGTAGGAAATAAAGTGAAGAAAATTCATGTAGACATAGTACCAGATGTACAATCAACACTTAGAGAGGAGAGGAAAAAAACCAACTGTTATAGAGGGATAATTATTAGGAGAAAGTGGGATGCTTGGTGGACCCAACATTCTAGGATAAATACACAGCACGAACAAAGGAAGAAAACTATAAGATAAAATGAACAGCTTTCTGTGACTATTATGGAAAGTGGAAAGGAAGGCCCTCGATGTCACAAAGAGGAGGGTGTTAACTGTATTCTGCGGTCAACATGGAACACGGTGTTGGGGCAGGCTCTAACCCAGAAATTCCCCAACCCTACCGCTCCTGAGAATCATTTTGGGAGTTTCCGAAAAATATACACTTCAGTCACTTCTCAAACCTAATGAATCAGAAACAGTTCAGTTGGAGCCCTGAATTAGAACATCCTGAAGGGATTCTGAGGCACCATTTCCACAGATCGTATTTGGGAATCTATGACCTTCAGTATATTCTTTTATATCAGCTATCAAGCTCTGCTGGAAGAGAATTCACCAGTCATCTTTTTCAAAGCCACTTCTCCGAAACCAGTAGTACAAATTTACATGTGGTGGACAAGACACATCACAAAGGAAGAAGGACTGTATGTCTGTAATCACCCAGTCACTGGGGAACGCCTGGGGAAGATGAGAACAGTCGTGAACATGGTCCTACCCAAGTGTAAAGAAAGTCTGGTGTTAGAAAGAAACACAAGAAGCATTTATTGTCATACAAGTCTATCATTATATCACCGAATGCTGTACAAAGTGGTTGATCCAAAACCGCAGGTATTAGATTAATCAGAGCAAGGACAACTGAAAAGTCTTCAAGACTATGAGGAACCCTGAAGATACAGGATTAATTCAGCAGTCTTTTCAGTACAGACTCCCTTCTCTAAGATTTGACACAGAGAAAGGGAAAAAGTTGTATTACTACTTGGTATAGCAAGACTTTGACAAAATGCTACCCTGGTTCCACAGCTTATTCTCCAGAGAACTACTATAAGTTCACCTAAGGAAGCCCAGGGTTAATATCACATATTAAAACTCAACACTAGTTGGAGCCAAAGTTTTGAAATTGTGTGCCCTGAAGAACCTCTCTAAAAACTGATAAATGGAATTAGACAACCTCAGTTATCTGAAAACAAATGAGGGTAAAGGTAGTATTTAAAGAATGAGGAAAAACCTGCCAACAAGAGAAAGGTAGGGAAAGGAGGATGAAATGTGTTCAGAGCAAAGAGAGAAAGGAGACAGTGAGAAATGTTGAAGGGAACATCCACGATAGCAGAAGAAAACTGCAGAGCACCAGAAGACGAGTGAACAAGAAGGAAAGAACAGAGTGTAATAGCTGAGAGACCAAATTCAGAATAGAAAAGCTTAAAATTGAGACCTTTGCATATTTTAGAATCAGAGTCCAGAACTTAAGAAGTGACACCACTAATTGGAAAACTAATAAGAACAGTTTCAGAAATGAAAGAAAAACAAACCACATAGGAAGGGATGAGCCCAGAAAGACTGAAAAAGGATGGGTCAAAGGTGGGGGAGGTGGAAATGGGAGGTGGGTGGAAGATGCATGAGTAGCCCGAGTGCCAGAAACTGATAGGGAAGGACTCAAAAAAAGATTGGGAGAGAATGAATGGGCAAAACTCTTAGGCAGAAAAGAATGGGGATGTTTTTCATAATAACCCAAACCATCCTTTCCCCACAACACTGCAATTCTAAAAGCTTTTCCTCAGTAAGGATATTGCCATCTGCCTCCATGGTTATCAACAATTTGTTTGGCAAATGCATGAGAGCTACAGGGAGATGGATAAGTGGCAACCCAAAGAAGATAATTCTTTTAATTTGGCCTCCTGGAAAGAAATGGATATGTTTAATTTCAATTTTTTGTAATAATTAAACTACTTCATTAATTTAAAAATCCTACTTCACCTGAGAGATTGCAAGTCAATTCAGTTTTCTTAATGTAAAGATGTTTAGAAACATTCAACTTTAAATATGTAAAAAATATTAAAACAAACTTGTTTCATAACCATTTATTGTATATTATGTGATCACAGCACTATTATATAATTCAAAGAGAAGTTTATCAAGAAAAATAACCACACACAAAATCAATCTGCTTCTTATTCGTTTCAGGCATTGTTGCATGTGCTCTTTGGAAATTAGAATGGCAAGAATTTTATCTCAGAGGAAAGGAATCATCAAAAAACAACAATAACAGCAGCAAAATTACTATCTATAGCTTACCATTTTTTTGACTTCAGCCGGGGAGGAGGGTTCCTGGGAATGAGAAACAGTGCTCTCATTGGGTGCATGTCACAGAGAGCTGGGAAGAAGAGACGCCATATCACTTATTATTCTCATGCTTGGTTTCTAGGGCTCATTCTTTGAGTTTTGTTTTTAATATTTTTAATTATTTTAAGTATTATTAATATTTTTATTGATAAATCTTCATACACATACATTCCATACATGGTGTGTGATATCATCACATGGCTGTGTATTTGTCACCATGATCATTTTTAGAACATTTGCATCACTCCAGAAAAAGAAATTAAGAAGAAACTCATATATCCCATACCCCTTACCCCTCCCTCTTACCAACCACAAGTATTTCAATCAACCCAATTTTTTACCTTTTATCCCCTTCCCCCATTATTTATATTTTATCCTTATTTTTTTACTGATCGGTCTATTACCTGGATAAAAGGAAATTCAGACATAAAGTTTTCACAATTGAACAGTCACACTGTAAAAGCTAAATTATACAATCATCTTTAAGAAACAAGGCTACTGGAACGCAGTATAACAATTTCAGGTATTCCATGTAGCCACTTTAATACATCATAGGCTAAAAAGTGGTATCTACATAATGCATAAGAATTACTGCCAGGATAACCTCTTGACTCTGTTTGAAATCTCTCAGCCTCTGAAACTTATTTTATCTCATTTCTCTCTTCTCTCTTTTAGTCAAGAAAGCTTTCTCGTTCCCAGGATGCCAGTTCCTGGCTCATCTTGGGAGCCCTGGCCCATGCTGCCACGGAGACTTACACCCCTAAGAGTCATGTCCTATGTAGGGGGGAGGGCAACAAGTTCACCTGCCAAGCTGGCTTAGAGAGAGAGGATGAGGGCTCATTCATAATATCAAATGTTCTCTCCCACTGACTGACAGACACACTTTTATGCCAAGCAGTTTAGACATCTAGATACAAACCCTAGGGCATGCCTTGAATTTTTCATTTAAAAAATAACAAAATGTAAAGGGGGCAAGGGCAACAAGGAAAATTTATAATTTCAAATAGACACTGGAAAGTTTTCATTAAGAAAAAATAAACATTAATTGAAAGTCTTAAAGAGTTAACAGCTTAAGTGTTTAAGTATCTATGAGATTACAGTTAAAATAATTGCATTTTCATAGAATTGCCATGAGGATTATATAAGACAATGCTTATACAGCCTTAGCACAATCTGGTGCCAAGTTAGCACAGAGCAAACCCTCCAGAAAGGTTCATTGCTACAGATAGTTATCACTACAGAAGAGCAAACACAGGAGTTTAAGACTGAATTGTTTAATCTGTGCAATTACTCTCTTACCCATTCCAGTAAAAGCCCTTATGGCACACATGCTTGCATTGATATGTCACAACAGGTAAGGTACATTTTCATGTGTTTGTTTGCCTTTGAGAGAACCTTACAAGGTAGGTGGACAATGGGGACTACAGAAACAAACAATACCCTTCCCATTGTAAAAGAAAACCAAGAAAAAGGATCAGATAATACTTTCCCACCGCAATTCCTTAGAGGAAAACTCAGGGGAAATGTATGGTTTTTAAGGCAGACATCCATTTCTGGATTGCACGCTAACTTTTTTAGCTGTTGATAAATTCTTTTCATTCATTCAAGATCAAATATGTACCATGTGGTTACACATTCTTTGTGTATACCTGTTTCCTAAGGGGACCAACGGAAAATACTGCTTTTTCACTGTTTCTTGCAATTCTACGCCGTCCCCGATCAAAAATCAATTTTAATAAGCACCAATTTTATTTACTCCAAAAGAGAAGCAAGCACACTTATAATGAATAGGAAAACTTTATAGGTCATGTTAAAAAAAAAAAAAAAAAAAAAGTCTAAGAGAAGTTATGCCTCTATTTGTGGAGTAAAAAAACATAATACTAAAACTTCATGTGTAAGAACCAGTTTCACTGAATATAAAGCTTAAATTGTAAAAAGAAAAATTATCGCCCATTATCTGAACTTAGACAATTTCAGGTTACACATATTGATACAACTTAAAAGAATACGTGGCTTACAGAATTCTTTTACGTCTAAAAACCTGATTGCTAATAGGCTGTCCTCCCTGAACTGCCACAAAGGGAATGGTGTTATCCAGGGGGATGTTCTTTCCAAAGTCTCGACACAAATTTAAGGTATACACAGTGGGCTTAAAAGAAAATACTTACGGGGAGCACCTTCTGCCATCTCAATGGCTGTAATGCCACAAGACCAAAGGTCACTCTGCAAAAATAAAACAGTATGTTATGGATACCATATTAGCTATGAAGCCACTAACTTACAACTTCAGGTTATTTAAACAAATGAAATAAAGGCTTCCTCTGGATATAAACTGAAAGGAAGCTTGCCAGGAAATTAAAAAGGTTTGGAGAAACATCTTACAAACACAGAAACAAATGAAATAAAGACAAACTGACTTGCTAATTAAAACCACTTCACTAAAAACTAGAGACAGTCCACATAAAAGCCTCTCTTTAACTGCCCAAGGCATGATCTACTGTTTAGTATGTTTTTTTCATTTCCTTACAAGCATTGAATAGTGTAGAATTCAGATTTATTTTTATGTTCAATACCTCAAATAAAAATTAAGATTTTAAACTCTTTAAGGCCTAAATGCATTTTTTTTCCCCCTGAATGCACTCTTTATTAAAGCCCACAGCTGAACGACTAGCATCCACCTCAGTCTACCAGTTTGGATCATGCCGCCAAGCACCCCTTTCACTCTTCAAACTAAATAAAGGTGAGCAATACCTAAAGCATCTTTCTGGACATGCAATCTTTTCCCTCAGGTGACTCTTAAATTTCAATTTTAAAATTTGAATTCTAACTTTATTCTCCACTCAAATACAAGATCTCCGAAGGTAGGCATTTCTGCTTTTATTATTCACTTTTGTAGCCCGACAGTCATCTATGGCATACTGTAGGTGCTCAATAAATACTGGCTGATAAACTATTGATGTTTTATCAGTCAATAATTAAAATCGAAAAACATTTAAAAAAAGCAAATAACAGACATTTGTTGTCATTAGTATACTTTTGTTTATAAGATACCCTGACCAAGGAATTATAATTCAAGGTGCTCAATTTAGGGCAGGCAATGGTGGCTCAAAGGCAGAGTTCTCACCTGCCATGCCAGAGACCCAGGTTTGATTCCTGGAGCCTGCCCATGCCAAAAAAAGAAAGGTTGCTCAATTTAAGTGTTTTCTGTATAACAATGTAATAATGCTAAAAATCAGAGTTCAGAATGTTTGGATATAAGAGTAAGGAGAGACTACAAATTTCTCCCTTCTCTTGACGGAGTTTTCTAGTCTACCGCAGCGCAAAGGAGGAATTCAGCACCGTCACCGGCAGGATAAGGAGCCATCCCACACCTGCCCATGTGATGCGGCACACCTGTCACCTCTGAGGTGCGCGTGCCAAAAAGGTTTTCCTGGATACTAATTTGAAACTTTCCAGTTTACAGAAAACATGCTAAATGACAGCATAAAGTAGTAATTAAACAAATCTAGGGGTGGAACATTCTACGCAAGGCCCAGCCTCTTCAGCAAGGTAGTCACGGAGGGGGGTGGGGGTGGGAGTGGTGTCTCGATTAAGAGACCTGTGGGCGAAAGAGCCAAATACAGTATTTTGTCTGCACTGGATACTGGTTTAGATAAACCATCTGAAACCAGCTGGGTCTGAATATGGACTTTGTATTAAATAATTATTTTTAGTTTATTAATAAGGTATGATAACAGGTGGGCATACTGGGAAAAAAGCATCCTATTTTAGAGACATGTAATGATGTATTAAAGGGTGAAGAGTCACAAAGTCTGTAATCCATTTTTAAATACTTTAGTATACACAAAAATAAAACAAAAAATCATCTGTATCAAAGGTTTGATTGGAACTCTTATATTGGATATTTGTTATAAATACTGAAATACTATTAACAGCCACTCTAGTTAAGAAAAGGGGATTTAAAAAGAAAAAAATTCTGTAAACAGTCAACCTGAATCTGATGATCAAATATGGCTCAAAAGGTGCATTACTGATTCAAGTCCCTAGAGGTCACTCTAATAATATTTGTAAGAATATGTGCAAACTAAATCAAAGCTGTAAAGTTCTTTAATAAGAAAACTCTAGAATTTCACATAGATGAATTGTTACTATATATTCTGACAATACTGAAAAATAAACACGTGGTTCAAATAGATTCTTCAAAGTAAAAAAGACAGCAAATAGGGGCAGAAGTGTTTAATTTCCTGACAGCAAGTTCTGTACACAACAAAAGGACCCGAACTGCCTGGAAACCAGCATACTACTCATTAAGGAGAACACATGTGATGCAGGATGATCAAAAGACAGCATCAAAATATTTCCCTGGCAAATTCTCATCTGCATTAGCATGCCCCTGTCTTTTTCGGGAGTTTACATTCCACATGCAAGGCCCACAGGCGCACGTACTCTGTAGTCGTAGGTGGCGTCCGGGTTCTCATCACAGGCAATGACCTCGGGGGCCATCCAGTAGGGGGTGCCGATGAACGTGTTCCTCCTCCCCACTGTCCGGTCCAGCTGGGCACTCACACCGAAATCAACTACGGGAGGAAAGAAAGGGAGCAATCAAGTACAGTACAAAAGGAAAAAAAAGGAAGGAGATGCTTCCTAGGGAACTGAAGCAGTCAAGATCTGTGACGGTGCAGGAAGGAGTGCACTTCCCATGACAAAGCCACCGACTGCGAGATGCCCCACCAACCTGCCTGCTCCTGGGGGCCCGAACCTGGCCCCTTCCTGAGCTGCTCCAACAGGGAGCAGCAAAGACCCTTCGGGATGAACAAGTCTCAATGCCTTCAGAGAATGTGACAGCCACAAACAAGACCAAATCACAGAAAGCCCTAAGTTCAGGACTAAGACACTGGCACAGCTTCTAAAGCAGCACTAATATCTGAAAGGTAATAAAGTGGTAACGGTTCCCTTGGAAAGCACAAAATAGTGCATAAAATAAAGAAAGTAAACTAAGAAACATTCACAAAAGCACTGGAACTGCTCATTTTTCAGCGCACCCACCCAATTTAATGATGCTGGCGGTCTAGAGCAAAGTCCAAGTTGGGAAGGAACGCTGCCAGAAAGACTGCAGATCTCCAATGGAGTGTCTGCCCATCAACACGGTCACCACATCCACTGCCACTGCACCTAGTGGGACCGCCCAAAGGTGGAAGACTCTCACGGAAGGCCAACAGAGCAAGCACTGCCCCCAATCGCAGAGACTGTAGATTCAACTTCGGTACACAGAACATGCTGAGGAAAGGGCCTGGCTAGAAGGCGGGCTTACTCGCCAATGTTCCTCTTGAGGCAGAAACACAGGCCATGCTGCGTAGAAGGAGGCCCAGGCCAGCTTTGCAGCAGCTCGTCACCAGCTTTTGATCAACAGCGATTACTGAAGGGCTGTCTATCCGAGGCCAGGGAAGCCAGGGCACACAGCTCTCTGAGTCTCTTGGGCATGAGAATAATTAGTGACTCTGATATCTTAGCTTTGAAGGGATTTTCCCACAAGGCAGACTATTTCTCCACAGGCAACCAACAAACCCAGGCAATATCCAAGAAAGCAGTCATGATTTTATTTTCAGAAGTAAAACAACTATGCCTAAGATTTTTGACAGAAAGGTGGACTAACTTTTTATAAAAATATTTTTGTCTGGGGGTGGGGGGGTGATAAGTTAGTGGAAGAAAAATTAACATTAATGCTGTTTAAAAATGTGATGACAGTGGAAAGGGAACAAATTCAGATCCAGCTACAGGAAACAGGAACCATACAAGACCCAACACAAAGTTATCTCCAGGAAAACACCATGGGCTCAGTCTGTCCATCTATCTGTCCATCCGTTATATACTTATGAGCACCTACCACATTCAAGGCACTATGCTGGGCACCTGATAAGATAATACTGGTGAAGAAAACAGTACTATTATATTCTGGTAAAGATGACAGAAATACAAGTAAACAAATCGCTATTAAGTGGTCAGTACTATGGAGGAACCAAGCAGGTAGTCCCAACACAGGCCAGAGAGTGAAGGAAAACCTGAGGATGAGGAAAAAAATCTGAAATTTCAAACTGAGGGCAAGTGCTTCCCAGTGGGGACCAGTATATGTAATGGCCCTGCAGAAGAGGGGAGGAGTAGAGAAGGAAAGAAAATGAGGTGGGGGTGCAGCAAGGGCTAGCTTCTACAGGGCTGTGGATGGGGCAGGGTCAAGAAGACTGCATCTGAGAAGTGATGAGTATGCAACCAAGTGATGATACTGTGAATTACTGATTATACATGTCGATGTTTTAGTTCGTTTGTTAAATTTTTTTTAATTAATAAATAAATTTTAAAAAACAAACAAATAAACAAAGGCTACATTTTCTTCAAAGTGAAACAGGAATCCATTAAGGGTTACAGGAAAGTGATGTGATCTGGTTTAAAGGTCAATCTGGCTGCTGTGGGGAGGACAGACCAAAGGAGCGAAGTACGGAGAAGGCAGGAAGCTTAGAGCCCAGCTAAGCAATAAGCCCAATCCCTATATCCTCAAACAGACAAGAAATGGAAAACTGTGGGTAATAAGCTGAGCTTTCAGAAAAATGGCAAAAGAGGCCAGAAGTGTTGCTGGTTTGCACTAGGGATAAGTACTAGAAAATGCTGCACACCCATCACATACCAAGTTTCACCTCTGCATTCTCGGTCAGCAATACATTTTGGCCCTTGATGTCACGGTGTATCACATGATGGATGTGAAGATGTGCCAGTCCCTGAATTGGGAAGAAACAGGGACGAATTTTAGTTCCCTGTTGTTGTAAGCAAAAAGCCAGAAATGCAAGTTTTATAACAAAGTGCATATGTGGCCAAAAGTTTTTGTGAACTCATATTTAAAAATGTATAGCTCAATCTTAATACATTTTCAGGAAGATATCACCCATACCACCAAACAGACAGAAAGCATCCCCTGACCCCTACGCCATCCCCTAACCAACTGGTTAGGTTCCCCGTGTGAGTCACCATTTCCTAGCTGTGCCTTTAAGACATACTTCAGATTACTATCTGCAGTTACACTGCTATAATTTGTGCTATTTTTGCACAGGGTGGTTCCTTTCCCACGCTTAAATCCATCTCTCAGTGGGTGACCCATTTGAACTAGACACATCCCAGGAGAAGTGACGGCTTAAAGTGGGGCTTAAAATTTGGTTTTTGGACACTGGCTAGCTTTTCCATTATATAATGACAAACTGCTAACTACTGATCAATCCCACTTCCAACCCAAGCATAAAATAATTCTGTTGTCAAAAGAGCTTTATGTTCAAATAAAATATCTTTCTTTCCTAAGGAAACAAAACCTACTGGGACTTAGCACTTTTTGATGACCCTGTATGTGGAATGAAGCCCAAAAGGAGATCTCTTATGAGAGACGGTACAAGATCAAAAACACATGCTAGATCCAAATAGGGCTCAAAGACAGAACTGTTACACTCTCATTTACTGGGTTTTGTCCTTAAATGGAGAAGCCATATCTATAGCTTGTTTTTTTAAACACACACATACAACCAACCCATTTACTCTGAAATGTCTCAATCCAAAAAGGAAAGACGTTTATTTGTGTTTGATTTTCCTGTTTAAATTTTTGTAGGGTTTTATTACTACCATTACTTTGTAGGATATGAATTAAATACAACAGCTACTTTAGATTCTACTTTTTTTAAATATAAAGGGTTTTTAAACAATCATTTACTAGCCTGCCTGTGAAACAGATTAGAGTCTATTTGCTGGTTCTGTTTATTTTTCCACAACACAGATGTGCAGAGCACTGACTAGAGAAAAAAAGCACGTAACTCTATGGTATCCCAGTGCTATAATTAGGAAGAAAGTGCCTTCTTTCAGCATCATATAACTTCAAACATCCCCTGTTCTTGTTAAAAAAAAAAAAGACAACACATATGAAAGTATCTTCCCTGTTTACTAATCTCCACTTCTATTACTTCAGTTCAATCCTATTTTCTTACATGCACAAAACCCTCCTAATACCTCTACAAGATTACTTTAGCAACAAATATAATGCATTCCGTTCTTTTCAAATGTGGTTTGCGTGCAATCTTGTTCTTTACCAGTGGTAAGTAAAAATTTCTCCTTCCCTATCCATACTGTTAAAAGACTGCTGCTTCTGCAGACAAAAAGGTTTAAGGTGTGTCCAATAGCTCTTTGAAGGAATATCCAGCATTAACCTGAGCACTGATTATTCTGAACAATGAATACTGTTCTCCTGTGTGAAGCACCTGGGATGAAACTATGTGTTTGACTACTCCCATGCCGAAAGCTAGGCCACAATTAGTCCTCTGAAGCACAGACGCCAACTCTAAATACTTAGCAAATATCCATCCTAGAGCAAATGAGGTAATGTTTCTAAATAGAAACATTTTTCCTAAAATTCTATCTCACTCATGGTCCCAGAACAAAGGAGCAGACATAGGCGGTCTTTAACACTGGTTATGGAAGGCTATAAACGTCCATACTCAGCGTGAAATACGGTTTCTCCAAAACGAACGGCCTGGTAGAATGTGAATGTGGAGGTGGGCTGAAGGAACACACTGGCTTTGCTGGGAAACGTTTTGATCCTGGGAGTTCCAGCAGGCTGGCCTTAATCACAGCCTATAAACCTAACATACACTCAACAGTGAGGAGAAAGCTTTGCAGAAACTAGCTCTCTTCAGCTGCACCTGTGAGTAGTTGATCTCTCTGCCTGGGGATGGCAGCCTTCACTTCCCATGACACTGCACCTCCTCCTTACCACCTCTGCTTTCTCTTCATCAAAATTAGATAAACACTTACTAGTGTACGATACTAACTCTTTCAGAAGCTTTGCTTATTTTTAGTTAAACTTTTGGCACAAGAAAAGCCCCATGCCAGATGAATCTGGATGATCAAAGCTTTTGTTTCAGGTGCCCAATGAGACGGAAAACATTTCCCGCACCTCGGTAAGAAATCCACTGACCATATTTCACATCAGCCAGGGACTCAAACAATCTAGTCTTTTAAATGTCTGAAATCTATGGCTGTAAAATGGCTAAATATACATATTATTAGTCATAAATAAACAATATTTACTTATTTGTATAAAATATGTAAACCTGTCTTTGATACCTTTGATGGCTAAAAAGCATTGGGGCCTGGGACATTATATTGAAAGCTCATCATCCGCTTGAGAAATCCTACACAGGAATTATGTGTATGTAAGGTACATGTACATGTGTGTTTAAGAGAGGATGACAACAGGTATTTACTGGGAATATCTGATGTGTGCACCTACAAGTTATGCTAAATGATTCACTGAATTCTCATAATACCACTTACTTCAGAAGGCTGTTACCTAAAATTTACAGATGAGAAAAACAAGCCCTGAAAGTTGAATAGTTTTGCCAAGGATACGTAAGTAGCAGAGCCAGCGCTCAAACCAAGTCTAACTCCAGGGTCCAACATCTCAACCACTGTGCTATCCTCATCACCATGCTAAGCTTCAGTTACTAACACAGTAAATACATACATAAATGCTCATTTACTGAATTCCTTTATAGTATGTAAGGCAGGATACTTTGTTTCCACTTTTTAGGTTCTGCTTTCTGTAACAATCGTAAGAGTTAATACTCTGATTTAGAAAAAAAAAAACATTGCAGGCACCGAGAATCAAACCTGGGTCTCCGGCATGGCAGGCGAGAATTCTGCCACTGAGCCACTATCACACCACCCTCTGAAATTTTAAGAAGGAAATCTGAGTGTAATTATTTAAAAAGATGATTCTCCTACCCCCCACAACTAGATTTCTTATGGAACTGCCTGTTTGCAATATCTAAATAAAAATAAATTAAATGTCTCCCTAGGAATTCTTTTTTTTGTTGTTGTTGGCTGGAGAGACAGGCCACATCTGAGCAACAAAAGAGGCTCTCTTGGGGGTGACTCTTACACCTAATTTTAAGTAGGCTTGACCTATCCTTTGTGGGGTTAAGTTTCAAATGAACAAACCCCAAGACTGGGGGCTCAGCCTATAGCTTTGGTTGTCCACACTGCTTGTGAGAAGATCAAGAATTCAACTTGGGGAGGTTGAAACTTCCCCCGTTCTCACCATTCCCCAAAGGGGACTTTGCAAATACTTTTCCACTCACTGATCAAATCACTCTGGGATTCATCGGGGCATCACTCTGGACAAACCAACAGAATCTCACGTCCTACCCAAGGTTCCATTTACTTAATGGTGTTCAATTAAGCTATCTACATAAAAGTTATATTAGGAAATGCACTAGTCAAAATACAAATTCTAATTTTAAACCTGAAATCCTCTATGAATCTCAAATACTAAAAGAGAGGCAACTTTAGCTATAAATAAAAAATAAAGCAACTATGACAAATTTTCTTATTAGTGTTAAGCATAAATTTGGACTCCAACTTCAACTTCATAGTTTTTAACTTTAAAAATATAGTAAGTAGGGGTGCACAGGTGATTCAGTGGTAGAATGCTCGCCTTCCATACAGGAGACCTGAGTTTGAATCCTGGACCATGCACGCAAAAGAAAGAAAAAAAAAAATACAGTGAGTAAATGAAATGCAACCTAACTCACATGCTGTCAGAATGGCTCTTTTACTAAAAGGAATCATTTAAAAGCTGCTAAAAACAGCAGGTCAGAAACTTACTCTTAAGATCATAAACCAGCTTTCCAATTGACTATAATAACTGTAAGTATTAGAAATTCTCCTCATAAATATTACAACAAAGCTTAACAGTTCATGTCAAAGTTCACAAGCTGATTTAGAAAGTCAGCGTTTGGAACCATCAGTACTGATTTATAAACTTATATGCAGGGTTTCTACAATAACAGCAGTTAATAATAAATTTTTTTCTCTATTTGGGATTTTTTCCTTGTCAACTTCCAAGGAAAGATTTATTAAATAAGTAGTGATGACCCGAAAGATAAACTTCAGGAATCAGAAAACACTATTTTTGGTTTTGCTCTAACTTTTTTTAGATACTTGCCAGAATCAAAACCATGATATAGCTTAAACTATCATAGCTAGCCACACAGAACCTTTGGTTGTCAAGAAGAGAATAACCTATGTAGGTATTACAAGTAAAGAAAAACTTCTGGCTAGAAAATAAAAACGCAAGCACAAGAACACACGCCAGGGCACCACGGGCACAAGCTCCCCTTACCCTGAGGATTTCTCTGGAGATGTACGCGATCCAGTCTTCTTTGAGTGTGTTCCCTTTCGTGTTCTTCACGAGGTCCGTGATGGACCCAGCCCCACAGAACTCCATGACAAGCTGCAGGGCAGATAGGACACACCGTGACTGACACCTCCCAGCGGGCAGGTAGAGTTCAGTACATGCAGAAAGAAAAGCCAGGAAAACAAAGTGCAACTCCCCTACTTTTCCTACAGACTAGGATGTGATCATTTGGGGGACAACCAAATTCTTCAGAGCTCCACTCACCACCCAATTTATTCACCATGTGTATCTGGTCCAGGAGATTGAAATGTTTGATACTCCATAGCATATCCCCCCGCCCAGTGCAGAGGTACTGAGGCTCTCATTCCCTCCCCAAGTACCCGGGTGGCTCATCTTATCTTAATCAATGCTCAGTGGTCAGAAATCTGAGTAAATGTTTCCTAATACTCTTTCTCACTGAGTCTTGATCTTCTATTTTTCACATGCTATGATACACAAGCTGTTTTATTTAACTGGGTTTTGTACAAAAGAGATGCTATTTAAAGCAGTATATAATTTTCAAAAGCGTACTATTTGCAATACCCAAATGTTTACAAAATACGATCACACTACATTTTTAAAATACTTAGAAAATGAACTAGACTGACCTATTCTAAAATTTTAACTCAGTAGACAGTGATAAAAAGAGGGTTAATTTTTTTTCCCTACCTACTTTCTTAAATTTTTGAATTCTCTATAATGATGATTTTAATAATCTTATTGGAGAAAGTATTAACATATCCTCCTGCTTTATAAGCCCAATATTTTGAGCATAATTGATGTGATAATTACAAATCTGATAGTATCTCAAGCCTACCATCATCTTGAAAATAAATATGTTCAATATAATATAAAGTTGAATCCATCAATATCAGAAATTTCTTTGGTATTTATTTAATTAACTATTATCATTAATATTATTAATAAGTCACTGGCAGAAGTTTGTTTTCTTGAGAGTTTTCTTTCATGTCCACTTGGTAAAGAAATACATAATTGAGCTAACCGGTTTCCAGAAATCAAATTATTATATTGCTTTTGCTTTTGAGCTCACTATTTCCTTGCTATTTTGCATGTTCATTTTCAAATGTGCCATTTTATTTCTGAAATACAGTTACCTCATTCCCATGCAATGTGAAATCAATATCAAAATAAACATAAAATCAGTATACCTTCAAAAAAAAGATACAGGCCAAAGAAGCCTTTAGAATCTACCAGCTACAGCCCATCTTTCTCTGCTTTTCTCTCCCCTTCCTCTGCACAGTCCTTACTGCCTTTATACATAATTAAAGAGGAAAGAGCCACAAAACAGTCAGGAAACATCTGCCTACCCAGAGCTGGTCATCATGTCCTGGAGGGCTCTTTTTAATGAAAGCACCATAATATGTTGCAATATTTCTATGATGAGAGTATTTCTTCAGCATATTTATTTCCAGTTTGATTTCTTCCTCTTCATCCTTAAGAAAAAAATAAAATTTGTGGCTTTTAAATCATGTGCATGACTTTACTTCCCCCCCACCATGTGCAACAGCAAAAGGAACAGACCTACCAGCAGCAACAGAAATATATATTCACTTCTATCTTTGTGCCAAGAATTAGAGTTTTAGGGGACTGAGACTTGAAATGAGATTACAGGCTATACAAGAAACACATGAAACGTAAAAGGAAAAGCTGAACATGGGAACCAGCACAGGATACTACAGAGAACAGAGGGTCCAGTCCCTAGGTATTTCACAATGGACCTCATGTAACTCACTTCCTTTCAATGGGGCTCAATCTGCTCATCCATAAAGGTAGGAGAAAAGGGAGGAATTGACCGATACTGTTTTAACTATTCCTAGGAAAGGTTGCTTCTTTTTCTAGAAAACATTTATGAATGAAAATCACCTGGCACAGTTTAAGACCAGACAACTCGTACAACAGCCACTGCCCCTAGAGGGGCCACGGGCTGGCAGGCCAGCAACACAGTCCCTCAGTGGCCTGTACGGTGGGAATCTGCATACCTTAAATGAGATTCAGATGGGTTCAGGGGGAGTTCAACAATAAAATGTCACTCGGGTACATAAAGTTCCTGCAGTCTTGGCTCACCCCTTCTTTGCCCTTTTCCTTAATTAAAGTAAGATGAGCAGAGGAAGAAACAGAGTTAGTGAGAGAGGATGAGAGAGGATCAGGTGAGAATGAAGGAAAGAGATGATGACACATGTCTGAAAAAATAAAAATCGGTTATGAATGATGACAGTTAAAATGAAATCTGCCTAGCTCCACTTGTCTCTCACCTAACCCCTCATGAGGAACTGGCTCCCGGCATGAGCAACTGTGCCGCAAAGGGCGGGGGGGATGGGGGGAGCAGAATTAGAGTGAGAAAAAAGAGAGAGCATGCAGAAAAGAAGAAAACGAACTTTGGCTAGAAAAACAGTGTTTAAGGCAAGATAAAGACAACTGAGAAAAATATGAGGACCAGATCTCTAGAATTCTCCATATTGTATATAGCTGCAAAAGGAAATGATGACTGGTTCCCTTGAAATGTCCCTACATCCTGTTTTTCTATACTGACACACTCATTCCATTTATAACTGATGTCCCTCTCTCTCTAGGGATGACTCAGTTTCTGAGTAGTCTAGGGTGTGTGTGAGTATGCTTTGCATGAAAGAGAAAGCATGTGAGAGTGCATGGCATACGTAAGTTAAAACCTAATTAGAAACTAATGGAAAAAGAATGTTAACAACACAAACACATGAAACTCTGAAGAAGTCTACTGCTTTAGCCTAGCATCTCCCATAAAGCCTCACCGACCTCAAGTAAATTTGGCTCATAAATCTTTCTTTCTTTCTTTTTGTTCAAATGGGCAGGCACCGGGAATCAAACCCAGGTCTCCAGCATGGCAGGCGAGAACTCTGCCTGCTAAGCCATCATGGCCTGCCCAAGTTTTTCATTTTTTAAGATGAAAGCCACATCATTAATTAGATACTAATGATGCGATCAAATGAAGACAAAGAATGTCTTTTTAATATGTGAATTTCAGTTATTATTGCTTTAGAAATCAAATGCATGAAAAATAATCTAAGAAGAATAAGACTTGAGATGATGGTTTGAAGCTTGGTTCTGAGGCATAAGTACTAGAAAAGTATAGAACAGTCTACGGGTATCACTGCCATGTGACTCTGATGAGTATAGCAGCAGTATACAGCTGTCCAGTCTACAGAATGATTTTCGTACAAATACTATATGTGAAAATCACACCAAATGCATATCAAGTTTATCTGTGATTTTAAAATGGCTAGGTTCAAAGACGCCATGAAAAGTGAAGTACACAGTAACTAAGATACCTATCTTAATTCTAAACAAACCAGTGTTTCATCTGACTAGTATTAGAGAATAATAAATTTCCATCTGGGACCTTTCTTCAAAGGAACTTTGTACTAAGACATGAGGGGTGACAACTTTTATTAACAGGAGGCACGAGGAAGTATGCCCTAACAGGACTAGAAAACCCAACTCCTCACAGGCTTGACCTGAGGTTCTTCCACAGGCCCACACACTGGAGCACAGTGGGGCCGGCAGGAGCTGCCCATCGTCAGCACAGGCACATGGAGCCCATACCATTCCAACTCACAACACGCTCCCTACCGCGTGTGGGGGCTGCTCTTGGGGGGCCTCCTGGCCAAGCGGCCAGTGGCCCAGGACAACCCTAAGGAGGCTTATGAAGACTGGCAGATTCCTCATAAGAGCTAGTGACAGGCTGTAGCCACAGACAGCCTCCTGCTGAAATGGTAACCGTGCTTCTCCTGAGACTAGTCCAGGTGAAGTAAGTCTAGGTGTGTGCCATGCCAAGTTTTAACATTCCACTGTCCTTACACTAAACTGCAGTGAGGTGATGAAAATGTGAGCTGAAGTGTATTTTTCTCCTTTATTCCAAAATCAGTAAAAAAAAAAAAAAAAAGTTTGGACATAAAGATTATCCAGAAACAAAAAGAACAAAGTTACACTAAAACAGGAGGGAAAAGTCAAAAATACTGATTTTAATTTCTGTAGTAAGGGAGCAAGCAATCACTTCATGGAGTCTCAGAATTTTAACTGGACTGGACAGACCTTTTTTTTTGCATGGGCAGGCAGGCACTGGGAATTAAACCCAGGTTTCCCACATGGCAGGTGAGAATTCTGCCTGCCTGATGAGCCACTGTGGCCCGCCCCAGACTTGTTTTATCAACCCATTCCTAATCCATCTCTCTCCACTCCCATAACAGGAAGTTACTAATTATTCCTGCAGTATACTTTGTCAATAGTTTTTTACTTATTGACAGAAAACAAATACTAGGTATAATTCTCCCATGAGAGGTTACCTGGACAACACTTAAGGATGAAGACATATTTCAAGTAGCTTTCATGTAATTTTTTTTTTCATTTACTGAGGCCAATCAGTCTTCTAGGATCTAACTTATTCACCACTCTATGCTTCTATGATTTTAAAATAAATGACTATTACACATCTTATAAAATTAAAATGCATTTAGCATAACTAATTGTCATTTACCATCTAATTATGAGTGTTGACCTAGAAGGAAAAGCACCAGAATTGCAGAACTTGCCAAAGGCTTTGAGCCAACTAACAATTGGAATCTTAATTATGACTAATGCTTATTATACACTGCTTTTAAAGTAAGTAACCAACTTCTGAATTCAAATCTCCCTTTGGTCATTTGTTTATGAGTTTGGCGGTCTCTTCCCAGCACTTTAAATACAAACACAACCAATCCCACCACACCCCATCCCCCCTCAGAATAGATACGGCAGTAAACAGTCTTCGGGGCAGGACTGAAGTGAAATTTAAAAACAACAAATCTCACACAGGAAGTGAAAGTGGAACTGGAACAACATGGAGGAAGTTTATATATCCTGCGCGATGAGGCGCAAGGTCCAAACTACTTTGCCCTTTGCTCTCCTCTTTAGGAAGCCACAATCATAGATAAATGAAAAGAAAAAAAAAATCAGGGTAACTTTATAAGAGAGAGACCTTTTTGGGCAAAAAGGGAAGGCTCCCTCCTGTTTTTCTCCACCGCAAGGCAGCTGCAAACCCCCTAGTCCTGGTGATGTAATGCAGCTGACACTCATTAGCAGTTTGGACTCTCTAGAAAGGGTCTTTGTCCCAGGCAGGGAGGGATCTGGCCAGGCAGTGGGCTTCCATGTGCCTTCACTGGCTGTGGGAGGTTGGAGGAGGGAAGCACTAACAGTGGTCGTTTCAAAAGCCACTCTGGGCAAGTTCAGCCCAGTCATCTGATTAGCTGCTGTATAGCTGCTGTCGCTGACGACTCCTTCACACACTGCTTCAATTTTTTTTCCCCACCTAAATCCTCTCTCCTCCCACTGAGGGAAGTAACTCTGAAGTACCCACAAGGAAAGACAGGGAGAATTCAAGTATGTCAGCTGGTATCCAAGGAAACAGGAAAATATTCTGAGTTAATCATCTTTTAACCCAGAATACTCTCTTCACAGAAACTATACCTCTGCTCAGTAACAGCCGAACAAAAACGAAAGGGCAATTGTCTACTCTCTCTCTGCTAGCTGGAAGGAGGACTGATGAAATGAGATACTGGTTAATTTCAGCACCAAACTATATAAACGAGTATACACTTAGATTCAATTAGTATGAAAATATATTAATTTTAAGAGTTTCCAAGTTTGTTTTAATCAACTACTAGTAAACCCTTTTTCATAGGATTGACAAAAAAATGAGGATATCATTTTTACCTGGCAAATTCCAGTTATGCCTGGAATATTACTCAGTACCACACCAAGCAGAAAGCAGCAGAGAAGTCATCAAATATAATATTCTTGGACACAGACACATGAAAAAGTTATATGACTGATATCCACTCTCTTAACTACACACAGATGGCTAGGACAATGTTGGAAAGATTCTAGAACAAAATTAAGGTTTCAGGATCTGGTCCAAAAAAAGGGAATGGTAAGTCCCTTAAAATTAATCAGCCCCCCTTTCCCAAGATTAAAGAAAATAAATCCCAGGCAGTACTAGGGTAGCTCAGTGGTAGAATTCTCACCTGCATGCAGGGACCTGGGTTCGATTCTGGACCACACACCCCCTCTCCTACTTCCCCCCCCCAAAAAAAATCTCCCTTAAGCTGAAACAGTGACACAGACAGACATTCACACACTGATGTTTATAGCAGCATTATTCACAATCACCAGGAGATGAACACACCCAGATGCCCGTCAACAGACAGTAGATGAACAAGATGTGGTATATACATACAATGGAGTGTTGTGCAGCAGTAAGAAGAAATGACATGACAAGATGGATGAGCCTTGAGGACATAATGCTGAATGAAATAAGCCAGACACAAAAGTATAGATACTGTATGACTCCATTTTTACGACCATGGTAAAGGTAAAAATCAGGGGCTTATAATACAGAACAGAGGGGATTTACAGATACATAGAAGCTAGAGATGGGTGAAGGGTTAGCTAATGAGGCTGAACTCAAATGTAAGGGAATAGATAGAAGTGACGGCCATTCTCTACTAGCAATGCCACCTTACTGAAAGTGAACATGATTGAAAGGGGTTGTGTAGACCTATGTGTCCCACTAATTAACACTAGAAATACAAATAAATTCTTGCAAGAAAAATTTAAAAAAAATATATAAATCTCAGAATAAAAACCCATTAAGAAAAACTGCAAAATTAACATTAAAAAAGAAAACTAACATGGAAATCAAAGACATATCTTGCTCAAGAAAAACACTATTTTCAACAATTTTCAGATAAAAAGGCAATGTTATCTTCAGTTTTTTGTTACTGAATCAGTGATTCCAAAGTTTAAAAGTACACTGAATGGCCCCCTGAAGCCCTTAACCTGTTCTCTTGCTGTCTTTTCTGTCTGAAGGCATTTTTTACTGGACACAACAAAGTCCTCTGGCTTCTCACCCTCCAGAAAGTTTGCCAGGCCACATCACTTGCTGAATACTTCAATGAGATTGCATCATTCTGCTGATATCTAAAACTAACGTGATAAGAAAGAGAATTACACAATAACATGATTCACCTGGATGGACATGTGGTGGTAGAGGTGATGGAGGAACCTTTAGATTGTGGCTAAATAATGCAAGACGGTAAATAAAAGTGATTATTCCATTACCTTTAGCATTACTTACTTGTGAATAGCCTTAGGAGACTGGTTCTTCTATGAATGATGATGAGAACCACAAGGGAACCAAAATACATCTCTGTGGCAACCCTCCCAAAAAAGCCCAACATGACAAATTATAGACATACCGTCCTTACATAAACAATAATGCCACATAGTAGAGATCATTATTTTCTATAGGGTCTTTAAATGAAACTATTAGAATTATCCCAAGTTTCACTTCATTAATACCCAGAAGTCATACTTGTTGCCTCATCAAGCACCAGGCATCGTTAACAAGGGCCTTTAATATTATAATTTGAAATAGTTTATATCACTTGATTTTAGAATCTGTTTACTTCCTCCAATCCAGATCCAGTCATACATAAACAATACGAGTGTCTGCTATTGAGGGCAATGAAGTATAAAAACCTAAAACAGGACCTGAAACCTATATACTTACTGAGATAGAAAACAGATCTGCCAGGAAAGCCCCAATATGACCAAAATCTAAACCTCCAACAACAAAAAAAATGAATGTAATGAAATTTTAAATTATATCATGAGACCAGAAAGGGATCAATAATTCACATTACTGAGAAGATAATAAAACAGTATATTCTTGACATCTCCATTTTGCCATCCACACACATGTAAATGTGTATTCAGATTACTACATATATATTTTAATGATGCACAGGAAATAGCAAATAAGAAATATATATATAAAAGATTATCCCTGGATTACAGGTATTTTCTTCTTTAACCTTCCTAATTTCCTACAAATGACATGTATTACTTTCCTAATTAGGAAAAAAGAAAAAAATCAAGAGTTGGCCCCCTAAGAACTCAAAATGTTTCCTTCTGGCAGCTCACATAGGCTGGCTCTGTGTCCCTCTTTCTCTCCTTGGTTACTGGGATTGCTGCCGCATTCCCTGCTAGGGCTGCTTCCCGCAATGGCCAGTTGTGCAGGAAGGTTGATCAGAGCTTAAAGATCTAGAACGTGTTGGTTAATCTGCCTGCTAACTGGGTCAGCTGCATACACAGCTTTGACCTTGGTCTCAAGGATGTTTCCTGCTTGCTAGGATGTACTAATTTAGACCTACAACTTCTTGAGAATGGCTCCTTCCATTCTTATCTCTTTCCTGGAGCAAAGGTGAAGGTTAAGTCGCCAGGATCACTCACCATGCTCTGTTTTCATCTTAGTGACATGCCAGAGGGTCAGAGTACCTTGCCTCAGTCTATACATTACCCCTCCCTAAACCAGTGACAAATTTAAGCTTTCCAAAGTGCAAGCAAGAAAAGAGTGCTTCACTGAATAGAGTCTTGCTTCAAACCCTAAAAAAGGTCTATATAAGGACTGGCAACAAGGGGCGAGGCTCTGAAGAAGGTGCAGCTGTGCTGACCATTTCTTAACTGGCCCATCTGTGTGTGCACAAGCACCCGCGCTCCTACTTCTGTATGAAACAGTGAGTCAGAAAAAGGCTGGGCTCTGGGGAAAAAGTCTTCAATTGAAAGGTAATGAAAATAACTTCTGGACATACAAAAACCAGATTTGCCATCCTGTCTGAACAATTAAAATTAGTCAAAATGTACGAAAAAGCGCTCGTGACACTGGACATCAGGCAATGTGATCCCTAAGAGATGGGAAGTAAATGAGAAAGTCCTGCCCTGACTCACTGCCCTCAAACTCTAGGCTGCAGCAAAGGGAAAGGAAACCCAAAGGGAGCTCTGAGGGCTTTCTGAGTTAAGATGGGCTGAGAGTCTGAGGAGCTCAAGGCAGCTAAAACTGCAGGTCACAACACCAGAGAAGGGAGAGCAGAGAAGGCATGAGACTCTTGTCTGAATAATGGGGCAAAATTAGGTTCGACTAAATGCTGCTCTGGTCCTACCAAACAAATCTTTAAAGGATCCCAGAATAAAGCTCAAGAATACCATAGGAATACAAATTATCCAGTACCCAACAGGTAAATTTATTGTCTGGCATCCAATTAAAGATTATCAGACATGCAAAGAAGCAGAAACATATGCCCAAAGCCCCCTGCCGGTTCCCCACCAACAAAAATCAACCCAAATGAAACCAGAATTGACAGAGATGACAGATGTGACAAAAGACATTAAACCAGCTTCTATCTACATCTCTGAAGGTGTTTCAATTCCTTAACTAAGGTGGCAGATTAAAATACACTATATATCATTTAAGCCATCTGTTCCCACTTTCCCTCATAATAATTTTAAATCATAATTTAAAAACAAAATTTGAATCACATATAGGAAAACATCTTAACAGAATTGACGTACGAAACTGCCCTGGCTTTTGATCAGATCATTAAAATAAATTTTCTTGATTTCACTTCCTATAAGCTAATTATTAGTTTGTGCCTAAATTAAAAGTTTAGACACTGCAAAATGTTAATAGGGAAACTGGGGGGTGGGGGGGAGAACTCTGTATTTTCTACATTTTTCTGTAAACCAGTAACTGCTCTAATAAAAAATAATTAAAAAAACAGCTCACCAAAGTAGATATATAAATGGCAAATATGCATAGTAAACTTTAGGGCAATGCAAACTAAAACCATGAAATACTACTTCACACCTACTAGGACAGCTAAAACAAACAAAAAGCTGACCAGCTGGTGACAAGGCTGCGGGAGCAAACAGTATTCTCAGGAGCTGCAGGTAGTGCAGCCATTCTGGAAAGCAGTTTGGAAGCTTCTTATGAAATTAAGCACATACTCAATTATTGTAGGACCCAACACTTCTACTGCTAGATATTTATCTAAGATAAACGAAATATATTTCCACTCAAAAGCCTGTATGCAAATGTTCATAACAATTCTGCTCATAATCACCCAAAACTGGAAACAATCCAAATGTGTCCATCAACTGGTGAACAGCCAAATTGTGGCAATCCACACAATGGAATATTAATCAATGATAAACAGGAATGAACATTGAGTCACAAATGAATTTTGCTAAGAGAAAGAAGCCCATGGTAGTGGTTATACACATGTGTAAAAATTTGGAAACACCCCAAATGGCCATCAAAAGATAAATGGATTGACAAAATTTTCCATATAATGGAAGACTATTTGGCGATGAAAAGGAATGAATTTCTGATACATGCTACAACATGGATGAACCTTAAAAACATGCTAAGAACATACAAAAGGACAAGTATTGCAAGACTCTACCTCTATGGCATATCTAGAATAAGCAAATTCATAGAGCTAATAAGTAGATGATCAGATACCAGGGGCTGGGGGAGAGGAGAATAGGAAGTTCCCACTTAATGGACAAAGAGTTTCTGTTTGGGGTGATGAAAAAGTAATAAGTAATAGTAGTTCAACAATGTAAAAGTAATGAACGCTTTGAATTGTATACCTAAAAATGATTAAGATGCAAATTGTTATACATACATTACAAAAAAAAAAAAACCTCAGCAAATAAAAAGTTAAGACACTGCTAAGAGAACCAGTAACTGCTTTATAAACCCTACCCGGAGAGACATGTACTGTGGGGTGGGGGGAGGTCATGTCTAATAGTCGGTTTTTGCATTGTTCACTGATTTTCTAATTCTGACCTTGAGGATACTGGTGGCCAAGCAAAGATCTCAGACATGACACGTGTTCTACCTCAGTCTTCCTCTCACTCCTCTTGGTTTCCCCATTTCCCCCTTTTAACTTACCCCAACACCTGCTTAATATTATTCTGTTTCACGATGCATACAACAAGTAGGTGGGTGGGAAAAAGGGCAAAGAAGAAATTAAACTACACTAATCCAAAGAAAAGTAATAGAATCTTCCTCTGGGAGCTATCTTTCAAATGCCACAGCAATAAACCAAAATCTTGGTGCTTCGAGGATAACAGAACCTTGCTGTAGTGTGACCATTAGGGTACCAAATAAGTGAGCCTTGGTTTAAATGTGTGTACATGGCTACTTAGCTACTTTCAAATAATTTTTCTCATTGTTGACAATTTACATACTGAAAAGGGAGCCCACCTTTCCTTTCAAACACAAATGAGCACTCTCTAGCTCGTTTCACAGGCCTGGGGAAGCCCTCCCACCCCACCTCAGGGAAGCCCCTCGTGGAGACCACACTGAGAGGCCCCAGGCCCCAGCTCTGCCTAGGCACAGATGCCTTCCAAGGGTAAGAGCGCACACATTCCCTATTTATCTTCTCAGGGAGTTCACTTTGAGACCTCAAAGCTTCTTAAATTTGTGTGACTCATTTCTTACAACCATAGTATGTGTGGGAAATAGGTTTAAATAATTAAACCTTCACCTCTCTTCCAAAAGCTTCACTCCAACTCTACATACTACAGCCATGTCAATCACAAGTCTCACGCCAGAAAAGAGCCCAAAAAAGAAATAGGAAAATGCAGCAACATAAAAATCAAGTGCTCTGGAGGCAGGTACTTATCTTAAGCAGCACTCACTGCCTTATTACAGGTTTAAATCTACTTCTCTGGGAGACCATAAGCCCCAGGAAGGAGGCACTCTCTCTTGCTCATCTCCGCACCCCTGCAGTGCCTGGAACACTGTACCCGACTGCACACATCAGGATGCTCGTGTATGCCCTTAATAAATCCCGGAGCCTCAATTTCCTCATGTTCAAGAAGAGGATAACAGCATATGGTGAAAGCCCAGCCCATGTTTAGCAGGCCAGTTATAATGCAAGATGAGTGCATGAAATTAGGTACCATGCAAAGACCCTCCCATGGCTGTTGTGCACACAGTAGGTACTTAGACATGGTTTTTGGAAAATGAACTATAATTGTCCTTTGCTTTACAAACTGAGCATTTACTACGATTCTGAACACAAAGCATTCCTAAAGCAGCCTGTGAAAGGGCCAGCCCTCCTGGTGAACTCAGACCACCTTAATCCTTGGCATCACCTTCTTGCCACTGGCAAGCAGGTACACGGGGCCATCACAGGGTGTGCTTTGCCAGGCTTATGGACTATGCTGGGAAGTGCTAAGGGGCCTGACCAGGGTGCCAGTCAACAAGTATACTAAAGGGCAGCTGCCATGCCTGTCACCCCAGTGAACTGATTTACTTCCTGACTGCTATGACTAGGTTAAGTGTATTACTAAATATGACGAGCAATGCTGCACCTCTTTTCATACACGGATACAGTGATAAACTGCATGTGCTCCTTTTGGGAACATGTAAAAAGGTGTCAAAAATCCACAAGTACTAAAAAATTGGGAGTGGAAAAAGAACTAGTTCTCTTCAATATGGGATTTACTTATAAATAAGACAATCAGCTGCTGAGACTAGCTGAGATTGACTGAAATAAAAAAAACAGAAAAATAAGTGATTAGCAACATTTTTATTATTAATCACTTTATGTTGAACTTTAAGGCAGTCTACTACATGCACATTTCACAAAACCACAATACATAATTTTGGTTTAAATCAATTCATGAAATTGAGATCACATTTCTTAATCCACTTATCCTCCTACACACATGCACAGGGATGAGGTAGACTGGACGATACAGGGGCCTCTCAAAGATCTTTGATGGAATCAAGAAACTACAGATGTTTGTCAAGAGTTAAACTTTGCTTCAATCTCTAAAGAAAAATCCAATACTTCCTTTCTTGTGATCATTCTGAATAACAGTAAAGTAAAACACATGGGAAATCTCTGTATGGAGTCTTCTGTGGCAGGCTGGCCAAGCCAGAGCAACTGCTTCAAAGTTGGAACTCTCAGAGAGAGCAAGCAAAAAGAATGTAGTGGTCAGAAAAAAAAAAGACTACCAAACAACCACATGTCTTTCTTAAAAGTACAGGGGCTAGATCTCTGCATAAAAAGGACACTAAGCCCATTATCATTGTAAACACACACACAAGTCAGTCTCTCAAATCATATCTCCTTCTCTAAAAGTATACATAGATCTGTACAGAGCAAAATTTAAACAAGTTAGTAACATGTTCAAATAAATGTCCCCAGTGAAAACCCCAAGTCTTCCCAATTGTGTTGGCTTAGAACTATACACCCCCAGAAAAAGATGCTCTTACTCCACTGTAAGAAAGACCTTCTGATGAGGTGAACCCATTGTTAAGAAGGACCTTTTGATTAGGTTCCTTCAGCTAAGGTGTGGACCAGCTGAACCAGGGAGGGTCTTAAGCAGATTACTGAAGGCCCTAAAAGAAACATCGCAGAGAGAGAAAAAGACAGAGAGAGCAAGAGAGCAGCCAGAAGCTGGAAGTCAATGAAGTCAAGAAGCCAGGAGCAGCCACCATGAAGCTGTCACGTGACAGAAAAGCCAAGGGTCAAAGCCAGCCCCATAATGCCAAAGTCTTCTGGGAGAAAGCGTCCCGCTGATGATGACTTCACTTTAGATATCACCTAACCTCAAAACTGGGAGCCAACAAATCCCCATTGTTTAAGCCAGCTGATTGCATGGTGTTTGTCTTAGCAGCACAAAGCTAAAACATCAACTCATCCACCACCAACCAGCAACACAAACTGACAAATTTATGATCTATTATTCCCCCCCCCCCCCCAAAAAAAAACAAACCAAAGGCTAAGATATTGCTTAGTCATTTTCCTTGACCGCCTTTTAGCAAGAGCTATGGGCACAAACCTATCCACTGATACAAATTCATTCAATGACATGCACTGAAGGCCCACTCCACACGAGACACCACACTGCACAATTTAACGATAAAAAAGCAGGAGCACAATGCAGAGGTCAATGGAGTGATGGGGCAGACAGGGATCAATAATCACATAGGCATTACACAGAGCATCGTGACAAGGAAACATGGAGGAAAGAGGCAACTAGCTGCCCCAGGAAGGTGAGGAAAGATATCCCAAGGTGTACTAAGATTGTACTTAAAGGAAGAACCAGCTTAAAAGAAATTCAGACAAGTGGAACCATTGCATATAAGATGAGAAAAGGAAACCAAAAGACCAGCAGAACTATTATTTACATAAGTAGTTCTCCAGAACCTAGATTGAATAGGGTTATAAATAAAACAAAACAAACCTATGAGGGGAAAAAAAAAAAAAAAAACATCAACCACCACCCCCTTTCCTGCCATGCTCAGTATAAATTGGTAACCTCACATCTGAACCCTTCAGTTGCACTCACTTCACCGTATCCGAGGCTTTCTCTTGGGCATGTATGTTCACACTCTTGTGTATGGATGTTCGCACTTCAATGTGTACATTCAACAGCTAACCTTTCTATTTAATACTAAGTCTTGGGCTAAAAACTGGCACACAAGAGTATTATAACCCCTGTTTGTGAAAAGTTTATCTAACTAAAAGTAGATACAGAATGGGGGAAATAATGAGTTTAAAATTTAAGATGTCTCTTGAGAGATCAAAAGTCCACGGTAAATAAAGGTTAATTTCGGACTTAAACTTCAGAGCTCCGATTCCTCAATGCTTAATTGAAGATAATGACATCTATGCTGGTTTGAAACTGTTAATGTACTTCAGAAAGGCCGTGTTCTTTTCCCAGTTCAATCTTGTGGAGGCAGGCAGACTCTCTGTTTTTAATGGAGATGTGACCAATCTAATTGTGGGTGAGACCTTTTGATTAGGTGGTTTCCACGGAGATACCTCTCCACCATTCAAGGTGGGTCTTAATCCACATACTAGAATACTTTAAGAAGGAACCTTTGGAAGAAGCCCAGAGCTGACAGAGAAGTTCGGAGATGCAGAGGGAAAACGCCTCTGAGGAAGCTGTCTGAAACCAGGAGCCGGGAGAGAAAGCCAGCAGAGGTCAGCCACATGCCTTCCCATACGATAGAGAAATCCCAAACATCAACAGCCTGTTCTTCAGAGTCAAGGTATCTTTTCATGGATGCCTTAGTTTGGACATTTTTTGGGGCTTAGAACTGTAACTTGTAACTTAATGGATCCTTTTATAAAAGCCAACCCATTTCTGGTATATTAGATTCCAGCAGCTTTAGCAAACTAAAACAACATCTTTAATAACTTGAGGGCAAGAAAGCAAAGATCTTAGGGATAAAATAAAGAACAAATTCTCTTTGTGTGTTTTCAAATGGTATTTTGAACTTTTTTAGCTGTTATAAGTGTCAATCCAGAAAAAAGACTTCTCCAAGTGCCAATGCAATGGCTAATTAGGTTGGTTGATTATGTATTATTTATATATAAATTAATTATTTAAGTTCATAAAAATGTCAAATATAAACATAAAATAATTAATACATATATTTATAACCAACATAATCAAACAAACCTTTGACACTATGGACTCTTCTCTAAACATCCATTCTAAAAATACATCTCAGACACAGTAATCCTTCTGAGATCAGACTCCCTCTCAAGTCTGGTCAAAGTGTTCACTGCTGTTTTTACTATCTGTTATACCCCAAAAGGGTCACTTCTTTATCAAAAAGGAAGAAAATCAGCGTGTATCATTGGTATGCATGCGTAAGTACTGGATTGAGTGATGTGAACCCTCCAATAAGACAAGCATACTTTGAATTCACAGAGAGTTTCAGTTCCTCATAGAAAACCACCCTGGGCTCTGGAACCACTTGCACGTCCCATGCCAAGAAGTATCCTTGGCATTACTCCATTTCACACAAAATAATTTTTCTACAGTTGTAGCAGAAGAGAACTGCTTTTCCAGACCCCATGTTTTTTTGTGTGTCAGTGCTGCCAAGCTCACAAAGAGATGCCTACTGGGTCTGTCGATCACAGGCATGATGTCACAGCCCGGCTTCAGGGCAGGCTCATCAGCTGGCTACCTTTCCTTCCACGTGCCTGGAGAGACAGATGCTGAGGATGGTGTCCAGAGAAGCACTAGGACTAAGCCACCTTAATTAAGCCAATGGTTGAGGTTTTAAGTCAAGCATCAGTAGAAAACCTATCAGAAGTTTACTACTATTTCAGGGCTTCAATAGCACATAAGTTTTAGTGACCGGGATCTTTGTAAATTATACTGCTTCCTTTATTTTGGTGTTAAGGAAACAATACTGTTTAAGTAACCATAAATGTAAATTAGTGATTAGTGTTTACCTTTCAAAACCTTTTAAGCCAACTGGAAAAATCACTAAAAATAAAGAGCGTGTTCCGAACACTTCTGTTCAGATAATATCAGGAAGTCACTTAAACTGGTCTGTTCTGCAATTTACAATCTAAAGGCCACACTGCCCAGTGTATGGACAGAAGAGCAAACAACTACATCAATATAAGCACCACTTACAAGCTCAAAGGCAGAACAGCACTGTGAGGTGGTGACTGGAAAAAAAGTTAGATGGAAGTTTTATGTTTAAGACTAGAGGAGATCAAAGAATTTATCTGAATTATGAGAAATATTTCTAGAATAAACAAAAACTTCTGTTTAAGCTAAATGCAGAGAATATAGATAAATATACATGTTCAACTAGGGGTTCCTTGAGTAACTGGCAGCAATAAAAACATTCTTAAACCTTAAAAGTCTGGAAACACACCAAAAAGACAATCACTGTTATCTTAGATAGAAGGGACAAGTGGCAATGTATGAACTGCCCACTAGTTTCCAATTTTCTACATGAATCATTGCTTTTAATGTTAAAAGACAATTTCATCTTTCTAAAATAATTTTATGTATATATCTACATGTACATATGAAGCCAGAAGATACAAGTTAACATGTTAAAAGTTGTTAAATCAGAGTGATATTTTCCCATTTTTTCACTTACCTACAATTTCTTCCTAGGATGTGTCTCTTTCAATAAAAACAAAAACAAAAACAAAAACAAAAAAAACGACTCCAAGTCATTTAAAGTGCATCCCCCAACAGTTCTATCAAGTTGTAATTTTCATATGCCATAAAATTCATTGTACACATATTAAACTTTTGGGGGGAAGAAATAAATTTTAATTTTATTACCATCCAAATGAGCAGAGCTAATCAATAAAATTCAAAGGCCCCAAATACCTTTAACTTTTAAGCTAACATGAAGAGAGCAGTGAAGAAAACATTCACCATTTGTGATAGCCTCAGCTTTACCTGGAGAAGGATCATCTATGAACTTTTTTCCTTTATCAGAACCCAGGAGTGGGAGGACCACAGACATGGGGTCCAGGGGTGAAAAGGAAGACGCAAGGTCCCTGCATGTGACAATTCCAGTAATTCTTCTCTCAGGCCACAAGATGCACACAAAGAGAACCCACAGTCCAAGAGTACTCATCTTCCGTTTTCACCATCCCTACCAGTTAAGTAAGGAGAAACCAGCATTCTTCCACCCAACCTCCTAATGGAGAAATCAGAAACATTAAATTGGCGGTCATTAGTAACACAACAGGCTTAACTCGCTCTCCCTCACCCCTCTGCTGCCTAGCCACAGAATCATTATAAAATATTTTACGAAGAATTTTCACAAATTAGCAAGACTTGATGTTGGACTAGTCAAACCATCATAGAGTGCAACGTTGAATTAAAAAAAGGGTGAGGGGAAAAAGTTAGTAAAGGTTGTTTGAGCAATCTCATTCCAAATGTTTCAAATCATATAGAATAACCAGGTCCAAACAAACTGCTGTCTTTACCGAGACCAAGGAAGAAGTTGCTGCTTGGCCCTGTAGTTCTAAAATCTAATCTTGTCTATTCTAATCTCGTCTATCACCAATAGCCTTCCCTTTGAACAAAAACATCTATGCATCACTTTCCAAATAAACTGTTTTCTCCTTTTTCCTAAATAACTTAGAAATAAATAACCAGGGAGTCTCCCTTAGTTTTTGCCTCAGGGAGGGAAAAAATCCAGCATCTTGAATAAGTGAGCAAAAGTGAGAGAAGACTCAGTGTTGCCAAGTTCCAGGCACACTGAGGTTGCCATAAAGAACGCATCTACTCTTTCTTGTACAAACTCCTTCTCAGAAGAAACCATTGCCAAAGAATGTCCAAGGAGGATGAGTCATCATCAGGAGACACCACCAGAGCTGCTCTCTCAGAGCTGACCAAACCAAGACTTGCCCTTGGAAACAAGAACCAGGAGAAATTGCAGGATCTATAAGAAAATAAGAAGGGGCTTGCCTGGCATTTTGTTTGGGTACCTGGACCCTCCCTGCCTTAAGAGGAGTGGGCAGGGCAAAAAGCAATGTAGCAGGTCAGTAGAGAAGCTAAAAGGATGAGAACAGCACTGGCATGACTACTAAGGGCATGTCAAATAAGAATCCCCAACAGCACTGGGTAAAGTCTCTGCCAAAGACCCATAACAATGGAAAAATTCTATGAATGACAAAAGCATGAGGGAGTTCTGAAAGAAGTTCCTAAGTAATACTTTATTTCTAGTCACCAAAAGTTAGTAACAACACTCAACTCTTTCTCATGAATTCTGCAGTAAAAAAAAAAAAAAAAAAAAATTAAGTCAGAAAAATAGTTACTGGTTATGCCCAAAACATGAGAAATAAAGGTTTTCTCTGTATAAAGGATGGTGAACTCCTTCCACTCAAATAAGGAAGTAACTTAAGTCTCGACCTTCTAACCTAGCCCACATTCCCCCACAACAACATATGATGAAGATTCAACATACCCGCATCTGTGATTGGTCAAGTATGAGGCTTACTTGATTGGTCCCCTCTAAGGGCAGCTAAATACATAAATGAAGGATTCAACATAACTTTATCTGTGATTGGTTAAAAGCAAATGATTAATTATGATAAATAAGGTGTAGAAAACTCACTTTTTAATTGACTAGTTTCCGAGACTAGACTGTAACTCCTAAGTAGCCAGCCAATGGTGAACTGGGGCAGGGACTCCTTTGCGTTAGGGACAAAGATAAAAGGAGCTTTTGCGCTCCCATACTTTGCACTCGCTTGCCGCTTGTTCCTATGAGCGCCCTTTTTCATGAAAAAGAAAGAAAAGAGCTTCTGCTATACTGCATGAGCATCCGAAGAACTAACTTAAGCTGGTAACACTTGAGCTATTAACAATGAGTTGGTAACACTGCTCCATATACCTGCAACCTGCACCTCAGTTAAACAAAAAACAATTTTATCCATCAAAGGAGAAGTTCTGACACTAGATAAATTTCCTTCTATTTCTGTAGAAATTCAATCTGGTACCTACTATGTGCATATGTGTGAGCTCTCAGCACCCAAGAGGAGAGACGCTTTCATTGGGAAGCTGGTGGTTACCACAGAACACTAAAAGCAATGAGAACAAATGAACTATACTATAATGTAGCAACAGGGAGGAATCGCACAAGCATAATGCTAAGGAAAAAAAGCCAGACACTCAAGAGTACTGCATAGTTTCATTTAAATCAAGTACAAACACAGGTAAAAATAATCTAGGGTGTTAGAGATCAGGAGAGCGATTACCTTTGGAGGGAGGGAGTTAGTGGCTGGAAGGGGGCACAAGGGACCCTCTTGGAATGCTGGTAATGCTGTTTCTTGATCTAGGGGCTAATTACATGGGTGATGTATGTTCAGTTTGGGAAATTCACATATCATTTGTGCACTACTCTGTACGCACACTGTACTTCAATTAAAAACTCAAGGATATATAAAGTTAAGAAACAACTAGTGGGAACAGGACATAACGAGATACCTTTCAGCACACCTATAAGCAAGGCAAATAGACACAGCCATACTGAAGAAGCGGCTTCCAAGGCCACTCAGCTGTGTTGTCACTAACAACACAGGTGTGTTAAGGAGAGGAAACGTTGTGGGTGGAAAATAGCTCAGTGTCTGAGAATGTTTAGACATTAATTTAATAAATGAGAACAAAGGAGAACAAGGCATAGGGTCCCCATGCTGGGAGAAATGTCCCCACACTTCAGAGTACCAGGACACCATAATATCTTTCACATAACAAGATGACAGAAGGGTTTTAGAGACATGTTTCTATCTACTTGGTGTACATTTTGCATATAGCTGGAGAACCAATAAGCTTACAAAAACTACTTATAAAGAACTGGTTAAGTATAAGGGAAGGGGAGTTAGCAGGTATATTTCATTTACCTTAAACAATTTTTAAAAGGAGTTAAATAGGGCAGGCCATGGTGGCTCAGCAGGCAGAGTTCTCGCCTGCCATGCCAGAGACCCGGGTTTGATTCCCGCTGCCTGCCCATGCAAAACAAAAAAAAGCAGTTAAATAATTTTAATGATTCTAAAGATCATTTAAACCCTCTAATACATAATGAATGGTATATAATGCCCACAGTCACAGGACAACTGTGACTGTGTAAAAGAAAATAATTAAAATAAACAAACAAGAGCTCTGGGGCAGGATTATATCCATAACATAATTCGGGTTTTGGTAGGCCATGTTAAAGTACAGAGTTAAAATTCAAGGGTTATAATATGACCTGTGGTGCAGCCAGGAAGCTGCAAGGCTCTAAAGGGGACCACCAGGCAGAGAAACTGCTCTTCAGTGTCTGCTCAGTCACCAAAAGTCAGCTTTCTAAAGGGGGTTTCTGAGCTTGAGAGAGAGAGAGTCTAGCTTCTTACATCACTTGGGGCCATTTAAGGGTTAATGCTGCACCCAAGGTCTTGCATATCAACAGAGATGTGGAAGCGGAAAAATCAACCAGTCAACTAGCTGGCTTCTGTTTTACATCAATCCCACTAAAATGCTTAGTACAAAAGTAAGACTAATTAGAAGATAAGGATTCAGTCACTCGAGATTTCTCACCTTTCCTCTTCAGGATATGACAGAAATGGTGGTAGGTATGTCGATTTACAAGTGAACAATTAAAGCTTTTATTCTCTAAATTCATTCATTGTCATATAAACTTTTAAGGAACCATGTGTGTTCTTACTACAGGACACTGGCAAACTAATAAAACAAGCAATTCAAGGACTTTTATTATATGGGCAATTTAATTCAATTATGATTTTATACTCAAGGTCCCATGAAGAATTAAACAGGAAATAAGTTATTGGAACTAAATTCAGAAAAAAATATGGCTGGGGAGCTAAGGAGGTTCTTTTAAAAGAACTCACCATTTTAAAAGGCACAGCATATTTTAAATCTCTTCATTCCAACCGTGGTGCTTCACCATTTTACCACATTTCAAAGGCTATCTTAACTATATAATTAAAATATTATCACAAGTCTAAATTTTAGATAGTTTCATGAACACAATCTCTCTCTCTCACATACACACCATATGTAAATTCTTTGGGCCTTGGATTCTTCACATATGAAAAGGAAGGAAGGCCCTTTAACATGCTCTCCAGCACTCACACTATTCATTCAATTAACAAATAGTCATGAAATATCTTCTCTATGCCAAGCACTGAATTAGCACTTTAGATGATACATCACTGAAAAAAGAAAAGTAGGCAAAGAACCCTGTCATCATGGAATTTATTTTCTTCGTAGTAGGAGTAAAGTGGTGATTGAGTCAGGTGATAAACAGCAAGTACAATAAATAAGCAAGTTCTATACTGTGGTATGTGGCAAATGCTGTGGAAAAGGGAAACAAAGAAGGTGGTAAGGGCTTTAGGTACAGGAAGGTGGCATTCATGAAAAGGCACACAGTCAAGTAAAAGCATTCATGAAAAGGCACACAGCCAAGTAAAAGAGCAGAATTCCAGGCAGAGGGGACAAAAGACAACTGACAGGTCTCCAGATGGGAGCGCATGCTAGTTAGAGGAACAGAGAGCAGGCCTGTGTGGGTGGACTGAGGCTGAAAGACAAAGCAGCAGAGAAAGCACATGTCAGGGCACTATAAAAACCAGGGCTTCTACTTGAGCTAACTAAAAGTCAATGGTGGATTCTTATTTGGCTTTGGTTTCAAAAAGATCACTCTACTGGTGAACAAGCATTGCAAACACCATAGGGAATAGCTGGGGAACACCACATGTGGAAGCAAAAAGACATCTTAAGAGCCCAGTAACAATCTTGGAAGGTTTGGTGGCAAACGAAACCAAGGTAGTAATAGCAGAGACTGTGGTGAGAAGTTTTCACATTCATATGTGTGTTATTTCCTTAGATTCATTAAGTATGCTGAGTCTATATGTCAAGAAGAGACAAGAGTATAATGAACTCTCTGGTACCCCTAGTCTAGATTATACAGTTATTAATTAATGGCCAATCTACCACATTCACACTCCACTACCTGCCAAGATTACTTTGACAGAAACTGGACCGTTGTACCAACAGGATTTCCGGACAGGCTGTATGAGTGGTATGTAATAGGAAGAGAGGAGTCACAAACAACCTCAAAGCTTTTTTGGCTTGGGCAATTAGTGGGATACAGTTGCCACCAACTGAGAAAGGGAAAGACTAGGAACTCAAATAAGACATGTTGACTGTGAATTCTCAACAAAACATCAGTAGTGATGCTAAGTAGGAGGCGATATATAGAAACACTGAGTTCAGGAGAAAAGAGTGGTCTAAGACACAAATTTGGGGCTCATGAGCACTGGATGGTGATAAGTCACAGAACAAATGAAATCCCCAAGGGAGTAAGGGTCAGAACGAAGACCTATGACTGGGTCCTGGGGCCCTTGTCCATTAACAAGTCAAGGAAAAAGAAGCCAGCAAATGAGCCCGAAGGGGAGCAGTGGCACATCCTGAAAGCCAAGAAAAGAAAACCTATCCAGGAGGAGAGATGGAGCCACTCCATGAAATACCACTGGAAGGTCAAGTAAAATGAGAAATAGGATTCAAGAACTGGATTAATGAAAAGGACACCACTGGCCATCTTAATGAGAGCACTTCTGATGGGGTCTGTGTTTAGTTTGTTAATGGTGCACCTCTGGCCACAGAGCCAGAGACCTTTGGAGTGCAATACCAGAGATGGAATGGCTTTTAAAAAGGGAATTTATTAAGCTACAAGTTTACGGTTCTAAGGCCATAAAAATGTCCAAACTAAGGCAACCAGAAAGAGATACTATGCAGGTTTGAAAGGATTTATGTACCCTAGAAAAGCTATGCTAATCCAATCTTGTGGAGACAGCTGCTTTTTCTGATCCTGATTCAGCACCGCAGTTTGGAAACCTGATTAGATTATCTCCGCAGAGATGAGGCTCGCCCAATTTTGTGGATATTAACCTTGGATCAGAGAGAGAGATGACTCTACCCATTCCAGGTTGGTCTTGATTAGCTTACTGGAATTCTTTAAAAGAGGAAACATTTTGGAGAGAGTCCCTTTTTAGAGTCATGAGAACCACAGAGCCCATGCAGCCAGAGACCTCTGGAAAAAGACACGGCCCCTAGGGTAGCTTCATGAAACAAGAAGTCTGGAGAGAAAGCTAGCAAATGTGGTCACCATATCCACCATGCCTGCCATGTACCTTTCCACTTGAGACAGAAACCCTGAACTTCATCGGCCTTTGTTGTAGGTGACCTAATTTGGACATTTCTATAGCCTTGCTTTAATTTGGCATTTGCACAGTCTCAGAACCATAAACTAGCAACTTAATAAATTTCCCCTTTTAAAAGCCATTCCATTTCTTGTATATTGCATTCTAGCAGCCAGCAAACTAGAAAAGATACTTTGACTCAGGAAAGGCCAACCTGGGAAGGCACATGGTTGGCATCTACTGTTCCTTGTTCCTGGTTCCATTGCTTACAGCTTCTGATGTCAGTGGTTTCCTCTCTAAGCATCTGTGGGCCTTCACTTTTGCTCTTCCAGGATACAACTCTGGGTTCTGGCTTGCTAGGTATCTCACAAGAAGGCACATGGTAATGTCTGCTGGGCTCTGCATCTCCAAATGTCCATGTCTAGGCATCTGCTCTGTCAGCACTCCAAGCATCTTTAAATGTCTGCGTTTCTTTTGCTCTCCAAGCATCTCCAAATGTCTGCCTCTCTGTCGGCTGACAGGCAAATGAACTTTCTCCAAATGCCTCCCCCCCTTTAAAAGACTCTGGTAAAACAATTTCTTCCCCTGGGACCCATGGGGGAGGTGCCCATAGCTCGGGGAGTACTTGGGCCAGGTCCATACTGGAGGAAAATAATGAATGAACTCTCTGCCAGTTTGAAACTGTTGTGTACCCCAGGAAAGAAAGCTAGCAGACATCACCATATGTCTTCCCAGCTGACAGAGAAACCCTGCATGTCATCAGCCCTTTCTTGAGTCAAGGATTAATGACACTATCAATTGCATTAAAGGAGAGTTCTCCATGAAAATGGTACTTTTTCTAGAGTGATAAAGAACCTCTGAGCACTGGAATTTGGTGAAAGAATCATCATGCTCATCTTGCTGGGAGTGTAAACCCAGAGGAAGACAGTTGTCAGCTGAGCTCTTGACAGTGCAGCCACTGGAGTTAGTGAACTTGAAAGATGTAATTCTAGAATTCACTCAGGAGGACTGGGCCCTGCTGGATACGTCCCAGAGAAAGCTGTTCAGAGATGCGATGTTGAAGAACATCAGTCATCTGCTCCCAGTGGGATATCAGGTCTGTAAATCAGATGTAGCTTCAAAGTTGTTTCAAGGAGAGGAACTGTGGGAAGAAGGAACTGGATTGTTCCAAAGACAGAATTCAGGCAGGGAAAGTAATCTTAAAAAACAAGAAATGCTATCTGTGCATCATTATCTGCAGGAAAGACATATCTGTCACCATGCCATTAAATCAGAATTCTCCTACTCAAAACAATGGCATTATATGTAGTGAATTGCCAGAAGATTATACTCACAGTTTCAGAGTGACTCAACATGTATTGACTCACAAGAGAAGGAAATCTTAGTTCAGCAATATATTTGGAAAAGCCCTCAATGACCAATCACCTTTTAATCAACAAAACCATTTTTACAATAGAAGTAAGTCATATGAATGTCACCCAATTGTGAAATCCATTGTTCAAAACTCCGGCCATACACATTACAATGGAACGCACATTGCAGAGAAAGCCCGTGAATATCATCTATGTGGGGAAGTCGTTACTAAATATCCTGAACTGAGACAACATGAGAGAACGCACACTGAACGCCACATGAATGCCATCTATGTGGGAAAGCCTTCAGTTTTTGTTCTCAGAGCACCTAAGGGAAGTCACACTGGAGAGAAACCATGAATGTCATCTACGTGGGAAAGTCTTCACCCATTATTCTACCCTTAGACAACACGAGGACGCTCACACTGGAGAGAAACCTTATAAATGTCGTTGACGTCAGAAAGTCTTTACCCGTTATTCTAACCTTAGAAAACAGAAGTGAACTCACACGGTAGTGGAGCCTTAGGAATGCCATCTATGTGGGAAAGCATTTACTCAACGTTTCAACCAGAGACAACAAGTAAGTGCCTTCCTCTGTAGAATTCAACCTTGGCTAAATGACAGTCAGTCTTCAAAGTTCCCAGGTAAAGGAGCTCATGCACAAAGATCAAATCTAAACATAGTACTGCTTCCACAGCATCACAAAATCATTATAACACTGCATACAGAGCAGCCATTCATATAATATTCTACTACTTCCTTAATCAAATTCAAACTTAGTATCACAACTTTGACTGATATAGATTTAGAATTTATTCTCTACAATGGGATTTAATCTTGTTCTTCCTTAATGGCATGTTATTGACACAGTAATTTAAAATATGTTGAATTATTGAATGTATGGATTTTTTAATATAAAATTTTAATAACAATGTAAAGAACTGCTGGTCTGCTCAAACTCCTAATAGTTATAGGTTCACGACTATTACCTTTTAGCACAAAACACACCAGTGTAAGTTTCCTCAAAACAGAAACACTCCCACAGGTAACCACACAAATAGTTTCATATTATGATACAACCCACAGGTTTCCAAATTTTACCAATTTCGATGGTGGGAAAATGTTTCCTTGTCCATTTACAAATATAAAACGTTCTTTCATGAACTAGATAGAACACATGTACATGACTTATAAGGAGTTAATAATAGAGTGGTATGTGGGACAAATGAACCTATTGCAAACTATGGGCTATAGTTAACAGTAATATTTTAATATTCTATCATCAACAGTAATAAATGTAGCACACCAGTGCTAACAGTCAATAAGTGGAAATAAGGGCTATGAAAAAAATATTTTTTTGATTAATGAAAAGTGTTCTAAAATTGATTGCAGAGATGAATGGACAACTATTCTGTGTTACTCTGAACCATTCATCCTATGCTTGAGATGATTGTGTGTTGTGTTAATGTATCTCAATAAGCATGCTAATCATTAAAAAAAAAAAGACTTTGGTAAACTAATCAAAACCCATCTTGAATGTGTGGAGTCGCATCTCCAACTAATCAAAAGGCCACACTCACAGCTGGGTGTGGCACATCTCCATGTAAACAATCCAATCAAAGCCCCCCCCCCCCCCCCCACAATACTGAATCAGGATTAAAATAAATAAGCTGCCCCACAAGACTGAATCAGAACAAAGGACACGGCTTTTCTGGGGTACATAATAGCTTCAAACCAGCACAGGGTCACAGGGGCAAACCCTGACTGGAGAAGAGGATTTAAGAGAGGATGGGAAGAAAGGACCAGGGACAGAAAATACAAAAAAAGTTTTTTTCAAGGAGTTTTGCTGCAAAGAGGAACAAAACAACAGGGCAGAAATTAGAAGGAGGATAGGGTAAAGTGAAGTTTTGCTTGCTTTCTAAAACTTAAGAAAAAGGAAGGGGGAAAGGAGGATAAAGCAAATGAAGTAAAATGCTAACATTTGGGGAGTCTGGGTAAAGGGAAAATTCTTTGTATTTTTCTTGTGATTTTTTTGCAAGCATGAAACCTTGTTTTTTTAAATTATAAAATTTTCTCTCTCTTCTATGTTCCTTATGGTCACTCAGCATACTATATTACTTCTGTAAATGTCCTTCTTGTGTACTGCAAAGACTGCAAAATTCACGAGTAAACAAATACTGACAACACCTGGCACGTGTATTCACGCTCAAATATCAGGTGAATTAACACTCTGCTCTGGCCAATAAAAGGGCCATGTTGCCTACTGAGAAAAGAACTGCAATGTTCTTCAAATTTCTTTACTTGCTTTCTTAAGAAAATAGACTATAAATTGCCAAGTCAAAAATTGTTATTTTCCTTTCTGAACATACATTATATTGCAAAAACCTCCTCACTGTTTACTGGTCAAAAACTAAGGAACACGCTAAAAATGTTTTCAAAATGCCTTAAAGTTACTTCTACCCAACACTCCATTGGGTTCCCTTTGCTATAGCGTTCACACACAAAGGAGTAAACCCTGTAACAGGGGCTTCAAATTTACCTGCCTCTCTCTGCTACTCAAGCACATACATATAAAGCATCCGCACAGGCCTGAGACCACTATCCTTTGAAAGGCCTGCCTGCAAAATGTCCCTTAGCTGGTGAATAGGAACTTCAGTTTGGGGAGGGTTTTTACCATTTTCCACACTGATAACAGTGACTCCACTGCCTGAAGTGTTTGTGAAAACAGTATGGTCTATGCAGAACACCTGCTTTATGCTGGAGTCTAGAATTTCGGAACATATCAGGCAGAGGGTGCTTAGTGACCATACCCAAGTAAAAACTCTGGGCACTGAGTCTCTACTGAGCTTCCCTGGCAGACAACAGTTCACACATGCTGTAACTAGTTGCTGGAGGAATTACGTGTGTCCTGTGCAATTCCACTGCTAGAGGACTCTGAGAAGTTTGTACCTACTTTCCTTCAGACTTTACCTATGTTTTTGTCTTTGCTGATTGTACTTTGTATCCTTTTCCTTATAAGGAATCATTATGGTTAGTACAACTCTATGCTGAGTCCTGTGGGAGGTCCTAGCAAATCATTAAACCTGAGGTGGTACTGGGGACCTAAAAGACAACATCCTTTTCAATCAGTATACTGGGAATGGAAGCAAGAAGGAAGGTGGCAAGGTAAAAAATACTGAGAGTTTAAAATACTGAGAGTTTATAGCTCTCTTACTCCTCCCCCTCCAACTCCTCCCCCAAAGAAAATCACACATGGAATTCAGGGGATGGGGATGATGAAAGGACAATGTCCATATTCAAAATGACATAAATGCAAAGATGCCAATGGGTGATGCTTACTGCTAATAACGCAAGGCAAACTGCTTACAGTAAAATAATTTGAAATGGCAATTTAAAATGGCTTCATTCAAAATGTATATATATTTTTATTGGGCAATTCTAATTCAACTATTTACTTCACTTAGAAAAATGCTTTTCATACATGAAGTGATGGAATTAAACTAAGAAATTATAAAAGGAGGGGGGGGCCAAGATGGTAACATAGGGAGGTATGGAATTAAGTTCGGCCTCTAGGCCAGCCAGTAAATATCCAGCATCTGTCTGAAACAATTGTTTGGGGAACTTTTGTGACAGGATATACATTGTACACCAGTCTGAAAATGGTAACTGTAAACAAAATCTCCCCAATCAGGGAGACTGGTGCCCCTCCCCCACTGGCATGGCCAGCTGTTTTGGAGAAAAAGAAGCAGTCTCTACTAGGAGCAAGGAAAGGAGAAATCAAACAACTTCCAACTTTGGATTTAGTTAACAAATTTGGACTGCTAAATACAAGCTTTGAGCACAGATAAACCTGGAGCAAGCAGGACAGGAACCCTGAGGTCTCTCCTAACAGAGAAGATGTGGGCTGACATTAAAAGAAAAACAAACAAAAAGAGGCTTTTGGAGTCAGCTGAGGTCAGAATACTGGAAAAGCGCTGTGTCCCCAGGAAGAGAGCACAAAGAACCAGATACCAACCCTGACTCTCGACTGGTGAATCTTGGAGGGTATAGCGCTGAGAACAGGCTCTGAAATGGATTTTTTTTAACACCTTTTTCTGTAACAGCCCATTAAACAAAGCCTCGGGCATTTTCAATTGTTAGCATGCAAAGGCAGAGTTAAATATGCCTTAGAGACAAGTAACTGGGCAGGTGAAGGAGATAATTTCCTAAAAAGATGTATCTTCCCCAAGAAAAGGGGGTCAAGGGCCAGCACAAGTGGCAGCTCTCATTCAGATAATTCAGATCCCAGGGGCTGGAAAACAGAAACAGCTCAAGCCCACCTTCTACCTCAGCCTATGCCTCAAAGACACTCCTGGCAGGGAAAGGGTCTGCTGAGTATTAAAGGCTTTGCACCAATTTACCTGCACACAATTTAGTGTGGCGCTGCGGGCTGACAAGTGCCACCTGCTGGCCAGGATAGGAAAAGCACAGAGTCTAGAGGCTCCACGAGAAATGTCTGTCAACCTACTTTCTGTCACGCTCAGGGAAACTTGATACAATTACATCCTCTTCCTGAGCCTGTCTTATCTGGGAACATTTGGGGTCAATCCTAAATGGCAGGGAAAGAACCAGAAAAACAAGAGTTGAATAATTCTGATCAGTGTAACAGGAGCTGTGCTAGAGGTCTCAGAATAAATTAAACTGAATGTTAAAGAACAGAAAGAGAACAAAGCTAACCAACTGCCAACTCACAAGAAAACCTTAGATAAAAGAGACAAAACAATTCTAGAATAAACTAATCAAGGAAATAAGATGCACAGACATGGGCAAAAAAAATCACAAGTCACATTTAGAAGAAGATACGGCCCAAAGGAACAAATCAGTATTTTAAACAAGATACAGGGGTTGAAACACCTAATTAAAGATGTTCAGACAAATCACCTAAATGAAATAAAAAATCAAATCAACATGGTAAATGAAAATATGGTAAAAGAGATGAAGGATTTAAAGAAGACACTGTGTGACCATACTGAAGGAACTTAAAAGCTTAAAAAGCAAATGGCAGGACTTACGGAAATGAAAGGCCCAAGAGATGAAAAACACAAATGGAGATGTACAACAGCAGTTTGAAGAGACAGAAGAAGACATTAGTGAACTAGAGAACAGGATATTCTGAAATTCCATGCAGAAAAGAACAGGCAGGGGAAAGAATGGAAAAATATGGGCAGAGTTTCAGACAACTGATGATAATATGAACCACACGTGTTATGGGTGCCCGAAATGGAGAAGAGAAAAAAGGTAAAAAGAATAATGGAGGAAATAATCACTGAAAATTTCCCAACTCTTATGAAAGATATAAAATTACAGATTCAAGAAGCACAGCATACCCCAAACAGAATACAGCCAAATAGACCTCCCCCAAGACTCTTACTGATCAGACTGTTAGATGTCAAAGACAAAGGGAGAATTCTGAAGGCAGTAAGAGAAAAGCGATCCATCCCGTACAAGGGAAGCTCAGTAAGATTATGTGGGGATTTCACAGCAGAAACCATGGTGGCAGTGGTGATATATACAAGATACAAAAAGAGAAAAACTGCCAAACAACAATTCTATATCCAGTAAAACTGTCTTTCAAAAATGAGGGAGAGGGTAGTATAATGGTGGCTCAGTGACAGAACTCTCACCAGCCATCAGAGACCTAGATTCAATTCCCGGAGACCGCCTATGCCAAAAAAAAAAAAAAAAAAGAGGAAGAGTTTTAAATAGTTTCAGACAGACAATGAGAGAGTTTGTAAATAAGAGACCTGCTCTACAAGAAACACCAGAAGGAGCACTACATGCAGATAGGAAAAGACAGGAGAAAGCAGTGTGGAGAAGAGTGTAGAAATGAAGATTATCAGTAAGGGTAAAAAGAAAGAAAGAAAGAAAAAAGATGACATACAAAAGACAAAATGACAGAAGAAAGTACTGCCTTAATAGAAATAACATTAAATGTTAATGGATTAAGCTCTTCAATCAAAAGACAGACTAGGAGAATGCATTAAAAAACAGGACCTATCTGTATGCTGTCTACAGGAGACTCACTTTAGACCCAAGGACAAAAATAGGTTGAAAGTGAAAGAGGAAGGCTAGGGGCATGTATGACACCCAAAAGGAAAGATAAAGGAAAAAAACTGGACCTGTGCAACCTAATGAAACCTCGAGTGGACAATGATGGTGATGAAATGTACAAATATAAGAAAGTTTTTACATGAGGGAGAACAAATGAATGCCAATGTTGCATGGTGTTAAAAATGGGATGGTATGTGGAAAAAAAATAAAATCAATATGAACTAGGATCTATAGTTAACAGTAACATTCTAATATGCCTCCATTAATTTTAACAAAGGCAATATATGAATGTTAAATATAAATAAGAGGGGAGATAAAAAGGAAGGGTAAGGGGTAAGGGATTCCTGGAGAATTGGTGATATTCTCACAAGCATTTGATATTCTCACAAGCATAAGGACTCTCAATTTAATAAACCAAGCCCTTGGTCATTTCATACAGCTTTCCCTTATGAAACTTCTTCCTGTAAAAAAGAAGAAGCTAAGCTTACTTATAATTATGCCCAAGAATCATCCCCATCCCCACTCCAGAACCTCTCTCTCTAAGCTGCCTGGGCAATAAACTTACTACCCTCCCCTCTATGTGGGACATGACATCCAGGAATGAGCCTGGCCCTGGCATTTGTGGGATTGAGAAAGTCTTCTTGACCTAAAAGGGGGAAAGAAATGAAACTAAATAAAGTTTCAGTGACTAACAGATTTCAAATAGTCAAGAATATAGATATTCTGTTTTAGTTTCAAATGTATTAGAATAGCTAGAAGGAAATACCTGAAATTGTTTAACTGTACTCCAGGAGCCTTGATTCTTGATAATGACTGTATAACTATATAGCCTTTATGGTGTGTGACTGTGATGGTGAAAACCTTGTGACTGGCACTCCTTTTATCCACTGTATGGACAGATCAGTGAGAAAATAAAAACAAAAGTAAATAAATAATGGAGGTGGTTGGGTAAGGGGTTGGGGATGTTTGGATGTTTTTAGTTTTTTTCTTTAGAATAATAAAAATGTTCTAAAGTTGACTGTGGTAATGTATGCACAACTATATAATGATACCTTGCGCCACTGGTTGTTTACTTTGGATGATTCTATGGTATGTGAATATATCATAACAAAATTGTATTTAAAAAATAAAATAAAATTATGCAGCCATACCTGCATGAAGAGTGCTCACCTACAATTACAAAGACAGTCTTTTCACAGCAAGTTTTATTTTACGAAGAGATGAAGAAAAGATCCTCCTAGAGTATAATTAATCTTTCTTTTCCATTCCAGAAGCAAGAATAGCATCTATTCTGTAGGCCTTTTATTCAGCCAAATACAGACCATAAATCAGGATAGGAAAAGCACAGACCATAAATCAGGTACTGAATTTTAGTTAAATATTGCCGTAATAGCAACACAACAGTTCTGTGGCTGTCCAGGGAAGTCTGTGAAGGAGAGGGGCGAGGAAGCCTCTATCCTGCGCAGTTTTCAGCTGCAGTGCCAAGCCCTCGGAGGACAACAGTGGACATGAGGGAAGGTGACTCCACCACCAGAGATGCAGCTATTGGAAGACCAAGTTTAGATATCTCACAGTCTTAGTTCCTCAGGAATTTGGCCAAGAAAACAGTTCTGTGTTTGCATTCAGGTTCTACGTGGTCAGGGAGCTCATAGAGAAAGCCCTAGACAGAAGAACTGACCAATGGAATTGAGTCAAAAGTGCAGAAATGGACACCAAATCTAGGGGCAACTGATGTTTGACAAGGCCCCCAAATCTTCTGAACTGAGACAAAATAGTCTTTTCACTAACTGGGCATGGAAGAACTGGCTATCAACAGCCAAGAGAATGAAAGAGGACCTCTATCTTACACTCTACACAAAAATTAATTCAAAGTGGATCAAATACCTAAATATAAGAACTAGCACCATAAAGCTTCTAGAAGAAAATGTACAGAAACATCTTCAAGAACTAGTAATAGGAGGTAGCTTCCTAAACTTTATACCCAAAACACAAGCAACAAAAGAAAAAATAGATGAATGGAAACTCCTCAAAATCAAATGCTTCTGCATTTGAAGAGGCAACCAACTTAATGGGAGAAAATATTTGGAAATCACATATTGGACAAAGGGTTGATTTCCTGTATATACAAAGAAATCATATAACTCAACCAATTATAAAATGGGCTAAAGATATGCCTGGGCATTTTTCTGAAATTACAGACGGCTCAAAATTACAGGTGGCTCAAAAGCACAAGAAGAGATCCTCATTTTCACTGGCAATAAGGGAAATGCAGATCAAGACTACAAGGAGATACCACCTCATACCTACAAGAATAGCTGCTACTAAACAAACAGAAAACTACAACTGCTGGAGAGGATGTGGAGAAACTGGGACACTTATGCACTGCTTCCGGGAATGTCTAATTGTGCAGCCACAATGGAAGACTGTTTAGTGGTTCCTGTAGGAAACTAAGTATCGAGTTGTGACCCAGCAATAGCACTACCTGGTAAATACCCAGAAGAGCTGAAGGGAAGGACACAAACAGACATTTGCACACCAATGTGCACAGCAGCATTATTCACAATTGCCAAAAGATGGAAACAAACCAAATGCCCATCAACAGATGAGTGGATCAACAAAATGTGGTATATATATATGATGGAATATCATGCAGCAGAAAGACAAAATGATGTCCTGAAGCACATGACAAGATGGACGAGCCTTGAGGACATAATGCTGAGTGAAGTTAGCCAGACACAAAAGGACAGATACTGTATGATCCCACTTTTATGAGCAGCATAAAGATATAATCAGAGACTTATAATACAGAATATAAGGGACTTAGAGATACACAGAAACTAGAGAGGGATGAACTGTTAGCTAATGACGCTGAACTCCAATGTAAGGGAATAGACAGGAGTGAAGGTGGTTCTCTAGTGGGTTTATAAGTAATTATTACCATACTGAAGATGAACAAGATTGAAAGGGGTTGAACAGACCTACATGTCTCACTGATTAATACAAGAAATATGAATTAGCTCTCACAAGAATTACTTCAAAGATATGTTTCTTTTATAGAGAATGTTTAAGTCCAGGATCCGGGGGAAGACTGCTATTGCATAGTATGTGCTATGTTCAAAAAGAAACCATCAGCACTACCACAGTGACAGCAGACACAAACATGGGGGGAGGGACAAGAGTTAAGAGGAGGTTTAGATTTCCTATTTGGTGAGGGCATGTTTATTGGTTTTCTTTCTCTTGGGAACAATGAAATTTTCTAAAATTGAGAATATTGATGGACTGTGGTCTTTGGACCCTCTACATGATGGCTGATGAATGCAGGTGGCTGAAGGATGCACTGACGGAGAAGAAGACTGGCGAATGATGTTGTATACTTACGAACGAAGGTTGTGCTGCTGCAAAAGAAACAATGTCGTGAGGCATGCAGTGATGTGAATGAACACGTGGGACATTTGGTGAGACAAAATAAGCCAGAAGAAAAAGAACAAGAACGGTATGGTCACCTTTAGAAAATGCTTATAAGAAAACAAGGGCCTAAGATTGTAGGCTTGTAGAACAGACACATTTAAGTCCATAGTGGTGATTATTATTTCTGGATTTTGAGAGGCTGTTTTACATATGTAACTTGACATTTAGAGATAAGAATGAAGCTGAACAGGTTGGGGTTAAAGTAATTCAGAACACAGACAAGGAAGACAGTGTCTATATTTTAGAATCACACATACTCTTAGAGACCAATGGAAGAAAGGTTTATTTGGTCTGGAACTGAAATTTTCTGTAGTGCATAGTCTAATTCAACCAATTTGTATAGGTCATTTAAACAAGTGAAACACAGGGAGCATAGAATAAGAAAGAGGTCCTTTAATCCTGTATAGAGTATTGTAATGCCTGGACACATCCTAGAGTATATTAAGCAGATAATCAAAAAGTATCGGCAAAGTCCCCTGAACGATGGGTGAAAAACATGGAAGCATTAAACCTTACCATCAGGGAATCCCCTGATACTGTGTTAAACTTCAGGGACACCCAAATCAATAGGCCATGCCTTCGATCTTTACTCTTGTGAAACATACGTAGGTAGAGAGAAGCTTAGACTACCTATAGGCATGCCTAAGAGTTACTTCTGGAGGACCTCTTTTGTTGCTCAGAGTCTGGCCTCAGTCTCTCTAAGCCCAACTCTGCAAGTGAAATCATTGCCCTTCCCCTACGTGGGACATAACATCCAGGGGTGAAAGTCTCCCTGACGACATGGGAAATGACTCTCAGGGATGAGTCCAGCCCTGGCACCATGGGACCAACAATTCCATCTTGTCCAAAAGGGGGGAAAGAAGTGTAACTAATAAAATATCAGTGACAGAGAGAGTTCAAACAGAGTCGAGAGGCTACTCTGGAGGTTGCTCTTACACAAGCTTCAGGTAGACCTTGCTACCTGTCATAACTTGCCAACCCCCAACCAGACCATTCCAGCCAATCCTAAATAACACCTAAGGCAATATATAAGATTCCACAAGGGTTCCATGTACCAGAGTAACTTTCCAGAAACCTACAACCTCCAGATGGGTCCCTGGTTCAGATAAGTCCTCAAACCTAGCCTACCCTCTCCAAAACATCAGATAGTTTCATCTCCCTATTCCATATTAATGAGAGGCTCTTCCAATATAAAGATTTAGAATCACAATAGCCCACACACCCCTAAAGAGAGGGATGGAAAGATCAAAGGTGATGGTGGACTTATACAAAGAAGATAGTATTTAACAAATGAATATGAATGCTGAATCATTAAACTGATATTTCTTTTAGTCTCCAGTATTTTAGAGCAGCAAGAAGAAAAACCTAAAATTGTGAAATTATAACCCATGTCAAACTCTGAAATATGTTCCACAACTAATTGTGATGCTGTGCTTTGGAATTTATAGCTTTTTTGTCCATATGTTATTTTTCACAAAAAATGAAGGACAAAAAAACACCAATTATGATGATAAAAAGTATATTTAGGCCTTTGTAGCCTCCTATATTCTGGAACTCCTAGAAGGGAAAATATGAGAGGACTGTACGGTAGCCTATGACAAAGTCTGGGATCTGTTCTGTAACTACTTGTTAAAGAGTGCTCTGAAAACTACTGCCTTTTTATTTCTTTGCTTTGTGCATGTTATACAACACAATAAAAAATGTTAAAAAAAAGAAATAAACTCAATATTATTAACTTTAGTGAAGTATGAACTAAAACCACGATAAGATATCATTACAGAACTATTAGAACAGCTGAAATAAAAAATACTGGCAGCACTGCCAAGTCCTGACTAGGATGCAGAGTAACTGGAACTTTCATACATTGCTGGTAGGAAGCAAAATAATACAACTGTGGGGAAGATATTCTGTGCTACGCCATACGACTTGTCATAGGACCCAGCAATCCCCTAGTTATTTACTCTAGAGAATTAAAAATGTATTCATTCAAAAACCTGAAGAATAAATGTTCATTATAGCTTTCTTTATAACAACCAAGGACTGAGTTAAAAATGGATAAATGGATAAACATGAAATACTACTCCGCAATAAAAAGAAACAAAACTACTGATACTTGCAACAATTTGGATTAATCTTAAAGGTATTATGCTGAGTGGAAGAGGGTCCCAAAAGGTTACATAACTTTTTAAAATAATTGCTTTTCTCTTTCTTTGCTTTGTATACATGTTATATTTTACAATAAAAATGTTTTAAAAAATATATGACAGACTGTGGCTACAAAAAAGGACATCGAGAGGCACACAAGGAACTGAATAAACTTTGAGGACAATGTGTAGTGCAAAATAAGCCAGAAACAAAAGAACAAATATTATATGGTCTCTTTTAGAAAATTATTTATGAGAAAATTGGGACCTAGATTGTAAGCTCCTATAGAAATCACATTTAGTCTGGAGCTGTAAATGTATTCCTGGATTCTGAGATGCTATACTGTATATGTATAACCTGGTACTTCCCTGGAACTGTGGATCCCTGTGTGACACCTGAGACTCAGAGTTGGAGTTCTGCAGTTCTGTAAGTCAAAACCGCTACATACAACAACTGATAAAGAAACCGAAAAAGAGATCAAGCTTCAATTGGAGATAAGAACAAAGGAGATCTGATTGGGACTAAGGTAAATCAGAATACAGGGCAAAGAATGATAGTCTGTATTACAGAGTTCACCTACGGTATGAGATCAAAGGCAGTCCAAAGAAAGGGAGAGGTTATTTTGTCCAAAACCTAAATTTTCTGAAACACAAAATCTAAATCAACCTGCCTGCATAGCTCATTTAAACAACCCACACACATGGAGTCCAGAGGGCTTGCATTTTGTATAGTGTAATGTTATACCCAGATACATCCCAGGTATGCTGGGCAAATAATTTAAAAGTTTGACAAATCCCTTGAGGGACTGAAGGGAAAAAAGAGGGGGAAGGGTGTACAGATGGTTCAGTGACAGAATGCTTGCTTCCATGCGGGAGACCTGGGTTCGATTCCTAGACCGTGCACTGCACCCCCCCCCCAACAAACAATACACACAGACACACACACACACACACACACACACACACACACAGACACACACATATATTTAAAGGGGGCAGCGGGTGTTGAATTACAGTTAAAGTATATGGATGTTCTTTTGTATTACTACTGATATCATTGCATCTTTTTACTATTATTTTTGCAAATTTTCTGTAAGTATAACATTATTTCTAAATGAAAAGAGTTTTTTTTTTAAGTTGGGGGAAATTATTGAAATGAAAATGTAAAAATTAGTTCTCAGAGACAAAACTTGCTCAAGGGGTTTATGAACCTAAATTGAGAATCACTAATTGAAGCTTATTCATCTTTTCACCTTCTAGAGAGTTAACAAAAAAAAACCAGAATAACCCAAAATTGCAATAAACAAACTATCAGGACCCTACATACAAAAGCTGTAATAAAAGTTTAACATGAAGACACAGGATTGAACTGAAGGGGCTGTCAAAAATCCAAACTACCAGTTCAAACATCCCTCAATGTGGCGCTGGTGGGATGTGAGTAAATTCTGTGTACTGTTCCAATGTCAATTTCCGGGCTGTGATATTTACTAGTGTAACAGAAAATGCTGTCATTGGGAAAAAGTGGTTGAAGGTCCAAGGGAACCCTGTATTTTTTTTTTCTTTTCTTTTGGGCAACCACTTCCCAAGGAAGCACTGGCAGAGTGCACAGCCACGTGACTGCAAACCTTGGTGTGAAGGTGTCATTAACCATCTCAGTAACAGAAACAATGCTTCGTAAGTCAAATTTAACTATTTTATTTAAATTGTAATAAGATGAAATTTGCTGCTCCTTCATCACCCTTTAAAATAATTGTTTTTTAAATATTCCACTAGAAAGCATCTGATTTTTCTCTTTTTACACTTAGTTATACACCAAGATAGGGTCACTATAATGTAACTGAATTGTCCATATCAAAATATGTTATAAGAATGTTTAGCCCAATGTGCCCAACAATGGATTTTTTTTTTTTTTTTAATAAAGGCTCCCTTATTCTGGAACAGGGAAAACAGAGCATTCACCTTATAAAATGTTACATCTTAAAATATCTGTATAAAACTCTATGAAGTGTCCAATAAGGCTACAATGTTCTCTAATTCTTACAAACACCAAGGAATACACAGACATTATGAAACTGAAGATGCAAAGTGGAAAAAACTATATTATCAGAGACCTCTCTCACACTCAACTGTGTATCTGAGATAGGTTTAGCCACTGTCTCTCTCCACAGACCTCAGATTTGGGGAAACTGGTTTGATTTAAGAGATAGTTCAATCTCTAGGGCCCCTATGAAATATGATGTTGAATCCTATTCATAATTGGACAGGTCAGAAGTAATTATGAGAGCACATTGTAAAATTTCAGATAAATACGATTTAAAATAAGACAAATTCAGTTCATTATAATCTATGGTTATTTAAAAAAGATTTAAATATGGACTCACATCTATGTATATACATACACATACACAAATGTAGATATACACATACTTCTGTCTGGATTAAGTTCTCCTTTTTCCCATCTAAAGCTGCATGGTAAATTTTCATGAAATCATTTCAAAAACTATTTTTTACTACTAAATTTTGCCAACAATCTGCTCAGCATTCTAGCAGATGTTCCTGTTTTCAAACCTCTGGGAACTTCACTGGATCTGTTTTCTATCCCCATGTTAAAAATAAAAGAAATGGCACAAATGTGGCCTAATACCCTAGAGACACTTTCCCCACCCCAAAACCCTCAATCTCCCTATTCAGGGGATCTTCATGAGTCCTTCTCAGATCTTTTCTTTTCCACTAGAGAAGGTGTTTCCAATTATGGTCCATTATGTTGCCAAGGATGACATCACTCTGTGTTTTTAAAAAAAGAAATGCTACTGATATTTTGTAACTTGGGGACCATCTGCAATAATCCAAATCAACTAGTTTCTTGGTCCTTATGAACCCATAATGTCACAGGAGGGCAACTTATTCAAATAATTCGCTTCTCCAAACAGAACAATACTCTTACTAAGGGCAGATCCTTGGGGTTTTTTTTGTTGTTGTTCTTACTGATTTATTTAAAAATACATATGATCCCACCTTACCTCAGTAACATCCATAACTTTGATGGCTGCCAGTTGACCAGTTTTAACATGTCGACCCTGAAAAAGAGAGAAAAGAAAAGTCAACTGGCACCAAGGAGAACAGAACAGCTGAAGTTTCCAACAGATCATGTCTCTTCTATGCCTTTTTCATATTAGCAAAAGTGATGATGAAAGAGTACCGTGCCCTCTAACAGAATAACATGGCTTGTAATTCCAATGAAACACACATATAATAAACAGGACAATTAGTAGAATAAACGACTTTTGACTAGGCATCAATCCCCTCTTTCTTTTGTGCATTTAATTTACCTATTATTGTCTTTCAATACAAGCAACTTAAATAATTTTTCCTTCTTAACATTATACACGAAGAAAATTAACCTCCCCCAAAGCCTCTGGATATTTATTTTTGTCAAAAATAGGCCATAGTAATCCCATCACCTCTTCCCTTCCCCAACTACTAACACCATTACATGATTTTACAGGAGGTATAGTTCTTCTTTGAAGGTATCTTGCCTTCTCAATGCAGGGAGAGTCAAGAATAATTATTCAGGAAAAAAGGGTATACAGAGAAATGGGATATGGGGTGGGATAATAGCTTTCCCACTGCTACATCATAATTCCTCACATAAGACCTAAAATTCTTTAATCCAATTAAAACTGCAAGCATTTCAAACAAATTTCATGCCATGCTCCTCTAATTACTGTCAGCCTTGTTCCACTTCACTCGCTCCACTGCCCTGCTGGTCATTCTCAGACCAGTAACAAACAGCCATCCAGATAGCCTCAGCTTGATCTACTTAAGGACTTTATGGGAAATAGTCCTTCTGCAGTATATGTAAAACAGAAAGAACATTCTCATATTTTCCAAGAGCCTCACTCTTACCTTCTCACAATAAACAAGAGTTGTGAACTTCAAAACTTCAAACTTCAGGAAAGCTATCCTTTTATTCTGGAGAGCTAATTCAAGAACTCAAGTTATAACTTAGACAAAACTCCAGGAAAATGAAGCCAAATGACAACTATGTCTCAATTTTATGTGGGGGGATGAGACAGAAACCAGCAGTGGCCTTGCAGTTCACCAGCAGGGACTGCGTGACTACTACTGTAAACCTTGACAAGGAAGGGCCACAAGCCAAAATCTTCATTCTCCATCCTTACAGACACCATCACCTCCATCACAGACAGTCTTCCCAGTCCTCAAAAGAGATGCTATACGCTCATAATGTATAACCATGTAATATCTGTCAATAACTACATACCTGTGGGGGGAACAGAAAGGTACAGGAACATACAGAACTATATTCCTGTAGTTGGTATCAAAGCAAAGGAGATTGTTAGAGACTTAGGATGTACATTTAAGCCCCGTGGTAACTATAAAGAAAATACTGGAAAAAAACAGAAAGAGTATAAGGCTGCCAGCAGGGAGACAGGTGGCAGTTAATGCATAATGGCCATAGGGTTTAGGATATGGGAAAGTTTAAGTAATGGATGGTGGTGAGGGTACCGAACATGATTAATCCCACTGAATGGTATCTTGGGAGTGGGTAAATGGGAAAAGGAAAGGAGAGGGGAGGAAGGAGAGAGGAGAGGGGGCAGGGGAGAGGAGGAGGGAGGGAAGGGTCCTAAATTGGCCCTATTTTATCTTTAAGTTTAAATCGAGAAATAATCTAAGAAATCTACCTCCCTCTTTTCTAAGAAACAAGAATTTTCAGTGTCCCTCCAGAAATGAAAATGGGAGTCAGCCAGCCCTGGGCAATCCTCCTCTACTACTCCCCTGCTGTATTTCCCTGGGAAAGCTGTGTGCTAGGACCCAGTGTTGTGCTGCCTGAACTCCCTTCTCCAGGAAGGCAGGCTGGAAATAAAATGCGGAGCGTATAAAGGACGAGCCAGGGTGCCTGGCTCATATCAGTCACCTCAGCTTTCTCCTCTCCTTGTCCCCACTGGAATTCCATGCTGGGTCCTGTCCCTTTCTCTCTCGTTCAGCCTTAGTTAGTTTAGGCCCATTTCAAATGTTCGAAAGGGATGGCCAATGTGGGGGGAGAGGCCACGGAGCAGAGGAAAGTAATGTACTTCTCTAGTTATTTTTTTAAAAAATTGCCAGCCTCATCTACAGGGATGGGCTGTCTTTGAGGTGAAGTATCCAAACCGGCCAACAATATAACATGGAGAAATTGGGATTTAATGTACCGAATTTTAATATACATGTAATCAGGTGCTAAAAGAGGCTACATCAAGAGCTACAGAAAGGGTAAAGATGTGTTTGTGAGAGAATGCATAAATGACTCCCCAGTCCCTCTCGGGATTTGTGTCTGAGTAATCAGGTATCCCCCCCCACCTCAGGAGAGAGACCCAATTCCTGGGGCAGCCCACAGGGCTCTCCTGGCATTTCTAGCTATAACCCATGATCTTCCTTCACTCTCTTTAAGGAGCATAAGCACATACCATAAGGCCTGCTGCATCATGCTGGCAACATAAGGATGTAGGAGAAGACGGTATTACTCCCCGAAGGTTGAGGCTACCCATTTACCGCATCATCCCATCTGGACCTAAGCTGCTTCCTGCAGGGCGCTCCTTACAGCGGGACAGCTGGCATCCTGTCCCTGAAACATCGAGCCTGTGCATGGAAAACTAAGAATATATTTTGAACTTTTTTCCCTCTCTCATTCATTCTTAAAATACACTAGTAAATGACTTGGTCAGAATATTTAATATACGTATATATACACATTCATTTATGAACTTTACACTTTTGTCCTATAATCTACATTTCTTGAACATGGTGTCCCATCCAGGATTATAAAATGCCAGAAGGCAGAGTTTAAAGGGCCATGGCTTGTTGAATATATACAGCGCTATGCAAAAAATATTAATACACTATGCATCATTTAATGATGAAAAGTCCCCAAATACCATTCACACCTATTTTTCTCAGTATCTTCTGAAAAACACTGAGAGCAACAAAGCAGGTCACTATCCTACTCTAAAGATGAGGAACTTCTCTGCCCAAGGTAAGAATGGGGACAGGAATCCCCTTTCCACAGAGATTATATAAAAGAAAAGAGATGTTTCTTTTCCCACTGCGCCTACCAACTTGTCAACTTCTTGCTATGCTGATGTTTGGGGCTTGTTTGTCTTTGTAAAAACAGCTTAAGTTATTTTTCCTCTATGCTCTCAACAGACTGGGTTAGCAGGCATAGCAAGGTTTAGAATTAAAATCTCTTCCTGGAAAGCTACGGGGCAGCGACATTTGCCTGGCTCACACTAGCCAGGATCATCCCCTTCAGAAGAGCAACCATCATGGCATCGGATTTGTTTTAAATCTTTAAGTGGAAGGACATGTATGTTTTCCTTTTTTTTTTTAAAGGGAAAACTAAACCTATTCCTGGCAGAGGTTCAAGCTAAGGAAAATACCCTAATTTTCAAATCTACTTCATGTTTCTAACCTAGGCAAAACTGCCACCTTATACTTGTAATTCATTTATAACACAAGGAAAAATTTAAGCCACTTGATTTTAAAACACAGAACACTTGCAATAAAGGGATACTCACATGAAAATGTGATCTCCGCCCTACAGCATACAAAAAAAAAAAAAAAAAAGGTAGAGCACTGTGGCAGCCTGTCTGCCAACAATAAGGTCTGTTCAAAACCCACAAAGAAGAGTCTTAACGGTAGAAGGAACAGCTTCTAGAAAAGTTTCTAAAGTCCAAGAAAAAAATATGCCAAATAAAATGTTCCTATATTCTTAATAAATTTTCTACTGTCTCCAAGTACTAGCTAACTAGCTCATGTTGCATAAGCTTTACCTAGACCCCGATAACTCCATTAAAATATATTTAACGACTAAAGTATGCTCTTGAGAGGTAAATTCTGGTTGTCTAATTCCCATTAAGAGGAAAACTGGAGAGGGTGTAAATGAATCAAAATGAAAGACAGAGCGCTCTTAACTTTAAACGCCAATGCTAAGGGATGGTTCTGACTTTGTCCAATACTAACTACTCTATCAAAAAAAAATCCTCCTCTTAGACAGTACCACCACCTCACACCTTAAAAGAACAGGTGCTGCAGCTCACAGCACTTTTTCTGTTCATAGTGCTTTCTACTTAAATCTCTTTCTTTACAAAATCATAAAATATTTTGTACACATTCAGTCTGAGAGTGGTGAGGCAAAATACTAGAGAAGGAAATTCTATTAAAAGTATATGACGGGGCGGGCCATGGTGGCTCAGCAGACAGAGTTCTCGCCTGCCATGCTAGAGACCCAAGTTCGATTTCCGGTGCCTGCCCATGCAAAAAAAAAAGTATATGATGCTAAGTAAGGTGAGTGAACACATAATTTTTAGGAATAACTAATGTTTTCTTCTCTCTCTAGCTTGGGGTGTGTGTGTGTGCACGTGCATGCGTGCTTGTGTGTACTGGTTTGAAACTGACCTGTACCCAAGAAAAGCCATGTTCTTTAGTCCTCATTCAGTATTGTGCTTGGGATCTTTTTTATTGTTTCCATGGAGAAGTGACCCACTAAACTGTGGGTGGTAATTTCTGATTAGTTTCCAGAGAGATGTGTCTCTACCCATTCAAGGTGGGGTTTACTGGAGTCCTTTAAGAGGGAACCATTTTGGAAAAAGCTTGAGAGCAAACAGAGCCCACAGAGCGCAACTTTGGAGATGCAGAAGGAAAACACCCTCTGGGTAAGCCTTATGAAATGAGAAGAGAAAGCTAGCAGACGTCCACATGTGCCTTTCCAGCTGACAGAAGTGTTCTGGACAGTTTGGACTTTCTTGAAACAAGGTACCTTTCCCTGGATGCTTTAGGTCAGACATTTTCATAGCCTTAGAATTGTAAGCTTGCAACTTAATAAATTCCCCTTTTTAAAAGCCACTCTATTTCTGGTATATTGCATTCCGGCAGCTTAAACTAAAATAGGAGGTGCATGCTGACAGCAAGCCCGGCATCTGACCCCTGGAGTGTATTATATACCTGGATATGGGGCTATAAAAACAGGACTGCTCCGCTCCAGGGACATTTAGTGCACTAGCAAGCAATTTATATGCTTCTCATTTACTCCACACACAACCCGACACAAGTAACATGGCCACCATTCTACAGATGGAGAAACTGAAGTTTGGAGAGGGTCATGTAAAGTAGCTTAAGAGTCATACCCAAACTTGTTCCTAATGCTAGGCCGTGAACTTTGGAAAGAGAAACCACCATAAATGTCCTATTTCACCAACTTACAATAAAGTCCCAAGAGTGTATTCTACAGCATAAATATTTTAAGTGATGAAAGCCAAATATGGCAGCATAATAACGGATAATAAAAACTGATTTCCTTTTATGTTAAATCAGAAAAGGTCAATGAAAGAACATCTTCACCAGGGTCCAGAGATTCCAAAGGAATTCTCTAGATAAACTGGAAGGCATCTCTGTGGACATTCAGAAGCACTCAAACTTGACTTTCTGAAAACTGATGCAAGGGCATTTGTTACTTCTTTCACATTATCATAAATTTTCTTTCAATAAATACTGGAAATCAAATCGCTTCTTTATCCTGAGTTTAAAACTGAAACCAAAAACTTAAGAGATTAACTGCCTCAACACTGGATAAGTGCTTTACAAAGCCCATTAAGGTAACTCTCAGAAAGCTGAAGACTGATGACATTAAACCAGTGCCCAGGACATGTACTGCACCGCAAAGGAGACAAAATGGGGCACCTGCCTTCAGGGAGCTCTTAATTTAGAGAGGTATTTAAAATAAAAAAAAGGTAAGTCACAAGAAGAGCATTAAATCATGACAGAGAATCACTGCACTCTGCAGCAGAAAGATGGAGAAAACAGGACAGCGTGAAACTGGTTGGTCTGTTGTGACATGAAGTGCAAAAGGAGAGGGCGAGGGAGACATCATGAAGGGGCTTGTGGTGTGGGCATGCCACAGAGACGAAAGCTGGGCCCAAGAGGATTGAAGATCATGTGGCTCCCTCTAAATGTAGCCCCACAAAAAGCCCTCATCCATCCCCAATGGGGGCAGGCCTGCAGGGAGCAACAGGTTAGGAAGGAAACAAGGGACAGTGTAATGATTCACCCAGGACTAGAAGGTGGGTCGCAAACCCTGTCCCCTCTTTCCAAACATGCAAGGACAAGAGCGGCCTGTGATTTACCACACTTAACCAAGAAGACACCAGCCTCCCTCAACAAGCAGGACCGGGCAGGAGGGCCGCCCTGCGCCGTGGGATCACGTAGGCATTACAGCTGGGGAAGGGAAGGGACCTGGCTGCTTCTCCATTTTCATCCAGGCTGGAAGCTTTATTCCTTGTTAGTGATTTTTCAGTGGTGTTTTGTTGGTTTAGAGGTGTTATTATTTTAGATTTAAGCAGTTTGGATTCAGTTTTTCTATTAAGCAAGTTAAATTCAGTTACAAAAATCACCGACTTTCACCAGTGACATGTAAACTGCCAGGCTCCACCCAAGGTCCAAACATGAGAAGTGGGGAACAGGAATCTCCGACTTTTCAGCAGCCTCTCTAGTAAGTCTTATGCACTCTGAGGTTTGGGAATTAATTCCCTAAGCTAGAACAAAAAGGCCCAGACTCAAACTCTTTCACCCCTTTCTGAATACATAGTTTTATTACAGTAACGTGCATTTGTTGTCACAGCTAGTCTTTTGGCACGTGAAGGTAAGATATGTAAAAAAGTAAATTCTAACAAATGTCAATTTGTGCTTTTCATAAAAACGGAAATACTGAGGAACTCAAAAGACAGCCAAGCCTAGCTCAATAATATAACTGATTTTACAAACGAGAAATTAAAGCCTAAAAAGCTAGGTACCCGCCTAGATGCTAAGCCAAACCTGGTCTGTCAATTCTCTCCAGTATCCTTCACCCACACCACTCATAGTTCGACTTTATTCCAAACCACACCTCCTTTCTCAATTTTCTTATTTCTACCAGAAAATATGGAATCTATATGACATGATGAATGGCATGAGATCAGAACTGGGCAATCCACTGCCTTCTAATATTCTACACCCATTCATCCCAAGGGCCAAGACTGCCCAACCAGTTTTGCACTGCAAACCCCGAAACCAAAGGCCTCACTCATGAGCGCTCCCTCCCAGGAAGTGTCTGTCCAAAAATCAACCAAAGGGAGAGGCCCTATTATCCAGACAGCATACATGAACCATCTAAGACAACCAACCACATAATGAACTTGGAAGAGAAGAGCTCAGAGAATGGCAGGAAACCCTGTGGTCTTTTAAACACTCCTACAGTAGAACACAAGTGATGGCAACAGGATCCCACAGCCCACGTGCCACAGCCTGCACATGTGCATTGAACATCACACTCCTCCAAAGCGAGGGCAAGTGCGAGGAGAGCAGGCTGCTGCTTTTCCACATGTCATCCTTGTGAGTATTTTAATATATCTCAGTATAATCGACATCTCCCTCCCTCCCATGTTCCAGGAGGACCTCTTGTCTGTGATAAGCAGTGGGTTACCTCACAAGTGATCTATGGGCCATGGATGGGCTGGAAAACGGAAAAAGCACAGTAATATGTAAGCCTTCTGAAGAACATCGAGGCTTGTGATATAATGAGAACACAGTACTTTCTACTCCCTAAAGAGTTTAAAATTAGAGGCCTCGGTATAGAATTACGCCCTCCTTGGGGGGTTACCTCAGGGAGTATAATTTAAAGAAATTTATGCCTAAATGGCAGGAAATGCACAGAATTAACTTCTACTAAGAATGAAACAGTCAAAATAGACAACATTGTAAAACCTCAATTACCTAAAGCTCCCCTCACCCACCCAAACACATAACCACAATAAATGAGTCATTTTTCATAGCTGATAATGAAAAACTAATTTCTGTACTTTTTTTTCTTTAAGGGAACAATCTGGATGGAAGTCTGCCTAAATTCTGAATACTGAACATATTAAAGATGCTGTTCTTAATGGCTCAGGGAAATCCTTATGAACATCAATGCCCTGCCCTGGCAATTAAGGAACAGCCTCAGGGACTACGACGTCACAGTAATGCTCTGTCACTTCCAATCATATTCGCAAAAATACTGTGTAGGGTGGAGGAGTGGCCAGGCAGCACTCGAGGTTCCAGTTAGGTGAGCTATCTAGAGAAGTGCAAACCTGGATGGACACAGAATGAAAGGGTGCAACAGAAGAAATTCTATTGTGAGAACATGTGAATAACTGATTCTTTCAAAGGGGGAACGTGGAGACTTGGCTGGACAGGTCGGGGGGGGGGGGGAAGGCAGTTACTTCTTAAAGATGTAAGATGAAACTACACTAATATAAGCACCAAGCCCCTTCCAAGGGCAGTAAAGACACTGCTGCATGGTGCCCTGTGCGAGCCAGCCTGAGGTTTTAAGAGGGAGACTGACAAGTTATAAAGTACAAAAAACTGTGTAGAAAATGTTAAAGTAAGGACAAAGAATTAATATTAGTGTATCAATTCTTCCACCAATATTAAAAGGTACTGACAAGTCTTCCTACCAAAACATCTACAACAATAGAGATTTCAGATTTTGCAAGCAGCTACTGCTAATTTATTACACATTTGCAAGTGTCTTTTCCTCTACTCACTTGAAAAACCTAACCAAATTTCAGATTCAGCAATTTTAGTTTGAAAAAACAAAAGAAAGTTTATAACATGAAACATTCCAAATCTAGCACAAATGTATAAAGAGAAATAACGGCAGATTACATTCAACAGCTAAATGATCACACTGAAAGCTAGGTCTGCAATTAATTTAGACGACTCTGTCAAGACACTGTAAGAATAAATACTACACTCCTGAAAGTAACATAATTCCACAATGAATCAAGGCTAACTGAGCAATGTGAGACACATGACCCATAAAACACAAAATCCCTATGCAAGCACTCTCACAGCAAGACTGCACATTAAAAAAAAACAAACACGTTCATACCTGTTAACTGAGAAGTCTAATGCCAGTTTACCTTTTCTTTCTCTACTTTTCTGTATCATCAATATTTTCTATGATTAAAATTCTATTAATTTAAAAGGAAAAAATATAACAAACTTTATTTGTTCTTTTATTGTTTCCTTTATTTCCTTCATTGTCTCTTAAGGTATTTAAATGCTGCATAACAGTAACCAAAGCAGGCAATGAAATCAGAGAACGCTGGACCAAAAGCCCAAGTGGACCACACCTTAGGTGGGAGCTCCAGCCAATTAAGACCGTGCCTCAAGTGGGAGTTCGGGTCTTTTCTGCACCTCTGTGAAATGGTGACAACAATCTGTACAGGTCCTGTTAATATGAAAACAAACATGGAAGTAGCTGTTCTGGCACCTTAGGCAACGTTGTAGAGATGGCAGTGCGGTAGCATAAGAGTAGAAGGCAGTCACGGTAACTTATGATACCTGAGAGACCAGCTTTAAAAGAGGAGGAAGTCCTTTAACTTCAAGCCTTTCAAAGTCCAAAATTCCCATGGAATTACCTCAAGTTTTTCCATCCAATGTGAAGTATCTTCAATGACAGGGTGGGGAGGGGAGATAATCCTCCTATTTCGCAAGCTCTAATAGAAATTAATAACTGTCCATTCAGATTTCAAAACTATATACTGGGGGTATAAGGGTAGTTCAGTGGTAGAATTCTCACTTGCCATGTGGACGACCTGGGTTCAATTCCCGGCCCATGTACTTCCCAAACAAAGAAACCAAGCAGAACAAACAAAACAAAACTTTAACAAATGGTGCTCCAATAACGGATACTCATATGAAAAAAGAATGAAATGTGACCCCACCATATGGCATACAAATAAACCATATACCAAGAATTTTTCTCTTGGTACCCAATACTAATTAATTAATTAATACTCCCTCAAACTATTATTGCATTCTGATACATTTCCTGAATCACTTAAAATAAAGTCATATGCCACATTTTAATTTAATCATCACAAAATCAATAATCCACATTCATCTATAATATAGAATTCTCAACCTGAACTCTTCACTCTTCAAACTTTCCTTTGCAAGGACTAGACATAGGGTGAACAAACACCCCTATTCCAAAACAAGGAATCTCATATCATATAATAGTTACAACTCTTAAGTTTCTCAAATGAGGAGGTAAAAAAGAATCTGGAAAGAAAACTACTACTGGGTAGCAATAGAATGGATGGAAGCTCCTGACTGATGGGGAACCCAATGTCACATCATAAAAGAAACAGGCATGGGCTATGTGCTTGTCAGGGTTCTCTAGAGAAACAGAACCAACAGGAGAGATCTGTGAATATGAGGTTTATAAAGGCGTCTCACACAACCATGGGACTGGAAGAGTCCAAAATCCGTAGAGCAGGCTGTGAAGCTGGCGGCTCCAATGAAGGGTCTGGCCTAACTTCACAGGAGAAGCTGGCTGGCTGAAGAAGCCATGAAGACGTCTCTTCTTATTTCATAAAAGCCCTTGACTGATTGGATTATCTCAAGTGGAAGGCGCGCCTTCGTTGATCATAGATGTATATCAGCCACAGATGCAATCAACTGAGTGATAATTTACTAAACCAGCCTTCCAGTTTATCAACCAGCCACAAAATACACTTGCAGCAATTTTCAGGCCACTGCTTGCCTGGGCATAATCACTTGGCCAAGTTGACACCAGAACCTAACTATCACAGGCTAAATAAAATACACCAACCATTGTGAAACCAGTGCAGACAGCACAGGAGCAACCTAAGATTAATGCTGTAATTCGGTAACACCCTAGGCTAGACGTATCATACACAAAATTAAGTAATTGAATGAATATTAACAAAAAGCTTGTTGATTATTATCACTATTTTCCCAGATGAAAGACACATAAGATTTCTGGGGGTTCCCACCTTCCACCTCTCACCAATAACCCCCACTCCCTAAAGAAGTCTCCCTACATTTCATTTTCTGTGTGACACCTATGTGTTCCTCAATTTAGAATTATATCCACAGTCTTGGCTCAATATTGAAATAATTCAAGCATCACTAAAGCACTCAAACTGAACTCTTCTCATCAGCTCAGGGAAAAAAAAATTGAGTTTCAGACACAAATCAAAAGGTAAGACATCAATCAATTAAAAGAATTCTGGGTTCCTCATCCACCAGTGGGCCCTTCCTACTAACTACAACCCAATCTTCAATTAAGGTTTCCACATTGCTCCTTAATTCTTTCTCAGCACACAGAGAAGCTGACTCTAAAGTAACACTGCTCTTGAACCTGGATATATTTACACTACTCAGATAAAGTCAAGCTATAGGCAGCTTTGTGTCACAATGAACTATTTCTAAATGCAAATATAATCTTGTTTCTAAACCCAAACTACTGCTGCTGCTGGACTGGCACAGTTGAGAGAACAACCCTTTCCCTCCTTATGACATTAACGGCAGTATAACTTTTCTTTCTGCTATCCTAAGTCTGTATACAACTCTTAATCTGTCTGTGCTGAATATTCAGATGGTAATTCATTCATTACTCATGATTCTACTATTCTTCCTAGAAAGAGAGATGAAAGAGAAATATCCCCCTCTAGAGTTATCCTTTGATAGTATTCCTGACAGAAATAATGGACCCATCCTATCAATTTGAGTTTTCAAAGTCAAAGCACAGTTATACAAACTCATGGACTGCCATTTAAACTTTAACATGGGGTAAAAAAAAAAAAAAAAGGAAAAAGTACTGTCTTAAAAGATAATTCCATAAAAAACAGGGAGAGTTTTCACTTCAACATTAGAAAAAGAAAATTCCCTCCTCAAAGCAGCAACAGATGGGTTTTCCTCTGTGACATATAACAGATGTGCTTTCCTCTGTGATACAACCTCTACTTTTAGATTTCCATTATTACTTTCTTAGAACAAGGATCACAATGACAGACCTTCTTTTTTTTTTTTAAAGGAAAGACAGAGAGAAGGAAGGAAGGATAGAAGGAAGGAAGGAAGGAAGAAAGGGAAACATCTTTAAACATTTTCTTGTTTTATTGTATTCTGTTTCTCCGTATTTGTTACATGGGCTGGGGCCGGGAATCGAACCGAAGTCCTCCGGCATAGCAGGCAAGCACTTTGCCCGCTAAGCCACCGCGGCCCGCCAAGGGACAGACCTTCTTAATACGTAAATAAAATCATACAGCCTTTCCTAAGACTTCAGTAAACCTTGCAGTATTGATAAAGTACTAACCATCTTCCTGATCATTTATGTGAGGCCATGCAATAATCACATGATATAACTAAATTAACAGGCAAAGTGAAATTTATGCTTCCCTCTATTTTTGTTCTCTTCTCCTTTCTAGCAAAAACAAGACAAACCTCTCCCAGCCCACAAAGTAACCTACCATGTATTCATTCTTCCAACAAATAGTTTTAATAAATATCATTTACTTATCTGTGCCTGGCACATAAATGTATATAAGCACTTTAATGCATAATAGATTCCTACTTTAAAGAAAGGAAGCAGAGGCTCCAAAAAAATTCGAAAAACAGCCGCCAGCCACATGACTAGTAAGAGGGTAAGGCATAACCATAAAGCAAGGTGTGCCTTGCTTCAAAGCTCCAGGACTTGAATCACTGACTCAATCAGCACATTTCCTTACAGGCCACAGCATTCCAGAAAACTCGGTACCTAAAGTGGTACTGACAGGATGTAAAATCTGGTGAAGAATCATCTGAGGAAGAAATGGATGGAAAGATGGCAGAACAGGAAGCTCCAGGAATCAGCGCCTCCACCAAAACAAATAATAAATGGCAAGAAGTGTTTGGATCAACTATTTTGAAACTCAAGCCTACTAGAAGGCTGTACAGCATCCAGGGAAGAGCAGGAGGAAGAGGCTGGTAAATCACAGTAAACACCAGCAAATCTCAATCTCCTTGCAACACCTACCATCACCCATTCGCCACCCTCCCAGCAGCCAACAGTGCAGTCCTCAAACCAGCTTCTGGTGCAGTTTGCTGGCACCAGGACGGAACAAAAAATTCTAATTCCTCAAGACCCAGGAGGGGTGAGTGGTGGGGGTGGGGGCGGTCCAATTATCGCTTTTGATCAGTGACTTATATCTGTGGGAAGCTGGTTGAGAGGACAAGGGTCACTGTTCCAACCTACCTCAAGTAGGAGGAGGAGGAGCCAGTATCCTTCCTCAGAACTACAGGAAAAAAGAGCCGCGTCTCCTGGGGAAGTGCCAAATCAAGAAAACACATCTTCAAAAAGCCAAAAGAGAGAATAAGAATGAGAGCCTTTAATCCTGTATAGCTTATTGTTGTGCCTGGACACATCCCAGAGTATATTAAGTAGATCATCAAAAAGTATTGGCAAAATCCCCTGAGGAGCAGCTAAGGAACAGCTGAAGCCATAGTAAAAAAAAGAAGGAAAAAAAAAAACAACTACAAGTGGCCTGGAGAAAAAGGCTTCCTGTTTTAAGTCTTACAGTGGAACACCTGGGAGAGGCTAAGGTTCTCTTAGGAAGCAGAGAGTGCATTCGACTTCCTATCAACGGGAATTCCTAAGGCCACTGGTCAGCACAAGCCCAGGACAAGCCTCAGGCTCAGAAAAGACAGGAAGACCCTGCACGCTGCATCTCCTTGGGCCTTCCTGATAAGAAGGATGAACCAAGATGGTTCACCTGCCAGTACAAAGTCAACTGCAAAAACTGTGAAAGGTATTTTATTGTGTTGGTTTGTTTGGTTTTGTTAGCTCCTGTGTGCAAAAAAATGTGTTACATCACTAACTGGATACAAACTTGACAGACAATTTGGGGATTAAATTCCACAGTCAACACTTTAAAATATCAAAAGGTACAGTATACAACAAAAACTGCAAAATAAAGGTACAGAAAAGGATGGCCCATCCACAGGAAAAGGTTAAAAATCAACAAGTAACTAACTAGGGCGGGCCATGGTCGCTCAGCAGACAGAGCTCCCGCCTGCCATGCCATTCCCGGTGCCTGCCCATATGAAAAAAAAAGACAGAGAGAGACAGAGACAGAGACAGAGAGACAGAGAGAGAGAGAGAGAGAGAGAGACAGAGAGAGAGAGAGAGAAAGAGAGAGAGAGAACTGACTGTGCACATACCAGGCAAGAAGATGAAGGAAAGTACAGAGAAAGACCTAAAGGATATAAGGAAAACAATGAATGAACAAAAATGAGAATCTTAATAAAGCAATAGAAACTTTTTAAAACGAACCAAACAGAACTACTGGAGCTGAAGATCACAATAAGGGAAATACACAATTCCCTAGCGTTTCAGTGGAGTTTGGAGAGGAAGGAATCGGCGAGCTCCAAGATGAAACAATTGAAATGAGTCAAAATGAGGGCATAAAGAAATCAGAAAAAGCTAAAATAGCCTAAGAGATATGTGGGGCACCATCAAACATACCAAAACATACTAGCAAAGCCAATTAACAGAGCCATATTACAAACAACCTCTTGTTATGGGTGCACTTCTTCCATTTCACATTACCTGGCATCGTAAGGCACTTCCTGTCAGTTCTATGGCCAGAAACCACTCTTCAGAGGTTAAAAGCAAGGTTAATCTCTGGTAATTCACTGACTAAATCAGACACGATGGTTCACATAGCGGAATTTTTAGTTTGTTTTTGTGATTTTTCTTGGGAGAGGAGGGCAGTTGCTTGTTTGCTTTTTGCCTTTTCTGAACACTTAAGAAATGAGACTGCACATTTTTTTAAAATTCACTAGGAAAGTCTTGGAAAATAGAGTTGTCCTTTACCTCTGCAAGATGACAATGGTAAAAGCTGGGTGCAGACTGCCCCCTTAGGCTGGCAAGAATCCCAGGCAATTCACTACAGTCTTTGCAAATCAGAACATACACAAAGCGCCTGCAAAGCATGGGCAGTGTTCTGAACCAGAGTCTAAAACAGCCTCCCTTTTCAACCCTAGCTGACAATTAGTCACTGGGAGAGAGTTCTGTTGTTGCTGGATGGTTTTGTTTTGTTCTTAACTATACAAACTGGGAGCTGTCGATCCAAATCCCCAGGAGCAGGGCCTGAGCATCTACATTTTCTAATATCCTCCAGAACATAGCAGCAACCATGACTCTATGGAGAACGCCAGCAAGAGTCCAATATAGGCCACCAAAACCCACATTCTCAGTAAGAAATTAACCCTCCTCCCCCACACCACCACCCTGGAGCACATTATAGTAAGTTTCTGCTGTGTATGATACACTGAGGAGCTGTTATCTTCTAGACGTGTAAAACAACAGGTGTGCCCTGGTGGCATGGGAGGAGCCCAAGTTGCCACCTACCCTCCAACAAAAACACTGACTGCTCACTCAGGTCGACCTTGCTACCTATCACAACGTGCCACCCCCCAGCCAGGGCCATCCCAGCCAATTCTAAGAGCACCTAGGGCAATTTATAAGATTCCACAAGGGTACCAGCCACTAGAGTAACTTGCCAGAAACCTACAACCTCCAGATGAGTCTCTGGTCCAGAGAAGTCCTGACACCCAGCCTCTCCAGAACATCAGACAGTTCCATCTCCCTACCCTCTATCTGTGACAGACCCTTCCAATATCAAAAATTTAGAATTGCCATAGCCCAAACAACCCCAATGAGCGGTATGGAAAGATCAAAGGTGATGGTGGAATTTACATAGAAGATAGGACTTAACAAATGAATATGAATGCTGAATCATTAAATTGATATCTCTTTCAGTCTCCAGTATTTTAGAGCAGCTAGAAGTAAAAACCTAAAATTAGGTTTTTTACTAATTGTAACCCATGTCAAATTCTGAAACATGTTCTATAACTAATTGCGGTGCTGTGCTTGGAAATTTATAGCTTTCTTGTACACGTGTTATTGTTCACAAAAAAAAAGAAGGGAAGAAAAAAGTGGGTTGGTGTGATAAAAAAAAGTATTTAAGTTCTCTAGTTTCCTATATTCTGGAGGAGCTAGAAGGAAAAATATGAGAGGATCACATGGCAGGCCACGACAAACTCGGGGATCTGTTCTGTAACCACTTGTTGAAGAGTGCTTTGAAAACTATGGCTTTTTTATTTCTTTGCTTTGTATATATGTTATGCTATACAATAAAAAAAGTTTAAAAGAAGACTTCCGGAGAAGATGGCGGCTTAGTAAGACGCGCGGGTCTTAGTTCCTCCTCCAGAAAAGCAACTAAAGAAACAGAAACAATACGAAACAGCTCCCGGAGTCACGACAGAGACCAAAAAGACAGCGTACCCCATTCTGGAACGGCTGAACAGGCAGGGAGAATCCGCTGTGGTGAGATACTCGAGGGGCGCGCGTTTTCCCGGCCAGGGCGGCTGGCGACAGGGGTCCCCTCCACGCACGTGGCTCCCCGGTCTGACTGGGAACGTTGGATAGCGGGGGCCCTCCCGTCACGCTTGGCGTTTCAGGCCAGCTGGGCAATTAGGACCGGCACTCTCCCAAGCCGCGGCGGCCAGCGACCCCCGCCTTCACGCGCGGTTTCCCGGGCCGACTGCCATGCAGACAGACGAGCGCCACGAGCGCCACCTACTGGGCAGGAAAAGAAAAACAGAGCCCAGAGATTTCACAGAAAAACCTTTCAACCAGCTGGGTCCCACACCCAGGGAAATCTGATCAAATGCCCAGACACCAGCAGAAAATAATAGATGACGCTCGGAAAATTGAAGATATGGCCCAGTCAAAGGAACAAACCAATAGTTCAAATGAGATACAGGAGCTGAGACAACTAATGCTGAATATACGAACAAAAATGGAAGAAGTCTTCAAAAACCAAATCAATAAATTGAGGGAGGACATGAAGAAGACATGGGCTGAACAAAAAGAAGGAATAGAAAATCTGAAAAAACAAATCACAGAACTTATGGGAGTGAAGGACAAAGAAGAAAAAATGGAAAAAACAATGGATACCTACAATGGTAGATCTAAAGAGACAGAAGCTACAATTAGTGAACTGGAGGATGGAACATCTGAATTCCAAAAAGAAACAGAAACTATAGGGAAAAGAATGGAAAAACTTGAGCAGGGGATCAGGGAACTGAATGATAATATGAAGCGCACAAATATACGTGTTGTGGGCGTCCCAGAAGGAGAAGAGAAGGGAAAAGGAGGAGAAAAACTAATGGAAGAAATTATCACTGAAAATTTCCCAACTCTTATGAAAGACCTAAATTTGCAGATCCAAGAAGTGCAGCGCACCCCAAAGAGAATAGACCCAAATAGGCGTTCTCCAAGACACTTACTAGTTAGAATGTCAGAGGTCAAAGAGAAAGAGAGGATCTTGAAAGCAGCAAGAGAAAAACAATCTGTCACATACAAGGGAAACCCAATAAGACTATGTGTAGATTTCTGAGCAGAAACCATGGAAGCTAGAAGACAGTGGGATGATATATTTAAATTACTAAAAGAGAAAAACTGCCAAGACTCCTATATCCAGCAAAATTGTCCTTCAAAAATGAAGGAGAAATTAAAACATTTATAGACAAAAAGTCACTGAGAGAATTTGTGACCAAGAGACCAGCTCTGCAAGAAATACTAAAGGGAGCACTAAAGTCAGATACGAAAAGACAGAAAAGAGAGGTGTGGAGTAAAGTGTAGAAAGAAGGAAAATCAGATATGATATATATAATACAAAAGCCAAAATGGTAGAGGAAAATATTATCCAAACAGTAATAATACTAAAAGTTAATGGACTGAATTTCCCAATCAAAAGACGTAGAATGGCAGAATGGATTACGACCCAGCAATACCACTGCTAGGTATCTACTCAAAGGACTTAAGGGCAAAGACACAGACGGACATTTGCACACCAGTGTTTATAGCAGCATTATCTACAATTGCAAAGAGATGGAAACAGCCAAAATGTTCATCAACAGACGAGTGGCTAAACAAACTGTGGCGTATACCTACGATGGAATATTATGCAGCTTTAAGACAGACTAAACTTATGAAGCATGTAATAACATGGATGGACCTAGAGAACATTATGCTGAGTGAGTCTAGCCCAAAACTTAAGGACAAATACTGTAAGGTTCCACTGATGTGAACCGACATTCGAGAATCAGCTTGGAATATATCATTGGTAAGAGAGACCAGCAGGAGTTAGAAACAGGGTAAGATAATGGGTAATTGGAGCTGAAGGGATACAGACTGTGCAACAGGACTAGATACAAAAACTCAAAAATGGACAGCACAATAATACCTAGGTGTAATGTAACTAGGTTGGAACACTGAATGAAGCTGCACCTGAAATATGGTTTTTTGTTTGTTTGTGTGTTGGTATCTTTTGTTTTTTCTTTTTCCTTTTTATATATATATATGTATTTTATTAGTATTATTATTTTAATTCTCTTCTCTATATTAACATTCTATATCTTTTTCTGCTGTTTTGCTAGTTCTTTTCCTAAAGCGATGCAAATGTACTAAGAAATGATGATCATACATCTATGTGATGATACTAAGAATTACTGAGTGCATTTGTAGAATGGAATGATTTCTAAATGTTGCGTTAATTTCTTTTCTTTTTTTTGATTAATAAAAAAAATTAAAAAAAAAAAAAAGTTTAAAAGAAAAAAAAAGACACTGCTCGGTAACCAAACACACACCCCACCCGTATTTCCTTTTCCCCTCACTAGGGCAACTGCATTTGTTCTCCAAACAGGACGCTTGAGAGTGAAGAGGGTCTTAATAGGCATGCTGGCAATGGACCGGGGATGCCTTCCTCTCCCTTCCCTGTGCTTCAAGAATCTTTGTTTTAAAGAGAAGTAAAAAAGCAGGTGACAAATCGCTAATTCTAAATTCCCTGGGGCAGTGAAAGTGGCACCCCAGTACCCAGCCAGTGCCTGGCACTGGCAAGCCCTCGGTAAAAGATTGTTCTAGGAGTCATGAGGATACCAACGAAGGCGATGCTTGGGTGATGAAGCGTCTCAGTCATTTGTAAACACAGACCTTTAAAATCAGTATCAAATAGGAAGCACAGCCTTCAGATGTCTCAGGGGTCACCTCCTAAGGTTTCATGGTAAACACACCAGAAGATCCCCCCTTCAACAGACCATCCAAGAATAAACTTAGTGACATTCGTATTCTGCACAGGAAATACAGTCAAATGGAGGAGGCCAAATATGGCCTTGCCTGTCTCTGGGGTGACACGGTTTTTCCTTTAACAGGGCCAGGTTCCCACATTATTCTTTATGGATGTAAACTTGTAGCCCCAGAAGTCATTCTCCTAAACCATACCCAATAATGGTCCTGGAAAAGCTACTCAACAACAATATTCAGAAAGCTTAAAGTTAAGACTGATGGGGAAGTCCTGAAATGCTACTACTAAACCTGTAAATGTCAATAACCATCAATTAGCCCATTAAAAAAAAAAAAGAGGAATTCTTAGTTCTTCCTTGATAAGCAAAAATTGAAGGGTGCTAAAAAAAAAAAAAAAAAAAGCAGTGAAACTTCAAATCACTCTCTCCCTGAGCCTGCCTGAGAATAAGCCCCCCAACAAGCCCTCAGGGGCTGGCCATAGTCAGCTGTGCCTTCAACCCCTCTCCATACTCCCTTCCTGAATCCCACCAAAAAGCCCTGCCTAGGAAGAATGCAACTCTTTCAGGCACTAAGAGGTTCCTCCAAAACCTGAACTGAAAAGGACATGTGGGAGTTTTGGGGTTGGTGGAACTGCTCTGTATTCTAACTGCAGCAATGGGTAAACAAATCTATACATGTGTTAAAAATCACAGTGTTCTTTTATAATTTTTAAAAAATAAAATGGAGGGGACGCCAGAATTCTCGCCTGCCAGGCAGGAGACCCGGGCCTGGCCCGTGTTCTTTCCAAGTTTTTTTTCAAAAACTGGTGCTGCAATAACATGACAGTCACATGGAAAGAGACTGAAATGTGACCCCCACCACACAGCATACAAAAAAATAAAATGGGGAAAAAAAAATAGAAGAAAAAGCCTGAAAGGGAAGTAACAGTGACTCAAACCCTAGGATGCCTCTGGGACCACTGGCGTCTTTCCTTGTTTGTTCAGTAAGGGGCCTCACAGTCAGACAGCTACATCCGCTGAGGATTTCTGCTTTGACGGCACTGTCTTCTCCCCCTTGCCCTCCCTCTTCCTTACTGCATTCTCGTGCAACACAGTTACCATTCAGGATCTCCAGCAGGGAAAAAGAGAAAAGCCAGGACAGGTTACAGTTAAGGGTGTCTCAGGCTTTACAGTCAACGGTCCACATGGGAACCAGGAAACATTTTTAAAAGATAGTTTGGATCATCCACTGCCCCAAAGGAAGGTGAAGGCGCACTCCAGTTTCCAGGCAGTCCAACGCACAGAGCCGAGCAAAGTCAGAGCAATGAGGGCAGAGTCACCAACATGAAAGCAGGAGAGCCTTGGTAACCGGCTGACTCGAGCAGAGGCTTGTGCAGCAATAAGATAACTTCCCTCCCCTCCGAGAGCCTCCCCATCTACTGCTGCATCTCAGGGGAAAGGAGGACTCAATAAGATGAATATAAAGCCTGGCCCAGCGCCTGGCATATGCCGAGATAAACACCAATTACCATAACTACATAAACAATTGTTTACATTCTATGAAACTGACCCTCTGCAGCATGAACTCCAAGTAGGACTTCACAAAGTTTTGATTTATGCCCTACTTTCTCACCAAATGCTGAAAATGAAGCACATCATTACTGGAGACTAGGGGGGATAACTGAGAAAGTCACCAGCAGCTTCTCTGATCAATCCTTTCTGAGCTGGAGAGACACAAAAACTATCTCATCTGGGTCTATGAAAAAGGAGTCACAACGGAGTACAATTAAAAAGAGTAAACTTTGTGTAGAAACAAGTATTTCTATAGCTCTGCCTTTTAATCAGTAGATATGTCTAGTGCTTCAATCAAAGATTTTTTTGCTAACATCCAACTAAAATTCATTCAATTTTACGAAATTTTATCGAACATTCTTTTACATGTGTGTTAGCTACAGGTTCAGATGTAGTGTTTGTTTAAAGTGGAGGACACCTCACTAATACCTCAGAGAGACAATTTACCCTTTCAGGGAATACAAAAAAAGAAATTAATTCTGACTAACTTTCGGGTGGGTCAGACACTGAGTACAAATCCATGGGGCCTCTTCCCAAGTCCTCTTCATCAGGGGCCATGCCAAGTAGGGGCCAAGGAAAGCAACGTCTATTTGAGAGACATCCTTTCAGCACACCCCAGGCTAACAGAATTTTGCGTCTAAGTGGGACAATCCTACAGCACTGGGTTGATAAGTCCTGCCTCACGCCTTGCCCTGACATGCTGGGGAGAGCAGGAGAGACCCACAAAAGGTACATCTGCAGCCCCATCATGGACGTGCTTGCCAGGACCACCAGCAATCAGATCACCAAACCTTCCATCACTAGGCATCAAGCTGTGGTATTTTGCTCACAGCACTCTGGTCAATTTGCTTCTGTGTAAAGCACCTGGGTGAGTAGGGGAGATGGGGAGTCTTCTCGTTACAGTTTTCAATTCTTCAAATGAACATGTCTACCCTCGAGCACTGTGCATCTTAAATCATCACATGAATGAGGGAACAGCAAAGTGGGTCTGGCCTTGTTAATTCCTGGAGCGGCCATCCAGCTACAATTCCGGTCAGCCACTGCAAAGCCTCCAAGATGGTACGCACATAGGGGCGGGTGACGTTCAACCAGGGAGGTCACGCAAGGGCAGGAACAACGTGGGGGGAAATGCTCCTCCTTCAGAGGCTTGGCGAACAGGTTTACACAACTGGGCAGGAACAAAAGGGGAGGGCCTGGCATACCAAATAAAGCCTGGGCCTAAGTATAAGAGACACAATGATACAATGCAACTTACTAAACTGGTACAGGTCCAAAGCCATCTTGTTATCTCACATTTGGATCCTGGTAGACTAAGAAAAGTTCTTCTCAGCAAGTTACATGACCCCAGGAAAGTACAAAAGGATTTATTTGCTTTCGTGCCAACCCCCCACCCCCACCCCATTCTGCTCATCCAATTCAGTATCAACACCTCGTCCTTAATGAAACTGAGACTTCCTGGGTACTAGAAATGGCACCACCACTACGCCCCTACCTTGGAATAGGTTCAGAACTTTAGGTCTTAAACACAGAGAAAACCAGCTTGGAAAGCCCAGTGATAAGATTAAGGTATTCTGTTAATGTGAACATAGGGACATATCCAACTACTATTTTATAGCTTTTTAAAAGCAAGATCAAAGGTGAGAGTAGAGTTATACAGAGAAGACAGGATTTAACAAAAGAATGTGAATGTTGAATCATTAAATTGATAACTCTTTTAGTCTCCAGTATCTTAGAGCAGCTAAAAGTAAAAACCTAAGATTGTGGAATTGTAACCCATGTTGAATTCTGAAATATGTTTAACAACTTAATTGTGGTGCTGTGCTTTGAAAGTTATTGCTTTTCTGTATATATGCTATTTTGCACCACAAAAAGAAGGAAAAAAGTCAATTGTGATGATAAAAAAAAAAATTATGCCTTCTAATCTCCTATACTCTGAGGTAACTAGAAGGAAAAATCTGGGAGAATCATATGGTAGCCCACGATGAACTCTGCGATCTGTCCTGCAACCACTTGTTGAAGAGTGCTTTGAAAGCTATTGCTTTTTTATTTCTTTGCTTTGTATATATGTTTTATTATATAATTAAAAAGTTATTTGAAAAAAGGGTATTCTTTTATAGGTGTGTTTAACAAGGAAGAGTAAACCCTGCCATAATGCTGGAAGTGAGGTCCACAATGTTCAATCTTGTAAACTGTGGCGTTGCTTTCTGTGGAGATGGTCACTGAGTGAGAAACAGCTGGCAGGCAGGCGGACACTCAGGCCAACTTCTGTGCCATCCACTTCCGCCTGGACCCTGGCCACACGCTGGTGCCACTTAGTGGCAGCTGCCCACTCCACTGGGACAGGTCTGGGTCCTGTGGCAGCGGCCAGGAGAAGGGGAGCAATTCCAAGAGTCCCTAGGGTTGGTTTTCTCCATTTAATCCATGGAAATAAGGCAAGGAAAATGCTAGGGACATGAACACCCATCCTCTATTTAAGAAACATAGCTGAGTGGAAGACAGAAGCTATAAGCAATCATACGAAATTAAAATTTGGATTTACCAGAGGTTTTAGTCTAAAAAAAATCAGAATGAACAAAACCATGTTTTGTGAAATTTAAACCAACATTTATTTTTAAATGGTCATTTTGAGGGGTCAAACTACATATATGTTAACATCATGTCATTATGAAAAAAAACTATCAGCACCTCATTTGTTGAAGGAGAATACGTATATGGTAAATAGCTGAAGAGATGTGAATGAAGCAAGCTTATTCTCCCCGTAAATTTGTTTACAAAATACAATTTTGCTGGTAACAAATTAAATAAAAGCCAGAACATTTTATATCACTGATAAAAGCTTAATTTCTAAACTTATAATTTCTAAACATAAAAGAAAGAACCCAATCCTAGAATACACTGGAGAAGAACACATGCCACAAAATCTTGAGTAACTTCCATATCTGCCCTACTCCTTATTAGCTTATCCTTACTTAAAATTCTATCCACCATCACTCTCCTCCCCGCCCCCACCCCATCACAATCAGCTCACAGGTCTGCACAAGGTCTCTTGCTGACCTTCACTAAACAGCTCTCACACCTAGCTGATACTCAGTAAATGTTTGTTGAAAAGACCTGAAACTCACTGTGCCAGTCTGAATCTGTTGTGGACCCCAGAAATGCCATGTCCTCTAATTCTCATTCAATACTGCTGGGTGGGATCTTTTTTATTGTTTCCATGGAGATGTGACCCACCCAATTGTGGGTCACGACTTTTGATTAGATGGTTTCCATGGAGAGGTGCCTCCACAGATTCAAGGTGGGGTTGCTTACAAGAGCCCTTTAAGAGGGAACCATTTTGGAAAAAGCTTGAAAGCCACCAGAAGCAACAGAGCCCACACAGCCAGAGATCCATCCCCCTACCCCAGAAAACAAGAAGCCAGGAGAAAAAGCTAGCAGATGTCACCATGTGTCCTCCCAGTTGACAAATTCCAAACTTCATTGGATTTTCTTGAGCAAGGGTAACCTCTTGCTGGTGTCTTAATTTGGACATTTTCATGACCTTAGAACTGTAAACTTGCAACTTAATAAATTCCCCTTTTTGAAAGCCATTCCATTTCTTGTATATTGCATTCCTGCAGCTTTCACACTAAAACAGTCACTCAAGTTTTTTTGTTTAAATGACAACACAAAAACAAATGAGACTTTAAAATAATCAAGTTGCTTTTCCCATTAACAAAAAAAGTCAAGTTACTTAATAACACTTAAAATTCAGTGAACTGGGGCGGGCCGCGGTGGCTCAGCGGGCAAGAGTGCTTGCCTGCCGTGCCGGAGGACCCCGGTTCGATTCCCGGCCCCAGCCCATGTAAAAAACAAACAAACAAACAAAATATAATAAAACAAGAAAATGTTTAAAAATGTTTCCCTTTCTTCCTCCCTTCCTTCCTTCCATCCTTCCTTCCTTCTCTGTCTTTCCTTCCTTTCCTCCCTCTCTCTTAAAAAAAAAAAAAAAAAAAAAAAAAAAAAAAAAAATTCAGTGAACTGATTGAGAATCACGGCTCTCTGCCTTTATGGTCTCCCCCAGCGTGCACCTGCCTTCACCTCTCCCATCCCTCGCTGGCCTGCAGAGTAATCTCTTCTGTCTTAAGTCCTCTTTTACCTGACTCTTACTTTCGCTCTTTCTTCATTTTGTTTACATATCCACATTCTTTTAGTTTCGTGCAAATACATGGATGTGTCCATAACAGGTGGTTGTCAAAGTTCACTGGTGACCACAGGGGCAGGGGTTGGGTTCATCTGCAAAGGGGCACAGGAAACTTTCTAGGGTGATAGAGCTTTTATATCCTGATTATGGTGTGATCACATGACTGTATAAAATAATTACCAAAATTCATTACTCTATTATTTCCACTGTTATGTAAATTACACTTCAATAAAGCTGAGGCAGGACATATTGCATTTGACGTACAAAGAAAAAATTCAGTGAACTGTAGTTAAGAAGAAGCCATATGTCATCAAACATTGACACAAGCTTTTGGCAAAAACATAAAGCAATGATTTTCTTTTTCATCTAAAATTTAAAAGTCAGCACATAAAAAAAATTTCAAGGCCCATGCAGATTTCTTTCTTTACAACCAAACGCCACTACGGTTTTTAATTAGAAAGCTTATACCAACGTGGCCACTGACATACTGACCTATTGAGAACCGGCCCCTTTCTTTCCACCACATAGCAAATAAAGGGCATTCGTGCCTTCTGTTGAAAAGATTAAACAGCAGCAGAAGCAGTACTGAAAAGCCAAAAGAAGGTGTTTTTTATTAACCAGGCTGAGTAGGTTCCTGAAACCCTTGGATTTAGTTTGCCCAAGCACCAACATGAGTGGTGTTGCTGAAAAGCACCCTTTCCCCTGAAACAAATCCATCTACCCACCTAACCCTATCTCCACCCGCCTTACCAACAGGGAAACACACATATATTGCCATATACTATTATCTGGGGGATGGAAAGGAAAGGTGTTACTGCATTATCTCAAGTGCACACAGGAAAAAAGTTTCTAACATTAAGAAAAAGCATACAAAATCTAAAATACCAGAGACTACAACCAAAAGCAAACAATAGTTAAGTTGAAACCTTAACAATGAATATAGCATTGCTAACTTTGTCTTTCCTGATCCAACACTTCATTATTTGGTAAAAGCAGTTACTACTATTAAAAGAAAAGCAGTACATATTAATTATCAAAGATGTCTCTGTAATAATTAATTATCAAAGATGTCTCCAAGCCCACTGGCCAATTATGGAGGGAACAGTTCAAAATCTTACTCAAAAGCCCAACATGTATCCTCTAATTGGGTTCAGAAATGCAGAGAAACTTACTTTAGTGCCCCCAACTCATTATGATATTAAAATATTACTATGATTATGATGCAAGATAATCATATTCCTAGAGAGATGGTTTAAATAATTGCAATAATAAGCCATGTGCAAAGAGGAAGTATACAAATAAGTAACAATTAAGAAAAAAACGAAAGAAAATCTGTGATTCAATTATCTACTCTCAAAAAGCCTGGAATCTAATCTTTTATTGGAACAACAGTACCACTTTATAATAAGCCACCAAATCCAAAGGCGGTTTTATTTGTGGGAGAATAAGAAAAAGAAAAAAAAATAACAGGTCTGAGTAAAGCAACAGAATATTATAGCTCATTCAAACCCAGTTATTAGCAAGCCTAGCTATCACAGCAATTATTAAACCAAATTTCCTGGCTAATTAAAGGCTAAGACAACCTGCCACCCACCCCATGTGCAATGCGAGTGAGAGGGGAGTGTCCTTGTCTGGGAGGAGACCAGTCTGCAGCCCAGCAGTGAGAATCCTGCCTACTGAGGCCTTTAGATAAAACAATGTCAGAAACAAAGTTTCTGCAAAGGTGAGACATTTGTTCACACCAAAAGGCTGACGCAGGTATATTTTCCTGAGGTCTGAGAATTTCAAGACCATTCTGAAGATAACAGATTGAGAACCAAAAGAAAGACAAAAGGCACAAGGAGAGTGTGACTGTATAAAAAATAAACAAATAAATAAGGGTTTCCCTCTGAACCTGAATTACAAACTGAAACACTTGTAGGGGAAGACATCAATTCTTTACAATTTTTTATTTATTTTTAAAATTCTAATAAAAATTTTATAAATTAAAAATTTATTTAAAAATTCTAATAAAACCCAAGCTAAATAAATAGGACTTCTCCACCCAACTTCCAGTGCAGTAGTTCTTTTGCCTGCAAAATAATTCATGGTTCCTGCTTTACTACTCCTAAAGGAGTATCTCAAACATGCCACTGTGGCTTCTCCTCACCAGACTGGGTCACTTACTCATTGCTTCACTCAGCTATCCCTTTTTATTAATGTCAACAATTTTCCAATCTGGAAAGGAAATGCCTCAACCTACAACTAAAAAGAGCTTGAAAGAATTATTTTCTAGCATCGGAAACATAAAGGGAATTATGGAGATCCTAAAGCCAGAAACAACTTAGAAAAAAACACTCAATGCTTAATTAAAAAAACAAAACAAAAATAAAAAAAAACTTTTAAAAAAAAGAGAAAACCACAATTCTTAGACAAAGCTCTAAATCTGAACAAGGATAGAAACTGGAGGCTTGAGATTTCCTTCAAAATCAGTGCCACTCAATCCAAACTGGTGTGTGTATTTATACTCTGCAGACGCGATTTAATTTAAACAGACCTGGGCCGAGCCCCAAGGACTCCACTGGATGTTCTGGTAGTTCTAACCCTTTAGCCTATTTGCTCAGGCAAAACAGCAGTTAAGGCCCCTGCCGCCTGCAGTCTGGTACCCTCTGGGGGCCCCATCAGCCCTCTCGCCACACCATCCACAGCTTTGTGCTGGCCTGGCAGCTCTGCACACTGATTGTTTCCTTAAGGCAGATCGTGCTTTAAATGTACTAGGATATTTCTTTTTACCTTAAAGGGGATTTCCAAATTTTAAAAAATTCCATTATTTCACAGAAATATTCAAATCAGAATTCTATTTATTCCACTCCTTTGCTTCTCACAGAAATTTTGACAATATAATTTTCAAGTTAGTTTAGCTCACTGAGGCTACTATGTCTTAAGTCCACACGAATGCTAAAAGGTTAGAACTACCAGAACATCCAGTGGATTTAAAATTGTCTGAAAAGCACTTTATTTTGCCTGCATTTCCTTTTCCTAGAAGACACAAAGGAGAACTTTTACACATTTTTACACATTCTCATAACAATTTTGGTTGCTCTCTGTTCACTGGGAAATTAAATGAAAACTTAAAAAACCCATCAATTTAGACAACAAATTCAAGAAAAATCACAACCATCAAGATGACACCCAAGAGAAAATGACAGCACTGAAATATATATCTGACTGTGGCTAAAAGGGGAAATGTTAGGTTGTATTAGAAAAATATATAAATATTTTTAAAATCCATGGAATTACACAATACAGTGTACCCCAAGTTAAACCATGGTCTATAGTTAATAATACAATTACAAAAATGTGCTTTTAGCAATCGTAACAAATGCACCGTACCAACACAAAGTATGATAGGGTAGCATATGGGAATTCTATATTTTATGCATGATTATTCGGTAAACCCACAAGTTCTCTAATAAAACACATACATATATATGACATCTACAAAGGATCCAAAGGCGTCTGACCTGGTCATAGCATGCAGAGTGGTAATACCAGTAAGTGGATTGTGCCTTTTACTTTGCAAAGTGGTTTTGCTGTGAATCAACTACTAGGCAACTTATAGCAGAAGAGACCCTCTATGAATAAGGGTTACAGAAGTTCTGGTTCTTCTCTTCCCCTCAGTATAGGAGATTCTTTTCTGGTGATCTGGACTGACGGATGAAGAGGATTTACTGCCAGTACAAGAACCAGGAAACATACAGGGGAGCCAAGGCATGGAATGTAAGGATTCTCCACAGGCGTGCAGCTAGGAAGAGGCAGAGCAGGCCTCAAACTCGGCATTCTGAGACTCCAGGGTTTAAGCCCTCACCACTCTTCTGACCTCACGGACCCAGGTTAGAGACAGACAGGTTGCCACAAGGAACACAATTAGCCACCTATCAATTGTTGATCAGATGCCACTTTTCTACATAGGGCAGCCACTCCAATTTTCCATCACACACATGATACCCTGCCCCCACCAGTCAGAAACAGCTGCTGGAAACTAGCAGAAAGCAGACCATTGCTTTCCACAATCCCTTTTCTTTTCCCAGCTCCAGTTACACCCACACAGAACCAAGCACTGAAAAGTCGAGGAGGAGGGGATTTTTATCAAGTCAGAGGGCCTCACAGCCCTCTGCTAGCCCCCAGTGAGACAACAGTGAAGCTTTGTGCAACACATGCTTGGGGTTTTCTTCACAGTAATTTAGAATGAGGAAATTCAGTTTATTGCCAGACTTTTGTTAAAGAGGTCCCATTTAGATGGTCATGCCCTTAATAATCTTCCCCTGTGCCACTTTAGCCGTTTTACCTCCACAAGAGCTGACAACTCAGCAGATGGTATCAAAAGTACTTCTGTACTCAGAGCTGAATGGGAATGAGGGCTCTGGGCTGGACAGAGCTTCTATTCAGAAGGGCCTCCTTTGAAAACTCCTCTGGCAATCTAAACCCCAGGAATTCAAGTCACTGCAAGAAAACTTCCACTGCCCGAGGCAGGGAGAAGGGACATGCAGACACACTGGGATAAGGGCTACCACCAACCGTGCTAACCGTACCAGCCCCGGAGAGGTCATCACAGTAAGGGCAGACTCACAAAAGTGTGCTATCCGTCGTGCCAATTTACCAGATTCCATATCCTCTTAATGAGGATTTCCTCCAGATGTTCAAAATGAGGGCTGTCTCAAGGTGGACACAATTCCTGTGTTCCATTCCTGAATGCTGTACTTTCAAAAAAGCCTAATCGCCTTCCATATACTTTCTAACCCTGGCAACAGCTCTGCTTGGCAGGGACTCCTGGCCAGACATTTTCAGACAGAAAAGCAGACCGAGAGGGGCTAAGTAACTTGCCCAGGCTCACAGACCTGAGAGTTAACCCACGTTCCTCAGCCACCTGTTTAATCCACTGACCTCCAACCACGATGGAGGTGTGCAAACACTGCTGAGGCCCCGCTCTGGGTGCAGGCGCTGCATGTAATGAGGTAGAGGTGAGCAATGGGGCTAAACAGAGGATAAAATGTTGCTTCCTCCTCAGAGCTCCCATTATCTAAGTTAATCACCTGCCCACTAAATGAGAGGATCTTGAGGATGAGAACTCTTTCACTCATTTCTATATCCCCAGCATCCAGAGTGAGGCAAGACACACCAGTCAATGATGATGGGATGACCAGCCCAAGCAAACTCTTGGGCAAGTCACTGGACCTAGAAAAGGTCAGGCAGCATTGACCACACAATCACAAGAGAAAAATAGGTCTACCAGCAGCACCCTCAAAACCTTATTTAACACAAATTTAAATGTGACATACTGCAATTTACACCAAAACCAAAATGAAAAGAAACTACACTGCCATAATATCTTTAACGTTTATAGCTAGTTCATAAAATACAAATGCTTCCCTTTCAAACTCTAGTGATTATTGTCTAAACAGTACCTTGTTTCCAGAAGACATACAATTCCAAAGTGAAGGACTTGGTTCTTTGGATTCAATCTAGTCTTATCTAACAACCGCCAACACAATAAAACACTCAGTTTTGAGCTAAAAAACTTTTGCATTATTGTGGAAAACTTTTTCTCAACCATTTTTACCTTTTTCAACAGAAGAACATTTCATTTAGTTTATATACAGATGTCTCAGCAATTGTTGGGAGCCAGCTTAAAACTTAGATAGCATAAAACACAGAAATATTTTAAAGGCCTAAGTTAAATAGTCAAATTTTTTTAGAAAGGAATTAAAGATAAAGTTTGGTTCGTGTTCACTTCTATTACAGCTCCGCTTCACAAACAAACCCTTCCTCTTGGTTGGGGAACTCGAACCAGCAAACTGAGGAAATGCCAAGAAGATGGTGTCATGCAATTCTTAAGGAAAATGAAAATAGATAAGACTTTTTCTAGGAGAAAAATGTCCAAGGAAACCAAGGGAAGCAAACTTTAGTCAAACAAAGAGAGGCTTAACTAATATAGTGGGCCTTTACAGTTCTATAGAAACTTAAAACATGAACCCTAAAATACCTGAAATTAAGATGGTAATCCTTCTTTTTTTTTTTTTTTTTTTTTGACATGGGCACGCACTGGGAAACGAACCCAGGTCTCCGGCATGGCAGGCCAGAAGTCTGCCACTGTGCCACCATTGCCTGCCTTGTAATCCCAAAAAGAAATCCCTTCTTTTTTAATGTAAAAAAAAAAAAAAAAAAAAAAGCTAAGGTATGTGTGTGATTACTTCAAATGCTTATATTTCTGACCCCTGTGAATTTCCGAAGTATTCTCTTTTCTCCAGACCACATGCTTTCCCTAAAATGTGAACATCTAAAAACAAGCTATGGGATCAATCAGTCAAGGTGTTAAGGCTACCAAAACAGAGTGGTTGGAAAATCTAAAATCTGTTAAACTTTTAGGTAATAACATTCTTTCCTGCCCTTGGCCACTGGCCGGACGGGGCATCTATGTAAATGGAGGGGAAGACACTGCTGACAACAGTATACATCCTTAACTCTCCAGCAGCACACTTATTAAAACAAAAACAAAGGACATAAAAAAAAAAAAAGCTATTTGTAACTACAGTTTTGACACACGGATACCTCCATTTATCATCTTCCAAGAATAGCAAGGGTTCTATGACTACATCATGACTACAAGATAAGGACTACTTTAAAAATACCTTTGCTTTCCCATGGAATTCGTATTAACAGACCCGTTGCTACTACTTTATACCTGGTTCACTTAAAAAAGAAAAAAGAAATGGATTTTTATTATTTGCAAGCTATAGATTATTTTTCTGTAGCTCTAATCTATTCTTATTTATTATTTACTTAACATAAAGGTGCTCTCAAATTTTACAGCAAGACAGAGTCAGAAATGGATTGTATATATAATCTTTTAAAAAAACTGGTACAAAGTGTACTGCAGTTACCAACAAGGGAAAAGCTAAAAAATTAAAGTCAAGGTCTTATTTCAGAAAGCGCCTGTCAAACTGTAATTATTCCAGTGAGTTTTAAATGGCACTATAATTGCATAAAGCAAAGTCCCAAGACTCTTTATGCCCTAAGCTTTCCACATGAAAGAAGGTCCCCTCTTGCTTATTTCCTCTAGCCCAAAGCTATTCACAGATACTTTTAGAAGAGACCTCAAGAATTGAAGGAGACTTTAAAAGTCCAATAAACTCCTACCACTAAGCTCTGTGCAAAGTAAAATGGAGGAATCAAACTTCAAAAGTATGCAAACAGCAATAGCTAAGTGACCTACCCAAACACAAGCTCCCAAGTAAATACTTGGGTGAAACCTTTTCATAGAGGGTAGGGTAATTATTTTAAGTGATGGGGGTCATTCTGGTAATAAACCACACCCATGGTAAAGAGAAACTGGAATCTAGGGACACAGGTTAGATTCCAGTTGTCACCAACCACCTGCGATTGTCCAAACTCCAACAATATTTCAAGAGTATTTTTCAATTGCTAAGGAATAGATGTATTTCCAGCTGTGAAATAGGAACAGGTTGGACTAGATGGCATCTACTCAGCCTCCAGATTCCCTCTTAGCTTAATTAGATTTTTATTATATCCACACTGAAATCTTCCAGGATGACTAAGAAACAGCCTTTGGGATCCAATAATTTCAATAGAAGCAAGGTATCTTCATGACTGCCTGAAACACAGCTCACCCAAGAAATAGGTACAAGGTGGCATTATTCTGCTTATAACTTCAGCTGAAAGTGAGCACACCTTTCTAATTATTCATTTGATTGACCTGACCTTAAGCTTCATCAATCTCACTGAAATTGCCTTTACCCACTCTGGCTCCATCAAAACCAAAACAAAAAGCTTCCAAGGCACACAGCATGGTCCAGAAAGGAAACAGAAGGTAACTCCCCCCCAACCAATAACTAATTCTAGCACTGAAACTGAGAAAGTACACTACTAAAATCACTTACAATGAAGAAAGGAGAAAAGCAATACTATTTGGAACTGCTTCATGTCTCCTCCATCAACGAACAAAGGAAAAGTGCCAAGAACTTTTATTTCATGCATGTGCTTTATGGGTCAAAGCTCCAAAGTGTTTAAAATGGCATAGTTTTCCTTCCAACAAAAAAATGGTGAGTTGTTCACTGAATCAGAGTTGAGAGCATGGGTTATCAGTTGAGGAATACTGTAAAGGGTCCTAGGCTGTAAACTCTTACAGCAGTCACATATACTCAGGAGATGCAACTGTTTCTAAATTCTGAGGTACTGAGCTGTCTGTATATAACCTGGTCCTTCTCAGAAACTTCAAGTATTTATGTGATGTCTAAGACTCCAAGTTAGATCTCTGAAGCTATGAAAGTCAGCACTACCCCACAGAGGAACTGCTTAAAAAAACTGAAGAAGTGATCAGAGTTCAACTAGAGATATGAATGAAGCTGATATGGATAGGACTTAAGTAAATCAGAATACAGGGTAAAGGATGATATGGACCATATTTTAAAACTTCAACTTCTGTGCAAGACCACAGGGAGAAATGTTTATTTGGTGCAAATTTTTTATTGTGGGTAGCTCGCTGCCTCATTTGACTTGTGTGGTCAGTTTAGATGAACATCATAAGTACATGGACTCTTAAATAGGGCATGAGATCTTGTTAGTTTGTTAAACTAGTGTTATGTCCCAATATATCCCAGAGTAATTTGGGCAGTGAATAAAAAAGTATTTGCAAAGTTCCCTTGGGGGATTGGGGAAATAGGAGGAAATATTCAACTTTCCCCATCTGGGGAATTTCTGATAGTCTCTCAAACAGTGGGGACAACCAAATCAATATGCTGATCTTGGGGTCTGCCCCTATGAAACTTATTCTTGCAAAGGAGAAGCTAAGCCTATTTTATAATTATGCCCAAGAGTCACCCACAGATACCCTCTTTTGTTGCTCAAATGTGACCTCTCTCTCCAAAACAACCTGGCAGGTGAACTCAGTGCCCTCCACTCCACATGGGACATGACTCCCAGGGGTATAAATCTCCCTGGCAATGTGGGAGAGAAACCCTGGGATGAGCCGGGATCTGGCATCATGGGATTAAGAAAGCTTTCAAGACCAAAAGGAAGAAGAGAGAAATGAGACAAAACAAAGTTTCAGTGGCTGAGAGATTTCAAACAGTTTATCCTGGAGGTTATTCTTATGCATTATATAGATATTCCTTTTTAGTTTATGGTGTATTGGAGTGGCTAGAGAGAAGTACCTCAAACAGTTGAGCTGTGTTCCAGAAGCCTTGATTTTGAAGACCATTATATCAGCTTTTACAATGTGACTGTGTGATTGTGAAAACTTTGTATCTGATGCTCCTTTTATCCACGGTATGGACAAGTAAAAAAATAAGGATAGGGCAGGCCACGGTGGCTCAGCAGGTAAGAATGCTTGCCTGCCAAGCCCGAGGACCCGGGTTCGATTCCTGGTGCCTGCCCATGTGAAAAAAAAAAAAAAAGGATAAAAAATAAATAATAGGGGAGATAAAGGGTAAAAATTTAGGTAAATGAGAGGGAGAGGTAAGGGATATGAGTGTATGAGTTTTTTTCTTTTTTATTTCTTTTTCTAGACTGATGCAAATTTTCTAAATATGATCATGGTATATGAATACACAAACTATGTGATGATATTATGGGCCACTGATTGTGTATTCTGGATGGACTGTATGTGCATGAAGATTTCTCAATAACAATATTTCTTTAATGCCGACTTGTGTTTTAATACCACTTTCCTATTGTAAAAAGAAGAGCATAAATTAGGAGTGTGCTGCAGTAAAATCATTCTCAAATACTGACAAAACTCAGATTTGTTAAGATTCACGGTACACAATTTAGTTTTAAGTCCTCTCAATTTTCATGACAAATTTTCAAAAACCCTCTCAAAAACGCAAACTGATTTATTAGAAGATGTAAATTATAAATACTTTATTTCCTATTTAGAAATAACATTTTCTCTAAAACTGTTGAGAAAATGAAAAATAATTACAAAGGGCAATGCAGAGAAAGAAACCTGGAAAGCTCATGACTCTAGAATTCTGGCCCTCGAGCAAAATACCACCTGGATGTTGTATAATTTTTCTTATCTAATATAAAATAATAACAGGGAAACTACACAGAGAGTCAGTAATATAAGAAAGCACAGTACGAATAAAATTTTCCTGCAATGCACAGAAACATGACAAAAGCTATTGTAGGTACATGGTTCTTATGTGCTACTTAATAAAAGTCACCTAATGAAAGAAAAAGCAGACCATAAACACAAGTACCTGTTTGTACAAACAGCCTTGTCCAGCAACACAAAATACCTAAGATACTCGTATATTAAGCAGGGCAGGGGGCTACTCTAAATCAGTTATCAATTTTAAGGACTGAACAGTCTAATTTATCTTTTCAACGGAGAAATGTAAAACTCATATGAAAAGGAATGAGAGGGCACGAATGCAATAAGAGACTACAAAGAGAGAGAACAAAAACCTTTCCTCTGTGCAGAAAGCATCATCTTCTGAAGTTACTGTTCAACAGCTGTCTCAGCCCACCTACTGCACTGAGGACGCTTTCCTTTCAGCAGAGTTTAACCTGGGGAAGGGGATACCTGGAGGGAAGTGCAAGGGGCGCAGTATGGGGCATGAAAGGAACAAGAAGATGGCCCAGGCTTTCTCTTTGCTCACGTCTAAGCAGGAATTTATTCCCCGGCACCAGTCATTGTTACTTCAGTCTGCATAACAGACAAAGGGCTTTTACCAAGAACTCCACAAGAAAACTTTTAAGAACTTTACACTAGAATACAGGAATTTTCCCACAGTGTTTCTTAAAAAAAAAAAAAGAAAAGAAAAGAAAAAAGTTAAATCTTAAAAAAGCCTTTGGCAAACCTTGTTATTCAAAATAATTAATGATTTCCAGATCTAACAAAGTCATTTTCTCATTAATTTTTCTTAACTAATGTAACATAAAGGGAGAAGCTGCCCGTTACACAATTATTGAATCCACTCAATAGGTTACCCTGGATAGTAAATATGTACCTTAAACTCTTTCTGGAGCAAAGCATAAATAAGTAAAAATAAATACATCTAACTACAACACAGTCATTATCTTGAGACAGAAAACAACTCACTGGGTTTTTGTGGCAATTATTAAAAATAACACTCCAAAAAAAATCAAAATAAAATAAAATAAATAAAACTCTGGACCCCTCTCCCCCCATTGCCACACATCCTTTCCTGTCCACCTCCCTACCTTTTCCTCATCAAAATCCATACAGCAAAAGTCACTGCAACTTTCCTGAAAGTGTAAATTTATTATTTTTTTAAAGTCATTAGGTTTGCACTTTCCAACGTGAAATTGTTGGGGGCTAAAAGTTGCTGCCTCTGTTAGTGCCAGCCAACAGACCACCATCCATTTTTGCACAGCCTTCTGCTGGGCCGTGTAGTAACGTACCCGCAACGAAAACTTACCGCAGCAATGCTCTTCCTCAATGCAACCCACTGTGCCAAGAACAGCACCGTAACCCCACTTTAAAGTGATCTCCCTTGGAACTGGGTTGCAGCTGAGCTCTAGTCAGCACTAAGTCACTACGATACTAAGGTAGTCCTAACAGAACATTCACTGTCAGAGGTACCCTGCAGATATTATCTCCACAGATGTCTGTTCTCCCCCTGAAATCTCACATTCAATCAACAAGAAGTTGCAGGTGTTAAATCAATCTAATACTGAAAAACAAAAGCAATGTGCTTCTTTAATGAAGGCTTTCAAATGACCTCACTCAATTACTCCCTTTCTCTGCCTCCCCCCAGAAACATCTAATAATAAAGACCTTCCATGCAGCGGGCAGGGCGGATGGAATCACCCTGTGCTTCAGCAGCGCCAGCAGGACCACACAGAAAGCCTCACGGAGCAAGAGCTACAATAAAATATCCACATAGAAGAGCCACTCACATCAAGATGTTTTAACTCTTTCTAAGGTTGAGGACATTTTCTACAAAGTGCAGAGCAGATTAAATCCAAAACCATCACTAAAATCCCTTAAAGTGTTGGCAACTTTCATAATTAATATTGCTTGAAATCAATGGATTATCTTCTAGACTACAGCTTGGAAACAGTATTAGAGTGCCCCTTTGGATTAAAACCTCAGTGGATAGCTACACACAAAAATACCTGGAAGGTTATACATTTAAAAAAAAAAGTTCTTGAAGATTGTATCAATTTGTTTCATAAATCAGAGATAGATGGGACCGCAACAAAAAAGAAGGCTGTCGACCTCATTTTACTAAATCCCTGGGAAATGCAATTTCACAGCTTCCTGTAAGCAGCACAATGCGAATGCTTATGCTCAAAATACCAAAGGTAAATTTTAAATGAAGATTTCCTTTGAAAAAGTGCATGTGAGGGTGGGGTGGGAGCTATAGCAACTGTTTAACAATCTTAATCAAAAGCAAATTTGGAAAGGGATTCAAGCATAACAAAAATTCTAATCATAGCTCTCTGCCACTGACTCACTCTACACAATCTCAGATAAATTACACAAAGTTCCAAAGCCTGAGCTTCATCACAAACTGCCCAAAACCTTAGATTCAGCCAACAGGTCCGTGTGAATCGTGTAGCCAAGTGTGAGACTTTTGAGTAATCATTCAGAGAACTGGGTCTTGGTATCTTGGGATGACTTAAGACTTCATTTACCCTTGGCAGGTACAACTTTTTCAATTTCAATGTAAAATTAATTTTAGCCCACTTTACAATATTAGAAGTACGGATATCAAAAGAACAAACAGGGATTTTCTGGAGTGGTACAAACGTTCTAAAAGATCATGGTGATAAATACACAACTATGTGATGTTATGAGTCACTGTTTACTGTGGATGGACTGCATGCATATGGAGATATATCTCAATAAAAATATGAAGAAAAAAAAATAGGGGGCCAAAACGCCATAAAGTTTGGAAATCCCTGTTCTACAGAATTCTCAGGGAGCATTCACGTGGCTCTGTCCAGAAACCAAGGTCACCTGGGCTGTGAGGTGAGACTGCTCTGAACTGAAACATAAAACACTGATAAGGAAACACTTTAACAGTTAACACTGCCCCCTGGCTGATGAATCCTGTACAGACCCTCTTATGAACAAACTGAGGTAAAATAAAATACAGTGTAAATGAAAAGTCACTCAAAATGAAAAGTCGCCAGAGTGAACACGGGAGCGTGTGATATAGACCCACCCAGACCCGTCATGATTCATACTTCTGAAGGTGAATAGCTCAGTGAATGAAATTCAGTTCAAAGTGATCTTTGTGAAAGGTAGCACTTCCTAACAGTCACTTAACTTGCAGGTCACGTAACCATCGATTTTAGAGTTTTTTTTCCTTTAACACCAGTTTTTCTCACCATACTAACTGTATCATGAGAGCAGAGACCATTTATATACTTGGATCTGAATACCTAGAAACAGCACCATGCCTTGCACACAGTAGGTGGCCAATAAATAGCTACTGAATTAATAAAGGAACCTTGAGGCATCACCATTCTTGCCTTCTGTCTGACCCCCATTTTGCAGATGAGACTCTGTGGGTTAAGCTCAGAAAAGGAAGCAGGACTAGAAAGCAGGGGACGGCTCGTCCCACAAACGTGGGTATTCTTTCTGATATTGTTCCCTCAGAGGTTACCAGTTTCTGAAGACTGCTTTCTTCTTTCCTTTCAGGCTCCTTCACCTGGTAAGAATGCATATATTTACAACTATGGAACACAGGATTCTTTATAGAAATGCTGACAACTGGAAAGTTATTAGACTCTGCCATACTTTCCAGCACAGCAAGGGCGCAGTGGAAATGCCACACCAGCAAAACAAGAAAGGCTACCTCCCTCCAAGTGCAGTATCCTTTGTCAGCCCAAACTCAAAACAAAGTCAAGTAAAACTAAAACACCTAAGGGCAAGCTTATTTGGATTCGTAACTCTGACGATTCCCCTTCTTCTTGAAGTCCTTCTCTGGACCCTGGATATGTCTCTTCATTCCTTTTTTCTAAAAGCCTACAGCCAGGTTCAGAGTCAATAAAGAGTAAATGAGAAATATGCGGACACATGAAAGCTCTTCAGTAAATTCATCATCTGAATTTATTGGAAACAACTCTGATTTCAAGCCCAGAGCAGAACAGTGAAAGCTGTTTTTAGTCTGTTTTGCTTGTTTGCATGTTTCTAAAAAGCAAATATAGAACATGTTACACTTCCAAATGCACGTGCTCACACACACACATATGTATAACTGCATACACGCAAGTAGAAATCTATTTACAGTGCTTTCCTAACTTTTAACAGTTATACTAAGTGGACCTCACTATTTTTCAGAGGCCAAAGGAAGGTATATTGTGTAAAACAGTACTCACCCACTTTATCTGTAAAACCCCACAAAATACTGAACGCTTTATTTTATAGTTAAGACCCAGATTGTGACTGTTCCTTTGAACTACACTATCTAGAAAACACACTACGACATATCCAATGTATCCATGTGCTATGACAACATTCTGCTTTTTAAAAGTCATTTCTGCTTCTCAGGAGAAACTCTACCTTTAGTTTTGATGAAGCTATTGGTTACTACTGCCATGACTCAAGTGCTCCCCAAAAGTTTCTTCACTGGAATCACAAAAGGCAGTGCCATTTATTGCAGGTACCAGCACTTACCTCCCTAGTGTTTCTAATCACATCCAAAGGCCGCTGCAAAGATTAACCAAGCCCATTTCTGCTACCAAATCAGGAACAATTAGTATTGATATGACTTCTTTGGGTCTTTTTTGTTGGCTGGTTTCCTCAAGTAACTTTTCCAAAACCTTTTCTAAGACTTACAAAGAAAGAAAAAAAAAAACAACCTCGTAAAGAAGGAGAGATGGATAAGGCTGCTGGAACAGGCATCCAGTCTTCTATTGTTTAATTTGTGGTCACCTGCGATGCAGAGCATCTCTAATTAGAAGGTGGAAATATCTATTCCTCTAAAGTCTTAATTACCACACTCTCAAAGTGCTTAACCCCTGCTAATGCAGCCAGATTCATTACTCTCCCCTCTCAAACACAGAAGAAGCATGTTCTCAAAAATCAACTCTACTTTAGGATTACTACCTCAAAATGCATGAGAAGAGGGAAAAACAGGGGTTGTGGGTGAGGACAAAAGGTACTGATTACTTAAATAGTCGTTATTAACCTTTTGGGTAAAGCCTTGGTTCTTCAATATTACCTACATTTTGGCAACAACGTGCCACACGCAAGAAATATTAAGTTTCCATAAAGAGCTAGAGAAAAAAAAACCAAGATGGGATGTATCTAAAAATCAAAACTACCTACCCTAAATCAAGAGCAGGGAAAAAAAATTAATAATAAGGAAACAACAGGTCCACATTTAGCCTAAAGATTCCCCACCCCAAAAGGCCTCTACTGTTTTCAGAAGTGAAATGTAATTTAATTTTAATGTTAACTTATGCCCTCTTAAATAATCACAAAAAGAAAAGGCATAGTTCAAAATTGTATACAGTCCTCCAAAACAACATTTTATGGTGCCTTCTCCTACAATTTAAAAAAAAAAAAAGAAAAATCCACAAAAATTTAAATTCTATAGGGCAGGATGTAGAAATCAGCCCCCACAATGTGATTTAGTTCTAAGAGGCAGTCGGCCTCCCTGAATATTAATAACGCTCCATGTGGTAGTTAGGTTCAGGTGTCAATTGGCCAGGTGAAGGTGCCTAGTTCTGTTGGTGTGGACACGAGCCAATGGTACTTGAACTCATCTGCTGCTGATTACATCTGCAGTTGGCTAGGAGGGTGCCTGCTGCAATGAATGATGTTTGATTCAATTGGCTGGTGCTTAAATGAGAGAGCTCAACGTAGCACAGCCCAAGCAGCTCAGCACACCTCATCTCAGCACTCGCAGCTCAGCCCAGCCTTCGGAGATGCAGAAAGAAATCACCCTGGGGAAAGTTGTTGGAACCCAGAGGCCTGGAGGGAAGGCCAGCAGAGATCGCCCTGTGCCTTCCTATGTAAGAAAGAACCTCAGTTGAAAGTTAGCTGCCTTTCCTCCGAAGAGCTATATGTTAACTAAATAAATCCCCTTTTATTGAAAGCCAATCCGTCTCTGCTGTGTTGCATTCCGGCAGCTAGCAAACTAGAACACTCCAGTACAGCAACAAATCAAGCCATAAATGAAGCTACTTTTTTTTAAATCATCACAATCAACTTTCTTTTTTGTGTATGTGAAAAATAACATACAAAAAACAATAAATTTCAAAGCATATCACAACAATAAGTGTAGAACAGATTTCACAGTTTGGTATGGGTTTCAAATCCACAATTTTAGGTTTTTACTACTAGCTGCTCCCAGACACTGTGGATTAAAAAAAATATCAATATAATGATTTTTTTGTTTGTTACCCAGAGACAAATATTGCTTTAAGCCCAGTATGGTGCTTGGCACTGGGCGTAGAGCAGCTACCACAGAGCAACCACTCTACATAAGGAATATTACAGGGGGGAGGTAGGTTGGATTTTCAATTTTTCCCATCTTTTCAGTACTTCTCTGACTCAACCTATTTATAATATAAAATCTTAATTCTGAAGAAATCTTGTGATGCTTAACCTAGAACCACACACCTTTGCAGGTTCATATGCAAATAAAGCAACAAAAAAAAAAAAACACCTATTTGAATCACTTATTTCCTGCCTTTTTCAAACATCAGAGGTTTGAAAACAATAGGTTCAATCCATATGCTAACTGCACTGTAGCTTTAGGACACCCAACTTTGTACTTAAGAAGAAAAACAAAGAGCAAATGGGCAGAAAATGACCCTTCAAATAAGCCAGGAGGCTGGCAAGGAGCGTGAGGGCCATCTCGCTGAGCTGCCGCCGCCAAATGCTTCCCACTCACCTATGGCCCAGGGAGAAAGGCCACCAAGCAGCTCAATCTTTCCTGACTCCTCTCAGAAAAAGCAAAGTCAGGTAGACTCTGCAATCTAACATTTAGAAGTGCGCACATGCACACACACACCAGGTGAGGGAAGGCAGACACTAATTTCAATCTCATTTGATAGGAAAAAGATAATATCCTCTAAATGTGCTTAGTCCAATTCAATTCAGGAGCCACTTGCCAAATGAGGCTATTCTGAAATAAGAGTGGTGGAAGTATGCTGGATTTCTCAAAGACTTAGTAACAACAAACAGTAGAATTCCTGATTAATAATTTAATATCATGTTAAAGTGATATTTTGGATAGAATGACTGTTAAAATGACATAATGAGTGTTCTAGTTTGCTAGCTGCCGGAATACAATATACCAGAAACAGAATGGCTTTTAAACGGGAATTTAATAAGTTGCTAGCTTACAGTTCTAAGGCCGAGAACATGCCTCAATTAAAACAAGCCTATAGAAATATCCAATCAAAGGCATCCATTCAGGGAAAGATACCTTGGTTCAAGAAGGCCAATGAAGTTCACGGTTTCTTTCTCAAGTGGAAGGGCATACGGTGAACACAGTCAGAGTTTCTCATCTGGAAGGGCACATGGTGAACATGGTGTCATCTGCTAGCTTCTTCTCCTCCTGGCTTCCTGTTTCATGAAGCTCTGTGGGAGGCGTTTTCCTTCTTCATCTCCGGCTGGCGGACTCTGCTTCTCGTGGCTATATCGTTCTGCTCTGCTCTCTGAATCCCCCTCATTCTCCAAAATGTTTCCCCTTTTATAGGACTCCAGAAACTTCTCAAGACCCACCCAAATGGGTGGAGACATGTCATCATCTAATCCAGTTTAAAAACCACTCTTGATTAAATCACATCTCCAGGGAGATGATCTGACTACAGTTTCACGCATACTGAGTATTGAATAGGGTTTATTCTGCCTTTATGAAATGGGATTTAGATTAAAACATGGCTTTTCTAGGGGACAGACATCCTTTCAAATCAGCACAATGAGTAAACAAAATAAATTTCACCTGTTTCTTTTCACTTTTACATGGATACTAGAAAATTTTAAATTATAAGTGGCTCACATTGCATTTCCATTGGATAGTGATGCTTTAGACTCGAAGATTTTCACACTCGTTTGTTTTAATGCACTAAGACAAATGTCACTGATAAATTTTAGGCTCAGTCACTAGTCCTAAATGGACAGATTTCTCCATTTGCTTAGTAGAGCAGCAAAGAAAAAAAGTATTAGCAACACAGAGAGGAGAACAGGCACTCCTTTTACCTTCATCACATTTTCCTCTTTCAAGTTTAACTCTGTTTCTGGGAGTGGTTTAAAATTTGAGGTATTTTTCCCCTTGGTAAAAATGGTTACGTCTGGGGAGGGTAGTGGAGAATACAGATACAGGGTACTTGTCAGGGAAATTCAAGTCCCCATGAGACCTCAACATGCAACCCTGTCCCGGGGGGCAGGGGAGAGTTTAACACATTTATTGAAAAGGATTAATTTGTTGATAGTTAGGCCCTTTATGAACACTTGATCCAAAAATGACCAAATCAATACTATACCTTATTACAAGTCACTTACTGAGACAAGTTTCACAGTTCTGCTACAAAGAACTCTTTTCTTTTGTTACTTTTGCCTTGTTAAGAATATTGCTTATCAAATATAAACACCCAAAAAGGCCAGCAACAAGAGGAGCATTAATCAACATAAATCTGCTCAGATCAGTACCTACCTTTTAGGAGCATCTGACCTTACAACACTAAAAATTAAGGAAGCGTCCCATTCTGGCCCTCCCAAGATATGTATGTTAACACAGGGTTAATACAGAGCATTCTCACATACCCCTACGAACCTTCTAATTTCAGAAAGATTTAATTTACCTTGCTCTAGTCTCACCAGCCCCCTTAAGCAGAAAACTTGAGGCCAACTTAGAACTCAATGTAAACAGATTTCTATTTTTAAGGATCTATTTAAAGAAAGTAAAACCTCCTTTAAAAACGAGGGGGTGTGTTATGATGATGAAAGCCTCTGATTTCACTTCAGAATTTAAAATCTGAAAACAACTGAAGTTTGTTCTTTCAGGCTTCTAAATTAGAATTTACATACTTAGGGAGTTCTCACCACCCTGTTCATAGAGCGTAATAATTCATTATTCCTTAACCCATTTCAGAGTTATAGTCTGTGTGTCCTAAGTAGGCAACAGGTATTCTCCCTCTTTTACCTGCCTTAACCTCGATGACTCAGTAACAGTAACACTCAAAACCTTTACAATAAAACCACTGCAGGTTTGGCTGACAAAAAAGTTTTAGTAATGGCAGGTGGTGATGACTGTACAACACGTAAAGGTAATTAATGCCCTTGAAGTAAAAATGGTTAAAATGGTAAATTCTATGTTATATATATATATATATATATATATATATATATATATGTACTACCTCAACAAAAACACACATACAACATTGCAGGAAGAGGCCTGTGAACAAGGCTTTCTCAGCACACGAGTCCAGCTGTTTAAGAACAACCAAGGGCAGTCTTTTTCATTAAAAAAAAAAAAAAAGGTAGGGCCAGAGGAAAGGAGAGGAGAAGCAGAGGGAGAAGACAGAACTGAACGGCAGAAGACAACAAAGGGGGGAGGGCAAGCAGCACTCAGCATATGGGAAAACAAATAAGAAAGAAGCTATTTATCCTAAAGGTTTAAGGAAAACAGCCATCAGCCCAAGAAGTGTGTGCCTATGAAGAGAAAAGGCACTCTCCTGTCTCACCAATCACTTCTCAGTTCACACCTGCACTACCCAGGGTTGTTGTCTCCTCCCTTTTACTAAACTAAACAAGGAAAACATCAAATGAAGTTCTGGTGCTACCAGACTCATTACTGGATGGTCTCTTCCTCTAGAGAGGTTAATCTTCAACCCAAGAGTGCAAGTCCTTGAAGGATCCTTTTAATTCTTACTCCTGCCCAGATCGAGACCAGTTGGGGCATTTGAGTTTCTGGAGCCATTTCATACAATCCCCTCCTTTGCCTTTGGTAACAATCTCTTCCAGTCCAAAGATCAATGTAACTGATACACACTTCTCACTTAGAGACCTCACTATCACATCCACAGACATCTATTTCCATCCCCCTGTTTACATGTCTGTTTCCCTCCAAAGGACCTCAGCTCCCTGAGGACAGGCAGGTTCATACTCCACTTTGCATCTCCACTACCTAGCAGAGCAGTCAGGACACCATTTACCGAGTGCCTAAACACAGATAAACAACCGACATGTCCTATTTTTCTAATCCTCAAATCTGTTATTTATTACTTCTACTGACCCCGTTTTTCAAACAAGGATACTGAGATTATTAAAAATAATGTTCACAGGGTCCACAGCTAGTGAACGCTGGAACAGGGCCTCAGGCTCAAGGCCAGCGGACGCCAAAGCCTATGCTTTGTAGGCCAGCAGTTCAAACTTTTTAGTTTCAGGACTTCTTTACACTCACAAAAAAAGAACTTTTGTTTCAACGGTTTATACCAGTATTTACCAAATTAGAAATTAATCTAGTATAATTAAAGGTGGAAAGGTAAAAGTAAAACCCCTTTGACCTGACTTTATAAGTAGGCAAGGAACCCATCATTAACAGAGTCTGTGATATCCTTAAGGGAGAAGAATATATTTTCCTCTCCCTACTCCCCCACCATATGGTATGAAGAAGAAGGGTTAATACTGTTACAAAGCGTGTACCACAGTAGTGGTTAAAAGAGTCTTCAAGCATTACAAAATTGGATTTATCAGCTTTTTTTTTTTAAACTCTTCCTATGACCTTAGATGAGATACCTAACCTCTATAAAACTCAAATCTCATCATTCGTGCCAAAGGGAGTAACACTCACCATCCTTCTGAGGGTAGAAAGACTCAGTAAAGTGTGAGGCTCATAAACAGGAACCCAAATGTTGCTGCAATCGCTGCTGTATTAGCTACAGAAAAGGACAGAAAGACTAAAGAGAATTTTCCATTTCCACAAAACCAAGCAAGGTTTTTTTGAACAGACATGGTTTTCCTTCTCTTACTCTAAAAATAAGGTTCTTTTCAAAACAAATAAAGGGTCCTGCTTATGCTGACAGTGCAAACTAAGAGCAAAACCTATTCAAATATTTATTTTTCCATTTGTATGTCAACATTTCTCCTTTCTGTCTTTGCAGCAAACTTGAAAGCAACAGTTACAGCAGACATTAAGGTCAAAAAGCACTGCTTGAAGGTTTGAGTCTCCTGGAGACAGTAAATTATTTTTGTGAGGCTCTGAATTTATATAATAAATTAGAAGCACAATACAATAAAAAGTAGACTTTAAGTAATGTTGGTTAGAGGGGAAAAAATTAAGATGTACTGTAAATCACCTCTGAAGCCGAAAACACATTTTAAGGCATGAAAATAAATTCCATCTTCCCGGGATCCTCAAGGTCTGGCTTCCAAAGGCCTACGGCCTGGACAGACATGCTCACAAGCTCCAGCCACGCTTTCCTCTCCCTCCCCACAGTCCAAAATAACGGCGGACCTGCCTGGATGGACATGCTCACAAGCTTCAGCCACGCTTTCCCCTCCCTCCCCACAGTCTAAAATAACGGCAGACCTGCCTAGCAGCAGGCAGGAGGAAGAAGCTGATTGCTCCGCCCACAGAAATGCACAGGCCTTCTTTCTTTATAGGGTGAAAAGCTGAAGCCACCCTGAAAACTCCAATATCCCTACAGTGGACACCTCAAATAAAGTTGGCCGAACACAAAAATAACTAAAACTCTAATGAGTGAATTCTGAATCATTAAGGGTTCCGTGAGTGGGGGTTAATATAAAGAGATTCACTGGATATTCCACTCTCTGCCAAGGTGTAAAGGAAACAAGTTTTCAGACTCAGAGTTCTTTTGTTTTTTAACCATCAAGCAATTGAGTTTTTCTAAAACTAAATAAATAAATAAATACAACAAGCCCTAACTCAGGGAGGCACAGAATAGTCACATGGAGAAAGGAGCTGGCAACTTTCAGGGATCTTAAATGACAACCACTAGGAACCCAACATCCAGTGTACCCACTATTACAGATATACCCTTTACTTTTTATTTCTTAAATTATATCAAACTGATTATTATAAAGTAAATGCGGGAAAAAAAACCTTTCAATTCACTGTCTGTCCTTCCTTGAAAGCTACTTAAAAGAAGGGAGAAAACCCTAAAACTTTAGAACCAAATAATATTTCACAAAAAAAACATTTTAAGGCTCCTACCATGTATAACATAAAGTTGTCTTCATATGTGTTTTTCCTTTGAGAAAAAAACACTGAAGGTGGCAGAAATAACATCTTCCTCCACCAAAAGGAGGGAGTTACAGCCAAGGAGCCCTAGAGGCTGACCCACAGAGCTCCTGCACAGCAGGCTTTGGGGCCAGAAATCTATATCCCTCCCCAATATTTTAAAAGCAGCATTACCATCCTCATTTAATGTGTCTGTTTACTGAACGTCCAAAGAAGCAAAGTACCACACTGACTACCAATTTTATTTGAGAAAGCATGACAGAGAAATGGATAGAACCTGCCAAGTCAGAGCACCTTCACCTGTACTTTACATGTAAGCAACGATTTCTGCCTTCCAGGAATTACAGTGTCACAGCGGACAACCCTGAAACAATATGGCAAACACCCTACCAGACGCACCAAGGAATAATTACAGCACCAGTGTCAATAAATTCTAAGTGTTCTGTGAACACTATCTCATTTGATTAATCCTCAGAACCACTTCATGAAATAGACACTATTATAACCAGTCCTATTTTACAGCTGAAAAACTAGCTTCTTAGGTTAAGTAACTTCCCCAAGGTCATCACCTATTTGGAAACAGCCCAGGCAGGCAGCAGTCTCTTCTGGCACGGGCAGCCCAAGTAGGAGAACCAGAATAGAAAGGCAGAGAGAGTCAGGGGCCATGAAAGCAAAGGGAGGCCATTATCTGCTGCCAGGAGAAGGCAGTACCTGAAGTGAGGTCCCCATGCCCTCAGAAAGCACATGAGAAGGGAGAGGGAAGAAGGCACGCTCAAGAGTCTTTAAAAATCACTGGGCTGATAAAAAAACTTCTGCAGAGCATTATCCTGTTCTCTCACTCAGTAAATCTCAAAGCATTAAATCACCTTCCAAAGCCAGCTATTATCAATTTTGTTCAACCCAGGAATTTCTACAATCAACTGGCTTTAATTGTCCCATATAAAAGAAGACTTCCTAGTGCAAATTTTCTAAAACACAGGTAGGAGTTACATCCAGTATTGACTAGAGTCATTTCTTTCTCCATAAACCACGCCCCAGATGGTTTTTCCCCTCAGGCTGGTCACTGAGTTCAAGAGTCCAAACCAAGGTCTGGCCAAAGGGGGATTTCTAATTACTATTGTTCAATGGATTAAGAGAGGATTCAGGTTTACTTAAGAGTCTTCATATTTGGAGTATCCCAGCCTTTACCTAGGAATGTAGTTTAGTGAGTTCAGGGAAGAAAAAGCAAAAAGGGGTTTCCTCCATTTTTCCTTTCTAGGGGTGGGTAGAATAGGAGAAAGGAGGGAGGGAACTTATTGTGGGCTGTCACTGTTGACTTTTAAACCGATCTCCTGCTACCTAGAAGCTGTGTGATGTCAGCACAATTAGATAACCTCTCTGGATCTCGCAGTCCAGAGCCTGCCAAAAAGCAAGGGTCACCCAGCTTCAAGGTGTTCCTTTCCACTTCCATTCACTCCTGGCAAACTCGAAACAAAGTGCAGTGAGAAGGTAAAAGGAGACAGGGGTCTAAGGGGGGGGGGGGAGGGCTCACATAATTTGTACCCTCATGATAGTGAGTAACCAGCAAATGATAGCTTTTTCCTTTTCAAACTTTCTTTCATCTGAGTCACCTGTTTCAGACACAGAATCCTAGCCCTAAGCAATTTAAAAGGAGTGGCAAAGAAAGGAAAAAGAAGCACACAATAATTTTAATGTGTGCATTCATCCGCCTGTTTAACAAAACACACCAAGCAGCCCTACCAACAGACTACTTCAGGCCTCTCTCTTTTCCAGATATTACTACTTAACATTTCCCAATCTTCTACTCTAATCCATCAAATGAAACCATTAAAAATAGCCAAAACAAAAGCAATAAATCCCACACATTAGGTAAGTCCTAACGTAAGTATTTTGGAGCATTTAATGTGCATTCAGAAGTTCCTTGGAACCACATGACCAACATAATTTACTCAAAAGTTTAAAAAGAGGGCATAGCTCTCATTACCGAAGTAAGTATAGCAGTAAGGATCTGCTACAACAAACCCCGAGTCTCAGCCTAGAAACCTGGAGACCTTCACAACGTCTGACCAACACAGATACTATAAACCCAAATGAGTTTTAAAAATAGAAAAAGTATCAAAAGTCAGAACAGCAGCTCTTCCAAGTGACAAATAATTTCACAAGATAAAATTTTATTAGGAGCTTTACCATTTATGTCTCATAGATTTGTCATAATGACTAACTTTTCATAATCTAAACTCCAAATTGCCCAATAGCCCCTTTTCCTGTGTGTGGACAGCTCATGATAGCGTAGCAAGTTTGTAATACTGTGTTGGTAAAAATGAGTTCTACAAAGAGAAGGAAGAAGGGAGGCAGGAAGGAGAGACAAGAGGTGATGGGAAGGGAGATGAGGTTGGGGAGGAAGAGAAAAAGAGACTTCAATGCCAGGGCTGCACTTGTTTTATTTTAATGGACATCTTTTTAAAGTATTCTTTCAGTCAACAAACTTTCTTAAGTAGCCACTACGTGCCAAGCACCACAGGAGTGTCACAGCACTAGTTCTGCGGCCAGCTCAGAGATTACATTCTGGGAGGGAGGACTGCCAGCTGCAGCATGAGGAGCAATGCAAAGTTAACAGGGTATGTGTGTGGGGGGGCATGCTGCAAGGGGGCTTACCTTGTGTAGGAAAACATACTGAAGATAACTTTTGAATGACTGGATTAGCATCATGTGTTGGAGTTGCAGGTAGGAAAGCCAGTACAGTCAAACCACACAAGTACCGGCTATGTGCAGGCCCTATGAAAAGCAAGGGGATATACAGGGGAATCCCTCTCTACTATTAATCAAAGTTACACAAACAAATGTAAAAATGCAACTGTGCCAAGTCCTATGACTCCTGAGACCCAGTGCTAGCAGTGCTGGTATTTGCAAGCAGGATCCTGTTGAGGAGGTCTGACTTAAATGCCTGGCAGGAAAGAGCACAGAAAGAAACAGGAGGACGGTGTAGTAGCTTCACCAAGATAAGGGGGCAGGAGAGCTGGAACATACCAGGGGCTGGGCCTGCCCGGACCACAGGCATGTGAAAGAGCTGTGGCCTTTCTCTTCTGCGGAAGACACAATACCAGAGAAGTATGCCATGATCAGTCTCCTGTTCCTAACACATCCTGGGGGCTGGAACTGTCAGAAACGGATCAAATGTAGAAAGGGCAGCGAGAACGAAGGCTACTGCCGGGGACTATGAGAAAACAAGCCAGAAGCCATCCCGATCTCAGCAGCAGCTCTAGGGCTTTTAGCTTTCAAAGTATCTGATGTCAACAGGCTTTTGGTGGAATAAAACGCACGTAAAGTAGACTTCTGGAAAAGATAACAGGGTTGCCTTCTGAGAACACCATTAGTGAATAGATGGCTGAGGAATTATCTGGCCTTCTCCCCTCCAGAAGAAGTATCTCTCTTACTGAGTGTACCTGTCAGCAACCATTCAAAAGCTATTCATAGACTTCTTCAACGTGATCACAATGTGACCTGTCAACCAGCAGTCACTTGTCATACTTCATGCAACTCTCTAATTTACTCCCTGCTTCCTCCCACTACCTTGGCTCAGGCCATTTCCACTGCTGGCTCCTAATCCAACATCCAAACTAATCACCTCGCCATCCTCCTAACTGCTGCTGGAGTGGTCTTTCTCAGACAATACTCTCTCTCCGCTGCTTCAAACTCTTCATCCAGTGGCTTCAGGGTGAAGCCTAAACAACTTGGTTTGACATCTGAAGCCTCCCTTGGGTGATTTGTTCTCTGCCTACCTTTTGCGTTGGCCCTACGCCACCCTAACAAATGACTGGGAAGAGTGAGTCAGGGTATGCCAAGAAGTGTTTACTCCAAAATATACAGAGTTTTGATTTGGTCTCAACATGACACCCCACTATGAAACAAAGCAGATAACGCCTGGCTGGTACCCAGGCTGAGCTGGTCAAGAAGTCTTCTGCTTGGACCCCATCCAAGAAATAAAGACCTTTGCCCTCTGACAACACCTTCCTGTCTGATACAGAGATGAAGATCGACAGGGCTAGCCTCTGCAAAAATGTTTAGGCAGGAAGTTTGCCCTGGTGCCTCCATTCTCCATGCATGAGGCCCTACACCCTCTCTCCTCCACTGCCTGCCTTAGGACCTACCTGTTTTCCAACCTGACCCTTCCTGCCATCCTAACAGGGAGCTCATTTGTACAGTAACTGAAATTCAGGCACTACATTGTATAGCTGCATTTTAAGCCTTTTCCATGGTGGGAAAATAAAGGGCTTTGATACTGGGCAAAGAAATTTTAAGTTCTAACCAGAGAGAGAGAAGATGGTGTAATTTTAGTGTGTGCCTTCTCTTTGTCTTTGAACAACACCCGCCAACAAACACAAGTCAGAACATTACCTAAGTGGGCCTACCCTGTTCTGAACCCTAACCTCTTTTCTACAGTTCACATATGCTGAGGATGTCTCATCTGCAACACTCTGTCCTAAGAGTCTTGGAAGCCAAGGACCTCTGAGCCCAGTCCTTAGGAGCCTTCTCTTCTCCACAGCCGCCCCAGGTTTCATGTCCACCGAGACCAGCATGGTGGTCATGCTGTGCCCTGGACAGCAGGCCCCGTCCACAGTCCCAGAACGTCTGCTGCCTCATCCTCTCTCCCACGACATCAGCAACAGAAGGCAGGCAGAGAAGGAAGTCTGGCTGTACCAAGACAAAGCATTGTTAAAGAGCAGCACCCAGGCCCTTTATTTCTCCTATGTGCAGATGGGTAAACAGGAAGCAACCAAACATGGTCAGCCAGGAAAACTAATGGTGACTGAATTGGTTCATAACTGCAGATACAAAAAAACAGAAATGGAAAAAAAAGAGAGAGAATTTGGCTTGGTGTGTAATATAATTACAATCTTTGAAGTAAACTACCTGATACTCATACTAAGTTACCATTCAGTATAATAACCATGATATAATTAACGTGGCTTGGATGTCTCCTGAGTTTTTAAATAGTTATTCTTATATTATAATAGAAAACTGTGTACATGTAACAATCAGCTGCTACAACATAAAAGAAAAAATAAAGGAGGAATGGGATACAACACTTTACCAGGTTACTGGTTACTTTACATTTTCCTTAATATTTGACTTAGTACAGATTTTCAGGCAAGAGTAATTTCAAAAATTTCAACTTTCCTATCAAAGAAACCACATTTTGAGTTCCTGCATAAAGGATAACAAATGAACCCAATAATAAGATTTCTTTTCTATCAATAGTCTGAAAAATAATGGAAAGAAAGAAAGATGAAGAAACCCTTACAAATGCTCTCGGAGGGCAAATGCCCACCACGAGCCACACTGGGACAGATGCGCCCAGGACTTTTCCCTGCTCCCTGGGTGTTTATCACCAACCCAGGCCGCAGTTCAGGGAACAAAAGCTCCAGAAGGTTAAGTGGCCTTTTCAGGGTCGCACAGCCAATATGGGAAAGAACAGGAACTGGCCCAGAAACATCAAGTCCTTCTTTCTGTTATAGGGCAGTTGCTTTTTCAGGAGCACAGCTGCCCTAGAGCCATTAAGGAGAAAACGATGGGCTCATCCTAGACACTGTACCAGGCTATCTACACACAGAGCCTTTCACCTTCCAGGTAAGCTTGATGGGTGGGGATATTATTACAATTTTTCACGTAAGAAAATTAAAGTCCAAGGAGATTATTAAATTTGTCCAAGGTTTCCAAATAAATCAGTGGTGGAAAGGTCTAGTGTGTGTGGCTCCCAAATCCCTCTTCTTCCCACAACCCCAGAGACTCCCTTTGACCTAAAAGATGAGGGCCATAGGGGCTGACAAGCCAATTACCTACACCTCCCCCTTACACGCACGCACGCACGCATGCACACGCACGCGCGCGCACACACACACACACACACACACACACACACACACTTACACCTCCATCTCCTCTCTTCTCAAGACAGGCTCTCAGCCCCCCTCACATCAGAGCATCTGCTGCTGCCACATCTGTCGGCCACCTCTCTTCTCCCCTGTGCTGGCTTTCAGAGACCCAAGTTCTAATTCTAAACTTGATACCCACTTGCTGGGCCCCTTGGACAGAAGGACCGGGCAGCCTTACACGGGTGGCTTAATGACATCACTTTGTTCATCACCTCCCTGCCTGAAGGGCCAAGGCCTTTCCTAACCATTCCTGCATCATCCCCAGCAAGTCATTTCCTTCCTCAATCACAGAGGTTCAGGTTCATACTTCCGGTCTGGGCCCTGTGCTTCTGTGCCGTGGGGAACTGCTGTACCCAGGCCCCAGGCCGGGGCTGGCAGGCTTCTGCAAGCCTGTGAGGCACAGAGGCTGGTAGACCACTCTACCCTGAGTGCACTCAGCCAAGTGTCAGAGGTCCAAGCCATTGTTTCAAAAACCAACCAAAAAGCTTCTCAGAATATGGTAGCACAGAGCACCAAATGAGAGAACTACTAAATCTAAAACAATGGCTCCAAGAGACCATACCTGCATCTTCCCAAGCCCACAGCACTTAAAATGTGATTAGGAAAGATGGCTAACAGCTATCTTAAATCACAGTATAAAACCCTGAAAGAAGAGGCACAGCTTTCCTTTCTGTCAAGACTGCTGGAAAAGAGAAGGGGATGAAGAGCAGGTACAAACAGGTGAAGAAAAAAAAAATCTCCTGAATTCCATAATGGTCCATTACTCACCTCAAGACATAAAACCACTTTTTCTGAGCATGGTTGCCGGCCATTTTTCCTTTAGTCACATCCCACACAGAGCTGTCCCGATTATACTCCAGAGGCATGATCAGTTACCAAAGGAATTAAATCAACATAAAATAAGTTCTTGAAAGTTTTTGAAGGAAGGGTGTATAGGTTACATCAGCCCCACGGCAACAGTCAGTTACGCACCACCTACTTCTGTGGGCTTTCTGAGCCCATTTCATCTCTTCTAAGTTTAAAAATAAAAATAAATGATATTAAAATCTGCACTTAACTCCTTCAGTGCTGGTCTTGTTATATATGTTCCCAGAGAAACTTACAGAATGACTTCTCCCCAATTCTAAAAAATAATTCAAAACTAAGGAGAAGATTCATGACATTAGTAAAGCCACACAAAATTATGGGACTTTTTATACTTTTCCTAGTCTTGGAAGAAAGGGAAGAAAGGCAAAATCCACCAACAGAAACCAAAACTTACTTCTTCATTTAAACAAATCTCAAATGAAAAAATACTACTACTAATAATAGAACAGGCCACAACATTCAAGTAAATTTTGAAAAATCCTTTCCTTTCTCCATATAGCATCATCTCATTTTTCAAAGAGACTATTTTTCTGCTTTTTGGTTGATAATTTCAGAAAATTTACTCTCCCATTCAGGTCAATGTAAATGCACTTTTCAGAATATTTCTGAGTTGGTGTGAACAGACATAAATTCAATTTTAAGAGTTTTGATACCCTCGAGAGAGAATAAAAAAGTGCCTTCGAGCATACTGAGACCGTTTCAGCGCGCCTGGACGAGGCTGACAGTCCCAGCCCTCACTCATCCCACCAGTCTCAAGCCTGGGATGTGGTTCTGACAGGAGTCACCCACCAGATCAACGAGGGTAAAGCAGCCGGAGCAGCTACTTTCCCAGGCAAACTTCTTGAATTCGGGCCTCTCTACAGTTGTACTAACTAGTCATGAGTTCAACTTTCAGCCTCCTCTAAAACTCGTCCTCTAAAAACCTGTTCCCATCATCACCATCAAAGAGAGAACAGGAAGAAGGGGAGCGCTTCAGCAATAGAGCTGGCCTACCATTCAACTTCAGCTTACAGGAGATATCACAAAATGGCTCACAAGAAAAGTAATTTTAATCCATGAATAGAATTCATAATTTGTCATCTACCAACATGTTCTATAATATCAAAAACATTTATATTTATGATACGTGAATCTAACAGAATACCACGCAGCCATTTCAAAGTATAAGACCAACCCTAAAGAACACCTAGGGCTTTATCTAAAATTCTGCAAAAGTTTCACACACTGAAATTACTTTCCAGAAGCCTCCAGCCTCCAGATGAGTTCTGAAACACAGAAGGGCAAGCCTCTTCAAAAACATCAACTGGTTCAATCCCCCTATTTCATACTATAGGCACCCTTTTCAACATGAAAAAGTTAGAATGGACATAGACCAAATACTCCTAAAGATTGGGAGAAGGATCAAAGGAAGAAGAGAAGTTATAACAGAGAAGGTAAGATTTTAACAAATAAGTATGACTGCTGAAAAGTTATATTGATATTTCTGTTTAGTCTCAACTGTCTTGGAGCAGCTAGAAGGAAAAATCTAAAATTGTTGAACTGTAACCTATACCAAACTCTGAAATCTGTTAACTACTTGTTACAATGTACTTTGAAATTTATTGCTTTTTTGTATGCGTGTTATATTTCACAATAAAAAAATGTTTAAAAAAAAAGTTCATAAATGAAGCAGAATCTAAACTAAGTAAGTCTCCTTTTTCTCATCCTGTCTCAGGTCCATACATATATTTTAAAGGGCTAGATCCCCTGATACCCCTCCAGCTCCCAGTCTGCGACTCCCCAAGGAAGACGCCTGCCTTTTTCCAGACCATTCATAATGGCCACGCAGAGCTGCAGGAGCAGCAACAGGGACAGCTTCCATCCCACTCTGCCAGGCCTTCATCCCACATCATCTAACTCTGTGCTTAAGAACTAAACCTGTCCTGATAAATGATTAGGATAAGCCTTAAGACAGGAAGCCCCTTGAGTACCAGTACAGAGTCAATCAGATGGAAGGAGGAGGCAGGAAATGCAGCAGGACTGTGTGAAAGGAAAAAACCTGGGCTTGGAGTGATGGGGAAAACACTACTGGGTCTCGAGTGGGGAGGTGCAGCAGCTACACGAAGGTGGGAAGAGAAAATTACTTTGGTGGGTATAGAGAGGGAGGTCCTAGTCCAAACAAGAACAAAACAAAAAGAGGATCACACCGCAGAGAGCAGTGAGCAATGCGGCTGGATTATACTTCAGAAGGAATGTCTACTTAGTTATTAGAAGTGCATTTAACCATTTTTAATTTTTGCTGAAAGGAACCTAGCATCTCCAATACAGTAACTTTCAAACTATCCTAACTACAACCAATGAAAAAAATGCATTTAAAATCACCACCCAACACATACATTTGCAACCAAAATAAACATTCTAAAAATCTCACTAAACACTAACTCTTAGTAAAGATGATGCACTGTATTTTCTATTCAGTTAAAAGATGCTGGTCCTGCCCAACTAACCTCACTGCACTTCCCATAATGTTCTGCACCCCATAGCTAGAAAACCACTCTTTTACTTTGTTATTTTGTGAAAAGCAGCCCAAAAAACCCCACAAAAATAACTGAGGCAAGACCGTAAGCATAATAGTCAACAGAGAATTATACTTTCTGAACACATCTTCTATAATGTCTAGCAGATTATTTTCAGAGATAACTCTGAAGAAAAAAAAATAGGAACCCATATAAATATAAACACACACACACCCTGAATCAACAACTCATTTTCTGAGCGATAACTCCTAAGTTTCTTCTGTTTTATCTGTTTTCATTTTTAGCCACTTCACAGATTCCAGAAAACTGAACATTTGTGCAACACACCCAGTTTTTGTCTCATAGAGTACTTCTGAATTTCACCAAATTTCAAACTATAAATCAATTTCTTTCACATACTGCAGGAAATAGAAAAATCTAGAACAGTGGTCTCCAAACACGGTTGCACATTAAAATCACTTGTGGAGTTTTTTTTTTTTTTTCTAATATCGTGGCTAGGTAAGCATGTGTGCTGATTTGAAACTGCCGTGCACCCCAGAAAAGTCATGTTCTTTAACTCTGACCCGGTATTGCTGGGTGGGGAATTTTGATTAAGTTGTCTCCATGGAGATGAACCCACTCAATTGTAGATGGGGCCTTTTTGGTTAGATGGATTCCATGGAGATGTGTCTCCACCCATTTCAGGTGGGGTTGCTTACCGGGGTCCTTTAAGAGGAAACCATTTTGAAAAAAGCGCTAGAGCCCACACAACCAGAGACATTTGGAAATGAGGAAAGAAGATGCCCCAGGGGAAGCCATTTGAAGAAGCCAATAGAAAACTAGCAGACATGGACATGTGCCTTCCCAGCTGACAGATATGTTCTGGTCCCATCAGCCTTTCTTGAATCAAGGTATATTCCTCTGGATGACTTAGTTTGGACATTTTAATGGCCTTAGAACTGTAAATTTGCAACTTAAATTCCCTTTTTAAAAGCGATTCCATTTCTGGAATATTGTATTCCAGCAGCTTTAGCAAACCAAAAAAGCCCCCATCCCAGATCAATTAACTCAGCCCCAAGAACAGATAAGTTTCTCAAGTTCCAGGTGTGATGGTAATGGTCTATATTTTGATAAAGGTTTGGGTTATATATGTGTAAACATTTGTCAAAATTCATTAAGATTTGAGCATTTCTTTACATATAAATTTCTCCTAAAAGAAAAAGGGCTAAACAAGTACTGCACTCCATTTAATAATATGCAAAGTAAAATGCTTCAGGGTGAAATGTATTGATTTCTGCAACTTATTTTGAAACACCAAATAAAAACTGGATGGATTGATGAATCAATGGATTGGTTAAATAGTTATATGACAAGCAAATACAATCTTAACTGTAAAACTCAGAAGTGAATATACTTATTCATTGCACAATTCTTTTGAATCTTCTGTAGGTCTGAAATCTCTCATAAAATCTGGGGGGGACGCTCCCCGGTGGAGATAATACACAGCCATTGCCTACACTGGTTCTCAAAGTATGCTCCCCAGAATGAAGCTTCAGAGAACCTGTTAGAAATACAAATTCTCAGTCTCACCCCAGACCTACTGGATCTGAGTTACCAATCCTGGTGTTTCCAAATTTAATGAGAGTGTTGAATTTGACAATCTTCTAGCTCTTTGTTTCCACATGTTTCCTACATGGAGTCCTAAATGTGTTCCCTGTAAGTCTCACCACTGTACTCTGTCTTTCAGTTATTAACACAAGTGCTAACTGCTAAGTCAACAAACAAAAATAAGATCCTCCTATTTCTCCTTCATTTTATCTTAATATAATATACAATTATATTGTTTCAGATAAAATAAATGAAATCGGTTTTATCTTTAAGGAGTTCTGCCATTGCAATCAGAAGATAACCTAAACTGTACAAGGTTCTTTAACTTCTGGATATTTTGAGGTAATAGCATTTTTTGTTTGTTTTTCATTTTCACGGGACTTTTAAAATACATTCCACTGTGTTTTACAGAAATCCTTTTCTTTTTGAAGATGGGAGCCACATGAGCAAACGTTAAATTATTTTTAGCTGTTCATTTTCCTACAGATCACTTTAGATTATAAATCATCTACACACTATCCATACATATACCCTTAGAAGGCTGCAAGACGATCAAACAGAATTCTTCTTCTATTTCACGCAAAATAGTCAGGCCACACAAGACAGCACATTTTCCTCTTTCCGTTATTTTTTTTTTTAAGTCTGCTCATTACAAAGCCTTTGCAAATAACTTCAGATGACTGAAGTCCAGGAGACAAACTTTATATTTATTATTGAAATTTTATTCTTCATCATCCACAAAAACATCCAAATTTGTCCAAGTTTACTGGGTATAGTTTGGGTGCCTAGCACCTAGCAAGCATTTTTTTAAAACAAAGAAAGAAGCAGTAAGTCTGGAGACCAAGAAATGTATGCATGGGATAAAGTTGAAAAACACAAGTGGTGGCCAAAAACCAGGGCTGTGTGAGACTGGAGGGCCAACTTAAATTGTTTCATATAAGTAAAGGAAAAAAAGGGGAAAAAAAATCATGATGTGAAAACAGAGGCAAAGGTAGATAAGTAGCCTCATTATCGGCCATAAACTTCTTAAAAAACTCATGAATGTTACAGAAAAAGAACAAATCCTATAATCCTTCCCATTGAGGCGTTTTAAACTCCAAAATACAATCATGTTCTAAGTAAAATTTGAGGCCTTGCTGATGGCATATGAAAGTTATTGGTTAAGCTAGGCCAAATGCAGGAGTGGAAAGCTGAACAGAAGACCTTTTCGTAACAACCATTAGAGGCCCACAATGAACTCCAAGATGATAAACCACTACTAACTCCTCCCCAGACTGTCAACCACAAATGCCACCATGCACCACCCACACCGTGCCCCGTATTCCTTTCACATCCCAGAGGTGTTGTGCTGCCGATTCCAGCACAGGAGTATTGTGTGAGAATGTCTCTTTGATGTTACCTTGCAGAAACTTGAAACCAAAATGGGGACAACCAGTTGTACAGTCATCATTCCATTTGTGAAGGTGTCCAGCAGCTCGAGGACACTTGTACATAAGGCAGAGGGAAAGGCTAAATGCAAGGCTGGACTGAGCCAAGGGTTCTATTCCAGTAAGCCTCAGATTTCAAGAAATGGTCGTGGAGCGGCCCTTACCACTTACCTTTTGTGACTACAGAATAAACACCATAGAAGAGAGTAAATGGTTTCTAAAAGCAACATGCTTTTTTTGGGGGGGGGAGGGTTACTTTTTTCTCTTGGATAACCTCAAACACACCAAAAAGTACAGAAACTAGTAAAATTACCACACATGCACCCGTCACCAGCTTGAACAATTAGCAATGCATCTTGTTTCTTCTTTATCCCCCTCCTATTCGCTCTGGGCTAGTGTGAAGTAAATTTCAGTATGCTAATACTTCACTATATATAAGAAGCAAATACTTTTGAAACTAGTACTTCACAAACCTAGCTGTGCACATACTTGCAGAGTTTTTTTAAAATAGAGATTTCCAGGCTTCACCCATGGGTCTGGATAGAGTACTGGAATCCGTTTATTTTGTAAACCACTCAGGGTGAATCTCCCACAGCTGAGACAGAACTATTCCTCAAGTTCTAGACCCAAGGTTGATCTGGTTTTATTCCCTCCACAGAGAGAACCAACAATCACAGCATGAGGAGTGTTACAAAGTTAGAACAGGGTACGGAGGTACACCACAAAGGGTATGGTATAGGACAACCAGAAAAAACAGACTGAAAATAATTTTTTTGAAAGACTGATAGGCAGCAAAAGAATGAGTTATAACGGACTAAGACTGCAGGTTAAGTACCAGCTATGCGCCAGAATGTGGCAGCAATACCAAACCAAGAAGTCAATGAAGGCCTAAAATACACCATCGGGGTGATCCTGCAAGTGGAACCACAGGATCCATAAATCCTAATGCTTCCTAATGAATCCAGGTATTGTCAGTTTCAAAAAGAGCTACCATTTGAAAGCATTCAAAATTTTAGAGATGAATGGGCCCATACTGGCCCCCACACACCTTTTATACAAAAGAAATCCGAAGGGGAACGATCAGCTCAAGATAACAGATCTTGTAAGCCCCGTATTGGAAGGACAGAAATCTCCCCAGCCCCTTGAGGAGCTGGCTGTCACTCACTATCCTGCTAACCTTGTCCTTTCAGACTGCTTCCGTGTTGGAACACAGCACATGCCTGTGACACTGCACCCCGCCCCAGCTGGAGAGCCAGAATACCAGCTCCATTCCTAAGCACCACCCTTTTATGTAGGCCATTATAAAGCTGGGGCACATCAGGTGTTACGTGGGACACCAAGAGAGAACAGTGAAAGGAGTAAGTGTGCTTAGTTTAAAACTAAGAAAACTTAGAAAACATGCTCCAGAACTCCACTACCTGACTAGCCAAGACTAACGAGGGCAGACGCTGCAGGGAAAAACTTCAGCAGCACGGACACTCCTAACAGTGAGTGAGGAGCTGTCCCTAGGAATCTGCAAGCACTAGCCAGAGATGCTGAGAGGGATTCCTGAATATGGGCAGAAGGTTAGACTAGCTAAATTCATTAGTTCCTTTTCCAAATCCAAGATTGCATTGATCAAAAGCTACAATCACTGGGCCAGTCCATGGTTTCTTCTCAATCTCTCTCAACAAAGTTGAGAGAACAAAACTAGGCTGGTAACTACCAAAAAAAAAAAAAAAGTGTAAAAATAGGTAGATAATGCTTTGAATCTTCAAAAAGCATTTCTAAATTTTTAAAGATGAAACCTACAGCCTTTTCATCCTTTTGGGAGAACTTACTCAGGTGACTGGCCCAGGACCTCGGTGAGACAAGGCAGTGGGGAAAGGTCGAACCTAACAGAACAGAAACAGCAATTCTGACCGCTTTCCCAAAGCTAGGCACAAAGCAAATCATAAACTGCCTTACCCATATTTTGTGCTTTTCCAAAGCTTATTTTTCTCCTTTTCCACATAATTGTACAGAGCTTTACCTCTCTACTGTATTTACTTCAAACATTTGCAAGAAAACGTTACTAATTAGTTTATACAAGAAAATGTCCGTATTACACACACACACACACATTCTCAAAAAAGAAGCTGCATGTTCGCACCACAGTGCCCCTGTCTGAAACCGGCAGGAGCAGTCCGGCTGTGTACGGACAAGCAGCAGACCGTTCCCACAGCCTCGAACCGCTTAGCCTCGAGCCTCTGCCTCCAAACAGCACAGGTCTCCCTAAATGTCCTCGAAGGAAGTTACATATTGTCATACCTATGAGATTAAGTCTTTACAAACTATGAAAATTAACAATAAATTCACAAGGGAAAAAATCTCCAACATAATACCTAGTTGAAAAGTTTAAACCAGTCAGAAAATCAAGTAGTCATGACTTTCTTCCCACTCTGGGAATAGAAAGGAAAAGAAAGGGGGCAAGGGAGGAAGACCATGATTTACCTCTTTCCCTCAAATATAAAACTAGCTAAGAACAAATTTTCACAATCAACTGATTCTGCCATGTCCCAACATTAGGAAAAGGTGCAAAAGGTTTACAAATTAAACATCCGTCAGAGCCATAAGGCTGAAACTGGATGACTCCAGTAGATGGGTGTAGTACAAGCTTACTCGAAAATTAGAATAACCTGGGAACTTTCAAATACCCCAATACCCAGGTGCACTCCAGGCTCAGCAAGTCTGACTATCCACAGCTGCCACACCAGCATTAACTGTGTTTGTCTTCTGAACTACCCAGGTGCCTGCAATACATAGCGGAGGGTGAGACCCACCAGTTTGGGGCAAGGCTTTAAAGCTCCCCAAGGCGATTCCAGCATGCACTAGCTATGAGAACCTCTGTACATGCTTTCCTTCAGACATCCGATCCATCTCCCTCTCTGCTGTAAACTGCAATCAGGAGCTTCCAGGGATGGGAAGGGCTCAGCAAGTACTCTGCTCACCAGGTGCAGCAGGGATTAGGAAGTCAAACCGGTCAGAGAAGCTGTCATTAGCTGAACTGGTGAATTTTGTTGGAGGGGGAGGAGCAGAAAACCCCTAAATATTTACATTTGCTAGGGAAAGCTGAAGGAAAGCATTACATCTGTTTAGGACAACCCTAGGCCCCTATCAATTACCACCTCCAAAGCAGCGAAAGTCAAAGGCTTTCGTAAAACAAAAAGCAACATGCGGCTGCCACTGCCACCCCTAACACACTACTCAAAGAAATTTCACAAACAAGTGATCTCCTTCCTGGGGGCCCTTCTTCCCATCCCCATCCACAAAGGCTGGGCAAACACCTCTCTGTAAATGGATTCTGACACCAGCACAAACAAAGTAGAAGGGGGCAGCCTACTGAAATGCACCCTCTAGTCCACAAGGAGATTCCGAATTCCCAAGGGTGCTTTAGGGCTCACTGCTGCATTAATTACCAATGTCTCCCATAAAGTATCAACAATTTCTACTGTCAGTCAAGGTTGTTCTCTCACGCACTCATGCTCTCTCACTCTCCCTCCCTCAACCTACTTGTCTAAGATGAAAATTAAACTTGAAAGGCATATTTGTAAAACAGGAATGTTCTTTCTGTACCTTTCAGGTAACTGGAACATCTGAATGACTGCTAGTAAATACCCTATGAGTAGTACTAAAGGCAATTCAGCTACAGAGCTTTTAAAAGACACAACTTCAAATGTGTTTTATTAACGTGCCTCATAGGAAAATGGGGTATGGAAAATGTTACTCTCAAAAAATTGACCTGATGCAACAAACTGCCAAATCTGAAAGGAACTCTGCCAAAACGGGAAATTCAGCAATAATTCTACCTGTTTTTCTTTTTTCTTTTTTCAAATTAAGGCTGACAGTATTATTCCCATATTAAGAAAAGGATAACAAAAGATTACCTCCTTAATTAATTTGAATACTTGAATCTTCAGAAAGCAAAATCTGCAAATCAAGGGAAAATGATGAAAAGAACAATGTTTACAGTGCCTGTACATGTAAGGAAGGGATGGTGACTCCTTCCACTTAAATAACAAACTTAAGCCTCGACCTTCTAACCTGGACCTCATCCCCCTCCCCCAAATAACATATGATAATGAAGGATTCAACATACCTTCATCTATGATTGGTGCTCTCTAAGGACAGTTAAATACACAAATAAAGACTCAACATACCTTCATCTGTGGTTGGTCAAAGACAAATCAATAATTATGATAATAAGGTGTAGAAAACTCACTTTTTAATTGACTCCTTTTCAAGACTAAATTGTAACTCCTAAGTAGCCAGCCGTGGCGAACCCGGGGAGGGACTCTTCTGCATTAGAGACTAAGACAAACGGAGCCTGCGCTCTCCCATGCTTTGCACGCACTCGTCACTTGTTCTCGTGAGAAAGAAACAAAAGAGCGTCTGCCTTACTGCGTGAGCATCCCGAGAACTAAGCTGAGCCAGTAACGCTGCTCCATACATAGGAGGCACACAGAAATAGTGTTTTTCTTTTCAATGAGTAGGATGAGAGAAAGCCAGAGTGTCATCAAGACATTTTAGGCTAAAATATCAATGTCCATTTTGGCAGTCTACTATGAAGTTGACAAACATCTTAAGCCAGCCGGCTAGAGGCCACCTCTGTGGGCCCCTGCATTATTTTCTAGGCAAAATAAGGAGGCCAAACTAAAGGCTCTCTCGAATTCCTTTGAGAAATATCATACTATGATCCCAAGCTTAACCACCACTCCAGCAGAAGACACGCACATGCCCAGACTGATTTTTTTCCTCACTTCTTTCTTTAAATCTCCAACCTTTTCCTACCTGCCATCTATCAGCCTCCCTTTTGGAGCCTCTTTACTCTTACAATCACGCTTCTGGATTTTGTCCCGACAATGGCACTTTCTACTACCTGTTTTTTGAAGCACAAGAGGGAGCACTTGGTCAGGAGGAGGAAAGTCTGCGTCCATCCGTACTTTCCTACTTGGTCCCACTCACATCTGCCCACTTCCACCCGCCTGCCCGCAAGCCTGCCTGCAAGCCTGCCCCCCTCTCCTCCACGCCACAGTGATGTCATCTATTTTCACCAGAAACTCACCGCCCTTAGGTACGGGGCCGCCTGATCCAGGAACCGTCCTTCCCTAGGTGTCCATTTGTTCATTTCTTTATTCACTCACTCTCTCCACATTTACATTTGTGCCAGGAATTGCACTAGAAGCTGAAAGGTACTTTGAGAATCAGCCAGTTTCTTATTCTAACTCGCCTCACATTTCCAAAACACCCGGGGTGGTGATGGAGGGCACACTGCCCTCCGACCCGGCAGAGCACAAGGACGTCCCAGGCAGGCGTGGCTCAGTCCTCACCCAGCTACCAGGGTCCCTTGCTGTCATCTGTAAACTTAGGGATGGACCATCCTCTGCGCCTCAGAGATGAGAAGCCCAGCTGAACATTTTGGTTGTTCGCATAATCGTCGATCTGAAGGTACAGCAGAAAAGACCCTTTACCCCAAGCAGGTAAGACATAATCCCACTCTAGGTCTTCCTCAATCACTAACTACCAACACATCCTGCCTTAACTTCTTTGTCCTCCTAGGTCCTTGCTATTCAAAGTATGGAACTGCTTTGTTATCACCTGGGGGCCTGCTAGAAATGTAAAACTTCAGGCCCTACTGCACACCTGGCTGAATCTCAATCTGCATTTTAAGGCGATCCTCAGCTGATGCATACACACAGAAAACTAGAGATAAAGGGGCACAGAAAACTAGAGATAAAGGCAACCTTCAGGACTGGCCACCTCCACCCACCTTCTCCAATCACCTCCCTCCTTTTCCTCTCTACATCACCGTCACCCCCATTCACTCCTTTTCCTCTCTACATCACCCTCACCCCTCATTCACTCCTGCCCTCCCACTGGTCACTGCTGGCCTCAGTTCTCCAACTGCTCTCTGACTAGTCGAATCCTGCGTGCCAACCCCTCCTGGTAATCCACTGAGAAACAATCCAGCAAATGGTTAAATGCTGACCTTAGATGTCCAGAGTGAAGTGGCTCAAGGCCTGGCCACCCCACAGTAGTGTCACTCCAGGCACATGTAAAATAAGGATGATACCACCTGATTTGTGGTGACTAGAACAAGTGGATATTATTTTTTGAGCCTGTTCTCAAGGTCTAAGTGTCCCTCTCCTTCTTAAGTAGGCAAGTTCCAAAAGGCCCTGAAGCCAATCTGCTCCCCATTGTCAGCACTTCATTTCTATTCTCCTAAGTCTTCACCTTCTCTCTCCACGAAGTCAGGTAGTCACCTGGTGACAAAGACTAATGCATCCTCACTGAGCTTAGCATATGCTGCCTCTCCCTCAAACTCACCAGAATCACAGCTTTCAGAATACCAACTCTCTAGAGCATGGCCTGTGCACACCAGATGGCAAACCACAGGCATTCTCCATATGCCCAACCCAGGGAAACTAAAAATCACCTGGTGATGGAACAAATGCTAACTGTTCCTCTAATAAAAGAAGGGTATGAATTTTTTAAGTAACTCATCAATTGGAAACTCATGCTTGCTCTTTTCCCGACACATAAAGAAATGAAGAGTTATCATCTCAAATCCCAGGATTTGTTTCCTAGGAACAGTTCCTAGGAACTGAAACACATCTTCAAATTTCTTCTTCTGACACAAAGACAGCAGATGCAAACTAGCTGGTTTTCCTGTAGCTATATCTCATTTTCCTCTTCATAATCAACATTCTGAAAAGGAGATAACTTCATTTACTGCCCTAACAACCAATGAGAAGCCAGCAAGCCGGCAGCCAGCATGCATGACTTCCTCCTGCTCACGCCCGACCCTCACTTCCTGCAGAGCTCAGAAAAGCCGAGTCTAAGTTGCCATACATGAGCTGAAGCACTTGAGCACCTAAAACCAAGGAGAAGGTTAAACTTATTTATCATTTTGCTATTATCATCCTATCTAAATAAATGGGAGAGAAATCCTAACTCCTGGCTATAAAACAGGACATGCAGTAATACTGCAATTAATGGCAATTAGGATCTTTTATAAGATGGAGATATTTTTAAAGGTCAGCATTATATCTCTATCTCAGAGGTCAGCATTATATCTCTATCTCAACCCTAAAAAATGGAATCCTCCACAGCATCCAAAACCTTTTTAATAGTACTTAATGAAAAACAAGAAGAAGAGAGAGAGAAAAAAAATTTTGAGTAATAACAGTGATTAAAAAAAACACCAGGGTGTTTTAAAAGTAGGCCAGCCTTTATCTTCCACCATTCCTCCAGCCCCCAAATGCTGCCAGATGACGGCAGCTGCTTCAGTGACCAGAAGCTAGACCAGCCTCAGTCCAAACTGCTGGCCCTCAGGATCAAGAGCACATGAAATGGCGATTGTTTTAAGGCACTAAGTTTTGGGAGTAGTTTGTTATCCAGCAAAGGCCAAATGAAACATTTATTTTTTCACTACCTGATAAATTCATTTTCTGCCTGTTTAAGCTCCATGAAAGTATGGACTGTTTTTGGGGTTTTGTTTTGGGTTTTTTTTTTTTTGTCAATTTTATATATCCTCATCATTTAGAAGACTATTTGTAGTATTTTTGTGTTGAATATGCCATATATGAATGAAAGACCATATGTATTTTTTAGTTTCAAAAATTGAAGTTCTGGGGTGCAAGGGAGTTCAGTGGTAGAATTCTCTTGCCCCCCATGTAGACGACCTGGGTTCGATTTCCAGCCATGCACTTCCACACACACGAAAAAATCAACAAATGGTGCTGTAATAACGAGATCGTCACATGGAAAAAGAATAAAATGTAACCCCCACCATACAGCATACAAAAAAAATTTGAAGTTCTGTATTTATTCATTAATAAAATCATTAACATTTCTTCAGAGTACAAACTTATTTTGTCTTTGAGAGACGTCTCATATTTTTACCATAAAAAGAATGAAAAATTATGGAAGAATTCATACAAGAAATGGTGGCTTACAAGTATTTTTAAATTGGCTTTTAAAAAGGAGGATGGTAGATGTTAGTCCCATTTCTGTGACTAATGAACTCTGATTCTGGAAAGGTCTATAGCCTCTGTGGAACCAATCTTACATCCCCCTTCTCTCTGTAAAATTCAGAATTTGAATAAAATAATCTCCAAGCCTCTTTCAATCCCTAACATTCAATGATTATCTGTGGAAATATTTAATCAGAATGTTCAAATGACTTCTGCAAATGATTTTTTTCAAGATTTAATTTCCATTTTTATTCAGGTTTGGTTTGATATCAGAGTTGAACTTCAAGGAAGGATTTCCTTATAGCTTGTTAATAAAGAGGAAGATGGAGCCCTTTTGACTCACTTCTATAAAATAGCCGTAGAACCCATTTCTTATATTCTTTTCGTGGGGTAGGTATGGGGACTGAACCTTGTTTTCTTCAAAGAACAATGTCTGAGATGAAAAATACTCTGGGTGGGGTTAAATCCAGAGTCAATGTTGAAGAAGAAAAAAATTAGTGAACATGAGGGCACAGCAACAGAAACTAGATAAAACGAAATACAAACAATCCAAAAATCAAATAAAAAAATTGATAAAGTGAGTATCATCAAAATTTAAAATTCTGTGCTTCAAAGTACACCATCAACAAAGGCAACCAACCCACAGAATGGGAGAAAATATTTGCAAATCATGTATTTGGCAAGGGACTTATATCTAGGATATAAAAAGAACTCTTACAACTCACTAACAAAGAGACAATCCTCTAAGCCAGCAATTCCACTCGTTGGTGTACACCCAAAAGAAATGAAGTCTCCACACAAAAACCTGTACACAAACGTTCCTAACAGCATTATTCATAACCCAAAAGAGGAAACAATCCAAATGTCCCACAACCGATGAATGGATAAAATGTGAAATATACACTGTAGTAGTTAGATTCTGGTGCCAACTTGGCCAGGTGGTGGTGCCCAGTTGGTCTGTTGCTGTAGACTTAAATCATGGGCATGTGAACTTCATCTATGGCTGATTACATACACAGTTGTCTAAGGGGATTGCCTTCCACAATGAGTGACATTTGATTTAATTCACTGAAGGCTTAAAAGAAGAAGTCAGAAGAGAAAGAAGTAGCTCAGTACACCTCAGCTCAGTGCTCAGAGCTGACAGAGACACAGACATTTGGAGACACAGAAAGGAAACGCCCCAGGAAAGCTGTTCGAACCCACAAAGCCTGGAGAGAGGACCAGCTGGTATCATCATATGCCTTCCCATGTGGCAGAGAAACCCAGATGAAACCTAGCAGTCTTTCCTCCAAGGAACTATAAATTTATAACTAAATAAATCCCCCTTATAAAAGCTAGTCCACTCCACTGTACTGAATTCTGGAAGCTTTAACAAAGTAAAACATATGTACAATGGAGTATTACTTAGCAATAAAAAAAATGAAGTCCTGACACATGAATGAACATTGAAAACATTATGCTAAATAAGACAATCATAAAGGACCACATATTGTTTGACTCTGTTTATAAGAAATGTTCAGAATAGGCAAATTTATAGAGATAGAAAGGGCATTAGTAACAGCCTAATGTGGGGTGGGACTCATGGCAGGACAGAGAGATGATGGCTAAGGGGGCACAGGGTTTCTCCTGGAGGTGAGGAAAATGTTCATGGTTATGATTTCACAATTCTGTGATTGTACTAAAAACCACTGAAATGAACATTTTAAATGAGTGAATTGTGTGGTGAAAAGTATCCTTTCAAAATCCAAGGTTGTTCTCCTACTCCCCACTTTGCCATATAAAAAGGAAGAAAGGGCTGCTACATCAGCTTTTCTTCAGTGTTGCTGCTGCTCCAGAGCTAATGAACAGTGACTAGTGAGACAGACTAGAATACCACTGGAATTCCACTTCTAGCCAAGTGGGAGTAACAGAGATCAGAGTTACCTTCAAAAGCAGCAAAACCCCACACGATACACAAAACAATCGTTTTCAAGAATGAATAGAAAGCAGTGAAGAGCAGTGATCCCTGAGACGTGAGAAACAAATCAAACGAATCGGATGGCTTACTCCCTCTACAGAGGTTTTGGGCCATGGCACAAGGAGGAGGATATCAGGAAAAGCCCACGAAACTCCTTGAGCTGCGGAGAAGGTGAGAGTCCATATACGCCAAGGTGGCTGGAGCTGCAGCCTGAGTACCAGAGACAAGAACTGCACAAAGATCTGCTGGGGGACCCCTTGTGTATTCAGCAGAGTGGATAAGCACATGCATGTGTTCTACTTTGCTAGCTACCAGAATGCAATATGCCAGAAACAGAATGGCTTTTAAAAAGGGGGATTTAATCAGATGCTAATTAACAGTTCCAAGATCGAGAAAATGTCCCAATTAAAACAGGTCTATAGAAATGTCCAAGCTAAGGCATCCAGGGAACAATACCTTGGTTTAAGAAGGCCAATGAAGTTCAGGGTTTCTCTCTCAAGTGAGAAGGCACATGGCAAACACAGTCAGGGGTCCGCTCTCATCTGGAAGGGCACACGGTGAATACAGCATAATCTGCTAGCTTCTTCTCTTGGCTTCCTGTTTCATGAAGCTCCCCAGGAGACATTTTCCTTCTTCATCTCCAAAGGTCGCTGGCTGGACTCTGCTTCTCATGGCTATGTCGTTCTGCTCTACTCTCTGAATCTCTCTCATTCTCCAAAATGTTTCCTCTTTTATAGGACTCCAGAAATTCATCAAGATCTGCCCAAATGGGTGGAGACATGTCGTTACCTAATCCAGCTTAACAACCACTCTTGATTAAATCACATCTCCAGGGAGATGATCTGATTACAGTTTCAAACATACACTATTGAATAGGGATTATTCTGTCTTCATGAAATGGGATTTAGACCAAAACATGGCTTTTCTAGAGGACATACATCCTTTAAAACCAGCACAGCATAAAGTGAAATTATCCAAGGATGAAGGAGGGCAAGCGGAAGGACATTCAAAAGATAAGAAGGAGCAGTGCTCTTCTTCACACAGGGGATGAAAGTGTCTCTTTCCACCAGACAGACCAAAAATCTCAGAAATCTTGGGAAACTGGGTAGAGTATTCAAAAAGGGCTTGCTTGAGCATTGTTCCAGATCAGCCTAACAAATCATAAAAGCAAGACACAAAAGGATCATATTATTTCCAAGTAACTTACCTATCTCAGAACATAGCTCAAGAGTACTTAAAGGAATACAAAACTATCCAGCACCCAACGAGGTAAAATTCACAATGTCTGGGATCCATTCAAAGATTGCCAGGCACTACTCAAAGAAGCAGGAAAACATGAGAATAATCATCAATCTAAACCAACCCAAAACTGACACAGATGTTAGAATTACAGACAAGGACATTAAAAAAGTTACTGTTATTATGGTCCATATGTCAAGGTAAGTACAGACCTGGAAATTATGGGGGAAAAGCCCAAAGCAAACTTCTAGAGATAAAAAAATACAATGTCTAAAATGAAAAATACACTGGGGGGGGGGGTTAAAACCAGAGTCAGTGTTGCAGAAGGAAAAAGATAGTGAACATGAGCACACAGGAATAGAAACTAGATAAAATAAAATACAAACAATCAAAAAAAAAATTTTAAGTGCATCAGTGAGCTGAAATAACTTCAAATGGAATGGGAGTATCCAAGCCTAGGAAGCAGGAAAGGAGGTGAAAAAATTGTGAAGAAATACTAGGGAAAATTTTTCTAAATTTGATGAAATCTTTAAATCCACAAGTTCAAGAAGCTCACAAAGCCAAGCACAAGAAACACAGAACAAAGTTCACCAAAGCATATCATAATCAAATTGCTCAATACCAAAGACAAAAGGAGAATCTTAAAATACGACATCACATACAGTGGAACAAAGTAAGGATGACAACAGGTTTCTCAGGCAAAACAATGCAAATGAGAAGACAGTGAAGTAACATCTCTGAAGTACTAAAAGAAAAAAATTATCGACTTAGAACTCTATAGCCAGCAAAAATACCTCTTAGAAATAAAAGAAAAATAAAGACATTTTCAGACATAGAAAAGCTGAAAGAACTCATAACCAGCAGATCAGCCCTATAAGAAATGTTAATGGAACTCCCTGAGGCAGAAGCAAGATACCATGCGGAAATATGGATCTTCAGAAAGGAATGAAGAGCACCAGTAAAAGTAACCATATGGGTACACAGATTTGTTTTGCCCTTATCATTTAAATCTCTTTAAAAGACAGTTTACTGTTCAAACAAAAAATGATTCCAATGGGTTTTGGGATTTATAATCCATATAAATTAAAATAGATAACAATGTCATAAAAAACAATTAGGAAGAAATGGAAGGATATGATGTGAGCTTCATATACACGCACTTAGTATAAAATATATATGAAAGTAGACCGTGATAAGTTAAAGATGTGTAGTACTATAAATCCTAAAGCAACCTGTAAAAGAAAACAAGGAATTATAGCTAAAAACCAAAGAGAATAAAATAGAGACATTTTAAAAACTCAATAGAAAACAAGGCAGAAAGAAGAAAAATTTACTGAGAATAAGGCCTCACTCAATAAATCTAGAAAGAGAGAAATCAGAGAATAAAGTCAAGGAAAAGAAGTCATTCTATGTAAAAGTTTACATTTTCTATCATTTTTACATAACAGCAGCAAGTAATAAGGTAAATTTATATTTTCAGCTGCGCAACAAACTAATGAAACATATACTTTCAATCTTGGAATATATACCCGATGACTGACAAAGCCTTATTTAAACAAAAAGAATTTCTAATTTTGAATGCAAGCAATATAGCAATAGTCCAGTAAACTCAAGCAAGAATAAAATATTTCTCTCAATATTAAATTTTTCAAAAAGAACAAAAAAGCCCACAAGAATCATCTTACATAGTAGGCTCCAAAAAAAAGAAAATTCTGTTTTGTGTAAAGAAATTTCTCTATTCATCCAGGGTGGGGCTGGGGGTGGGAGGTGCTATGCAAAGCTTCATCTTTTAAATCACTTCCTTGTATAAGCTGAACCCCAGAAACGTTTATTAAAAATTACTGGTGTACACCAGCCCTAAGCACATTAGTAAAGCAGTGTCCATACGAGTGTTCTGTGGGGCAGCACAGGGCCTACTTTAGGCCCTCATCTCACCAGATACTCCAGATATTATGGACACTGCTCACAGGACACTGAGAGATCTGCCAAGGGCTCCTTCCCCTATCTCCCTAGGTGATGTTCCAGGTACTAAACGGATAAACTGATGCAGGAGATTCAAAAGAGAAATGAAAACCAAAACAGCAGCAGATGCAGGATGCAAGAGGCCTCCCATGAAAAGATGGCTCAAGGCAAACCAAATGGAGGCAGTCAATTGCCATAATCAATGGAACACATCCCTCCTACCATTATTCAAAGTTCTTTTAACCAAGAAGAGGGTTTTAACTGCAAGCAGACTGTTCCTTTCTCCTCATCCAGCTATGCTCTTCCAGGGAATCTGAATTTAAATCATAAAGTACCACCATATATACCATCATATCTACTTTATTAAATCTAGCTTAGCTATCAGCTATCCTGTTATATGTTCTCAACAGGCCCCAGCTCTTCCTCATCTGCAGTATTATCCTCATAAAAAGCTTGTTCATTGTGTGTCTTACACATAGGCGACATGCTCCATGCACTGACTGCCTTTCTTGTCCATTGTCACCAATAAGAAAGCCTAGCCTGGTGCCTGGTACACATTATGCACATAATAAGTACTTGAATGAAAATGAATAAAAGAAATCTTGCCTAGCACAGCAAGCTAAAAGTATCAGTAAACAGCAAATCATAAAAAAGGTACTAATCACTCAAATCACTGATGAGAAAAGAACTTAACATCCACAAGTTTTTCCCAGGAACAAAAATGGACAAGAGAGCACATGCATATATAGTGACAGAACCAAGAGGGCCTAACAAGCCAAGCTCAAACAAAAAAGGCTCTAAAATTTGAGGCATGCCTAGAAGATGAATTAATATGCTGAATAAATTGTGTGCCACTTGGATACCATCCCCAACCTCAGGCAATACTATGACAAACCTGGAATTCCATAAACAGTATGTTCCTCGGATGCAGAGCACTAACTCGGGTAACACTAAGTCTTTGACCTGAGATCTCAAAAGTGGATAATCATAAAACTACACAACAATTATAGAAGAAAGGGTCTCAGTGGGGGGAGGAGTCTAGTAGTCAACAGTATTCTGTTATTATCAAAAGCAGGTAATGAAAACTCCCCAAAACAAGAATTTTCAAAAAGCATACTAGTATTAAATTTAAGAAAATTTAAATTTTCAGTGACATGGGGGTGCAAGGGTAGTTTGGTGGTAGGATTCTCACCTGTCATGAGGGAGACCTGGGTTTGATCCCTGGCCTATGCAAATGTGTTTATGCATTTGAAAAACTTACTGATAAAGGCTTAACTTCGTTTGTTCTTGTTATATCATTTGTAGCATCTTAGGGAGAAAATAATGATAAATTCACAGAAAAGTAAGCAAAGGAAGAAATAAGGGTAAGTGAAGAGAAGGGGTGTTTTTTTAAAAGAAGGAAATGTAATCATGTTAGATTGGCTCAGTGATAAATGCTATCTACACAGTTATGATAATATATACAACCATCATGTTAACCCAAAGCTATATTTATTTAAGGAAGAATGGAGATAAGAAAAGGACATGGGTGAATATAAGACCTAAATCTTCAACTACCCTAACAGGAAGTCAATAAAATGTCTAAAATCAATCAATCAAATTCTAGTTTGGATATGAGCATTTTAGCATCATTTGATTTTGACTATGAACAGTCATAATTCTGATAAGTTTTTTAAGGTCCTAGTTTTCATATGACTAAAATTACATTTTTACTAATATTAAAAGAAAAATTTTAAAATTATTCTAATTGTTTAAAGTTATTAGGGTGACTGGTCAATATTTAGACATATTTGGGAAAGTTACAATGCCCCAGGGATTGAAAGTACTTGATAAAGCACAAAGCTGTAATTGGCATGTACTCTGAATATTCCTGCTTCTCAAAAGTGGGAGAATCAACTGCTGGACACAAACAATAGCCCGCAATTCTCCCAGCTTCCAAATGCAGGCAGAGTTCTATGAGCCCTGCCCAGAATTCCTTAAAGTGTGGTCTGCACGCTGTTATAAGCAAGGTAATTTTAGAACTGAGAATAAGCATGTAAAAAAATTCTACAGCAATTTGACAGGGTAACATTATGTCTTTTGATTCTAATTATAAAAAAAAAACTAGGTGTGTATTTTGCGTGCTGTGCTTTCATTTCACTTTTCTAGTAATTTTTTTTTTTTACTGCATTTTACCAAAGCATTGGTTTTAAGACACACTACTGAGGTTGATGCACTTAAGCTTATAAGACCATATTGAAGTCCATGTCCTTTCTATGTGCTAGAACCTTCACTGTGTCTGAAATTCTGAAATTCCAGAGTGCTGAGGTAGAACACCTGGGGTGACGTAGGCTGTACAGGATGCAGTACAATTACCTAGAAGGCATTCTCTCAGATGCCCGTCCCTTCCTTCCTGAGTGTCCATGAGGATGCGTGCATGGCCTGCTTTATTTACCACCATGTACCTAATACTCAGAATACATCACAGCACAACTACCTGTTCCATGGTCCCACCCCTGTATGGTCAATCATTTTTCATCTTTCCAATTGAGATGTTCCTCATAATGCTACAAAGATATTGGAATTTCCAAGACCCCATTTTTTAAAACTCAGGAAATCCTAAAACTATCTGTCATGGTCAGGTTCATGTGTCCACTTGGCCAGGTGGTGGAGCCTGTTTGTCTGGTTGGGCAAGTCCTGGCCTGTCTTTTGCTATGAGGACATTTCATAGAATTAAATCATGATCATATGACTACATCCACAGCTGATTCCATTTGTAATCAGCCAAGGGGAGTGTCTTCTTTAATGAGTGACACTTAATCTAACCACTGGAAGTCTTTTAAGGAGGATTCAGAAGAGACAGGTTCTCTTCCTGCACTGGACTGCAAGCCTCTCCTGTGGAGTTCCAGACCCTTCATTGGAATTGTCAGATTCACAGCCTGCCCTACAGATTTTGGACTCTACGTTCCCACGGTTACATGAGGCACTTTTATAAATTTAATATTTACGAATATTTCCTGTTGATTCTATTTCTCTAGAGAACCCTAACTAATACACTATCCTTCTCTCCTTTTTGAAATTCTCATAGAAAAATAAAATGCCTCCCAACCTGGTGTCTCTAACACATTACCACTTTCTGCAACTCAACCAAAAGGCAGCTTCTCTTCTGAATAATGCCAGCAAACTTTATTACTAAGCCAGCTTCATAATGAAAGATGCATTTGTTTTGTGAGCAGTTGTTTTATCATCATAAACCTAAAAACACACATTACCCGTAGCCCTTCTCCATTCATCACTGCTTCCACATGTCTGACAATTTACCCTTATTTAAGATTGTGATTTATTATTAACACAAAATAACTGGTACCCAAACCATTCAGAAATTAAGTACCTGGCAATCTCTCACCAGTGATAATCAAGTGATTGTCCCCAAACTATTAAATATTAAATATATCTTAAGATTTTAAAACTGGTAATAAAGTCTAGCATTACAAGAAACCAAACTGAATTAGTGAAAAATCTATTTGTAATAAATTTTCAAAGTGTTTATCTGCAAGTACTTTGAATAATGAACTGCTATCCACTAGTTGTCTATTTGTGATAGGAATGAAGTTTTTTAAGCACTCTCTAAAAGATTAGGAGGTGGCCTAAAACCTTGTTCCAACTCTTAGTATTTTCAAATTGAAATCAGCAGTGTTTGATTTTGAGATTTTACTGTGGAATAAACCCTTGACTCTAACAGTCAATTGCCATGCAGTTTGCACATTTCACTGCGACGTCCGTCATAGAACCGTGTTATCAGCCGGGCAATGAACCTTCCAGACAATTCTGCATCGGTACCCTCACCACTTTTGTCTGAAAAGCAGTACCTTCATGCATTTAAATATTTCATTGCTATCTGCCAACCTTTTTTAAATGACTGGAGTACATAACAATCAAAATACTGCTACTACGACAAGAAGCCCCAGTGTTTGACTAGAGATATGAACGAAGCTGATGTGGCTAGGACTAAGGTAAATCAGAACACAGGTTGTAAAGGATGATATGATCTGTATGATAAAACTTCAAATTTCCACGTGAGACCAAAGGGAGAGATGTTTATTTGGTGCAAAATTTTTATTTTGGGTAGCACGTTATCTAATTTAACTTGTACGGTCAGTTTATTCGAACATCATAATTACCTGGAATCTTAAATAGGGTGTGAGATCTTGTTGGTTTGTCCAGGTTAGTGTGATGCCCTGATATATCCCAGAGTACCGTGGGCAGAGAATAAACAAATATTTGCAAAGTCCCCTTGAGGAACTAGGGAGAAAGGAGGAAATACTCAACTTTCCTGTCTGGAGGATCTGATATTCTCAGAAGCAGTGGGTACAACCAATTCAATAGGCCAGGACCGTCATGGGATTGAGAAAGCCTTCTTGACCAAAAGGGGGAAAAGAGAAACGAGACCAAATTAAAGTTTCAGAGGCTGAGAGATCTCAGCAGGTTATCCTAGAGGTTATTCTTATGCATTATATAGATACCCTTTTTTAGTTTATGGCGTTTGGAATGGATGGAGGAAGAGCTGTGTTCCAGTAGCCTTCTTCTTTTCTTTCTTTTAAAAATATTTTTACTGAGAAATCTTCACATACATACATTCCATACATGGTGTACTATCACTATCAATGGCTAGAATATCATCACATAGTTGTACATTCATCACCATAATCAATTTTTAGAACATGTGCATCACTCCAGAAAAAGAAATAAAAACTCAAACATACCATACCTCTTACCCCCCCCTCAATCTACCCATTTTTTTTTACCCCTTATCTCACCCCATTATTTATTTTTTTATCCTTACTTTTTTACTAATCTGTCCATACCCTGGACAGAAGGAGCCATCAGACACAAGGTTTTCACAATCACATGGTCACATTATATGATTTATACAATCGGCGTCAAGACAATACTCATGGCTTTGGGACTCTGAGTTGGTAAATATCCATGAAAAAGCATGATACTTTCTGTGTGATCTCAACCACATAAAAATGTATGCGCAGTTGCATGCATATACATAAAAGACCTAGAAGGATATGTCAAACTATAAACTGCTTGTGACTCTGGATTTTTGTGTTCTTTGCGTCTTATGCTTTTCCGTTTTCTATATTGCGCAATTAACTTAAAAGTTTTTTTTTTTAATGTTGTTTTAAAAACCTTAAAAAAAACTGGAAGAAACATCTTTTTCAAAGTTCTAGAAAAGAGTTATGGGACTTCAATAACAGGACAAACACCAAATCAAGAAAAAGGCCACTGAAAGGTGGTAGGACCTCATGGCACTGTGGCTGGCCACCTCCCACCCCATCCTTCTTCAGAAAAAGCAATACATGATCATGGATGGGATCTAGAAAGGGAGGGGAAAAGGCGCAAAGGTACATCATTGGGACATACGGAAAAACTGGAATACAGACTGCAAGCTTTATATCTGTTAAATTTCTTGAAGTTCGTAATTATACTTAAGGTAGTTGCATAAGCAAATATCCTTATTCTTAAGACGTGTACATGGCAGTGTTAACGTGTGCAAGGAGCATAATGTACACAACCTATGTTCAAGAGTTCATAAAATAGATTGATAGACAGATAGACTGACTGATTATCTAGATAGACAGGTAGGATAAAGGCTCCAAAGTGTTGAAATTGGTGGACCCAGGTATCTGAGGGGTTAGAGGTATGCTGGAGTTTGTATTATTTTTGTAACTATCCTGTAAGCCTGAAAGTATTTCAAAATTTAAAATTAAAAAATATATATATCCATAATCAGCAGAATTTTGTTTGGTGGTTGGATTTTCTGTAAGGTTTTTTGATATTCCTAATTCAGTAAAAGTTTCAGAAGTCTGGAGTTGATTTTTCTTAAGAGATCGACATAGCATTACTTATTAAACAAGGCTTCCTCCTACCTTACCCAAGTCCAGAATCCTTTTAGCATGAAGGAAATCTGCCTCAGAACAAGTCTGCACATGCCACTTAACAACACACAGATTCGCTGGTACTAACCCTTTCTCCTAATGAAAACATCTAGTTCTACAAAATTCATTTTGCCCCACAGGACGTCCTTACCTCGAATTAAGAGAGACTACATTTAAAAGACAACATTTGGTGAATCCCACACAGAAGTTTAAGTACCTGCTCCAAAATGTTAGACTAATGATATTTAAAAGCCAGACAATTTATAGGGCACTTTGTCTCTGAGTAACTGAAAGCAATATTAGCACTTTCACCCTGTTAATCCCAAACTCCTCCCAATTTAGTGGGCAAACAGTGTTCCCATTTAAAAGGCCCTAATGAAGTCTGCAGAGAATTCATGAATTCAGCAGATTAAACACAGCAAGAAAGAACGCCTAAGAATCCACACTCCCGATGTGTCCTAGAGCCAACCTCCTTCTCCCTACTGCCTCCGCCACCACATCTCGGCCTTCACTCCTCTCTTCTGGACCATTATCACATGCCAACCATCTTACCCTCTCCTTCCCAAAACATCATCCGATCAAATTCCCTACTGCAAGGGGTGGCTCAATCCTAAAAAACAGCTTTCAGCAACTGTTCAGTTTAAAGAACAAAGTCCCTCCTCAACTTTAGCTGAGATTCTCTACTCTTCCCCATCAGCCCAGCCCTGCGCCTGCCTCGCTTCAATAACGAGTGGAAGAAGGCTTCACTCAGTGCCTGACAGATGGTAAACTCGGCGTTAACTCTCCCTGCTCCAAGTTCTCTGGCCTCTACAGAGCACCTTCCTCTTCAGCCTCTAAGGTTTCCATTCGACCTTTCATCCAAGGACTGGGTCAGAAACACACGGCCTCCACAGAATCTACTGTCCCTCCAAGGAGTCCGTCTTGACGCCTGCCATTTCACCTGCAGAATTCTAAACTCTGAGGCCCATGCGTCTGCACGAGCCCCCCCCCCTGATTCCCCTCCAACACCTCTGCAGGGGCAGGCTGTCCTTCTCAGGCTGGCATCTTGCCCCCTTCAAGAGACTTCACAACACCAGCCATTATACACTCACAAAATACAAAAGAACAGTGCAATCACCCCATAGAGAAAACAAAAATGGTCAAGTAAATATTAAAAATACAAATAAAATCTAAAATAACACAGAAACGAATTTTGGTTTATTATTTCTGGTTTTGATTTTTCACACAATCATGGGCCCCCTGTCTGCTGAAAGTAAAAATTCATGATTTATTCAACCTGGTAAATCAATAAGTAGACTCATACAAATCACTCCAGATGCTTATTATAGAAATACAGTATTTTGAATATAACCTTATAAAGAGAAATCCACAAATACTTTTTCTAAGTTTTAATTTATGAGTATCCTTCCCTCCATTCCCTTAAAAACCTAAGGTTAAAAAATAAATTTCTGTAAACAAAATATGCCCTGTTTTTCAACTTCTTTTTTTAAGAGATGAAGTATATATACTGTTTTACTACACCTAGATCATTTACCTACCATCTTTGTCAGATGTAGAAAAGCTGAAGCTATCCAAAAGAGCTGTCAAAACTAGAGAAAAGCTCTCTCTCAAACTCATTACTTTGCATCTCTACATTCTTCTCAAAATCAGCAATCTCTATTCCTAGAACTACAGGTTATTCAGCTTACAGGTGTTTTACCTGAAATTACATTAATAAGCTGCTTTATAAATAACAAATTAGTCACACATTTTCCAAACTCTGAGGCTACTCACACTGATGGATGTTTTGCAGCAATTAAAAAAAAAAAGCTAGCGTCTTAATAAACTAATCCCAAAAGCCACCATATTCAAATCATGCCAACAAAAATTCAAACTAACCTCCTATACACAAAAGGTAAATGGTTCTAGAATTTATACACTTAAAAGGAGAAGAAAAGAGACGTTAACTGTCTCTGTTGTTTTCGGTCTCTAAGACTGAGCTTCTCAGTGTTATCAGGTTGTAAGCATTAAAGAACTTCTTGTGACAGTAAGAAAACATTGATGGGACAATTAAGAAAACGGTAACACTGGATATTGGACATGAAGGAATTAACTTTTTAGATGTGACAACAGTATAGTGATTATGCAAAACACAAAAAAGATACATACTGAAGTATTTATGGATGGAATGATATGGAACCTGGGATTTATATTAAAACAATAAAAGGGAGGAGAAATATATATATGAAATAGGATTAGTCATGTGCTGACTACTGTTAAACTGAGTGATCTAGTGTCTATTTGTAGATGCTTGAAAAATCACAATGTTTTTTAAAATGTAACTGCTTTTGAGAATAATTTCAAGCAATATTTTAATCTGGATCATATACTACCTTTGCATCATTTTCTTAATTCCTTTGGTTTGCATAATTAGAAAATTTCTTCTCAGCAGTACAGACTTTATGGTCAAGGAGCTGTGTCACTGCTGAGACCTCAAATACTTTCCAAATGTAGGGCTCAGCAAATCTCCTTCAAAACCTTAGGGGTTGGGGAGGCGGAAGATGGAACCAGAGAGGAAATAAGGAGGGAGGCAAACTTTAACAATGAACCTGTCCAAATCGTTACCATAAGAGCTCCCCTACCCCAACTTCTCAGAACCAATTACTAGACACTTGGGTTCATTCTTTCATTTTCCTTATAGTTTAATAGCAGACTGATGCTTTCTAGCTTACTTCACTGCCCTTTACATCCATGCTAACCGAATAAGATACAAACAATTCCAACTACTGTGTAACCAGATCAAAAACAAGCTCTGGCTAACTCACTTGGAAGAGTACACTCACCACTTAGATTTGGCCAGAAAAACCAAGTTAGAAAAAACTGACTGGCGCTTAAGCAAACACTGGGCATACGGAAAACGTCTTTAAGCCAGTTACTAGGCCACTTGGAGAGTTGCAACACAATCTTTTCCAAAAATTTCCAAACACTTCCAAATTCAGTTGAGCCCAGCAGTTGCAGTTAACAGGGCTCCCTTTCAAATTCAAAAATCTGCTCCCCCACCCCTCGACAGTTAACCAACAAAACACATGGGATCACCTAAAAATACTGACTCAAGTTCAGACCGCAGGCCTGTACAAGGACCATGTCAAGGGAAGTCGAGGCTGGGGAGAAGCCTTCAAGCGACAGATAAATCCTGTTCATAAGGCACAAGGGAGATGATAGGATCCACACTTAATCTGGCCTGAGAAAAGAGCTTTGGTCAGCGCCCAAACCCCTTCCCCCATTCTACTGAGACAATGACAATTCTTCATGGGAAATCACAAAGAGCTTGTTCATATTTTTTTTCCTAGCCCAATCATATACCCACTTTACCAGCTAGCCCTTCCCCCCACCTACAAATCCCTCTTTCCATGCAAATAACTTTTAGAAATTGTTAAGTAATGAGAGGCAAATCAGGGCGGGGAGAATTTAACACCCTAATATTGTCAAGGCTTGCTCTTCCATTGCCTACTGCCCTTCCAGCATCTTTAGAATGTGCCCTGGATAAAATGAACACCACTGTTAGTCACATCTGGTGTCAGCCACTCATCACAGACTCATACTGTACAGATTTGTTAGTTTCGTTTACGGCTGGTGGGTGGGAGGGAAGGGTGTTAAAAAAAAAAAAAAAAGGAGAGAGGAAGACCTAGAATGGGTGTGAAAGCCAAGGCATCCTCCTTGCTCTTCATGCTCCCTCATTTCTGTTTCAACTACACACCTGTCAAACAGGTTATTCCTGGAATTCAGATTTTATCATCCTCACACCGTAATCCTTCCTCCTCCTGCTGCCCAAGCACACACCTCTCTCCCTGCTTCCCCAAAACAGGCATCCATCAGGAGGGCGTCCAAAGGAGCGATCAAGTGGCCACCGTGAACACCCAACTCTGCACCCGAGCAGCTGGCTCGCCTCCAAACACGGAAACGCGATGACAATCTTTAAGAAGGCCCAGACAGTGGTTTAAGAACATCATCAGCACGGCCGGCCTACCGTGAATGCTTAATTAACCCACCACCTCACTAGGCCAGACGCCGAGTCAAGAAGAAAAGCTCCGCAGCTTGTCTTAGGAGAGCTGTTTCTCCATCTCCCCGAAGAGAAGTACGAGCCTAGGAGGGCCGTTTACTTGCTTATCTCAAGGCCAGGAAATGAGGTCTTTCGAGGCCAGTCCCGAATATAAACTCAAAACCTGCGAGCCCGCCGGGCGAAGCCCCTTTGCCTAACTTGGGCCAAGCGGCGCGGCCCCGGGTCAGCGGCGCGGCGGTCACCCGCTCCTCGCCTCCCGGCCAGAAGTTTGAGCACGCCCCGGGAAACAAAGAAGGCGCCCCACACCGACCTTATAGACTTGTCCGTAGGTGCCATTGCCAACCACTTCCACCAGCTCAAAAATCCCAGCCGGATCCTGGAGGGGAAGGAGGGGAGGGGTTACGATTTAAAAGCAAGGGGAGGAAAAAATTGTGGTTTTTTTTTTTGAAGAAACAAAGCGGAGCGGCTGGAGAAAGGGCGGTTCCAGGGAGGTGGGTCTCGCCCCGGGGCCGGTCCCCGCCGGCGGCCGCCCGCGCCCCCCGCACACGCCACCCCGCAGACAAAGGGGCCGCCGCGCCCGCCACGCCCGGACCCCCGCCCCGCGCCCCCTCCGCGGCCACTCACCCGCAGGGAGGACAGGTCGATGTCCACCAGACTTTTTGCAGGGGAGTCGTTCGCCATTTTCCCTTTCTGCCACCCCCGAAGCAGTGATAAAGATCGAGCGGGATTGGCCTCTGCCAGCCGAAGGCCGCGCGGCCGGCCGCGCCTCCTCGCCGGGGCAGCGGGGCCGGCCCGGGGCCCCTGCGCGCGGGTCGGGTCGGGGCGGGCGGCGGCGGCGGCGGGCTGGGCCCGGCTCTCGCGCCGGCTCTGGGCTCCTGCCGGCCGCGGGCCGCGCCGAGGGGCGGACGGAGCGGGCGCGGGCGGCGGCGGCGCTCACACCATGGCGCGGGGGCGGCGTCAGGCCCCCCGGCGGCCCGCGGCCCGCGCCGCGCGCATGGAGGACGCTGCCCGGAGCGTGGGGCCCGGCGCCGCCGAGAGCCGAGCGGGTGCGCGCGGGGCGGCGAGACAAAGCTGAGCCGGGAGGCGGAGGCGGAGGCGGGCTGTGGGGCGGAGAGGGAGGAGGAGAAACGGGGCTCCGAAAATACAGGGTGAGGCGAGCGCCGACAGCTCCCCCTCGCCTCCTCCGACAGGAAAGGCGAGCGGAAACGCACTCACGCCCCGGAGCCCCGCCGGGGGAGGCGCGGGCCGCGCCGTGAATATTCAGCAGGGGTGGGGTCGGGACAATGGCCGGGCCGGCCGGGCAGCGGGGCCCAGTCGTCGGGCGCCCGGGGAGGGCTGGGGAGGGCTGGGGTTTCCTCAGGGAGGTGCGAAGGGGCAGAAAGTGTCCCCGCCGGGCGCAAACAGGCGCCACATCAAAGGAAATAAACTTGGACCCCGACGCCCTGGGGCGGCCCAGCTAGTCCGTCTCTCGGCCGGAGGGGGTGGCCCGCCCGGCGCGGCCGGCCGCGACCCGGGGTGTCACCTCGGAGCGGGGCGTCCTCCGTTCCTCCTCGGGCCCCTCTCGCCCCATCCTCCCCCGCCACCATTGAGTCTACCTTTAAGACCCCCATTTCCGGTTCCCCTACGCCGTTTTCTCTTCCTTTATCTTCCTTTCCAGGCTAAATGTGTGGCGCGGGGGCAGCGCGGGACCCGCTGAGCATCCTTCGGCTCCGCGGCCTCGGGAGACTGGCGGTAGCGGCATCCGAGCAGCGCGGCTCCTGGCCTGTGCTGCGTTCCTTACAGCCCTGGTAGGTGACCGTGAACTGGGTGTGGAGACCCTAAATACTAAATAAGCCATGTTTCAGCAGACGGGTTTCTTTCAGCAATGGGGGCAGGTCGCCGGGTAGTTAGGCAGAATAATCTACAATATATTGCGTGTCCGGGCTCAGCAGTCATCTTCAGCAGCCCACGCCGCTGTCCAAAACCTCTTGGTCCTGGTTAAGCGTGCCCCAGAATCACTTGGAAGGATTGTAAAAAAAAAAAAAAAAAAAGAAAAGAAAAAAAAACCGGGATGCTGGCCTCCAACTCCAGAGCTTCTGATTGAGTAGGTCAAGGTTGGGCCTGTGAATGAGTTCTCTCTAATGAGTTCTCGAGGATGCTGATTTTGAGAACACTTTGAAAATTGCGGCCTCAGGGTGAAAATCCCAGGCCCTTCATAATTGGGCCTTATGAACATCAGCATCATCACCATCATGTTATCTACCCGTCTCTATGCATTTTATACCCTCGCATTGTACTAAACCAATGTCCAGTTTTACCCCTCCTGTAGCCCTGGGGTAAATGCTTTCCCCACTTTAAGGATGAGGAAACCAAAATGTAAAAGACCAAGGAATGGGCCCAAATTCCTTAAAAGATTAGCCAGTAAGTGGAGTTAGGATTCTCACCAGATCAGCCTATTCCCAAGAGCCAAGTCTCTGTTCAGCCAGGTTAGTCTGCTCTACCCAGAGTAAATTTAGCAGTCTCCTGCCTCCCAAGGGTTTGGTTTCCAAAATTTTTGACCATCAGAATCCCTTGTACGGTTAAAACATATTCAGGAATTCCTGATATCCATTGATTAGGGCAAATATAGTAACCAAAATATCCATGTGAATTAGTGCTTTCAAATGATTATTTTAAAATCACTCAACAATATTGGGGTGCACACGTGGTTCAGTGGTAGAATGCTTGCCTGCATGAGGGAGACCAGCCCATGTATCACCCCCCAAAATAAAAATAATGCCATTATCTATGAATATAAGTTAAATAATTTATTCAGGGAGCTAGATTGGTGCACACGTGACCTTTCAGAACATATTACAAATATTATTTCAATAGTGTTTACTTTTAATAATAGATAAAATGTGTTGGGTCCAAACCATGTGCTAAGTCCTTTACATGGATTATCTCATTATTCTTCATAGAACCCCAAATGGTATGCAATATTCTTTTTCCCACTTTACACATTAGAAAACCAAAGTCTGAGGAAGTTGCATCAATTGCTTGGTGTGCATGGCTGGGCACTGCAGAAATGCTTGGCCCCCCAGCCATCCTCCCCCTACAAGTTCAAGGCCGAAGCTCTAAACCATAACATTGGGCCCACCTCCAGACTTACCCCTTCCTCTTTCCCCTCTAGATTCACATCTTCTCCTCAAGCCCAAGTCAGAAATCATTTCTTCCCTCTCCTCTCAATCTGTCTCGTAGGCTACTATTTCCTATGTCACCATTGCGACGGTTATTTCCCCGTCAGTTGAATACCTAGTCTTGTAGTGGCTATTAAGTGTGAGAGTTGGCTTAGCCATTGTCTGAGGCAGAAGGAAAATACCATCAGAGAGCATATAATCTGACAGTGGGAATAAGATCATTTCATAAACCACTGCACTAAAAGGCAGAACGTTTAAGTTCTAGCAAGTTGGAAAGAGCACTCACTCAACAGGTCAAGTGGTTGATGCTTTTCGTGCAAAACTGAATTGTGTTTGAACCCCATTTATTTTATCGGTGGTGTAACCTCGAATACGTTGCTCAATCTCTGAGCCTCCGTTTCCTCTCTGTGTGTTGGATGAAGCTGAGGTAAAAAGAACAATTAAAAAGACTATCATGTGGATGACCAGAGGGTACATCAACTGATGAATGAAAGCATAAACTAGGTGTATACATACGACAGAATATTGAGTGGCTGCAGGAAGGCTGCAGGAAAGAATGAAGTCATGAGGCATATGAGGCATGCAACTTGGTGACTGAATCTTGAGGACCTTATGTTGAATGAAAGAAGCCAGAAACAAAAGGACAGACATTGTATGCTCTCTTTTAAAAAATACATATAAGAAAACTAGGGCCTACATTGTAAGCTCTTAGAGCTATCACATTTGAGCTTTAAGTGTTATTTCTAAATTCTGAGATGCTGTGCTCTATGTGTATAATCTGGTATTTTCATGGAGCTTTGGGTGTTTGTGTGATACCTAAGACTCAGAGTTAAAGTTCTGAAACTGAAAGTCAGGATTACTCCATATAGCAACTGCTAAAGAAGCCAAAAAGAGATCAGACTTCAATTAGAGAAAAGGATGATGCTAATCTGGTTCTGACTAAGGCTAATCAGAGTACAGGGTAAAGATTGATATTGTCTGTATTTTAAAACTTCACCTACTGTGTGAGAACAAAGGAAGAGATGTTTATTTTGTCCAAAACATAAATTTTCTGTAGTACACAATCTAACTTAACCTGTCTAGCCAGTTTGGTTAAATGACCTAAACACATGGAGTCTAAAATAGGGAATAAGATCTTGTAAATTTGTATAGCTTAATATAGCACCCTGATACATTCCAGAATATGCTGGGCAGAAAAATTGACAAAGTCCCCTAAGTGACTGGAGAAAATATATTGAACTATTAAACTTCCCCACCTGGGAAATTCCTGATACTCTCTCAAGCATTAGGGACTCCGTAGTTAATAGGCCAAGCCCTCAATCTTAAGGCTTGCTCTTATGAAATTTATTTCTATAATGGGGAAGCAAAGCCTACCTGTAATCATGCTGAGTCACTTCCAGAGAACCTCTTTTGTTGCTCAGATGTGGCCTCTCTCTCTCTCTCTCAGCCCAACTCTGCAAGTAAACTCAGTACCTTCTCCACTACATGTAGGACATGATAGCCACAGGTGTAAGTCTCTTTGGCAACATGGGACACGATTCCCAGGGATGAGCCTGGCCCTGAAATCATGGGATCGACAGTGCCTTCCTGACCAAAAGGGGGAAAAGAAATGTAACAAAATAAGGTATCAGTGGCTAAGAGATTTCAAATAGAGTTGAGCAGCTATTCTGGAGATTACTCTTATGCAAGCCTCAGCTAGATACTACATATTGCCATGATATGCCAAGCTCCAATCATTAGTATTCCTGAAAACCCTAAAGAACACCCAGGTGTCAGGCTGAGAGATTTCAAACAGAGTTGAGAGATTATCCTGGAGGTTATTCTTATGCATTATATAGACATCCCCCTTTTAGTTTACTGTGTATTAGAGAGGCTAGAGGGAAGTGCCTGAAACTGTAGAGCTGTGTTCCAGGAGCCATGTTTCTTTAAGATGATTGTATAATGATATAGCTTTCACAGTGTGACTCTGTGATTATGAAAACCTTGTTCTGATGCTCCTTTTATGTAAGGTATGAACAGATGAGTAAAAAATGTGGATTGAAAATAAATGAATGACAGGGAAACAGATGTTAAAAAAAAAAAAAGATAAAAAGAATACCCAGGCCCTATCCATGGCTCTATACAAGTTTCACTCACTAAGTTTACTTTTCAGAAACTTAAAATCTCCAGATTGTTCTATGCTAGATACACCCTGAAATCCAGAGATACCAGTCTCTCCAAGAGCATCAGCCAGTTGCATCACCCTACCCCATAATGTTGACATCTCTTTTCATCTTGATGAAGTTAGAATAGTTATTGCCCAAATATCCCTGAAGACTGGGAGAAGGATTAAATGAGAAGGAAGAGTTATAACAGAGAAGATAGGACTTATATAATTGTGACTACTGAATCATTATACTGATATTTCTTGTTAGTATCTAGTATACAGGAATAGCTCAAAGGAAATACCTGAAATTGTAGAATTGTAACCCATACCATACTTTGAAATTTGCTCTATAACTATATGTTAAACCATACTTTGAATTTATCACTTTTCTTCACATTATATCTCACAATAAAAAACTGAAAGAAAAAAAAAGACCATTGCATGGATGGCCTAAGGGTACATTGACTAATGGATGGAAGGGCAAAGTGTGGTATATACACATGATGGAATAGTGAGCAGCTACAGGAAGGAATGAAGTAGTGAGGCATACAGCTAGGTGAATGAACCTTGAAGACATTATATTGAGTGAAATAAGCCAGAAACAAAGGACAAATATTATATGGTCTCACTAATGTAAACTAACTATAATGAGCACATTCTAGGAAATAAATTCAAAAGCATAGGTTATCCTGGAATAAAAAATAGGCAGAGATTGGGCAGTCAGTGGTTAAGGAATACAAGATATCAATAGTGTCATCATGAAGGTTCTTAATTGTAAGCCGTTAGAGCAGCCACATCTGTTCCTGTGTTCTAACTTATTTCTAAATTCTGAAATGCTGTGCTCTTTGTGTACAACATGATAGTTCCCTGGAACTTTGGGTATCTGTGTGATGCCTGAGACTCAGAGTTCTGCAGCTCCATACAGCAACTGTTAAAGAAGCTGAAAAAAATCAGACTTCGATTAGAGTTATGAATGAAGTGGATCTAGTTAGGACTAATGTAAATTAGAATACAAAGTAAAAAGAGGATATTGTCTCCATTATAAAACTTCAACTTCTGTGTGAAACCAAAGGAAGAGATGTTTATTTTGTCCAAAATTTAAATTTTCTGTTGCACATTATCTAATTACCCGTCGGGTGAGCTTATTTAAACAACCTAATTACATGGAAACTAGAATAGGGAAGGTGGTCTTTAACAGTCCCTACAGGTTAACCCTGATACATTCCAGAGTATGGGGGCAGAAAATAAAGAAGGATTTACAAAGTCCCATTGAGGGACTGGGGAAAATGTGCAACTGTTAAACTTCCCCACCTGGAGAATTCCTGATATTCTCTCATGCATTAGGGACTTCCAATCTAGTTAGCCAAACCCTCAGTCTTGAGGCTTGCCCTTATGAAACTTAATTCCACAATGGTGAAACTAAGTCTACTTATGCTTATGCCTAAGAGTCACCCCCAGAGAACCTCTTTTGTTTCTCAGATGTGTTCTCTCTCTCTTAGCCGACACAGCAAGTGAACTCATTGCCCTCTCCCTGTTGGCGGGGTGTAATTCTCACTGGCAACATAGGACGTGACTACCAGGGATGAGCCTGGCCCTGGCATCATGGATTGAGAATGTTTTCTTGACCAAAAGGGGGGAAACAAATTAAACAAAATAAAGTTTCAGTGGCTAAGAGATTTCAAATAAAGGTGAGTTCATTCTGGGGGTTACTCTTATGCAGGCTTCAGCCAGATATTGCAATTTGCCACAGTCTGTCAAACCCAAACCAACAGTATTCCTGAAAGCCCTGTAGAATACCCTGGGTTCTATCCAAGCTCTATAAAGGTTCTTCTTAGTAAGTTTATTTTTCTAGAAACTTAAGGCCTCCAGATTTTTCCTATGCCAGATAAGTCCTGAAACCCGGAGGCACCAGTCTCTCCAAGAACCTCAACCAGTTTCATTCTTCTACCCCCATAAAGTCTCACACCTTTCCAGTACAAAGTTAAAATGGTCATTGCTCATATGTTCCTGAAGATTGAGAGAATGATCAAATAAGAGAGAAGAGGTGTAACCAAAAAATTAGGATTTAGCAAATGACTGACTACTGAATCATTACATGGATGTTTCTTTTTAGTTTCTAGTGTATTGGAATAGCCAGGAGGAATACATGAAATTGTTGAACTGTAATCCAGTAGCCTTGATCTTTGATAATAATTGTATACTATATAGCTTTTATTGTGTGACCATGTGATTATAAAAACCTTGTGATGGATGGTCCCTTTATCCAGTGTATGGATAAACGAGTAATAAGATAAAGACATGCCTGAAAAAAAGACCATCACAGGACCCCAGGCCAGGGTAATAAAGGCTTGACCTTGGTTAGTGAAGGGAGATAAGAGATGCCTTAGGCAGATAGACTCTCCGAAACTTGGCATCTGATGGAATTCCAGAAGGCAATGGAGACTGGAGATAAAAGATTTGTTTGTGGTTTCCAGCTTCATCTACACTAGAGAGGATGCTGTCTCATACACAGGAAAGGATGGGAATTGCCGAAAGGTGGTGGCAAAAGAATGTCGGGTTAATTTTGGATCCTGTGCAAAGTTAGCTTTTCGTGCCAGAGCAAAATATAGCTACCCAGCTCCCAAATCCACTCTGAGGATAGAGGCCATGTTTTCAGTCAATAGCCTTGTGTAATACATAGTGCTAGGAAATAGACTTAAATCATAGCCCTTGTCCTCAAGGATCTGTTTAAGGACACAAAATAAACCCACTTAAAAAGAATAATTAAGATGATATGTTGAGAAATAAATGCAAGTTGATGTCTTAGGCAGGAAAAAAATAAGCTTGCTTGGATAAAGAATGAGAAGTTGAAAGAATGAAGAGACTGGCCACTCTGGGCCAGAGAACTCAGTTCAGAGAAACCTGAGAGTAAAAAGATAAAGACATGCTAGACAGATTGGGTGAAATCAGAAGACAAAACGGAGGCAGGGAAGATGTGGCAGTTGAAAACAGAACCCAGACTATTAGTCAAGTCAAGGAAGAAACAGCGTGGCCTTGGCACTCAAGAGCTAAGCTGGCAGGTGAGATGTTCATGAGCTCAGCCGGCCACGGAATATAAACGCATAACTCCCAGGTTCAAATATCCCACACCCAGCCACAGAAACTCCTGAGTGCATGTCAGTATACAATGGTGTTACGGTGGACAACCCCAAACCTGGTCCATCACTTGCATCAGTTGAGTAAAAGGAAGCAACCACTCCAGTGCAAAACAGTGTGGAAGGCATGGGATATGCAAGCAGATCAAAGGACAACAAAAGAAGAAAGACCAGAGGCAAGACAGATGTCCTACCCTAGCTACATGGGACTGTGGATGTTGCTAGTTCTGTGATGAGGAAGTTGTCTTAGCTTGATTCTCCCAAAAGCAGATCCTGAGACAAGGATTTGGGTGCAGATAATTTATTTGGTAAGTAATCCCAGAAAGCACCAGTGAGGGAGAAGGGAAAGTGACACATGGAATGGTGATCTCCCAATGAGGAGTATGTTAATGAGCAACTGGACTAGGTTTACCTAACTAGCTAATAAAATACTGGTTTGCCTGACTTCATGTGTATCTGTGTTCATGGAAAAGCTTTTTGTAAACATTTAAAAAAATGCAATGGTATTTTAAATGCAGAGGAACTTGCTATTTATAGAAGATATATTGTGGAACCTTTAGGGTAGTAATGGCCCTTAATTTATCTTTTTTAAAAATTTGTATTTTACATGTCAGGCTTGGAGTTATGTACGTACCCCAGAAAAACATGTTCTTAATCTTAATCTATTCCTGAGGGTGTGGGCTGTTATGAACAAAACCTTTTGGTGAAGTTACTTCAGTCAGGGTGTGGCCCCACTGAATCAAGATGGGTCTTTGCTCTGTTACTGGAGGCCTTATAGAGAAGGCTGCAGAAGTTTTGGAAAAACCCACAGGAAGGAGCTGGAAGGCAACAGAACCTGGATGAGAAAGGAAAAGGGCAAAGCATCTCCATGTGCATGGCCATGTGGCAGAAAAGCCAAGGACCAAGGATTGCCAGCAGCCGGCCTAGAACACCATAATCTTTGGGGAGAAACTATTGCATTGATGATGGTTTGATTTTGGACTTCTCCTAACCTCAAAGCCATGAGTCAATAAATTCCTGTTGTTTAAGCCAACCTGTTGCATATTTTTTGTTTTAGCAGCCAAGAAACTAAAATAATTGCTTAAGTAAAATTAATCTGTACAATATCCTTTAGCAGCAAAATCATCAAGGGGCCTCAAAACTTAGGTCAGAGCTAACCATAGCTTCAGAAAACAAGATGGGGGCCATAGAAAGTGATTGGGAGAAGCTGGATGGGGCCATTAAATAGTTTTCCACTATTTCTGGTTTTGATAGATGGTTGGATGAGGAGAACCCAGGTTCTGCCAGGGAAGGCTAAGATAGACCGCCTAGCTAAGAAGATAGCAGACTTACTTGCATTTGATCAGGTGTTTGTATCCTAAGCTTCTGTAGCTAAATCCCAGGAACTGACCAAACCAATGGGCCTCTCTTATGCTCAGACACTTGAATTTGACACTCACATTTGAAATGGCATCATGAGTTTGCACATGATACATTAAAGCCTGGTCAGTGTGCATAAGAACCCTCATTGAAGAGGAGCTTTGATCATAGTCAGCTTACCCCTTTAAAAATTAATAAACACAGGGCCTAATTAGTAATGCTGCAAGCTGGCCAGTCTTAGTGGTTTGCGGTTCTCAATCACAGCAATTCCAGTCTCAAAATCTAAAATATGCCTCTGACAAAAGATTTAAGTGGTCACGCCAACAATAAACTTTGAAATATAAATGCTATATTTATGGTTTATAGAATTTGAGATCTTTCCTCTTCTTTTAAATAGACATAATTATCTTCATCTTCTTTTCTACATATATATTCTGTATTTGGTGGCCAGAATTGAGAAAATACAGTCAAGAGCAGGTTAAATGGTCGGCCATTACTGGCATGTGTCACTTGGATTTATTCTGATCCCTGACTAGGACAGCTCCTGGAGGTTGGTTGGGGGTTAGGAGTATGACAAGGGGTTGGAAGGGGAAGAGTTAGACAGGAAAGTATATCAGGACAAAGTCTTTACACTCCTGCAAATGCAACTCAGTGTGACAAAAGGAATGAGAATTTATTCTCAGAATATTGCATGTTTTATTGCCTTAGAACTTATCACTTCTATAGCTACATCACTTGTAAAAAGTGTACTCAGATTTGAAATAGTGCTTGTGGAGAAATGCTAAACAAACAGGATGCTTAGGATCACTCTTTAGTTCTTTAGTTACATGGAGAGGAGAAAATGCAGAGGAAATGAGAGCCAGGGCCCAAAGAGGCCTCAACACACACCAACTCGTAAGGTCACTTCCCGATTTGGAATTTCCAGGAACTGGGAACAAGGAGGTCACTCAGAAAAGAGAACCAGTTGCCTCGGAAAAAATGAAAAGCTATTTTTCTTAACTATTAGTTCTTTAGACACATCAGGCCTCTGAGAAAGTCTCTTTCTGCACAGCCATTCCATGCACAGAGTGGCTGAAAAACTAGAAAATGTTTTGTAAAAACAAACTTCCTCGGAGCCTAAGGTTCCCTGCAGGGAGGTCCAGGGACGGAATGATAGGATGGCCTCCTTCTACCCCAAAAGTTCTGCTTTTATATGTTTTATAAATTGGGAATAGGAATGATATTTTAAAGACAAAGTTTCCATTGATAAGAAAAGCTTGAAAACCTTGAGTTAAAGTTTATTTGTAATCAAGATTTCCAAAATCACATGGCAGAGGTATCTATTAAATATGATTCATGCCTGGTTCGAAACTAAGCAGCACTTTATGCATTTTCTGGAATCATTGCCAGGACCTGGGTGCAGGAGCAGAAATGATGGAGTAGGAAGCAGGAAACCTGGACTCTGAACTTGGACCTACCATTTCTACACTATTGTAGTGGTCAGATCACCCAAGCTGGTGCCCTGGAACTGAGTGTTCAATAACTACTGGTTCATCAATTACGGATTTCTCTACTTTTCTACTAATGCAGAGATCTGAGGGAGAGCCAAGGCCCCATTTTGGTCTATTTAAGTTTGACACCAGTCGATCTATCTGGGTCTGTTGGGTGGCCTGCTTTTTACTAAATAACCTACCTCCTGTTTCTCACATAGCACATATTAGAAGTAGTAAGATGGGAGAAAGCATTTTTAATGCTTTGGAATCGGACCCAAAAGCCTCGCTGTAATAATTAAGATATTAGAATTATAAAATCAAGTTGTTCAAAGATAATCTGGCCAAATTGTTTATACTGAAACATAAAAGGATGTTTACAAAAAGTCTGTGACAACATAGAAGGGTTATGTAGTAATGTTAATTGAAACTATCACTACAAAATTTGTTCGAGATTATGGTCATAGCTATGTAAAGCTTGAAAACGATTCATAAGAATAGCGGGTCTTTTTCTAAATCGATGCAAATGTACTAAGAAATGATGAATATGCAACTATGTGATGTTATTAAGAATTACTGATTGTACATGTAGATTGGAATGATTTCTAATTGTTTTGTTAATTCTTTTTTTAATTAATAAAAAAAAAAAGAATAGCGGGAAGAAATATTCCAAATTTTAGTAGTTCTTGGCTGATAAAACTATGAGTGATTTTTTTCTCTTCTTTCAAGACATGTAGTTCTTCAAATTCTCCCTATAAGCATGTCTTGTTTTATTGTTTAAAATACATAAACTGATATTTCACAATAAAATGATTTAAAGTAATTTAACAATTTTGGTGTTTCTTACCACAGTTGGATACCATAATTCTTTCTTACCCTAATGTGGTGGTTTCCATACTTTCAACATATGGGTAGTTTAGGAGAGAATTTGTTATGACTTCCTCACCTTCTCTCTTGCATGTTCTCATTCTTTAACATGTGTTCACAGCACTGTTCACTGTCCAAACTACCTCACAACCCCTCTTCTAACCCTGGGTTATAAGTTGCTTTCATTTGCAATATAATTTTCTAATGAACTGACTTTTTAGTGTAACTACAGTTTACTAGTCATGATAAAGAATATCTTTAAAATTAGAATGTAAAAAATTTTTTTCGATCTGTTTACAAACGTCTAAAAGATGACAGGGAAGACACTAATAAGGAAGAAAAAGACAATGGAAACTGATTTTACTGTAAAGCCAAAGGAATATTTTTTCAGCATTGAGTAATCTCCAGTTTGGTGGGGATATTTGTGAGTGGCTAAATGTTTCAGAATAGTGTCTTACTGGCTTTGAACTCTTTGCAAATTTTCCCCCTGTATTGCTAGAAACAGATTTAAACATGTTTATTTAATTTTTTGAAAGAATCCTCTTTTGTTAAGTTTGATAGAATGGCTTGGCATAAAAATATAAATAAGGGAATATGGTGTGACATGAATAAAGCAAGCATGATCTTATTTTATTCCCTGAATATAATTATATAACTCCATGCCTATGGAAGTACAAATACTTATTTCACTTGTTATATGCATGCATTTATTTTAATGGGTAATTATGAGAATTACCCATTAAAATAAATATGTCAATAACATCTCCAAATCAACATGTGTATTCCATTGTGCAACTATTCTCTTTTATTTCCATTTTTCTCATTGGGAATGTTTTCTTTGTGTCTAAAACACTAGGGAAATTAAATATAAATCTCAGTCAATACAATGAAACTTGCATACAGGTCAGGAAATTAGAATTCATTTATGTGTCTCCTCTGAACATTTTATATCAAAACAGTTTAATTGGGGGAAGGGAAGATTCCCATGAGAAAATGGTAAAGTATAAAGTTCCAAGAATTGGTCCCTCCACCAAAGCAATAATTGAGCTGGCAGGAACTGTTAAACTGTTTCACTATTTTGGAAGTCTAGAGCCATATAGAGAACTTGCAGCATTTAAGAGAGAGCTAGATGAAAAGGCTGGTAAATTTCAGTAAATAATAGGTGATTCCACCTTCTTTGTAGTGAAGGTACCATCCACCATTCCCCAACCTCATGGCAGGCAGCTGTGGAGACTGCAGCCCGCATTCCTGATGTGGCTTTCTGGTGCCAGCGTAGGCAAGAAGGACCCTGCCCTCCAAAAAGTGGGGGTAAGCGATGTGATTGCTGGCTACTGCTTTTGGTTGTTGAGAGATCAACACAGCGAATGGCCATTGTTTAACTCCCAGAGGCAGAAGCAACAGAAGAACCTTAAGAGGCAGTACCTGCTCCCCCCCCTCTTTCTTTTCCTGATTTTGGAATAAAAGTACTTTGGAAAAGTCATAAATGGATCATTCAATCCCTCAATAAGTAAAAAACCTGCAATCCCAGAATAGTAGATAAATTAGATTTCCATAGTTGCAGCAATGTAATACACAGAATGTCCAGTTCTTAACAAAAAATTACAAAACATGTGAAGAAGGAAGAAAGCAGAGCCTATTACTATGGGGAAAGGAAAGAATCATCCTAGGAAACTCTTACATTGGAGCTATGCTTTAAAAACATTAACACAACTGTCTTAAATGTGTTCAATGAGCTAAAGGAAACCATGGACAAAGAACTAAATGAAATTGGGAAAACATTGTCTGAACAAAATAAAGAGATAGAAATCATAAAAAGGAACCAAACAGGGCACGGGCTTCCCACAGACCTGAATACTACCCTGGTTTCTGGCCCCACTTCCTGTCCAGGGACACACCCCTACCCCACCCCCAGCCCAGCTGAGCACACCCCAAGGGCCACCAGGTCCAAAAACAATTCATCTGAGGTGCACAGCCCTTAGTTTAGGAGGCTTCCAGCTGCCTTGTTTTACATTTGAAGTGCCTGGAGTCCTAAGAGGCAGGAGCAGCCCAGACATTAGCTAGTTGCAATTCCACATATGTATATTATTGTAGAATAAAGAAGTATATTCTGATCACTGAAAAAAAAGGAACTAAACAAATTCCAGAGCTGAAAAGTACAATGACTGAAATGAGAAACTCACTAGAGAGATTCAACAGCAGACTTGAACAAGTAGAAGAGAAGATCAGTTAACTTAAAGATTTGACAATTAAAGTGTACAGTGTGAGAAACAGAAAAAAAAAAAGAATGAGGAAAAAATTAGCAGAATCTAAGAGACCTTTGGGCATCATCAAGTGTACCAACATATGCATCATAGGAGTCTCAGAAGGATGAGAGAGAGGGAGAAAAAGTGACAGAAAAAGTATATGAAGAAGTAAGGTCTGAAAACTTCCCAAATCTGATAAAGACAAGAATAAACATAACCAGAATCTCAACAAACTCCCAGCACAATAAATTCATAGAGATTAACACCAAAATAAATAATGGTCAAATGATCAAAGCCCAAAAACAGAGACTCTTGAATGCAGCAAGAGAGAGGCAATGTGTCATGTTCAAGGAAGTCTCAATAAAATTAAAAGCAGATTTCTCATCAGAAACCACGGAGACCAGAAGTTAGTGGGACGACATATTTAAAGTCCTTAAAGGAAAAAGAAAACTCTTGGTTAACAATTCTATATCTATCAAAATTATCCTTCAAGAATGAAAGAGAAAAAAAAAATGAAGGAGAAATTAAGACAGTTACAGGTAAACAAAAGATAAAGGGATTCATTACCAGAATGCCTGTTCTACGAGGTATGCTAATGGATGTCTTTCAGGCTAAAATGATACTACAGTCTCTTGAATCCATAAAGCAAAATTTAAAAATGTTGGTAAAGGTAACTACATAGATAAATATAAAATTTTGTATTATTGTATTTTGGGTGCTAACTGCTTTTATTCCCCTATATGTCTTAAAAGGCAAGTGTGTGAAACAATAATTAAAATCTGTGTTATTAGGAACATAGCATCTAAAGAGGTAATCGGAGACAATGACATGATAGAGGGAGAGGGCCAAGATTTTTAGGAAAACAGCATTTACACACGACTGAAACTTATTATTATTTAAACTTGGCAGTTATTCATTTAAGATGTTAGTTGTAAGCACCACTAAGAAAAAGCCAAAAAGCCAAAAAAAAAAAAAAAAAAAGGAAAAAAAGAGAATCACACTGGTACACTACAAAAAATTTAGCTAAATGCAAAAAAGAAAAAAAGCAATGTTAATGGAGAAACTGAGAAACATAAAACATATAAGACCTGCAGAAAATGAAGAGCTAAATGGCAGAAGTCCTTCCTTACTAATAATTACCATAAATGTAAATAAATGGATTAAACTCTCCCATTAAAAATCAGATATTGGCAAATTGGATTATGATCCGATTTATATGTTGCTTGAAAGAAACTCATTTTAGACACAAAGGTGCAGTGAGGTTGATAATAAAAGGATGGAAAAACATATTCTGTGCAGATAGTAACCAGAATCAGGTGGCTATGTCATTTTCAAACAAAATAGACTTTAAATAAAAAAAGAGATAGAGAAGGACATTATGTATTGATTAAAGGTTCAGTACATATGTACACATATAACAAAATATGTGAAGATAAAATTGACAGAATTGAAGGGAGAACTAGATAGTCCCACAGTAGTAATTGGAGACATCAGTACATCACTTTCAATAACTGTTAAAACACAAAGGCAGAGATCAATAAGGAGATAGAGAACTTAACAATACCGTAAACCAGTTGCACCTAACCGACATAGAGAATTTTCCGGCCAACAGCAGCAGAACGCCAAGATGCATGGAAAATTGTCCAGGATTGACTATATGTTAGGCAACAAATCAAATCTTAAAAAACTTTAAAATATTGAAATTACACAAAGTATCTTCTCTGACCACAATGGAATAAAGCTAGAAAATAATACAGAAGAAAAACTAGTAAATTTGTAAATATGTGGAAATTAAACAACATGTTCTTGAACATCCAGTGGGTCAAAAAAGAAATCATGGGTGCACGGATGGTTTGATGGTAGAATGCTCGCATTTCATGCAAGAGACTCGGGTTCGATTCCCAGACCATGCACCCAAAAGAAAAAAAAAAGAAATCACAAGGGTGATTAGAAAATACTTAGAGATGAATAAAATGAAAACACAACTGTGGTGGTTTAGAACTACATCTACCCCCAGAAAATTATGTTCTTAAAGCTCGTCAATTTCTGTAAATATAAACCTATTGTAAGCAGAACTTTTTGATTTGGTTACTTCAGTTAAGGCATGGCCCAGGGTGGTTCTTAATCTTCTTACTGATGTCCTATATAAATCGAATGAAGAGAGAAAGAGAAAGGGGGGAGGAAGGGGGAGGGGGAGGGAAGGGAGAGGGGAGAGGGAGAAAGGCAGGAAGAGGGAGAGGGAGGGAGAGGTGCATGAAGCTGAAAGCAATGAAATGGAGAACAGAAGGGAAAGATCAGCAACCACCACCATGTGCCTTGCCATGTGGCAGAGCACCCAAGGAATTCCAGCAGTTACTCTTTGGGAAGAAACAGTTGTCTTGATGATGTCTCAATTTGAACATTTTCCAGCCTCAAAACTGTAAGTTCGTAAGCTAATAAATTCCCATTGTTAAAGCCAACCCATTTTATGGGCCCTCCTTTCAACAGTCTAGCACAATAAAGCACTAACATACTAAAACAAATGGGATGTAATGAAGGCAGTGATCAGAGGGATCATTTTATCTATAGATGCCTACATTAAAAAAGAAGTGGGTGCACGGGTCGTTCAGTGGTAGAATGTTCGCCTTCCATGCGGGAGACCTGGGTTCAATTCCGGGACCGTGAACCCCACCCCACCCCCAAACCCCCAGAAAGAAGCATTACAAATCAAGAACTTGTCTTCATACCTAGAGGAACTAGAAAAAGAAGAGCAAACTAAACCCAAAATTAGCAGAAAGGAAGGTTAGAGTAAAGACTAGAGTGGAGATAAATGAGGTATAGAAAAACAATAGAGAAAAATCAATGAAACCAAAATTTGGTCCTTTGTAAAGGTTGATAAAATGATCAAACCTCTAGGCAGACTGAGAAGGGAAAAAAAGAAGACACAAATAACTAATATCAGATGTGAAAGTGGACATAACTACCAACCTCACAGGAAAAAAGAATTAAATATGGATACTATGAGCAATTGTATACCAACCATTAGATAACCTAGATAAAGGAAAAAGCCCTACAAACATACGAATTACCTAAACTGGAGAAGTAATAGTAAATCTTGACAGATTTTAACAAGACATTGAATCAGTCATCTAAAATATCCCGACAAAGTAAAGTCCAAGTCTTGATGGCTTTACTGGTGAATTCTTCCAAGCATTTAAAAAGAATTAATGGCAGTCCTGCTCAAACTTTTCCAAGAAATTGAAGATGAAGGAACACTCTTACTTCACTTTATGAGGCTAGCATTACCCCGATACCATGACCAGAGAAAGGCAGCATAAGAAATAAAATTATACATGAATATCACCTATGAATACAGATACAGAAATTCTCAGCAAGATACTGGCAAACCAAATCCAACAGTGTATTAAAGGATTGTATGCCATGATCACATGGGGTTTTATTCCAGAAATCCAAGAGTGCCTCAGCATATGAAAATCAAGCAATGTAATATACCAAAATAATAGAATAAAGGGAAAAAACCTACATGATTATTCCAATTAACGCATAAAAGGCATTTGACAAAATCCAGCATCCTTTCATGATAAAAACTCCCAGAAAACTAGGAATGGATGGTAACTTTCTTTAAATGATAAAGGGCATTTATGAAGAAGCCACAGCAAGCATACTTAATGGTAAAAGATTGAAAGCTTCTCCCCTAACATCAGTAACAAAATAAGGATGCCTGCTGCACCACTGTTATTCAACATTGAACTGGACGTTCTAGCCAGGGCAATTAGGCAAGAGAAAGAAGAAAAAGGAAAGACAGAAGTAAAACATCTCTGTTCACAGATGACATGATCCTATATATATAGAAAATCATAAAGAATCCACAAGAAAACTACTAGAACTAATAAATTCAGCAAAGTTGCAGAGTAAAAGATCAACATTAAAAAATCAGTAGGGTTTCTATACACCAGTAATAAACAATCTGAAAAAGAACTTAGGAAAACAATTCCATTTACAACAGCATCTAAAGAATAAAATACCCAGGAATAAATTTATTCAAGAAGATGAAAGACTTGTACCCTGAAAACTCCAAACACTGCTGAAAGAAATAAAGACATAAATAACTAGAAAAATATCCCATGTTCATTAACTGGAAGTCTTAACATTGTTAAGATGTCAACACTACCTAAGCGATTTATAGATTCAATACAGTCTCTACCAAAATTTCAGTAGCGTTTTTTTTTGCAGAAATATAAAAGTCAATCCTCAAAATTCATATGGAATTGCAAGGGGCCCCAAACAGTCAAGAAATTTGGAGGACCTCCTGATTTCAAAAATTACTGTAAGATTACAGGACTTCAAACCTGGCATAATCATAGACCTATTGAGAAATGAAATAGAATTGAGAACCCAGAAATAAACTTATACATCTAGGGCCTTTTGATTTTTGACAAGGGTGCCAAGTCCATTCAATGGGAAAGAAGAATCTCTTCAACAAATGGTGCTGGGACAACTGGAAATCCACATGCAAAAGAATAAATTTGAACAAATCTCTCTCACCATATACAAAAATAAACTAAAATTGTCCAACGACTTGAATATAAAAGTTAATAACATAACCCCCTTAGAAGAAAACACAGAGAAATATTTTCAGATCCTTGATTAGGCAATGGATTTATAGATTTTACACCAAAAGCACAAACATCAGGAAAATATAGATAAATTGGACTTCATCAAAATTGAACTTTTGTGCATCAAGGACTTCATAAAGAAAGTGAGAAGGCAACTTACAGAATGGGAGAAAATATTTGGAAATCATATATCTGATAAGGGTTTAATATCCAGAATAGAGAAATAACTCCTACAACTCAACACGCACACACAAAAAAACGATTAAAAATGGGCAAACAGCTTGAAAAGACAATTCTCCAATGAAGATATACAAATGACTAATAAGCACATCATAAGATGCTCAATATCATTAGTCATTAGAGAAATGCAACTCCAAACCACAATGAGATACCACTTCATACCCACTAGGATGGCTAATTTTAAAGAACAAAACAAAAGCAATAAACATGAAGTATTGGTAAGTATGCAGAGAAATAGGAACACTTGTACATTATTAGTGAAAATGTAAATTGGTGCAGCTATTTGGAGAACAGTTTGGCAGTTCCTATGGAAATTAAACATAGAGTGCCATAGGTCCTGGTAATTCCACTTCTAGGTATATCGCTTTGGTGGTTGAAGAGGTATGTGCCTCAGAAAAAAACATGTTCTTAAATCTAATCCATTCCTGTGGGTGTAAATCCATTGTAAGTAGGAGCTTTTGATGAGGCTACTCCAGTTAACGTGTGGCTTACCTCATTCAGGATGGGTCTGAAGCCTATTACTGGAGCCCCTTATAATAGAATGGAAATCAGAAAGAGAAAGAAAAAGCCATGGAAGCAAGAAGGTGGTTTCAGCAAAACCCAGAAGAGAAGGGAGAGACCAGCAGATGCTTCTGTAAGCCTTGCCATGTGGCAGACCAGCCAAGGATTGCCAGCAGCTGGTCTTTGAGAAGAAAGCATCACCATGATGATACAAGATTTGGACATTTTCTTGGCCTCAAAATGTGAGTTAATAAATTCCCCTTGTCTAAGCCAACCCATTTCAAGGTATGTGCTTTACGTAGCCTAGGAAACTCAAACAATACCAAAAAAGAAGAAAACAGAGGCTCAAACAGCTATTGGTACACCAATGTTCACAACAGTATTCCTCACAATAGCCGGAAGGTGGAAGCAACCCAAGTGTCCATCAGTAGATGAATGGGTGAAAATCGAGTATTATTCCGCCCTGACACGGAGTGAAGTGCTGACACTTCAACACGGATGAACCTTGAGGACATCATGTTAAGGGAAATAAGCCAGACACAAAAGGGCAAATTATGACAATTTTCTCATAGAAAAGAACTCGAATATGCAAATTTATGGAGATGAAAGCAAAATAGTGGTTATCGGGGCTGGGAAGAGAGTGGAAAATAGAGAGTTATTGCTTAATGGGTGCAAGTTTCTGTTTGCTGTCATGAAAAATGTTCTGGAAATAGGTAGTTGAAAGTTACACAACATTGTCAATGTACTTAAAATCAGTGAATTGCACACTTCGATAGTTAAAATAATGTTACATATATTTTAACACTTCTCTTTTTTAAGTTCAAGTGGGGCAGGTTTTCCTCACAGGAATTTTTTTGAAATACAAAAGAAAATCACTTCTCCCCGCCTTGGTACACAGGACAGCAAACAGAGCTAACCCAAGCAGATGGGAAGAGTTTGTTCACCAGCTCTAGGCCTCCTGCGTCCTCAGTATCTTCCACTCCAACTCCTCGTCTCTGCTCTACTAGGGGACCGTAAATTAAACTGACAAGCTACCCAGGCTGCTGAGCATGGGCCATTTCTGGCAGAATGTGGTAACTCTCCCAGGGCTGACATTACTACTGACAGCTCCCATTTATTGGGTGTTTCCTATGTGCTAAGCACTCTACTAAGCACTTTACCTGCATTTTTTCATTAATCCTCACTCAACTCTGTGTAACAAACACTTCTATATCCCTATATCACAGGTGGGAAAACCAAGACTTAGAGACAGAAAGTAATTTGGTCATGATTAGACACTTTAGAAAATAGCAAATCTAGGAATAAATTTCAGATTCATCTGGACATCCTATACTTCTGACATTAAGTTTTAGGTAACATGCATTTTAACCAAGCTTTGAAAGATCCAATTCCTTAACGAGAAGGAAGGACATTAAAAAAGAAAAAAAAACCTTACATTCTTCTGATTATAAAAATAATATATTGGGGTGCACAGGTAGAATGCTCCCCTGCCATGGGGGAGTACTGGGCTGGATTCCTGGCCCATGCACTCCAAAAAAAAGAAAAAAAAAGAACAAGCAAAGACATTCAACAAATGGTGTCGCGATAATGGAATATTCACATGGAAAAGAATGAAATGTGACCCCCACTGCACAGCATATGAAAAAATAATAATAATCTATAGGCACTGAAGAAAATTCAGAAATGTAAGAAAGTAAGTAATAAAATTCACTTGTCCCTACCAACAATAAACAGCATTTAATATATTTCCTTCACTACCCCCCCTCTAAGCATGCATATATGGATATAATTTTAAGGTTATCAAAATTGTACTGTTTGGCGATCTATTTTTTTTCACTTTATGTATTGTGAACATCTTTTTGCCATTAAGTATCCTATTATAACATGATTTTTAATGTTGTATTGGCTGTAGTGTAATTTATGTAACCAATCCTGTGTTGTTGGATATTTAGTTTCTGTCTAAGAAATCACCATCTTAAATACCACGGATGCTAGTAATTTCCTTAAGATAAATTCCTCTAGGAGCAATTGCAAATTCAAAAGTTACGGTCATTTGTGAAGTTCTTGCTATAGTTTGTTAAAGTTCCTCCAAAACAGGCTCTGCAAGTTCTAAGACGATGAGATTAAAAGGTGAGGATTTCAGGTTCCAGGGCAGGTCCTGGAGGGAGACATCATGGAGAACCTAGGACCTCCATCACCCCTCCAGACATACGTTGGGCAGCTGCCTTAACTGCCTCTGTGAGAGGTCCAGAAAGGCCCGTCCACCCGGCTGAGAAGGCTGGAGCAGAGGGCGTTACCCGGGGCTCTGCACTGCCTGCCCAGCTTGGGCTGTGAATTCAGCGCCTGCTGAAAAGCATGGAGAACCACAGCGGTAGTGAGGCCATAGATGGCAGCCAGTTCGTAGTTTACAAAGGGTTTTCCTGCCAATACTGTTGCCTCTGATCCTCACATAGCCCTGGGACGAAGCTTTATGAAGAGTGGCATTTTGTAGATGGAGATGCTGAATTTCAACCAGGTAGGTGACTTGCTCCAGATCACACCACTCCATACAGGAAGCCCAAACCAGGTCCTGGCCATGCCACTCTCTTACATCACACTGTCTCTCCCCAAGGAAACGTCAGCTTCCATGCCACAGATTCTCCCACCCAACAGGTGGAAATACTAGGCATTATAGTTACGCACCCTTGAACTTGCTCTACCAGTAATTATTATTTTTCACCATTTACTGAATTCCAGCCACATAATAGATCCTGTCATAGATGCAGGTGGTCCTGAGCCTTTGGGCTTGCAATCTTGAAAAACTGACAAGCTTGGCAAATGTGAGAAATGAGGGGAATGCACTTAGTTGAAATGGGGGGTCTGAAAACTGTGCACCCTTAGTAATTACATGTCTGGTTACACATTCTTTAGAACTATTAGAGCTGTAGCTGACTGTGCAAAGACAATGCCCAGTTTGTTGATCTGAACAAAGCAAACGGACTTAACCCCAAGCATGATTCCGTGCACCATTTTGGAATGTTGGAAAAAGAAAGCCAGGCATTGTTGTGTATAATATGCACTTATATCCACTTATATCCACGATAGATGAAGGTATATATATTTCCAGATTTGCCTATTGATTTCAGATGTATTTAATAATATATATAATTTAAATTTTATGAAATACCTACTATTTTTACATGTTATTAAAGTGGAAAAGGAATAAGAAATATGAGACAATTTGTAAAAAAAAGTGTTCTGAAGCTCTGTAGAGACCTGCCTGCCGTTTGGTTTTTGGTGCCTGTGGATAGCTGGTGCCCAGGGGAGGAGCCTAAACCCTGAAACTGAATTTGGGGGATGAACAATAAAGCGTAGCTAATATAGGAGCTTTAATATTTTGTTTTTAATTTACCTATAATAAAAATGTTTAATTATCATTAGAATATACTTCTTCATGGCCTTCTTACCTAGATTACTGCAGCAAGAACATATTAATATTACAATAAATCTGCTATCCTGGCTTTTCTAATTTAAACTGTAGTAGAACTGTGAGAATTTCTTTCATTTTAATATCATGATGCACTCCAAAGATATGCTAACTGATTCCAAACTTAATAATTAGTAAACTATTTCGTTAGCCTGCTACTGCTCAAGTGTTCCATATCTTGATTTGGCTGGTGGGTTAATAAAATGCAAAAATTCATCCTGGTGCACACTTCAGATTAGTGTGTATTGCTGTTTGTTTACCTTCATTAAACAGCAGCAGCAGCAGCAGCAGCATTGCTCAGCAGTCCTGACAGGAATGTGCATGGTAAAGTGGAAAGACCCTGGATCAGGGGAGCGTAAATGGAGTTCTCTCGCCAAACTAATTGTCTGAAAATGGACATTTAACCTAGAACCAAAGACAAGTCAGAAAGCATCTGGTCTAACCTTCCAAGAGGTCAAACAAATTGTCCGATTCTTAGATTAGAGCTTATTTTCAATTCACACCTGACTCAAAACCTACATACCATATTCACCAAACTGCTTCCAAATTCCACTTTGGGCCTCTGTTTCTTGGTCAATAAAAAGAATATTTGAGGTCTTACCAAAAATGCTTAGCCTGAACTAATTTAGTCTGAGACTTGTTTAGCATCAACAGGGCTTGATTATAGGGAGTACAGGCGATAGAGGAGACAAGGGAATAAGTTCATTGACTACCTGAGGAATAAATCACACAAATCCAGAAGGAGGGAACTTCTACAAGTGGTCTAGATTCTCGAAAGAGTCAATGTTTAAGAAAAAAATGGGAAGAGTATTCTAGATAAAAGGAGACTAAAGAGAGATAGCAGCCAAAGGAAATTTGGGAAACTTGAATTCAAAATTCTCAGTGGCTTCTAATAACAAAATAAAATGTGATTTTATTTTCAAGTCGCATTACCTGAAGGCCATGAGTTGGCTGTGACTGTCTTTTAGGATGTGTTATCCTGAGAAATAGGAGCTCCAGAAAGAAAAACAGAGAAGAAATGAAGAAATTTGTCAAGACAGTAATTCAAAAGAGTTCCCAGACATAAAAGACATGAGATTCTACATGGAAAACACCAGCAAAATGGATAGAAAGAAATCCACACTAGGGCAACTCATTATGAAATTTCAGAGCACTCAGGACAAAGGAAAAATCCTAAAACTCCCAGCAAACAAAACAGACCACAGACAAAGGACCTCTGGGGATCAGATTGGTATCACACCGGTCAACAGCAAGACCGGAGTGCCTTCAAAATCCTGCTGGAAAATGATTTCCAACCTGAAATTCTATACATATCCCCAAACGATCAATGAAACGTAAGCATAGAATAAAGACATTTTCATGTATCTATCTTAGAAAGCTTTTGATATGGTCCACCAATGCAAGGGAACAAACCAAGAATAAGGAAGACATGGGATTAAGTAGGGAATCCAACACAGGAGAAAAGTCGAAGGGATTACCAGGATGAAGGTAAAGAGAAGTCCCAGGAGGACAGCAGTACAAGAGACCTGGAGATACACTCTTGAGATGGGAGGGCAGAGAGTGAGCTACGTGACATAAATAGAAGATTTGCATTTCTGGCAGAAGGTCAGGGATGGACTAGAGAGAGGTACTTGAAAAATGTATGAATTCCAGGGAAAATAAAAAGTTATGCCAAATAATATTTCTGGGCACATAATAATGAATACTGACTTAACCAAAAAGTATAACTAGTCTGGAAGACATGGGGAATGGAAATGGAAATGTGGTGGCATCACGTAAGAGAGCAAAATAATAATTTCCTACAATTTAATATAAATAAGTAAAATTAAGAATAAGAAAAAGAACAAAACGAACATGATACGAATACATTTTAAAAATCGAAATGAAATGGAGATAGTCTAGAAAATGTAAATTACCCAAAGTGACTTTTAAAAAGCTAGAAGAGCAGACAGCCTTATTACCATGCAGAAATTACAGTTACTGAAAAATCTATTCTTAAAAGGCATTTGTCTCAGATAGTTAGAGGAAAGTTCTCTGAGACCTTTGGGACATGTAAAGACTGCAGAGCCCAGAAAAAGACAGCAAGTTTCCCAACTCATCCTACAAGGCTAACATAACCCAGGCTAAAAAGAAAACTAGAGAGGAGTATCGTTTACAAATATAGATGCAAACATTCTAAAGAATGCGAGTGCAAAATTCTAATGTTATAGACCGAGTAGGGTTTATCCCAGGAATGGAAGGCAGTTTGTTAAGGAATACATTATTGTAATTCCCAATTTTGACCATTTAAAGAACAAAAAATACAATATAATCATTTCAATAGATGAAAAATATTTTTTGGTTAAATGTTAACATCCCTTTCCAAGCAAATTAGAAAAAGAAATAAACTTCCTTCGGTAAATATTATACATAATGGTAGGACAATAGAAATATTCCTCTTACAAATCAGGAGCAAGACAAGGACCCTTTCTACAGCTTCCACCGAACACCTGCATGACGGAGAGCCCAGAGAGATGGGGCAAGAAAAGAAGGGCAAGATAAGGATACAAGAACAAATAAGGACAAACTATCTTTGTTTGCAAATGAGTATCTACCTAAAAAATCCTTGAGGATCAGCAGAAAAACTATTAAAATAGAAAGAGGGTTCAGTAGGATAGCCATATATAAAAATCAATAGTTTTTTTATTTTTATCAAAATAAAAAGGCAAGAAAAAAATTTTTTTAATCCCTGGGGAAAGACCCTTTCACAAGCAACAACAAATGCCTTGGAATTGAATATAAAACTTTAAAGAAGTACCAAAACACCCAAATAAATTAAACAGCCAATCTTGTTCCTAAATGAAGAGATTCAATATTTTTTAAGAGGTCAGTTATCTCTTTAGCCTAGATATCTAAATAATTCCAATGAAAATTTCAAGCGGATTTGTGTGTGTGTGTGTGTGTGAACTCCACAAGCTGATTCTGAAGTGCCTCAGGGAAAGGAAATAAACAAGAACAGGTAAAAAAAAAATTGAGAAATAAGGACAATGATAGGGGAATTGCCGAGCTAGATAAAATAAACTGTAAAGCTAGGTAATGAAGGCATGGATAAGCGGAAAAATCCATGTATATGCAGGAATTGATTACATGGTGAAAGTGGGATTTCAAATTAATGGGAAAGAAAAAAACAAAAACAAAAAACTCAAATTAATGGGAAAAAATATCAGGACATTTTGCATATCCGTTGGGAAAAATAAATTTAAATACCTCCCTCACATATACAAGCACAAATTTCCAATGAATTAAAAAAAAGTTTTTAAAACACAAAAGCTTCTGAACTTACTAGAAGAGAATAACGAGGAACGTTGTTACCGTCTTTTGGTGAGGACAGACTTCCTCAGCAACACAAAGGGCCAGCAGTGCCCCTGGAGGACAGGCGATGGTGCCAGGGAGGGGTTGGCTGAGCGCTGGATCTGCCCAGGGGCCGCCCTGCCTGTGTGTAGTATGCTCCATGGACTGGGTGCGTGCAGGATGCACACTCGCCGAGTGTGTGCCCAGTGGTCACTTCTGTCCCCCCCACGGGACTTGCACCACTTACCCCATAGTGCACTGGTGAAAGGTGAAGCCAGATCGTTAGAGGTCTTTTAAACACCTGTGTTGAGGCTAACGCTGATACAGGAACTCAAAAACAGCACCATGGACTGGTGAGACAGTGGCGCAGTGGCAGAGTTCTCGCCTGCCATGCCGGCGATCTGCGTTTGATTCTCAGAGCCTGCTCGTGCAAAAAAAAAAAAAAAAAAAAAAAAGATACAAGTATGTATGTATATATTTCACCTTGGACTCCCCTGTTAGAGTAAGGATATGCCAAGCCCTTTTCTGACTTTATTTCTATAATGTCTGGCTTCCAGTTGAGATTTCATTTGGCTAAAGAGCTCAGCGGTTACAAAACCTGGTGGTGCACGGCACATCATTCTAACTGGCGCTGCCCAACAGAAAGTTCTGTGATGATGGAATTGTCATATATCTTTGCTGTTTGACCCGGCAGCCACTAACCAAATGAGCCTGTTAAACACTTGCAGTGTGGCTAGTGAGACTAAGGCAGTAGATTTTTTATTTTATTTAAATTAAATTAAATTTAAATATAAACGGCCACACATATGACCAGTGGCCAATGTCTCTGACAGCACAAGTTATAGCCTACATCATCAGCCTCCAAGCCTTCTGGAACCCACCATGGGCCATGAACCAGAAGAACCTATGCAGAGGGCTTATTAGTTTCCTATCAAAGCGGTAACAATTGCCACAATTTTAGTGGCTTAAAACATCACAGATTTTTTTCTGACAGTTCTAGAAGTCAGAGGTCTAAAACCAGTGTTCCTGGGCTAAAGTCAAGGTGTCAGCAGGCTGGTTCCTTCTGGAGGCTCTAGGGGAGATTCTTTCTTGCCTTTTCCAATTTCTGGAGGCCGCCTGCATTCCTTGGCTCCAGGCCCCTTCCTCCATCTTCAAAGCCATCAGCGTAGCACCTTCAAATCTCTCTCAAGCTCTCTTAATCTCTCTCTCTCTTTCTCCCTTGCCCACTCCCTCGCATTCCATCATTAAACCTCCTCCTCTCACCTCTCACCTCTCACCTCTACTTCCATCCTCACACCTCCTCCCCTGACACTGACCCTTGTCAAGGCCTCGTTATTACCTTGGGCCCACCCGATAACCAGGTCATCTCCCCATCTCAAGGCCCCGAGCTAGAATCACAAGGGTGAAGTTCCTTTTGCCTTGTGAAGTGAGATATCCACAGGTTGGGGGGATTAGGGCACCTTGAGGTGGGGGTGGGGGGGTGAGGGTGTGGGGGCAGTGACATATTCCACCTACCGCAGAGAGTGACCACCGTTTCCCGTCTCATGAGATCTGAACTCGCGGGAGCCCTGGGACGCTGGCTCAGCCATAGACTAATCTGGAACAGTTTCCCGCTAGGCTAGATCGGGCTTCTTGGATCTAGCTGGGAGGAGAGGAGGGGGGCAGTGTCCAAATGGAGCCCACCAGAGAGAAAGAGTCAGGGCCCCAATCCAAGGTGCTGCAGTCGGGGACAGAGCCCCAGTTCTCAGGGGCAATAGCTTGGCTGGAGCCTAGGAGGTGGAGGAGACTCACATTGAGGGGTACAGGTGAGTTAGAGGGGGTGGCAGTGAGCAGAGGCCTGCAAGTTCTCTTCTGGGTGTTGAGAGGTAGGGACTCTTTTTGAGCCTGGGTGTTATATAAACAACCCCATGTTTGGAGAAGATTAAACTGGCAGTTGTGTGCAAGGTGCGCTGGGGGTGGGGGTGGGATGGAGGTGGGAAACTGCTGAATAACTACAGGTAAGCAATAGCTGGCTTCAGAGGGAGCAGTGGGGATGGAGAGAGAAAAACCTACGTGCAAGAAACATCCTGTCAAACAGAAAATGCCCTAAGAATCAGCTATGTTAAGCTCAGTAAAAAATGGTAGCAACATCCTAAGCCATTTTGAAAGAAATCATTTCAGTTTTGACTGGCTTGTATTCTCAAAGAATCTGTGTAGTTATGGAGTCTGTTAAATAGCTTGATTCATGCCCACAGCTGTCACCAGATAACATACATTTTAACCTGAATGCACTGAAACCCTACTGCACTCATTCAGCTGTGTTGTAAAAAAAAAGTTTAATCATTCAGGTGTTGAAAAAGAGCCTCAAGCTCCAGATATTTAAATTAGCTCACAGGAGATGAGAGGCTCAGCCCTGCGCCTTCTTTTTTTTTTCTTTAACTTTTTTATTGCATAGTGTAACATATATACAAAGCAAAGAAATAAAAAGCAATAGTTTTCACAGCACTCTTCAACAAGTGGTTACAGGATAGATCCCAGAGTCTGTCATGGGTTACCATACAATCTCAGATTTTTCCTTCTAGCTGCTCTAGAATATAGGAGGCTAGAGGGCTTAAGTATTTTTTATCATCACAATTGATTTTTTTCCTTCTTTTTTTGTGAAAAATAACATAAACATAAAAAATAACAAAAAAGCTATAAATTTCAAAGCACAACACCACAATTAGCTGTAGAGCATATTTCAGACTTTGACATGGATTAAAATTTTGCAATTTTAGGTTTTTACTTCTAGCTGCTCTAAAATACTGGAGACCAAAAGAGATATCAATTTAATGATTCAGCATTCACATTCATTTGTTAAGTCCTATCTTCTATGTATAATTCCACCATCACCTTTGATCTTTCTGTACCTCTCTTGAGGGGTGTTTGGGCTATGGCAATTTTAAATTTCTCATATTAGAAGGGTCTTTCACTAACATGGGGTAGGGAGATGGAACTATCTGATGTTCTAGAGAGGCTGGGCTAGGTTTCAGGACTTATCTGGACCAGGGACCCATCTGGAGATTGTCAGTTTCTGGAAGGTTACTGTAGTGCATGGAACCCTTGTGGAATCTTATATATTGCCAGTGTTCTTTAAGATTGGCTGGAATGGTCCTGATTGGAGGTTGGCAGGTTATGATAAGTAGGAAGGTTGCATAAAAGCAACCTCCAGAGTGGCCTCTCAACTCTATTTGAACTCTCTCTGCCACTGATACTTTATCAATTACACTTCTTTCCCCCTTTTGGTCAGCAGGTAATTGTTGATCTCATTGTGCCAGGTCTGGATTCATCCCTGGGAGTCATCTCCCATGCTGCCAGGAAGACTTTCACCCCTGGTGTGTCATGTCCTACGTAGTGGGGAGGGCAATGATTTCACTTGCAGAGTTCAGCTTAGAGAGAGTGAGGCCACATCTGAGCAACAACAGAGGTTCTCCAGAAGTAACTCTTAGGTACGCCTATAGGTAGCCAAGCTTCTATATTACCCACATGAGCTTCACAGGAGTAAGCCTCAGGATCGAGGGCATGGCCTATTGATTTGGGTGTCCCTAAAGTCTGAGACAGTATCAGGGGATTCCCTGATGGTAAGGTTTAATAGTTCCATAGTCTTTCTCTACTCCCTCAGGGAACTTTGCCAATACTTTTTGGTTATCTGCTTAATATACTCTAGGATATTTCCAGGCATTACAATAATCTATACAGGATTAAAGGACCTCTTTTTTGTTCTGTGCTTCCTGCGTTTCAGTTGTTCAAATGAGCTATACAGATAGGTTGAATTAGATTATGCACTACAGAAAATTTCAGTTCAGACCAAATAAGACCTGTTCCTTCTATAGTAGCAACAGAAAGATGTATTTTTACCATAGGAAGTTCTGATATTTCCTACCTTTCACCTTAAAAAAAAAAAAAGGATCCTGCTTTATTGCCAGATGGCCTCTCTCTCTCTCTATGGCTTGCCTACAGTCTGGAATTTCTTTTGGTCCATCCAAACAAGGATATGTTATCTGTACAGCTAAATGTAACATTTAGTTCATTAGGCTGGCAACCTATGCATCTTTCTCACGTGCTTCTAAACACATTACTGGAGCATTAGCATGTATTCTGGTCACTGGGTATAAACCACCAAAGAGACATCTATCTGCCTTTAGTGGCCACTGGACCGCTTGGAAGGAGGACCCAGAGGTGGCCTGGAGTTCCCAAAGAAATACAGACATGACGCTGGGGAGTTCTGGATGGCCGGCAAATGGGCCATATTCTTTTTTTTTTTAGTTTAGTTTATTTTTTGCATGGGTAGACACGGAATCATAGATTTTGTTTTTACTTGTGAAAAATAACATATATATTAAAAAGTAATAAATTTCAAAGCACACCACAACAATTCATTGCGGAACAGATTTCAGAGTTTGGTATGGGTTACAGTTCCACAATTTTAGGTTTTTCCTTCTAGCTGCTCTAAGACACTGGCGACTAAAAGAAATATCAATATAATGATTCAACAGTCATACTCATTTGTTAAATCCTATCTTCTCTATTATAACTCTTCCTCCACCCTTGATGTTTCTCCCACTCTTTAGGGGTATTTGGGCTATGCCCATTCTAACTTTTTCATGTTGGAAAGTGCTGTTGATAATATGGGATAAGGGAACAGAACTAGGTGGTGTTCTGGAAAGGCTGGCCCCTCTGCATTTCAGGACTTATCTGGTCTGAAATGGAACACATCTGGAGGTTATAGGTGTCTGGAAAATAATCCTAGTACATGGAACCTTTGTAGAATTTCATATAAAGTCCTACGTGTTTTTTAGAGTTGGCAGGAATGATTGGGGTTTGGCAAACTATGATAGGTAGCAATATCTAACTGAAGCTTGCATAATTATGACCTCCAGAGTAACCTGTTGATTCTGTTTAAACTCTCTCAACCACTGATACCTTATTTGTTACACTTTTTCCCTCTTTAGGTCAGGAAGGCATTGTCAATCCCACAGTGCCAGGGCCAGGTTCATCCCTGGGAGTCATGTTGCATGTTGCCAGGGAGACTTTCATCCCTGGATGTCATGTCCCATGTAGCGGGGAGGGCAATGATTTCACTTGCAGAGTTGGGCTTAGAGAGAGAGAGAGGCCACATCTGAGCAACTAAAGAGGTCATTTGGAGGAAACTCTTAGGCATACCTATAAGTAGGCGAAGCTTCTCCACTACATAAATAAGCTTCACAAGAGTAAGCCTCAAGATCAAGGGGCTGTATTCTTTTAGATGATGACTTTGATATGCATTCAGATCCTGCATAACTCAATGAGCTTATGTCGCCAAGCACCGAAAGAAGTCCAAAGCCTAACTTTTTCCATTTCATTTAAAAACCTTAATTTCCAAAGGTGCACACATACATTGAAAAGTCAAATACTTTTGCAAACTTTTAACAAAAGCAGTGGCCCTGGGGTCAGCCTTTTCCACTCCTGATTCCCAATTCACAGAGGCACCCACTTCCAATTATCGAGTGGTTTGTTTTGCTTTTTGCCACCATATTTCTAAATAACATGCTTATGGTGATATTTCTTTTTTTCTGCTTAAATATTATCCTTTTACTTTTTCCTGTGGAAGAAAAGATTTAGCTTCATATCAGATTTCCCCTCATAATATAATATAATGTAATGTAATATAACATAACATAATATTCTACTTTTGGTCAAATCCTTGTCCACAATCAATATTACTGTCACAATGGAAATATTATTGAAAGCTTAGCCCTACGGCACTATAAGTAACTACATTTTCTTGTTGAACTTAGGAAGTTTATTTCTAATAGTTAATAACAGTCTTGATTTTTGTAAATATTTAGACTTGTATGTACTGGTCACTAATTCACTCCCCTTCTTAGAAAAACCTCCCCAAATGCAAATTGCCTCTCAGCAGGTTAACATACCTGAGGTAATTTATCAATTTAATTTTTTTCCCTTGGGCTCACCAGTCCCATCATCCTCTGTCCCTCTGTTTCAATCTGCGCAGACGAAGCCCAGACCTGTCACCATGGGGCAAACCCAACCCGCCGCAGGGTCCCCTCCCCGGACCCGTGTTTGCCTCTGTGTGGGATCACACTCTCATCTTGGTGGAGCACAGCCTTCCTTAAAATAAATGGGCTGAGGAAGGCAAGGGAAGTATTCTGAGATTTTATGCTACCCTCACCCTTGACTGATGTCTGGCTGGGTTTAGAAATTTAAATATGAAATCATTTCGCCTAGGGTTTTGAAAGCATTCAACCATTGTCTTCTCGTTTCTAGTGTCACATGGAAAGTCTGATCCACTCTAATCTCGTGTCTTTTCCCAAGGTTTGACCTAAGTCTTTCCCCCCAACCCCTAAATCTCTGGAGGTCTTTAAGATTTTTCTCTTTGTCTCCAGGGTTCTGCAAATTCATCTGACCTGCTACTTGCTTTTCCTTCATTGTTCTGGGGATTTGGTGAACCCTGTTCTCTGCAAATGCATATCCTTCAATCCCGTGACATCGTTTTGTATTATTTGGGCGGTTATTTTCTCTGCATTTGATCTTGAAATCTCATCCATATATTGGGCAACATGTACTTATTCTCTAATATTTGTTCAATCTTTTTCCAATTTTTTTCTCTCCTTGTTCTATTTTCTGGGATAGTTGCTAACTTTATTTTACCACCCTTTTATTGAATTCTACATATCTGCCCTCATATAAATTGCCTTAATGATTCCCTTGTTTAAAAAAAGTTCTACCGTAGCCTCTTGTTCTTGTCTTAAGGATACAACATCTTTTCTCTGAGGATATTGACTATATATGTTTTCTTCTGCTCTTTACCTATTTATCTTTCCCTCAAGTTTCTTTTGTTTTAGTCCTTGGTGTTCCTGCTAGAAGCCTTTCTCAAGGTCCGGTGATCCTTGGCTCTCCATTTACAATTGCGTGGAAATTCTGCCTGAAGAGGTGAGGCTTGTTGACTGACATACTTCAATGCTGGTTGAGCTGGCCAGGCTGTTTCTTTGGGAAATTCCCAAATATAAATTGAAAATGATTTCTCCCAGGTTTATGATTTCTCCAATGGAGGAAATCCACCATCTCCTTCTAGGGACACAGGCATGGCTACCTGTGAGCTTGGAGTCAACCTGGAGAAGGAATGAACACTGTCACTCTCCTGGGTGTTGACTTCACGTAACCCCCTGTTTTCAGTAGAACGGTGCTGTTCCCCACTGTTCCTACTGTCCCTAACCCCAGAGGGTCTCTCAAGTTCAACCTCTCCAGGAAGAGAACCTCTGGTCTTATTCGAGCATGGTTGCTCAAGATGGAGAGAAAATGCAACTGTGACTGATTCTTAAGCCTTCTAACCAGTATATATTTTTCACTCTCACTTGGACCTCCCACTTTTAAAGACAGTGCTCTAATGCTCGAGTCTTCCTCCAGTCTTCTTTCCTATTTCTGCTGTACCTCTCAGCCTATTTCTGAATTTCTTCCTCTGCCAGTTTCGATTTCAGCTTTCTCAAGAGAGCTAAGTCGGTTAGTACAAGCCCATATGATTTCCAGATTCCAGAGTTTTGTTGCTGTCATTTCCTCTTGTTCGGATTTGCCATTGTCATCTTTTTTCTCTTCCAGTCTTATGTCTGTTATTTTAGTGAAGGTTTTAGGAATGGAGGTAAATACATGACTCAATCTACTATTTAAACAGATATCTCTCTCAGTGGCTTGGGCATGCAGGAAACGAGTAAGGTCTTCAGACATGCATATTCGGTGGCAGTAAACACACCTTGGATGTGAGTGACAGAGGGGTGGCCTGAGGTCCACATCACACAGGCCATCAACCTGCAGTACTTATGGGGCACTCACAATCTGCACAGCACCAACTGAGGTTGAGTTAGGGAGAGGAAGAGGAAATACAGAAGTGGTGTAGTGAAAACAATACTGATCATGGGTCAAATTTCTTCTTGTCACTACTTGGACAAGTTTCCCAAACTCTTTCAGTCTTAATTTGTTGCAGATGGAGGAAGGAGGAAGAGAAATGTAACTTTGACCTTCTTTTTCTACCTCTTTCATCCTTAATATCCTGGTTCATGGATGGGTGGGTAGGACATCTTTGTGTATGTGTAGGGGAAATTCTTAATATAACAGTACTCAGAAAAGAGAAAGGGAGTTAAAATATGGGGAGACAACTTTTTAGTTTTTTACTTCCATGGGTTGTGAACTGTCAAACACAATTTACAAAACTTCATCAAAATAATTTCATCAAAATATATCAAAACTCCTTATAATTACGATAAAGTATGTATAAATTGCTGCTATTTTCTTCATTTGTATGTGTAGTATCTGAATGTAAGGGCTGTCATGTATGTGATTACTCTCTAACTGGGAAGGGGCCTAGACTCCAGGTCTTTTTGCTGCCTATGGAAGGATGTCACTTCATTCTCAGATAGTGAACCAAGAATAGAAAAGGAAGATACTAGAAAATGGATTTTAAAACAGTACTGGGGGTAAACAACAGCGTTCACAGCAGCTTCATTCATAATAGCCCCCAAATGGAAATAACCCAAATGTCCATCAACGAAATAACAATGAATAAACAAATTTGGATCCTTCCATCAGCTGGAACACTACCCAGATAGAAGTAGAAATGAACTACTGACACACACACTAACATGAATTAGTCTCGAAACCACTGTGCTGCCCAGAAGATGCCATGATGCGTGGTCCTTTCATCTGAAGCCTGGGTGGATGCTTGCAGAAGTGAGAGCAGTGGCTTCCTGCTGGGGTGGGGGGTGAGGATTGACTGAGAAGGGCCATGATGGAACTTTCTGGGGCAACAGAAATGTTCTATATTTGGGGAGGGTGGGGTATGTTTACACAGGTGTATACGTTTATCCAGATCATTGAATTTATACTTAAGATCTGTGCATCTCGTTCTCTGTAAGTTTTACGTCAACATTTTTAACTGAAAAGAAAATTGAACTAGCAAGACTTTCAAAATGTCTTCAGAATGCTCACCCTGTCTGTCTCCTGAGCTTTAGGAGTACCTGAGATTTGAGTCCTTACTTTCTCTATAGTGAGGAATCTCAGGGTGGAAAGTCCTTCTGCTAGGACTCAGGTCACCCCAGCTTCATTCCCACCTAATTTCCACTCTTCCTTCTGCCCGACTTAGGGGCAGCCTGAACAACTCTCTCTGACCAGGGTGACACTTCTCATCTGTAGCCCGCTGGCCCCTCTTTTCCTGTACTTCGTGATCTCTTTATTGCCTTGTAGTTAGTTGTCTTTGTTAAGTGAGTCTGCACGCGCTTTTCTTAGACTTTAAGCTTCTTACTGCCAGGAAGGATGTTTTTTGCTTAATTGAATTCCTTCACAATAGTTTCAGATTATTCAGAGGGAAGGTTCAACCAATGTTGGTTGGCTTGAAGCAGGGAATGCTATGCAGGTTAGTGGGGAAAGGAACGGTCCTAGAATTAGAAAGGCATGGCTTAGGAGCCTGGATATGCAAATTTGAGCAAGTTAAGCCCACTGAGTTGCTGTGTTTTCATATTTGAGAGCTGGATATAAAAACCCACTTCATAGGGTGGTTGGTAAGGGATAGAAATAACCCCCATAGGCATTGCCTTCAGGTCTGGCTTTTAGCAGATTTTATATAAATGCTAGTTATTATTATGAATAATGGATTTTTTTTTTAGAGGAAGAGGTTCCTGAAATAGGGTCAATGACCTCCCCCCACTCAATAATATCCTGTAAGCCCTCCTCACTAGAATTTGTCCAGCCTGGCTTGCCTGTGGCCTCTCTGGGGGTTCTAGGCTCCTGGGTTTGTGCTGGGACAACGGAAGTACCATTGGAGACAGCAAGGGTGGCTGGTAGCTGGCGTCCATGGCCTGTACCTCTGACCATCCCCATAATAGCCACATGGAGCCACTGTCCCTGGTGCTCCTTCCTGAGCCACCACATGTCCCTCCACTTGGCCTACGACGCCAATTCATGCCTCCAAACTTGTGACTTGAATTCTACTCCTTTGTTCCTTTTCTTCTAGACCTCTAAATGATGTCATTAAAAAAAAAAAAATAGGGCTTCTTTTAGTCATTCCTCTAACATAGACCAGCTGGTTGAAATTATTGAGTCAGCTAATAATGATTACTTTAAACAAGAGTCCCAGGCCACTTAATAAGCATGAGTCAGATATAATGACATCATCTTCTTATGCCATATCTATAGATCTTGTGAAGAAACCATCCATTCCGAGATAGTTGTAGACTCATCTACCATGTGCTGATGCTCTAAGAGCGCTTATTGAATTGACGCAGGTAATGCTTCCTGAGAATAAATGTCTTCCTGTGGCATCCTCAACCCCAGCAAACAGGGGGCATCATCTACTTTGAGACCCTATGCTAATGGAACTACTTGCTAACTTAGGATATTTGCCATCATTGCTAGATTTAATAAGTGGTATCTTAAAGTAAATAGAATAGTAGTTAGATATGGTGACGACACGATGAGTTTGATTGCCGACTTGAGTTTAAACTTCTGATTGGTTTCATGATTTTGATAGAGTGACTGCCCAGGTTTGGGGCTCTTGTAGTTGCTTCTCTGCCCTCGCTGTGGTCTAGCACAGTGGGAAGCAGTGGGAAGAGCATTGGCTCAGCTTTGCAACCAGGCGTGTCTGGACTTAAGCCTTAACTTGACCACTTATCAGCTGTGTAACTTCAGGCAAGTTAGTTAATTTTTATGAGCTTTGGTTTACTCATCTGCAAATACCTACCCAACTGGGTGAGCGTGCCCACTGGAGGTCAGGCTGACAACAGCACAGTGTGGGGCCCATTTGTAGGCCCTGAATAAATATGATCCACAATAACAATAATTCCCATCATTTTAGTGGAAATGACCACACCAAACTGATTGTTAGTGGCTTGTCCATCCCATGTCCAGAGAAGCCATTCAGACTGAAAAGTTGCTTCATCGTCTCATGAGCAAGCTGTTGGTACTGCAGAGAGGGAGGTAATGGATAAACTTACATTTTCATTGTTGAACCCAGTTTGACACATTTTGAGATATATCTCTGTGTCCTGTTAGTTCCAGCTCCCTTATCACATCATAAGAGATTCCCTCTTAACTCTAATCTTTGAGGCAAAAATCCTTTCCTGGTGGGGACCAGGACCACTCCCTTTAGATTTAGATAAATCTGCCCTCTGCACAGCCCAAGACATCAGCTCAGATGAAGCTCACAATTCCCTTCCTCAATCTAAGATGGGGCTCCCTTCCCAATGCCCTTTGGGTGACCCCTACTTCCGTGACCTCAGTAAGCTCTCTCTCCTCCCGTGGCCCATTCCTGCCTCATGCCGTGATGATCCCAAAGCCAGCAACCTGAGAAGCAATGTGACCTCCAGTCCTCTCTGCCCCTGGTGCTTGGTTTCCAGTATGAGATACATTTACATAAAAAAAGAACCTTCTCAATGAATTTCTATCTGGACTGCTGAATTCCTTCATGCTGTTCACCCTAGTTTCCTCCCTTCTCCTCAACTGAAATCAAATGATCATTTTTCGATTCTCATTTTGTCAGCAAATTTCACACACACACACACACACAAACACACTTTACTGGGCCCTGATCCATAACTGTTCCATGTTCATCCATAATTTCTTTCCTTTTGTCTTTCCCTGCTTGCCAAATCTGGCCCATAAGGAATTAAATACTGGAAATTCTATTCCTAATGTACATTTGTCTAGTTTCTTATCTTTCAAAACACTCTTCTGCATCCATCATCTTATTTGATGTTTCCAACAACCCTCCACTGGAAAAGGCTTTCCTACAATTGTCAGATGTAGAAACTGAGGTTTGGGAGGGTAGTGAAAGCTCACTAGGCAATAGGTGATGGAGCCTAGATTAAAACCTGGATTTTCCGACACCCAAAACCCACACTGCCTTATTCTGTCAATATGCTCAAGGAAACTAATTTTTGCCATGTGTAACAATACGCTGAGGGCTTAGGATAGCTCTTATTTGTGTGTGTAAAGGTTGACTATTGCAATAAAAAAAGCTCTCCAGGTAGGGATGAGGGGACCAGGGGACTCATATTGCTTTGTGAAATGCTGACTTAGGGTTGCGGGAGGTATCAAGTGCAGCCTCCTCATATCATGCAGGTGAGTAAACAGGCACCTACCTATAGGAAATGTGTCTTGCCCAAGGCTACAGAGCAAGTTCTGTCACTACTGGCCGTGCCGTAGGGAAATGGGTAAATAATCCTCTTGGACCAGTGCGAATCCATCCAGCTCATGGGCCATCCTCTCCCACGGGTTATTTCGTCTGTGGTCCACCCAGGGTGCTTCATATGAAGTGATTCTGCCAATTCATACCAGTACGTCGCTGTCCTTCCAGCGAAGCAGGCCTGCAGTGCTCTATCTGTGTCCGTCTTGGGTTCGTTCTCCTTAAGCCTCAGGATGGCTGGCTAAGGTACAAGAGGGGCAAAGAGGGGCTGGATGAAAAAAAGACAGAGCCCCAGGATCCTCTTTGCGTGTTTCCTGGACTTGGGTGCTGCCATGTCTGCCTCTCCAACTGCATGGATTTGGAACATTGTCTTTGTAGGAAAAGGGAATCTCACTTTACAAATTTAGAAATTAATTGAGAGATGTGTAGCAGCTAACGCATGACCCCTGAGGGGCAGGCTAGAATGTTGCAATAAGAGTTTGGGAGGGAAGGGTTAGAATTGACATGTCGCAGAGGGCGTTTGGCTCAAGCGCCTGGGTCCCGGACTGAGTGGCCCCGCGGGCGCGCGTGACGCTGCGGGGCGCGCCGCCTGCCCTGTGCGGGACGTGGGGCAGGGCTACACGCGCACGCGGCTCCCAACGCAGTTCAAAGGGAGATCGCGTTTGCTGAGAGGTTTCCAGTTACCAGGCAAATCTGTCCAAGGGCCGCTTTCCTGGGGTGGGGGGCGGGGACCCTGAACCAGCAGAGTGAAAACCAAGCCGAGGGCTCCAAAGAAGGGCGAGGGTCTTGCAGGACGCCCCTGGCCGCGGGGTCCGCAGGGGTCAGTGTGCGGCAGGACAGGCGGCCTTGGTCTTTGGAAACAAAAGCAGTTAACAGAAACCAGCTTCAGCGCTTAAGTTAGCTGCCACACATCTCTCAATTAATTTCTAAATTTGGAAATCGAGATCCCCTTTTCCCACCCCTTCTTCGCCACCCAGCTCAACTGCCGCCTTTCACAAAGCCATGCCATCCTCTCCTCTCCTCTGCTCTGCCCCCCGCACCCCCCCTGCAAACCACGCCAGGCCAGAATGAGAAATCCACTGGTTCCACCGCACCGCGGTGTAGTGCTGTGCTGTGGTTGCTTTGAATTTAAAAATTCAGAAATATTTATCGAATGATCAAATGGAAGAATGAAGTAAAGCCTTCAAAGGTACAAAAGGCCTTCAAAATAGTGGACGATCCCCTATACTCATTTAAAAATAAAATGAACAAGGTGATCTGGAAAACTGAGGTCATTATTTGAGGGTAGGAAGCAGCTTTGTTCTTTAAATATGCCTGGCGATTTGGTGGAGTCCTCAAGGAAATGGACCATATTTTAAAGTCATTTCAAGTTCCCGCCGCCTAGAAACATCTCTGGCATACTTTTTAGTGTCTTTTTCATTGCTTTTAAGATGGAAATATCTCTTCTAGTTTTGCTGATTAAAAAATGGCACATGTTCGATGTAAACCATTTAAACAATATAGAAATTCATAAAGTAGAGAGTGAAAGGTCCACTTAGGTCCATCTCCTAAGAGGTTGCTGATCTCCTTCCATGGTTTCAGTGTAACATAATATATTTATGCTATTTTATATTTCTATCTGTACTTTGCTTTTTAAAAACCATCAAAACATTCTAGCCTCATCTGCGCTTAGATGCACGTAGGTCTCTCTTAGCAGCTGCTTAGCTCTCTTTATGATCTCTTAGCATTAGAACTTCAGGCAGGTATCAAGTTTTGCTATCGCAAACTGTACTACAGTGAAATTCTTTTACATAGTCTTCTTCACCCATGAGTATTCCTCAGGTTACTCTTAGGCACGTAATTTCTGGGCCCAAGAGTTTTAAAATTGAACATTTTGATAGATTCTGCCCAATTTTCCACCAAAGAGTGTTTTGTGTTTTTTTTTTTTTGTTTTGTTTTTGTTTTTTTTACCTCCTCCAGTTTATACTCCCAACAGTAACTGAGAAAGCCTGTGGCTAACCTGTCTTCTAACTCTTTCCTGGCTTATGTTGAAAGACTTGTAGACAACCTGATTTTAGGTGTGTAACATACTCCATACTTTTCTGGGTAGTTTTACATAGAACGTGTATTCTCCTTTAACCTTCGCCGTAGTCCTTGAAGTAGTTTTATTATCCCTGTCATAGAGAAGAGGGAGCTCAGCCAAAAAGACTTGTCCCGCGCCACCCCACGAGTCTGTGTCAAGGCTGGAAGCCAGCCCTTGTAGTTTTTCTGAGTTTCTCTTTCTCCAAGTTGGAAGGAGGCAGAGAGGGCAAGGCCATCTGGTAAAGAGTCTCCAAGGGCTCTGCAAGTCTCGGATTTATGCCAAAGCACAAAGAATGGCTGGATTGGGATGTTCAATTTCTTTAGCCAAAATAAGTACTTCTTCTTTCTGATCAAGCCATGCGGGGGCAGAAGGAGACAGATGGCCTGGCATGTTGGCATCAGGCCTGCCTCGCGGCTCGGGAGGGTGGGAAGTGGGCAGCTCAGTGAGCAGTTTTGCCTCGAGCTCTCCTTTCTCTTCCCCCTCAGAAACACCAATTTGGAGATCCAAGGAATTCCCACGGCCTTAGACTGGGGTCTTCTGAAATTCAGGACTGCTGAATCATCGGCAAATTACCCGACCGCTTCAGGGGCAGGAGGTTATTCAGATTTTTTGAAGTGTAGTTTACTATTCCTTGAAAAGAAATAAAGTAGTGATTAGTTTTAGGTTAAATAAAAATTTACCTGGGCTGTCGAGGAGGGTGCTTTGAGATTCTGAAGCTACCTTGTTTCTCTATATTTGCTTAGGCTGAAAATGGCTTTATATTGAGTTAGAATGGGGAGTTCTGAATCAGCACAGCAGCCCGCTGAGTGAAAGTGAAAGATCTCGGATGTGTGGCTATTTGCACAAGGGTTACACTGTCTAGCACCGTAATGGCTGGTCACACACGGCAATTGAGGACTTGAAATGTGGCTGGTACAACTGAGGAAATTGTGAAAAAAAAACCATCGGGGGGGTTGTTTTTGTTTTTTGGCACATGGTCCAGGAATCGAACCCGGGTCTCCCGCATGGCAGGCAAGCATTCTACCACTGAGCCACCTGTGCACCCTAAGTGAACACCCTGCACCCTGGGAATTGGTTTTTAACTGTACTTAATTTATTGTTTATTTTTGTTTTCTTTTTTTTAATTTTTTTAACTGTACTTAATTTTAATGTTAAAATTTTTATTTTAAAACTGACAGTTCAATGATTGCAAATATTTTTAGTACATTTGAACAGTGTTTGTGAAACTACTTTTCAATAGTAAATTTTATGAAATTATAGCTCAAGCTATAATTTAGTGTTTGAATTGAGATATGCCTTTAGTGTAAAATACACACTAGATTTCCAAGACTTAGTATGAAAAATATTTTTATTGATTATTTGTTGAAATGATATTTTGAATATCGTGACTGAAATGAATTCTAATATTAAAATTAATTTCACCTGTTTTGTAATTTCACACTTTTTAGTGTGGCTACCAGAAATTTTTAAATTAAGTATGAGCTTGCATTAGATTTCTATGGGAAAAGGCAGGACTAGAGTCTCAAGTTAGACAAATAATTAACAGTTAACATTTATACTCCTCCCCACTGACAAGTACCTGGTGGGCATGGTGTGTGTGTGTGTGTATGTGTGTGTGTGTGTGTGTGTGTGTGTGTGTGTGTGTGTGTGTGTGTAAGAGGTTTCATCTCTTAGCAGAGGCAATAATACACAGTGGTTAATAGTTCAGACTTAAGTCAGATTCCCTGGTTCGACTCTGAGTTCTGTTACCTGACTTTGCATTTGTAAAATGGGGATAATAATTATAGTACCTACCTGTCTTGGGGTTCTCTAGAAAAACAGAACCAACAGGTAATATCTGTAAATATGAGATTTATAAAGGTGTCTCACACAACCGTGGGAATGGAAGAGTCCAAAATCCACAGGGCAGGCGGTAAAGCTGGCAGACCAATGAAGGGTTGGGATGTACTCTACAGGACAGGGTGGCTGGCTGAGCAAGCTGTGAAAGAATCTTTCTTCTTCCTTAAACCCTTCAACTGACTGGATTATCTCATTGTGGGAGACATGCCTAGTTGATCTCAGATGTGATCAGCCACAGATGCAATCAACTGATTGATGATTTAATACACCAGCCTTCCAGTTTATCAACCAGCCATGAGATATCCTTGCAGCAGTTGTCAGGCCTGTGCTTGCCTGACCAGATAACTGGACATCATCACTTGGCCAAGTTGACACCAGAACCAACCATCACACTGTCTTACAGGGTTCTGGTGAAGTATAAATAAGCCAAGTCATATAAAGCACTATGTGCCTGGCGCAGTGTAAATGCTTAATGAGTTTTGGCTGTTTCAGGAAAAGTAAAGCAAAAAGCCCATTCAAGAAAGCAGATAGCTAGTAGAGAAGGTGAAAGAGTAAACCAAAAGAAAGAATGGCTATAGTTCCCATACTCAGTATTGAATTCTTGGAGAATGAGAAATTCCTTGGGCATGCATTCCTTCAGCATTTATTGAGCACCTAATATATCCCAAGCACTGAGTAAGCAAAACAGCCACAAAAATCATAAGAGCATCTTATAAATTTGTGTACATTTGGATGGAAAAAAAAGCTATCTCATTTAAACATAACACTCTTTAAGATAAGCATTATATTTACTCCTGTTCTTTTTCTAGCTTCATGAGTTAAACTCTTAGCTTATTAAAGTCTTTCTTGTTTTCCACTGTAAATGTTTAAAGCTCTAAGTTTCCCTCTAACTGCTTCTTTTTCTTAGTTTTTTAAAATGTTTTTTTATTGTGAATTATAGCATATATAGAAAAAAACAATAAATTTATAAGTATATTTTAACAAGTAGTTGTAGAACAAATTTCAGAGTTTGGTATGGGTTTCAGTTCCACAATTTCAGGTTTTTCCTTCTAGTTGCTCCAAGACACTGGAGACTAAAAGAATTATCAATATAATGATTCATCAGTCATGCTTATTTGTTAAATCCTATCTTCTCTATTGTAACTCCTCATTCTCCTTTGATCCTTCTCCCAATCTTTAGGAGTATTTGGGCTTATGTCCATCCTAACTTTTTCACATTGGAAAGGGGTGTCAGTGATATGAGATAGGGGTATGGAACTAGTTGACGTTCTTGGAGAGGCTGGTCCCTCTGGATTTTAGGACTTGGGAACCATCTTGAGGTTAAAGAAACTATCTGGAGGTTATAGGTTTCTGGAAAGTAAACTTAGTGTATCTATTGTAGAGTCTCAGATAGAGCCCTAAGTATCCTTTAGTATTAACAGGAATGATGTTGGTTGGGGTTTGGCAGACTGTAGCAGTTAGCAATATTTAGCTGAAGCTTGCATAAGAGTAGCCTCCAGAATAGCCTCTCAACTCTATTTGAACTCTCTTAGCCACTGACACCTTATTTTGCTACATTTTTCCCTCTTTTGGTCAGGAAAGCGTTGTTGATCCCATGGTGCCAGGGCCGGGCTCATCCCTGGGAGTTATGTCTTTCCTGGTGAAACCAGAAAGACTCTCACCCCCTTTATGGGGGCGATTAATTAGGTTTCTTGCAGAATTGGGTTTAGAGAGAGAGAGGCTGCATTTGAGCAACAAAAAAGGTTTCCTGAAAGCAACCTTAGACATAATTATAGGAAGATTTAGCTTCTCCACTACAGAAGTAAGTTTCATAGGAGCAAGATCAGGGGCTTGGCCTGTTAACTTGGGAATCCCTAATGTTTGAGAGAGTGGCAGGGTTTTCCCACATGAGAAAGTTTAATGGTTCCATATTTTTCCTCCAGTCTCTCAAAGGGACTTTGCCAATACTTTTTAATTATGTGCCCAACACATTTTGGGATGTATCTTGGTTTACATTAAGCCCTATAGAATTACAAGCCCTCGTCCTCGTTTTGGACTCCGTGTGTTTAGGTTGTTTAAATGAGCTATCCAGGCAGGCTGAGTTAGATTATGTGCTACAGAAAAGTTAGGTTTTGGAAAGAATAAACCTCTCTTCCTTTGGTCTCATATAGTAGGGGAAGCTCTAAAATATAGACAATATCTTCCTTTGCTCTGTGTTCTGATTTACCTTAAACCCAACCAGATCTCTTTTTGGGTTTCTTTAACACTTGTTGAACATAGTAATGCTGACTTTCAGAACTGCAGAATGCCAACTCTGAGTCTTAGATGCCACACAGGGACCCAAAGTTCCAGGGAAATACCAGGTAATACACATATAGCACAACATTTCAGAATCTAGAAGTAACACTTACATCTAAGTACTTCTTTAGCCATATTCCGAAAGAGTTGGTATGTTGAGTTTTCATAGCTATAGTTTAAGTTTAAAATATTTTATATTTTTCTGTGTAACTTCTTAAAATTATGAATTATTTGAAGTATGCCATTTAGTTTCAAAATCTATCTGGGGTGTTTTGGATGTCTTTTTATTACTAATTTTAAATAAATACTAATACTGCATTGTTTTCAGAAAATACGGCCATTATATTATTGGTTCTTTGGACTTTATTGAGACTTCCCATATGGCCTAATTTGATCAAGTTGTGAAAATGTTCCATTAGTGCTTGAAAAAACTTTACTATATGTTTGATGGATGCCAGCGTCTATAAATTATCTTCTAGAGCTAGCTTATTTGTTTTCCTCAAACTTCCTGTGCCCTAATTTCCTACAATTTTTGCTTTTCTTCACTGGTCAGATTCTGAGAGGTGTGCTTTAAACTGCCCACTATGATTGTAAATTTTTCAATTTTTCCGTGTAAATCCAACAAATCCATCAATTTTAGCTTTGTGTGTGTGTGTGTATATATATATATATATATATATATATATATATATATATTTTTTTTTTTTTTTTTGGCATGGGCAGGCACCAGGAATGGAACCTGGGTCTCCAGCATGGCAGGTGAGAATCCTGCCATGAGCCACCGTCGCACCACCCTCCTTTGTATATTTTTAAACTATATTATTAAGTAGATAAGATTTCATGGTTTTACATCTTCTTAGTGTATTGATTCCTTTGTTTCCATGAAAACTTTTCACCTCAAATTATACTATGTTTGATATTGATATTTCTAGAGCAGGCTTTTTTTAGTTAGTATTTACATGGCGTATTATTTCTATCTTTTAATTTTCCATCTATCCATGTCATTATGCTTAAGGTTATCTCTTTAAAGTACACACTGCAATTTTATTTTCCCATTCTGAGAATGAGCCTAATCTATTTATATTGATAATGATTACTGAGACATTTGGCCTTATTCTAGCATCTTTTTTATGGTTGTTGTTATTCTTATTTTCTATAATTTCTCTTGACTTCTGTATTAGTTAGGGTTCTCTAGAGAAACAGAATCAACAGGGAACACTCGCAAATATAAAATCTATGAAAGTGTCTCACATGACCGCGGGAACACAGAGTCCAAAATCTGCAGGGCAGGCTGTGAAGCCAATGATTCCAACAGAGAGTCTGGATGAACTCCACAGGAGAGGCTCGCCAGCTGAAGCAGGAAGAGAGCCTGTCTCTTCTGCATCCTCCTTAAAAGGCTTCCAGTGATTAGATTAAGCATCACTCATTGCAGAAGACACTCCCCTTTGGCTGATTACAAATGGAATCAGCTGTGGATGCAGCTGACGTGATCATGATTTAATTCTATGAAATGTCCTCATCGCAACAGACAGGCCAGCACTTGCTCAACCAGACAAACAGGTATCACCCCTTGGCCAAGTTGACACATGTACCTGACCATGATAACTTCTTTCTTTCCTTTCCTATCATGCTGGGTATTCTTAATTGGCCTTTCAAGTCCAGTCTCCACCCTCCACTGTGCCCAGGGGGCTAACTTCAATGGGCTGTCATCCTGGCCCCTTGCCCGTTGACTTTGGTTGGGTTCATCCAATGGGAAGACCAGCAGGCTATTGGAAGGCAGGCAGGGAGGAAAATCAGGGCAACGATTCTACCTGTCCCCTCCCTGCAGGTGTGCTTTCCTCTAATGAAGGCCACAGCACATATGAAGTGGCCTTTCTCAAACAGTTACAACTCTTGGTGGTTCTACTAACTATTCCTTCCCCTTGCCCCTTTAGGTCTAGAGGAGCTAAAGCTCCTTTTTATTGCTAGCCAACAGTATCTCACCATCCTTTGTTGGTCTCTCTTAATCCTTTGTAAATAGAAGGTCCCTTTAATAAACTTTTTCCATTTAGCCATTTTTAGTATGCCATCTGTTTTTGACCATACACCTACTTCTATTGAGATATCACATTTTCTTAAATCTCTTTTGTGGTAGAAACTGTTAATTACTTGCACCAGTGTTACTGCAAGAGGACTGGTTGGCCTGGACTTTTTTCTCAAACCCAATTCATCTTCTATACAATTATACTTAATTCAGAACTCTTACAATGAAGGAAATGCATGTTATACCAACCAGAGTGACCAGTTCCGCTAGAAGATTAATGAGAGAAGATTAAGACAAATAAAAACTCTGTTATTTTTCTCTGGAGGCAGGAAACTTATGGAATCAAAAATATTTAGACTACTTTGTAGATGGGTTGTTGAATAAAAATCAGTAATAGTCACCTCTGGTTTCTTGTAGCTGCCAGGGTAGATATCCAAACCCTTCCATCATTCATTCCCAAGAGCCAACTCTTTGAGATATTCAGATAAAATTCAGGGCAGAATGGAGCGTTACCCACCATCATCAATCAAACAATCCGCAAGCTATTTACTGACTCTCTACCATACCCATGCCTGGGCTCAGTGTCGTGGTGGATGGGAAGATGTTAAAGGTTGGGGAAATGACTACACTACCAGAACCGTGGCATGTCCTGTCCCGTGTAATCTTCCCACCACTCCCGTGAGGTAGGGATTGGGGTCGGCTCACTGACAGGTGAGATGACCAGGCCTCCGAGCGGTTGGAGCAGCTCAGCCATGGTTGTACCACCGCCAGTCTCAGCCCGGTCAGGCCCAAGCCCCACGCGCTGTGCTGCTTCCAAGTGTAGGATTTTAGTCCTCTGAGAGCTGGGCAGTCATCCTAATTTAAGTGGGGCTGTAACCACTGAAATGGGCTGAGGAGTGTTGGTGGAGAAGCTTGGGCCAGAGCAAGAGGGAGAGAGAGGCTTCCTGGTAGGGCGAAGGGCAAGGGCCTGAGCCAGGGAATTTCACCCTCTGATGGGGCGGTCAAGGGCAGAGAGGACCCTGGGTCCAGCTTTACCGAAAACATTTTTTCCCTAACTTGCTTTCATTGTGCTCATGCTTTTTTCTTACCCATTCCTTTTATTTGAAGCTGGGTAAGTGTTGAGATGTGGGAATATATATTCTTTTTTACTGAGACCCCGTCTATCCCCTTAGATTGGATACTAGCATTGGGTGGGGATGCTGTGGGGTTTTAAAGGAACTTCTGTGAAAGCAGAGACGTGAAGGGTGATGGGGAGTCAGGGTGGGGAAAGGAGGCTGCAAAGTCCCATCTCTAGCATGCGAACAGTGTGCCAGCTTATACCTGGCAGACTCCCGTGGGCTGAGAAGAGGTCAGACTTCCCACGTAGAGGAAGGGTGCGAGCACCCCCTTAGAGCAGCCCTTCCCCCGCCCCTGCTGCCCACGGGCCCAGGCAGGGGGCCCCGGTGAGCACTGTGCCTGGAGCCCGCCCGAGTGCCTGCAGAGAGCAGCTGGAGGAAGTGCGGCATTGTGGTAAGGACACAAGATGGTGACTCGGGAGAGCTCCGCTCCAGTCCCGGTTTTGCTCTGAGTTAGTCATGCCCTCTCAGGTCAAATCCTGTCACCACGTGGGCCCTGGAATTCCCGACGGGGGGGAAGCGGCGCCCGCTGACCCATGCTCACGCGCCTGCAGCCGGCGGCTGAGGGGTCTTAGGTGGCACCTCGGACCTCCTGGCTCTTGGAGCAGCAGCCCCCCACGTGGCGACTGTGTGGGGCAGGGAGGGGAAGGTTCCAGAAGGGCGAGGCCCAGGCGTCGGTGCAGATTTGCCTCTGAGGTTCGGCCGAGGTCCAGCTCAGCGCAGGACACACATGGCTTCCAATGGGAGACACTGACTGCGGAGCCGTTTTTAAAATGTGGTTTTCAAAAGGGAAGACAATTCCATTCAAAACTTGTCATCCAGACCCAGCCGATGAAAACATCTTGGTCACTCGCTTTGGACAGGTATGGGGGCTATTCTTTCTTTTTGCAATACATATATAGTTTTAAAAATCTCTACGAAGTGTGATGCACACATTTATTTAAGTATGAAAACGTAAGAATGGGATCCTATCACACATGCTGCTTTGCAACCTGCTTTTTCTCTTACTTTTTCCCTCATATATGATAAACATTTTCCATATCATTAAATACGTATTATTTTTCAGCATGATATTTAAAGGTGACACATTCACTTAGTTTTTGTTTACCCGGTGGCTCTCCCTCTGAAACCTCCCTCAGTTTTCACGTGGTATCACCATGGGGCAGGGAGGGGACTAAGGAGGAGAGAAAAGAACCACTTCTCTTTGGGCCCTGCAGAAGTTCTGGGAGAAGTGGGTTGTTCCCAAGTGACACTGATGAAAACTGAAATACTGAGGGACTAAGAAATAGACCCAGGTTACTGCTTGACCCTTCGGGAGCCTCCTGCTGGGTGGAGGAGTTTGCAATGGAGAAAGAGGTTAACATGAAACCAAACAAAAGGGTAAATATAAGGGTCTCATGAGCTTCCCTTCAAAGACCCCCTAGGGTCTACTCTCCACTGGAAGGAAGGAAAGCAGCCCAATACAGAGCTGAATCGTAAATACACATTTCCTAAATTTTACCGAAGTATTTTGCTTTTGAAAGGGGTTGTTGTCACTCCAAAGAGTCCTTAATTGATCGCATTTTAGGAAATGGAAGGAAATATATCTGGTCACGCATCTTCCTGGGCTAACCCAGCGTTTCCAGACCAACTGCTCTATCATAAACTTAATAAAAGCTGAATGTGGAGACAGAGACAGTGCCCCAAGTAAAATCAAGATGAAAAAGATACATTTTCCTCACAGGGCTTACTGTCTATGAGGGTATAGAGAAAATGCACAAACATCACCTAAAGAAAGCATAATGCAAGCATGGGCTCAACACAGACTATTGGGTTTGAACCCTGGTCCACCACAGGCTGATGCAACTGACCTTGCACAACGCATCCTCAAAGGAGTTAGTATTAGAACTTGCCTCGTGGGGATGTTGGAAGGTTTAAATGATAAAGGTATGTGAAGCGTGGTGCCTGGAATGTAGTAACTGCTCAACATGATTCCGGAACATGTGGGCTGAATGGAAAGAAGTGATCAGGCCTAGGGTAGAGGCCAGAAAACACTTCTTGGAAAAAGTAGGCCTTGGGATTTGGAGAGTTTCCAGTGACCCAGGTAGGGTGGGTAGGATTTCAGAGAGTTGACAGCCTGAGCAAGGGCACAGAGGTCTAGCTGTATGGAGTACAGTCAGGAAGAAGTAATTAGGGCATTTGCCTCAAGCTTAGTGTACGGGTTGAGGAATGAGTAGGAGTCAAGTCAGGAAACTGGGGCCTAAAATGCTGGCTTAAAGAGTCTATGCCCAGAATAGTAAGAAATAAGGAAATACCAAAGGCTTTGCACTGAGGGTAACAGGTGCAGGAGTCATTGAGTAGGCATCATCAGGCAGAGGGAGTGGGATGGGGAAAGGTGAGACGGGATGTGAGGTCACAAGAGGCCGTGGTGGAAATCTAAGCAAGTGTTGGCTTGGATGTCAGTGGGAATGGAAAAAAGGTATGTGTAGCAGGGATAGTGGAGAGTGGGCAGGGCTGGCTTCATGGGCGTGCATCCTGTGCAGATTTACAGGGCCAATGCTCAAAAGGATCCCACCCTTGGTTTAATGTTGTGCTGTCACTGCTTGAAAGTCTTCGTTTTTGAATGAGGAGCCAGACAAATTTTGAACTGGGTCCAGCAAATTATGTAGCTGGTTTTGAGAAGGGGACATATAGGACCAAAAACATTGTTGGACATGGAGACAGGCAGAGGAGAGAAGTAATTGAAAGAATTGTGAGGGATTTGGGTGAATACATGAGGCAATAAGAAGTAATATAGTATTTGTGGAGAGAACATATTGAGTACGTTATGCCTGTTGTCATGGCAAGATGTTCAGGAAAATATTGGGACTTTGGTCTCAGAGCTCAGAAAAGAACCCTAAATAAAGTTGTTTACTTGGAAGCCACATCATCTATCGACCTTTTCTTTATACATTATTGGATTGTTTCACCTAATTTTAATGAGATACATTACTTTTTTAATTAAAAAATGAAATTAACAAAATCATTGACTCAATAATAACACATGAAACTTTAGAATTGAATGTAAGACAGAAAGGTAAAAAAGGTGAAGAATCTGGAATACTATCTTCCTTCAGAAGTTAGGAGGAGATAAAAGTCTTTGGAGACAAGAAAGAGTTGGCCAGAGAAGTGGATTGGCAAGAGATGAAGTCACAAAAGCAAAGAGCATTTCAAGGTTCAGGGGGTGTTTTCCAGTGCAGACTGCTACAAGAAAGGTCAAGGAGGAAACAAGGTGTGATGGTGAGGTCCATGTGTCAATTTGGCCAGGTGATGGTGCCCAATTGTCTGATCAGGCAAGCACTGGCCTGACCGTTACTGCAAGGACATTTCATAGCTGGCTTATTAGATCATCGGTTTGTTGACTGCAGCTGTGACTGGTGACATCTATGATCACCTAAGGGAGTAACTTCTGCAATGAGAGAATCCAATCAGTTGGACTTAATCCAGTCTGTTTAAGAGAGAAGAAAGAACTTTGACTTTTTTGGGGGTGCATGATCCAGGAATTGAACCCAGGTCTCCTGTGTGGAAGGGAAACATTCTACCACTGAAACTCTCGTGCAGCTGGAACTTTGACTTTTTCCTTCAGCCAGGCAGCCTCTCCTGGAGGGTTCATCAGCGACCTTCATTGGACTTGCCAGCTAGCAGTGTGCCCTGTGGCATTTGGACTCCTGGATCCCTGCAGCTGAGGGAGACACTTTTATAAAATCTCATATTTACAGCTATCTCCTGTTGGTTCTGTTTCCCCAGAGAACCCTGACTAATACACAAGGCTTACACAGAGCTACTGGATTTTAAAATATGGAAGTCATTGGTGACCTTTGAGAGAATGGTGTCATTCGTGTAGCAGGGGAAAACCAGGTGGAGTTTAGTTGGGGATAGAATGTGTCACGATGGTCTGGAGACAGTCAATTCTCATTTTCAGGAAGTTTCCATGTGAAGAGCAGGGACTGGATTGGAGAGTAGCTTGTGAGGACAATGGAATGGAGGGGAGGATATTTTTAGTGGGGAAGCCTTCTACCTGCTGGTGTGCATGGCTGGAGAGAGCCCCAGAGAGGGAGCCAGGCACAGTACTTGGTGCCTACTCTGCTTTTGTAAATGAGAAAGAAGGAAACTCAGCGGGGTAACCAAGAAGAAGGGGGCAAAAGCCCAGGTGGGCAGCTAACCCGCATCAGTCCCCTGGCTCTATGACTGGAGGAGAAGAAGGGGGTCCTGGCTGCCATCGGCCTTCTAGTTCTGGACCGAGGAGCCTCCCCACTGGACTGCCCCTCCCTGTTCAGCTCCACCAAATGCCTGTAAGGAGTCTGGGTCTGCTCTGGTCTCTATCCTCTCAGAACTCTCCTTAAAGAATTTAGAGGGTCAGGGACTGTCTTCCTGCAGGGTCATGAGCATTTGCCACTCAAGGACCTCCCCAGTTCAAGGCGGAGGTCAGCCCCTTCTGCAGGTAGCAACGAGATGGCTTTACCCATCTCTGGGATTAGGGGTCCTGGATGCCCGGAGGGAACTCGGAGCCACTTCCTGCTCTTTTCTCCTCCCCGGAAGTCTGAAATATTCTTCCTGGCTCCTGCAGCTCTTCCGTTCTCCTCCTAGACCCCATTTCCAGCAGGTGCCTTGTTGGGGGGGTGGGGGCGGGAGTTGATGCTGAATCTCTGGGCAGCCCCAGGCCCAGGACTTGTTCCCCTTGGCCAATCATTTTTCTAACTTTTAAACAAATAGCTAAACCTCATCTTACAGAAGTCCCTAAAATATCAAATGGTTAAAGGTACAGTTTATTAGTATACACTTCTATTATAATTTCAAATTTATTATACTCGCACGTTATAAAGTCAATCAACAAGAACTACAGACTGTTTTAATAAATGTTGAAAACAAAAATTGGGATTATGGGAAGCCACTGCAATCAGACAGCAGCCCAAGTGCCTAGTTTATTTCTATAGTTTGCTTTCCTCATACTGAGACAACAAAATGGCCATAAATTGCACCAGCTTCCTTTTTAAATAACGTGCCCTGTAACCTTGGGACATTCCTTAAGTAGCTGGCAAATGATAGGAGAGTTATTCAGAGATTTTAGAAAAACCTTTGCAACACATTTAACCTGCTAAACTACAGGGTGTCATATGTTTGTAAGTAACATATTTGGATCTATTATACCACAATATTCAAAATAATATAACAACATTTTAAAAATGAAATTTGAATTAAACTTTTGTGAAAATCCATCAGGGGTTTTCTGTGATATAGATGGAAAGTCTAGTCCCCTAGGAACTACCTCCAGCCCTAACCTCATCACCAACCAACATACATCCACTGAATGCCTACTTGGTGACAAATTCTGGGCTGGGCTGGAGGTATAGATTAAAATTCAGCACATTCTTACCTACAAGGGGCTGGACCTGGCAGACAAGGTAGAATCAGAGGGAAATTCCATCCGGTGTGGTATATGCAGGGTTCCCAGGACTCAGGAGTCAGGCCCTTGAAGGGCTTGGGGAATGGCTGTGTGGGTGCAGGGTGAGTTTGCAGAGGAGGTTTCTAGTAACCATAAGCTCTGAGCTGGGAAAGGTCATGACTTAGGTGAAGAGGAGCAGAGACAGGACCCTTGGAAGGATTGCCAAGAGCCAAGGCATGGGAAAGTGGGATAGCAATGTGCAGATGCCAGTCGCAAGGTTTATGAGATTCTTGGAGGTGACAGGTGAGTGTGGGAGTGTGGGTGTGCAGGAGACAAGGCTGGGAAGGTGGGGAGTGCCAGGTCATGGAGGAGGGCTTAAGGAAAAAAGACCTGCCAGGGCTCTAACCTACAGGTGATGGAGTGCCATGGAGGTGTTTAAGCAGAAGATACTGTAGTCAGATGTATATGTTTAAAAGACTCCTTATATGGGTTGCCTCCATCTATGGAGGCAGGGAGGCCACTCAAGGGTCCATTCCGAACCAAGGGTGAGGGAGGCTGAGCCAGGGTGTGGCAGTGGGGACAGAGAGACAGATATTTAAGAGGCAGAGTGGAAGGGACTTGGTGATTGATTGGCTTTGAGGGCTGGAGAGGGAGAAAGTGAGGAAGCCCTTCCAGAAGAATTTCTGCCTTATGCTGTTGACTACAGGTCTCTCTGCCTCACAATCCTTCAGACTGATGGCACTAGAGGAGGGGCCATCAGGTCAGCCTGGAAACTGAGAATCCTCATCAGGAACAGAGTCCAAAGCGAGGGTCTGTGAAAGGGAGCCAGTCATTATTCACAGAAGTTTTGTTCGTAATTCCCTACAGGGGGGGTCATGAGAATGGGTAGTGAGGTTGGTCAGCTCAACCCAATGTCAGGTTTCCTTGAAGAACTGAACAGCAGAATCGAGTTGCTTCCATTTTATACCTCCACATGCAAAATCTGCATAACACATCAATGCAGAGGAAACTTGTTTCCCCAGAGGCCCTGATTGTAATGAACCAAAGTGGGGAAAATAATGTATGGCTTTTAAAACAAAGAAAAACACCAAAACTGACTCCTTTTGTGTGACTGTCTTTCTATGAGTTTCCCAGAGCGTGAGCATGTTTGATGTCAAGTGTCGATTGCAGTGGGAAGATAAAAAATACGTAATCCCTTTACTGAAGTATTGGAAGGGGAACGGGTGGGGAAGTTTATGTGGTTTTTAAAATAGGAAGTTCTACCCCAAAGTATATCATTACTGAAGTGGGGAAGTTCCAATAGGCCATTAGGAGAAGCTACACAATAGCTATTTGATGTTTTCTTCACATTTGTATTTCATGGCACTAAACACAGCTTTTTGCAAAATCGTTGTTATTTAGAAGCAAAGACATTAAAATATACTCCAATGTTGGCTGCTCCAGGATTATATGAAGTCAAAGGAAAATTCTTGTTTATAGTTGTGAAAGACAAGCTTGGTGCATTTTTTTTTCCATTTAAAAATACAAATTTTCAACTTTTAAAGAGACTTGCTTGAAATCATGAGAGGAGTGGTAGATTTGAGGGGAAAGAAATATTGGTTATCAACATTACAGAGAAGGAAGCATGGCTCTGAATGATGCTAAGGACGGCTTATCAAGGTCGTAAAAAATTGCCAGTACTCTGTAACTTGGTGTGTCTTCTCATTCTGGCCATAACTGAAGCAAAACCAAATTAGACTCCAGTTAAGAAGCTCAGCTGAGGGTGGGGAAACTCTGCCTAAATGTGTGCCACACAGCAGGCTGGCTGGATGACCCATTTTACTCTGAAGGACTCCAGTGGCCTCTGGCTGCAGAGCTCCTGCCACCACGGGGGAGGGAGGGTAAGGCCTGAATGGCTCAGTGTCCTCCAGGCAGGCATTCTGGTCTCAGAAGCTTCTCAGAAGCTTCCTGGAATTTGGACAAGTCATTTATCCCCCGGCGCCTTGGTTTCCTTCTCTGCAAAATTTGGGGGTGGGGTAGGGTAATGAGGAGGGTCTTGCAAAGGTCAGAGAAGAGATAAAATTGGAGAGCCCAAGACCTCTGTATGGCCCAGTTCAATTCATATCTATGTTTCAGGTACTAGATGTCAGGGCTAGAGGTGACCCAACCCAAGGGCAACTCACATCTATGTATGGGACATTTTTTATGGGGTAGAGGGGCTGGACTTGACCCTCTCAAGGAGTCTAGCTTGGGAGCCAAGCAAGTCCACCAACATGTCTTGACATACTCTTCCTCCTTCTGTGACCCAATGTCTCCTAGTCTTCCTTCTCCACCCCTTGATTCCTTTTTGAGCCACCCCCCTCTTTTCAGCTACTCAATTGTGGAGTGCCTCAAGGGTTGCTCTAAGGCCCCTTCCTCTTTCCTTTTTGATTTTCACACACCCACGGTGTCCACTGCCAGCTATTGATGACTCACAAAACTACATCTCCAGCTCTTACCTTTATGTTGAGCTCCAGAGCCAGCTATCTCACTGCTCATCCAACAGATCCTCTTGGATGCCTCAAAGGCAGCTCAAACTCTGTAGTTGAAAAGTCCTACTCTTGCCTTTTAATCCTCATCTGACCCTCTTCTAGGGCAGCCTGGGTCCAGGCTTGGCACCACCATCCATGGAGATCAGCAGCCTCGAAAACTTCTTTACTTTCCTCTTCTCTGTCCAGTTTATCCAAACCTTATCAGCTCGACCTTCTAAACATCTCTCAAATCTATTAATCTCTCTCTGTCTCTACCAAGATGACCCTAAGACAGTGCTCTCATTCAGCTGTTGCCTTCTAACTAATCGACACATGCCCATGTATTCAACAAAATATATGCTTGGGGGAAGTGGTGAATAGACAAAATAAATTAGGTCATTTCAGATAGTTTATGAAGTGCTATGAAGAAAATCCCATAGGTATTAGGCCAGAGAGTGACATGAGCAGGTTGTCTGGGTAGGCGCTCTCTCTGAACTGGTGATTTTTGAGAGCAGAAGCAGCCAGCTCCATAAAGAGGATTCTAGTCCTGCCTCAAATTCAGAGCTCCTGAGATGAGCAAACTTGAAGGGTTCAGAGGTTGGTGATGGAGATAAGACAGAGAGAGAACAAGTAGGATGAAGCTCACAGAGACCAGTTTCTGTGTGAATTTTGAGGCCCATTGATGACTTTTAAGCAAAGAAGTGATGCAATATGCTAATTAAATCTTTAAAAGATAATTCTTGCCTTTCTTCATTGGAAATGTATCTACTGAGAACCTACACCTGTGCCAGGTGGTGGGCAGGTGAATTTCTGGGGATGCTAAGCCACAACAAACAGAGAGAAAACTGGAGAGGCTAGTAGTCTCCTGCAGGTGCCGGAGGCTCCCATCCTTATTTCCAGAATGTGTGACAAGACCTGGGTTTGCGGGTTTTTTTTTTTTTTAATGCCCTGTGGCTTTTCGTTCACTCACCAATCCTCCAATGCTTGCTTGAGCTTATTTGTAAAATTGGTGTAATGATATTTGCCTTCTCTCTTTCATGTAGGGTTAAAATAAATAGCAGTACTTTAAGAACCAGGAAACATGACATTCACGGATAAGTATGAAATAATTTTATTACTGAGCTGGAGTTCCTGCAGGCAAAGGTGGCTCAGGCTCATTTTAAGATGGGAACTTGAGTGGTTTTCCAGGCCTGACCCCAGAACCCCACTCTACCCCCATTTCTTGGCGCCTCTCGCTGCGGCTGACACCCCGCTTCTTCAAGTCCAGCTGAGACCAGCTGCTTTAACCACAGGGACCTCACAGCACCATTGTTGGGCCTGCTACTTATTTCCAAAGATAATATTGTCTTTGCCCTCAAGCCCGAACTTGTCATCACCGCTCATGGTAGGAATGAAAGGCTCTGTGTTTGGAGCCATGAACCCCATGAACTTTGAACCACACCCCCTCCAACTCCGAGACTGCAAATCCCACCTTGCTACCCCAGCCAAGTGGTCAGGCACTTAAGAAGATGGGTTTCTCTACAAGAGCAAGAATATTTCAAAATGCAGATAACGCTAGAATCTTTCATCTTGGCCACCTGAGTCTGAGACGCCCAGAATTAAAACCAAATAGGGTGGAAATGCACACACTGGTGCTGGGACCGGCCAGCGAGGACCGGATTCGCCCGGCCGCGCGGCCTCCTCCCCTCCCGTCCTGCGGCTCCACGCCGGCCACCGCGCTGTCTCCTCGCTTGTCATTCTTTCGGATTCTCTAAAGGGACGAGCGGTGACCCGTGTTCCTTCCCTCCAGCTGGCCCCTGCCTATTCCACTTAAGCATACGAGCGCCCAGAGCGCCCAGTGCCGGAGCGTGCGGCTGTGGGTGGGAGCCGCGGTGCTGGGCGCAGGCGGGGAAAGCCGTGGCCGGGCCGCTTCTCTGCCGCGGGTTCCCGGGGTTTTCAGCCGCGGCTGGCCTTGCCCCTGCAGGACCCTGCAAGGTGGAGGGCACAAGTGGTGTTACTGATTTGTTTTTAAGACCGAGAAACAAGAACCTCAGAGGAAGCGAGATGTGAGCCCTGCTTTCCAGAGGGCGCGTTCAGCGAGTCCTGTTATATGAAGAATCTTGTCTTTCTGCTCTGGTTTTAAACTTGTAACCCAGTGAGGTGAGATGGTTCGGTTAAGATCTCTTGGCAACGTTTTACCTCTCAGCTTCTCCCGTCTCCTCCTTCCCTGGGCATGCCCTGTTCCTGGTTCAAGAATTGCCAGACTCTGTATCCTGTTTCAAAGAAGATGTCACCTCATTATCTCAGATCCAAACCGTCTGTGGCCAGCTGCTCAGATGGCCACGATAAGGCAAACAATACTTACTTCTGTTCTCGCTGGCCGATTTCTTTTTTAACTTTTTTTTTTTTCATGGAAACAAGAGTCCATTTTCCCAGGTGGGCGGCCGGGACTTCCTCTCCTAAGGTCTGTGCCTGCCAGCAGGAGGGACAGCACTGCCAGGGCCTAACGAGCTGGGGCTGCTCTGAACAGGCTCCAATAAAGCATTTGCACCCATCGGAAGAGGCCTGGGCACCAGCATACTCCAGCAAAGTAAGGACCCATGCAGCTGGCTCTTCAGAACAGCCCCAGACTTGGCCACAAGTCCATCAGCGGGAGAATGGGACAACCATACAGTGGGGTGTCGGCCGGGAAGGCATATGAGCAGCCCACAACCCCAGGTGGCTCGGGGGTGAAGCCAGATGCAAAAGAAAGTATACCGCATGGGTCTGTTTATACAAAGTCCAAGCAATAGGCGAAACCGATCTATGGGGTCCTGACTCCCCTGGGGGTGGGTGGTGACCGGAAGGGAGGGGGGAAGGATTTCTGGGGTGCCCACCATGCTCTGCTTTTGGGTCTGGGTGGTGGTTAAACGCATGTGTTCATTTTTTGAAAATTCATTGCGCTGAACACTTAGTACACTTCTGGGGGTATCTGTATGATCAGCAATGAAAGCATTTTTTATAAAGTTGACCAAATTGTTGTGATGTGCTTTGAAATTTATTGGTTTTTTTGTATGCATGTTATTTTACACAGAAAAGAAAAAAAGTTGATTGTGATGATAAATATTATGATTCATTGTGAACCATTGGTTGTACACTTTGGATGATTACATGGAATGTGGATATATAATATATGTCAATAAAATTGCATTAAAATAAAAACAAAAGTTAACCAAAACTAAAAGCCCCCAGTGGGCTGGCTGTGCGGGGCCCATACTGATCCCCTGTTGCTCAGGGGCTGTCAACCTGCAAAGTCACAGAGTGGCTGCCACTTGGGATTTACTTTTCCTCATTTAAAAAATTTTTGTTTTAAATGTTCATCTCAGGAATCACACCTTACGTGTCCTTTGGAACTCAAACGAGCATTGTGTCCATTTGCCTGCACCCGGCCTGATTGCTGGCACAAGGTTTAGCTGAAACATTTTTGTTTTGGGATTAAGTCTTGAATTATAGAAATGCATTTTTCCCCCCTGGGGAAAATGAGGTGAGAAAAAAGATAGAAATCCTGCAGTGCAGTTTCCTTCAATACTCATAATGATTTTTGATGAAGCATGCCGGTGCTTTTAGAAACAGAAAACGGTGCTTGGCATCCTGGAAGAGTGGCTCCGTTTTGGTGGCATCTCCCAGAAAGAACCAAGCAGAAGGCGTCACAGAGACCCCGAGACCCTCCAAAACCCGGCTCTAACAGTGTCACGTTAGGTCTCAGAAATGCAATTTCATTATTCCTTGGTGGCATCATAGGACTCTTTGGGTGACTGATTGAAAAATCAAACCCTCAATTTTGTCATTTAAAAACATACAGTTTTTGCTGAAATCCAATTTTATCCAATTCCTATAGGATGAGTCATTGCTCCTGTTTTTACTGGCAAGGAATCGGAGTTACATTTTCACACCAGTACTGATGTTCCTATATTTAATTGATAAATTGGAGAAATGGGCCAGCATCATTTTTCCCATCACAACTCAAAGTGGCAGTAATTTTCCACAAGTCTCAAAGCTGTTTTCTCTTCGGCACCCACTTTCCCCAGAGAGCAGCTTTAAACTCAGGCCCTTTAGAGAGGCTGGAACACAGCTCACACTTAAAGGAATGGGATTTCAAGTGGCTCTTGCAAGAGCCAAACTCAGTTTGCTTTTTGTTGCATTCAAACCGGCAGACCTGAGTTCAGACCTGCCTCTAAAAGAAGTTGCATCTCTTTCTTTGGTGCAGTGCTAACCTCTCAAAACGTCCTCCCGTCAAAGCCCTCAAGCGCTTCCCTTAAAAAGGTCCATGTCCTTGGCCTTTGCCAGAGTCTCCCGTCAATCACAGTCTGTCGTTCAGAGATCAGTGTTTGACAAGGTTACTGCCAAACGTTCGGCATTAACTGCAGGGCTTTCTGCTGAAGAAAGAACCATTGCCTGCAAACCCAGGGCACCACTTTCCTCGGCGAAACTTCTAGAGATGTGACCAGCTCAGAGGGGAAGAAAAAGGGGCAATATGGGGAAAACAAATAATGGAGCAGCCTAAGCCAGACTGATGTGTTTGGAGAGTTGGCCGGGCTGTTTTAAATCCTCTGTGACAAATAATACACACCAGAGCTTAAACTCCATGGGTCCCCTCCCCCGAACTCCTACCCCCTGGTTTCCTAACTATGCCTTCTTTCAAGCTCACCTTCTCTTAGAAAGAGTGGTATGGCTTCCCAGGTAGGTCTTGGTGCCTGAGCAGATGTTTTCCACCAGTTTGCATGGGAACAGCAAGTGGCATCTGAAAGGAGGGGCAAAGCCATTCCAAATGGGCTTGTGAGGAACTCCTAGGTGAGCGATGCTGGCCCCGTGGTTTTGCCCTGGCAGGGCTGCTGTAGGGAATGGAGGCTTGGACTGGAGAAACACGGCTTCTGTTTTCACTAGGTTATTCCATGAGGAAAATGTGCATCTCCAGTCACTGTGAGAGATGGGTCTGGGGTCACTGGGGGTGGCGCTGCAGGCTCTGAGTGTCCATAGTGGGCCCATGGCAGGTGGCATCTAGGCCATGCCTGGATCGTGACGGTATTCAGTGGTGCCTGCCACAGCTGGCCTGGGAGCCGTCGTGAGGCCTGTGAGCCGAGCACCCCTGTGCCTGGTCCATGCGGGAGTGACTGGCTGGAGACCGGGGAGAGTATTTAGGGTCATAAGAGAAAGGCAGGAAACCCTAGGAGGGCAAGAGGCTAGGGTGGTCTTTGGGACGTGTCTGATCATTCAGGCAGATGGACTCTGGGCTGAGAACTGGCTGCGCATTGGAGTCAGTTGTCAGCACCCTGAGCCTGGTGACGCACAGCCACGGCTCTCATGTGGCGCTCATGGAGCCTGTGTGCCGGGCGTCTGGGGAGCACTCAGCTGGGTGAGTCCCTTGCACTGCGGCATCCCCTGAGCTTCCTCGGTGGTTCTCAGCTCCAGGACGTCGCTCACAGGTGTGGCCTGGGCCTGCTGACCTCAGTGCCTGCAGGTGGCCTCTCCAGCATGGCGGCCGCAGGGTCCCCAGGTGTTTCACCCCTGAGTGGGAGACCCAAGAGAAACAGAAGAAAGCTACCCAGCTTTTTGTGATCCAGCCTGGGCAGTCACGTCACCTCGCGTCGGCCAACCTCCCCTGGACACGCAAACCCACCCAGATTCAAAGGAAAAGGAGTTAGACTCACCCCTCCTCACAGACCCACCGGGCCATGCGTGGGCAGATGGGAGCATTCCCAGCGCTCCTAGAGAAGCCTGGGCAGGGGTGGGTTTCGTTTTGTGCACAGGGGGCTGTCTTGCTTACTCTGTTTTGCCCTAGAACAAGCCAACGACATAGACAGGTATCAGTGCCCAAGCACCAAATCGAAACCTTAAGTGCCATGAGGCCTGAAGGCAGGAACAAGCCTCTCAATTTCTGTCTGCCATTTAAGAAACTAGAAATGCCGACTATTCCTTGGAAGGCCCATTTGAGAATGGTGGCCAGGCATCTGCACCAGCTTTTTTTTTTTCTTGTATGCTGTATGATGAGGTCACATTTCATTCCTTTTCCATGTGAGTATCCCATTTGTTTGCTGGTTGTTTGTTTGTTTTTTAGAAAGTGCATAGGCCAGGAATCAAACCCGAGTCTCCCGCATGGCGGGTGAGAATTCTACCACTGCATTATCCTTGTACTGCCTGCCCCAGCTTTTGAGATTAATTCTGGCAGCTCAATTACCTGTGCCCAGCGTGGATCATTAAGGTATGGAGTGGAACTTTAGACGATGGATTCCTTTCCTATTTACCCAAGGAAACTTGTGGTTCCAATTTCTAAGTGAAACAACTATCAATCCTTGCAGCAGAACCCAGGAACTTACACATCACAAATGCTAAATAAATATTTGTTTAATGAGCAAATGCTTCACTAAAAACAGAAAACCATTCTAACTTCCTGATATCTCTTTAAGGGTGCCGTGAAATCAGTTTTTTAAAAACGGAAAAAGAAAGGGAAAAACTTAGAAAACTGAAGTTATTTGTTCTGAATAGCCAGAAGGAAGATAGGAGCTACTAGACAGCTAATACGGTTTATTACCCATTAGTATGGGTAATAAATAACCATATCTGGCAGCAGCCTAAGCAACTGGATGGACTAGAGTTAGAAAGGGTAAGATTATGCTGTTTTTCCTTTCAGCGATTTCTTTTTTTTTTTGCATGGGCAGGCACTGGGAATCGAACCCAGGTCTCCGGCAGAGCAGGCGAGAACTCAGCCTGCTGAGCCCCCATGGCCCACCCTAGGTAATGCTGTTTTTAATGCACGGCCATCGCACTTGCTCTCGACAGCTCATGCGGTGGCCTTTGGGGCTGGGATTCTCTCCCAGGCACACCCGGCGCCCTCTGACTAATTACCTTCACCTGTCAGCAGACCTGCCCGCTGCCACCTGGGCCCCATCAGCCCTGTGCCCGCGCCAGCAGGCGTGGAGGGTGAGGAGCGGGAGGTGGGCGCTGCTGCTCCCCGGGACGAAGCCTGCCCTTTTGTGCTCAAAGAGCACAGAGGTTAAGAGCAGGGGCTTGGCTTTCAGCTGGCCTGGGTGCCCGTCCCAGCTCCATTACTTGCGAACGGTGCAGTTTGGGCCAAGTTCCTCGACCTCTCTGCACCCCAGGATCCTCGTTTATAAAATGGGTTCACTAAAACTTATTTCAGGATTTGGCAGGACGATTGAATGGAGCGAGAGATGCAGAAACCCCATCTCCCCAGGCTCCTGCAAGGGCTCCCCAAGGCCTTCCCCTCTGGCCTGTGCCTACTTTGCTGCTTCCCTGTTCTCTAGTTTGGAAACTTAATAGCTTGGGAATCATCAGATCCTGAGATCTTGGGATCAGTCCTGGCTCCTGACCCCCGTGACTCGGGTCCCTTCTCGGCATTGCTGTGGGCGGCCAGCCGTGCCTGCCGCGTCTTGTCTAGGAATGGGGCGCGCACGACTCCCCGAAGCGGGCTTTTTGTTGGAAGGTTTTTCAGGACATTGAGCCCAAACCTCACTGTCTTATCACGTCTGTACATCCTTTCACGTTTGTCCTTTTCCGTTCCTCTCTCTCTTCCACGGTTGTCCAAATCTTTGAAACAGCACTTCCCCCTTTTTTAATTAATTTTTCATTTGATAATTTTGGGAGTACTTTTTCTCAGCAGGCCTGGCATAGGAGCCAAGCAAACACTTTACCAATTTACTTTTTCCTCCCGGCACCTCTCCGAGGAGCCATCCCTCCTCATTCTCAGTGGCTTGGACGGGCCAACTCCCACCCCACCCCACCCCAGCCCACCGTGCCCCATTCCAGGTCTGGAGATGGACCTGTGGTCCAGAGTATTCCACCATTCTGGCCCCAGGGATTTGATTAGAAACTGGGAGACCACCTAAGTGGGACCACCAGCTCCTTCCCTGGAATTCTGCTATAACCCTGGGGAAAGAGACATGTTCTCTCCTTGATATCTCTATGGGTGATAAATCTGCTGGCCTTCCCTGCCAACGCACTAGGAGTTCCCGCCTCAGAATAGCCCCAAACATAGGGAGAAATGGAATCCCAGTGATAGGATTTGAGCCCAGGATTGGATTGAACCTGAAACCACGGCCCCTTGAACACCCCAGCTGCAGAGACCTAAGTCCATACCCCCCTCCCCCGTACCCCTGGCACACACCTGTTTTGTTTTAAGCGACTTGGCATTGGGTTTCTGTCTCTTGCAACCGAAGGTGCCCTGACTTCTCCCGAGAGGAAGTTCCTCCAACAGGACTCAGCACTTGTTTGGAAGTTGCCTCCACGCTCTCATGCCCCGCCCCCCCGGCTGGCCCCCACATTGTCCGTGTTGGCCTGGAGAAGGGCTACTTATTCCCGGCACTGTTTGCACCTCAGAATCAGGGGAGGGCGCCAGTCCTTCCTCCCGAGCTTCTCACGTGGCTAATCGGGATCAAGGTGTGTTTCAACCAAAAGTGAAATGCCAAGTGGGAGCAACAACCCAGAAATCCCCTGTTTGCTGGTCAGGCCTGAGTCAGGAAAAGAGAAGAGAAGGGACAGAGCTGCTACTGGAGTGGGCAGGCAGACGCAGAAGGTCACAGAGCTAGAGTGAGAAACGCTCGGCGGCGGGGAGGGGGTCCAAGGAGCCCCAGCTCATCCCTCTAACTCTGGCCAACGTGCTCCCTGCTGCACTGAAGCCTTCGGAGAGATGCTCAGGGAGGGCCTGGTTTTCTTAGATTTTATGTTGTAAAAGGAAATTAAAAAGAAAGAATTATGGAGGGAACACTATAACAGAGTTTCTTTAAGAATCTAAGACATGTACATTCACCAACAAATTTCTGGATGCTCCAGCCAAGAATCCATTGTGCAATGGTTAGAAACTTTGCAACACCACGTGACCTTCATTTCTGTAAGGAATGAGATAAACAGGCTCTCTTTATTGATCACACAGAACATCATTGCTTCATCCGAGCAGATAAAAGCAAAGGCAAATAATACAGACCTTGAGCAGAAGCAGCTCCATATGTTTGCAGAGAGGAAGATGAGAGCCAGTTGCCCTGCATAAAGCCGGCTGGCCTTGGCTGAGAACCCAGTTGAGTCCCCACTGTCCAGGGGTGGGGGGCGGTCGGGGCTAATATTTAGCAAGATTGAGGCCCACCCAGACTCTGTCCTGAATAAACGTCCCCTTCCAGGAAGCCTGTTGAGTTCATTCAGATCTAGGCACGCTGCATTTGAAAAGCACTACGGTGGAAGGATGAGGGAAAAGAAGGCATTGATTCTGTCTTTGATCTTTTGCAACCACTTGGAGGTTTGACAAATTGCCTAGATAAGAAAATAGAGTTAAACGGTGTGTCCCACCAGTGTACAGTGCACATAACACGACGGATTGTTTTTACTTGAAAAACTGCAGTTGAAAATCAGATTGGGGTGAAGGGAAACTGAAATCACATTTTTTACATGTGCTGTAGGTGGCACCCATTTAAACTAATCTTATATTGGATCTCTTTTTTTTAAGTCAACTGGCTGCCACTATGTTATTAGTTAAAAACCTTCCTATTCTCATATGTTATCTTTGCTTAAAACAACACAGCCCAGTGAAACAGGAGAAAAAGAAGCAACTGACCTAGGCTGGGTCTAAACTGGCCCTTGCTTGGCTGTCATCGCTTCCCACCCCCCACCGCGCACTTTGACCCCGGGGATCTCTGTTCTGTGTCTCCAATCCCCGGCACCCATTCCCACCGTGGGGACGTCCCACTTGCGGCGCCTCCTGCTCAGAGTCCTTTCTCCTCGGCTCTTCCGGGGGCTGACTCACGCTCAGCTCAAGTGCCACACCCCGAGACAGGCCTCCCCCAGTCCCCACGCAGTCCTGGGACCCACAGCCTCATCATCATCTAAGAAGCTTCTTAGAACCTTCTAGCCTGGGAACTCTGGGGGTGGGGCCGGCGCCCTGTGAGCTGACAAGCTCTGCAGGTGACCTGATGCACGCTCAGGCTGGAGGACCCCTGCCCTGTCCTCTTCCCCCAAATATTTCCTCCACCACTTCTGTCACTTTCAGAAATGATCTATTTGCTCATTTATTATCTATCTTCCCTTACTAGACTCAGAGAATTAGAATGCGGGCAGAACCCTCTGGGGCCCTGGTTTTGCTCGGCGTCCTGAGCGGTGCCCGGCACGTGGCGGCGGTGCGGTGAGTACTGGTCGGACAAACGAACAAATGGTCCAGTGGAGAGAAGTGAGAGTGGGGACTTTGGAGCTGGACAGTCTGGGATGACCCCCGGCTCTGTCACTTCCCGGCTGTGTGACCAAGTTATTCACGTTTTCTAAGACTGCTTCCTTCTCTGTACAACAGGGGGTAGGAATAGGATCTTTCAAGGTTGCCAGAAAATAAAATGAAGTAATCCACGGAAAGTTCTTCATAGGCGCTAATCAAGGTTGAGTATTATTCGTGTTATTATATGCTCATCCTCTCCTTCCTTAAGGAACAGGGTTGAGGGACTTGAGGAAAACGTTGTAGGGGGAAGAGGAAGAGGTTGGCTGCATGGGCGGGTGGCAGTTATTTTTAGGCCATAGAAAGGAGGTGGGCAAAGATGGAAATATTATTCTTGGGAATCCCAGTAGGCCTGGAAAAGCAGAGCATTTGGTAAAAGAAGCCTGGTGAGCCTGGTACAAAGAAGCAGCTCTTGGAAGTCTGTGGGTCTGAGGATAGAGAAATGTGATGCCGGGAATGACAAGGAGGCCCTGGAAAATTCTGGAGGGTGCATTGCCCCAGAATGGCTCATCGTTTCTGACTTTTATTTCTCCTCTCCCAAGTAGGCGCAGGTTCTGTGGCTTCACCCTTGATGGTTTTCTGTTTAGAGCAGCTAAGGGACTCCTCCTTCTCTCACCTTCACCCCCCTCAGTGTTCTTTCTCACTCAGGAAAAGAGCAGTTTCAGCTCAGCGCTGACGTCATTTAAAGATGTTTCAAAATTCCACAGCAACAGGAGGACTGGATGAGTGGAGAGCCTTGCCCAAATCCCCAGGTTTCTCCATATTTTAAAGCTTCAAAGTTGTTTCAATTACTGAAGAAAAGTGGCACGACATAAACAACAAAAAACTTTTCTTTCTCAGTTTCAAAGCCTGGTGCAATATGTTTTAGCAAATACTGCAGTCATGTGTCCTGATTTAATAAAACTCTGCAGAACATAAAAAATCCAAAGAGAGACTTTTTAGGCAGCAACTGCTCAGACTATTTTGGCTTTTGTTCTCTTTTCTTCAAAAGGACTTGGTGTAGTTTGCCTTTAAATAGTTAAGGTTTATCTTAAAAGTGCATTTAAAATGCGTTTTACAAAAATTCAACTTAGGCACAATAATTGGGAATATGTTGCCTACATGGCGAGGCCAGCCTTTGGTAGTTTCGGTAGAAACACCCTCAATCCCATGCTTGATAGAAAGGGCCTGAGTGTCTCCATGGCAACAGAAGGACGAGCCCCCCCTTCTCTCCCTGAGCTCCTATGGGATTGGGATTGGAAGGTTTGGGTGATGGGGTCAGTGAGGACCAGCCGCTTCTTGAGCATCCCTGAGTCCCAAACACCAACCCTTTGGAAGAGCTTGACCAACCTCTAGAAAACACTCTTCCTCTAGTCATCTTGGAAGTTTTTCTGGATAGTGGCTTAACCATGTGGGTTAATATCCCGGTCGAGTCCGTCACGGCATGCAGACAGCAGACCTTCCCAGGCTGACCTAGGGAGCCAAGCCTGCTGTACGGAGGTCGCATCCTGTCCTTTCTGCAGACAGCCACCCCTGCCTGCTGTCTCCCAGTTGCTGAGCCTTTGCTCGTGACATGGCCTGTCCTTGGAGTCCCGTGGCACAGTGGCAGGGACAGGGTCTGGCTGCCATCAGGCATTCTTAGCTAGGTGCTCAGGGCCTGGGAGCTTTCGTGGGTCCTGGCAATGTTTGAAACCTGAAAAAAAAAATGTATTGGCTCCTAAGCATAAAAATAAAACCTTGAAATTGAAATAAATACTTAATTAAGCAACTGCAAAATATAGCATGATTATTAATGTGTCTGCTGCTACTCAACGCAAAACTTATATGGCTACATAAAAATATAACACGGACTTAATCGTGAGGAAAAAATTTGTTATAACAAAATGCCAAATTAGAATTGCAAAAATTACACAGCAAAAAATGTAGATTATCTGTGGGATCTGAATGTCTTGTAATGTGTTTGTTATGAAGTGAAGTTGGGGCCTGGGGCCTGGATGGTGTTCAAATGCCCGGGACACGGCTGGACACCAAAGTTCTAGATTTAGGCCTGACTCTTTTATTTAGTTACTTTGTGATTTTGGGCAAATCAGTAAAACTAATGGAGCAATGTCTTCTCCTTTGCAAAATGAGTTTAAATGAGATCAAGGACATTAACGTAATTTGAAGGTGGAAAAGTGCCAATGAAATGTTGCCTTATTTTTATTTGTGAAGACTCTAAGGCAAATATGTAGAAATAAAAGGAGAGATTTTCTGATTCTGGAAGTGATCTTATTACCTATAGTTGATTAGTGATGCTTGCTGAGAAGGTAGAGGTGGGGCAAGAAGCCGTTCCCATCCACCTAGAGAAAGTTCCGATGGGTTAGGTGTCTCCTACAGAATATTGGAGAGTTTTTCTTTTATAGGTACCTGTTTATCTATCCCTTATCTTCCTAAAATTGATTTAGAAGAAAGGTAATAACATGAACAAAGACCAAATGGGACAGGCCATGTAAGCCTGAGAGTGAAGGAAGTCTCAGCTCCCCTAATCCCTTCAGACCCTCCTACAAAACCATCCACCTGGCACCCAGCCCAGGGGCACATATTTCCCGGGCTGTCCTCCCACCCCGACCAGAGGGGGGCCCACAGAAATCCACCCCACGTCTCTCTCAAGAAATACCCCTTCTGCATGCCCTGTGCCCCTTCTTGGTTGGCTCCTGCACATAATAGGGCTTTTTGTATCATGGCGGCATGAAGCTTGCAGAGGACCTTGCTTTTGGCTTGGGTGGTTCATTAGTCAGCGTTCTCTAGGGAACCAGAACCGACAGGAGATACTTGTAAATAAGAAATTCATCATACAACTGTGTGGACACAAGAGCCCAAGATCCATCGGGCGGGCTGTGGGGCTGGCAACGCCCGATGAAGGGTCTTGACGAACTCCACAGCTGAGGCTCGCTGGCGGAAGGAGCTGTGACAATTCTCTTCTCCCCCTTAAAGGTCTTCAGTTGATTCAAACCCACCTGATTGGATCTTCTTGTTTGTGGAAGACACACCCTTAGCTGAGTGTAAATGAAATCAGCCACAGCTGATCTCATCAACTGGCAGATGATTTAATAAACCAGCCTTCCGGTTTATCAACCCACCACGACCAGCCCACTGGGCACCAACACCTGGCCAGGCTGACGCCTGAGCCCAACCATCACAGGTGCACATTGCACGGACGCTGTTGCCGTGTGGGATCCCAGATTGTATCGCAATCGATGGCAGCAATCCGGACAGATGGATGCAAAGAACGTGTCGCAAAGTGTACACACCAATACCGATTTATCTAAAACCACCTAATTCAGGGCCATTCCAATCCCACAGTGAATTATGTCCCATATTATCCAAAAAATAAAGTATCAAAAAATCTAAATCTGGTTAAATTGAATTCTGTCTTTTTAACCCCAGGTCTCTTAGAGGCAATTCGGTTTCCTGGATTTATTTAAGGAACGAAACCTTTTGAGGGCTCCTGGGATAGGCTTTGTACTGGGCATCTGACGTTCTTGGTATCACTGATTGCTTTGTAACCTGCAGCCTCTGCTCTGGCGGATTTGGCTGGATGACCTGCCCTGCGGGTGCTTTGTGCATATAGGAGTCTCCAGGCCTTTTCCCACCTTCTTGCCCCACCACGGTCACCTTCTCTGGTCACCCTCAATTCTGCATGTTCTGCTCATCCTTTAAGGTCTAGCCCAGGGTCACCCCTTCTGGAAGCATTCTCTGGGCTACCTCAGACTCTGGGGCTTCTCTTTCTTCTAACATTAATGGCTCTCAGTGTTGATACCGTATAGATAGGATTTATGTTCTTCTTTGGATTCAAATCAACATTTCTTGTGAGCTCATATATCTAGAGAAGATATATAAATAAATTCAAAGTTCCTGCCCTTGAGGACATCCAGGATCATGTTAGGAGAGGTCTGTAAGAGATGAGAGCGTGGAGGAGGAGGTTAGAGACCAACCCTGCTGCCGCGGCCAGAGAAGGCAGCCTTGGGGTTGGGTTTTGACAGATGAATAAGATTTCTCCCCATGGAGGAGCCAACACAGAGCGAATCCAAGTCCACAAAGAGAGGGAAGGTTTGGACTTGTCAGGGGACAAAGCAGAGATGGCCGTGTCCCAACGGTAGTTAGGAGCACAGGCCTGGAGTCAGACTCAGGGTAGGAACCCCGAGCGAGGAGCCTATCCCCTACAAGCTGTGTGACCGTGAGCAAGTTACTTAACCTCTCTGTGCCTCACTTGCCTCATCCGTATGGTGTGGATAATGACGGCACCTGCCTCCTAAGGTTATTGTGAGACTAAACCCTGACAAGTGCATAGAGCCGAGCCTGCCACGTGCTTGGTGGATGTGAATAGCTCTGGGGAAGAGCAGGGACTTTTGGGAAGATGGCCCAGCCATGGGCAAGGAGCCCAATTAGGGTGGGTCCTGTGTGCTGTGGGGAAGGAGGAGTTTGGGCTTTATCCTCTGGGCAGTGGGAATCTTGAATTATTACTTGTTTGTTCCTGCAGATGTGTTTTATTTTCGTAAAAACTATGGAAATTGTGTGATGATATGGCTGTCGCAGTGTGACTGTGAGAGCCTTGTGTCTGATGCTCCTTTTGTCTCCTTTATTGACGGACAAGTAAAACATATGGATTAAAAGTAAATAAATAATAGGGGGAACAAATGTTAAAATAAATTGAGTAGATTGAAATGCTGGTGATCAGTGAAGGGGAGGGGTAAGGGGTATGGTATGTATGAACTTTTTTTCTGTCTTCCTTTTATTGCTTTTTCTGAATTGATGCAGATGTCCTAGGAAATGATGAATGAATTTCCAACTATGTGATGACAGTGTGAGTTATTGATTATATAACAAGAACGGAATGATCATATGATAAGAATGTTTGTGTTTGTATGTGGTTATGTATCATAAATAAAAAATAAATAAATTTAAAAAAGAAAGGGAGGGGTAAGGGGTATGGTAATATGAATTTTTTTCTATTGTCTTTTTCTGAATGGACGCAAATGTTCTAAGAAATGATCATGATGATGAATATGCAACCATGTGATGATATTGTGAATTACTGATTATATATGTAGAATGGAATGATCATATGTTAAGAATGTTTGTTTCTTTGTTATCAAAATTTTAAAAAGAATTAATAAAAAAAATTTTAAAAAAAACAACTAGGGAGAAGGATTTCGCCCTTACATCTCCTTGTATTGATCAGATCCTGATACTCAATAAATACTTGTCGAATGAATGAATGAATTGTAAGCCAAAAGATGCTCGTTTTTGTTTTTTTTTTACATGGGCAGGCACCGGGAATCGAACCCGGGTCCTCTGGCATGGCAGGCGAGCATTCTTGCCTGCTGAGCCACCGTGGCCCGCCCTTTTAAAGTTTTTTTTAATTTTTAAGATGCTCGTTTTGTGTATGTAGTTTCAGTGTACTACATTTCACTCCTGTTCCTTGAAATTCGCATGTGTGTTTGATACCTTTTACTCCTGCCCTCTCGCCTCTATGAACCGGCTCTTCACCCTCCGTGATCTTGAGTCTTTCAACCCTCTTCTGTCTTCCACCCGCTTGGCTTTGACCTTCTGTCTCCCTCAACCTCAAGTATGCACCTCCCCCAGGCTTCATCGCCAAGGCCTCACCCTGGCCCCCTTCCCACACTCTTTCGTTCTATTTATTCCTAGGTGTTATATACTTCTAATGTTGTAATTTGTTATTTTTTCAAGTTTCTTTTTCCAACTGCTTATTGAAGAGAGAAATAAAATTGGGATCTGTCTGCTGACTTGTATCCGGTAAGTTTCTTGGGACACAGTGAGTCCATAGTCACTGGGCAAGCAAGAGACAACCCTGCAGGGCTCAGAGGAGCCGAGGCTGGTGGGTGTGCAGGGGGTGTCAGGGACGGCTGCGGGTCCAGCCAGGAACCTCAGAGGCCACGGGAAGGTGGTCACGGGGTCTGGGCTGAGGCTGGGAGATTGCCAAGGACTGGGCAGTCTGGGCACATGGCGGGAGCACAGCGCCCGGCCCCCCCCCCCCCCCCACTCACACTTCTGATCACCTGCGCTGCAGGAGAAGCAAAGAGCAGAAACCTGCACTCGGGATCCAGAGGGAAGAGCCCCCCTTCTCTTGCATTGTCTTACCTGCAGCCCCTACTGGCAAAACAGCTTAGAAAGAACCCAGTCCGTGATCTCAGAGCAGGTACTGAAGGGTGAATTTGGAGCTGAGAGGCAATACATTGATAACAGGCACAATCCCCTTTATCCAATGAAGGACATTCCCAGCTATTTCTAGTTTGTTAAAAGTATTTTTTCATAAACGGGCATTGAATTTTACCAAATGGTTTTTCTGCATCTATTGACATGACCATATGATTTTCCTCTTCTGTGAATGTGGAACGTATATGAACTGATTTTTGAATGTTCAGCCAAATTTAATTCCCAGAAAAGCCTAACTTGGCCATGATGTATTAGCCTTGCTGTATATCTCTGGATTTTGTTTGCTACCATCTTGTTTAGGAATTTTGCTTCTAAGTTCAAGAGTTAGATGGCCTTTAATTCTCCCTTTTTAAAATATTCTTGTTAGGTTTGCGCATAGGTTATACTAGCCAGATAAACTTGCTGAGGAGCATGCTCTTTTTTGTGTGTGCCATGGAAAAATTTTTAATACAATTGGCATTCTTTTTTCTTTTGAAATTTGATAGAATTTACTGGCAAAGCCATCTGGGTCTGGAGTTTCTTTGTGGCAAGATATATATAGGTGGCAAGATTTTAAACTGTATAGTCAATATATTCAGTTATGGGGTTGTTCCAATTTTCTATTTCTTCTTGTGTCAGTTTTGTCAAAATTGCATTTTTCTAGGTATTTGTCCATTTCATCTAAATTTTCTGATGTATAGAGTTATTTGTTCTCTTGTAATCTTTTTTTTAAAAAACTTAGTAGGATTTTTAGTAACTGTACTTATACCTGTTTTCTATTTTATTAATTTCTACTTCTATTTATTATTTTTTCCCTTAGGTTTAATTTGATGTTATCTTTCTAATTTCTTCAGATGGTTGCTTGATTCATCAATATTCAGATGTTCTTTTCTTAATACAAGCATTTAAGGCTATATAGTTCCAGCCTTAGTTGGATCCCACCAGATTTGAGATATAATGTTTTCATTATCATTTAGTTAATCATTTTTTATTGTGGTTTTTTTTTTTTTGACCCATGGACTATTTAGAAATATATGGCTTAATTTTAAGATATTTGAAGATTTTTAAAGTATCCTTTTATTAGGAATTTCTAGATACATTGTGGTGAGAGAATATGCTTTGTAAGATTTAAATCCTTTGAAATTTATTGACACTTTGTGTGTAATATATGGATAATTTTTTGTAAGTGTCCTGTAAAATAATCTGAACTCTGCTGTTATTGGATATAGCCTTTTATATGTCTAGCAGATCAGTTTTTTTTAATCATAATGCTCAAGTCTTCTTTATCCTTACTGGAATTTTTTTGTCTGCTTGTTTTGTCCCTGGGATGTGTATGTTTAAAGACTCCCACTATGACTATGGATTTTACGATTTCTCCTTGTAGTTCTGTTGATTTTTGCTGTTTAACCCTATGTTCCTGGATGCCTCCAAATTGAAAATGATTAAATCTTTCTGTGAATTAAAGCGTTTAGTAACGGTTTTCTGCCTTAGTGTCTCCTCTTTCTTATGGAATGTTTCAAACACATACAATAGTATCATCATACCCCCCTCATGTACCTAGTTTCAATAATTATCAATTTTTCTAGTCTAATATATTTTGTTTGATGGTACAATAAATATATGGACTTTCTTTTAGCCTCTTTATATTTATCCTTTCTATAACCTTATGTTTTAGATGTATTTTGAATAGATTATTTTTAAACAATTCTAACAATTTTTGCTTTATTTGAAGATTTTGACCTATTGTCATTTAATATGACTCCTGATATATATGGGTTTGATTATTCTACCTCACTGTTTGCTTTCTGTTTATCCCATTTATTCTGGATGCCTTTTCCCCCGATTTTTGCTTTCATTAGAATTGATTATTTTCTCATCCCAATATTTTTCTTTCTGCTTGGAAGTTTGTGCACTTTTACTATTCTTTTAGGGTATCCTTGAAGATTAAAAAATGCATCTTTGACTTACCAAGTCTAATGTTAATTGGAACTTTCACCATTATCTTGGACAATGCAAGCATCTTATAACTTTAAATCCATTTATCCCCCTAATTATATATTAATGCCATCATTCATGTTAACATCTATTTTAAATCTCAGAAGACATTAGTTTTTTTAAAAAATTGCATGAAGAATTTCAAACATACACAGACAGAGAGCATCGTACCATGAACACTAATAAACTCATCATCCGGATTGAAAATTACCTCCTAATACATGATTATTAATGTTTATACAATCACATATTCATTTGGACTGATTTACATGATTAGTTTCATTTAGATTTACATACATATTTACCCTTTCATTATGTTTATTCCTTCTAATCTTGTCAAGGATCATTTTCCTTTGTGCTTAAAGAATGCCCTTTTGTATTTCTTTCAGTGTGGTTTGGCTGGTGACAAATTCTCTATGTTTGCATATCAGGAAATGTCCTCATTTCACTTTCATCCTTGAAGGATATTTTCGCTGGAAGTCTCCCTCGGCAGGTATTGCCTTTCAACAACCACCCCCCACCCCTTGATCGATTACAACTCCTTTGTAAGGGTTGCCAATGACATCTAAGTTGGCAAATTCAATGACTTGTCTTTTTCTTCCATATTGATTTCTCTGGAGCATCTAGAATTTTGGGCTAGTAGTCCCTAAATCTCTTCCCTTGGCCTAAATTATAATTGTATTTTTCCTCGTTCTTTTACCTTGCTGACCATTATTTCCTGCCACTTTGGCTGGCTGTTTTTCTCAAGTTCCTTGGAAGACAAGTATAATTTTAGGGCTTCTGCAGGATCTTTGTGTCATGTGATCTTTGGGGTGGATGGGGGAATGTATTGTTGGAAGGTCCAGGGTCTCACAGGTGGACCCCTGGCATGTGCTAGAACAAGAGAATGAATAGAGGGAAACTGAAATGGTTCTGCCTACAAATGGAGAAAGCTATTTCAGTGATAGGCTGGGGAAATTTTTCATATGTGCTTAGGCTATTTTATCTCTGAGAATTATTATTTGTCCCTGAGAGGATGTAGTGAGGTTGTGTTTTCCTGTTATCAGCATGAGGACAGAAGACTGCAGGAAAAATTACAGAGCTGTCTTCACCTCCCACCAATGGTGGTTCTTGAACAGGGGCTGAACTTGGAGTGAGAAAACCCTGGGACTATTTTGTTGGAGGATATGTTGATTCAGTATATGTTGGAAGGAATGATGGAGTGAAGCAGTGTTCAAGAAGAGACTGATGATAGGAGAACAGTTATAACTGGGAAGTTAGGATTGAAGGGATGATGATGATGATTACTGAAACAATATATGGATATTCCTTTTAACTTTCTGTTATATTAGAATAGACAGAGAGAAATACCTGAAATCTCTGAACTATAATCCAGCTGCCTTGATCTCTGATAATGGTTGTGTAGCCTTTATCTTGTGCCCTTGTGATTATAAAAATCTTGTGACTGGCCTTTACTTGTGCCCATTTATCCTGTTTTTCTACTTTAGAGTCTTGTGATCACTAAAGACAGCCCCTAAAGTTTATTAATGAAGGGTCCTGGGTCAGCTCATAACTAACCCAACCCAAATCCAAAGTTACATTGATAACTGAAGCTGATCTAACCAAAATGGGCTCGCCTGACGTGTACGGTAGCTTAGACTTTAATCTACAAGTCACCTATACCACCTTCTCATACTAAAAATCATGGCCATCATCGTATTAAGGCCACCATTTTCTTACATACTTTCTGGGACTGAGCAGGTAATCAATCTATGCATGCGTAATAATTAGATCACCTCTAATTACATCATCTGGGCCATTGTGCCCGTCATCCTAAAACCTGCCCACCTTTTGTTTAATTGTGACTATAACGTATATATAAAAAAGCAATACATTTCAAAGTACATCGCAACAACTAGTTATAGGACAGATTTCAGGGTTTGGTAAGAGTTACAGGTTCACAATTTTAGATGTATCCTTCTAACTGCCCCAAGACATTGGAGATTGAAAGAAATATCCATATAATGATTCAGTAGTCATGCTCATTTGTTAAATCCTATCTTCTCTGTTATAGTTCTACCTTCTCCTTTAACCTTTCTCCCAACCTTAAAGGGTATTTGAGCTATGCTCATTCTTACTTTTTCTAGTTGAAAAGGACTATCCGGGGTGGGCACGGTGGCTCAGCAGGTAGAGTTCTTGCCTGCCATGCCAGAGACCCGGGTTCGATTCCCAGTGCCTGCCTATGCAAAAAAAAAAAAAAAGAAAGAAAGAAAAGGACTGTCAGTAATATGGGGTAGAGGGATGGGACTAGTTGGTGCTCTTGAGAGGTTGGCCCCTCTGGGTTTCAAGACTTATCTCCTGCCAATCTTTTAATGCTATAAAACTAACAGGATTACTGCAGTTCGAGGAGACAGATTTTTGAGCCAATAGGGCACCCGACCTCCTGCTTTGCATTTAGCAACAAACTCTTCCTCTCTTTGAAATCTGGTGTCTCAGGAATTGGTCATTTGAGTGTATTGGACAAAAGAATCCACTGCCTTTGTCTGGTAACACAATCATTAAAGTTGGGAGCAGGTATTCCCCAATTCTCAATTCCAAACAAAAGGTACTGAATTTTTTTGAAAGAGAATTCTGAACAAAAGGTAAATTTTAAAGCTAACCTGAATGACAGGTATAAATTAACACTTGGCTCTTTGTAGTCTTTTTAGTTTGACTAAATTTGATTGAGACCACAGGTCTGAGGAAAATGACCAAATGACTCTCCCCTAAACAATAGTTTTCTTGCTGTGGTTGTGTAGGAAGATCAGATGTGAACACAAAATAGGCCTTGTTTTCTGGTTAAAGACGGGTCTTTTGCAAATGTTATTAAACTTGTCATTTCTCAAAGCACTTACAAACCGGCCTAATCTGCTACTAGAAAATATGACTTAAATATGATTAGATTCCTTCTTCCTGAGTAATGTAAATAGGGTGTTCTATAAATAAAAGTGGTAGCAAATGACATCATCCAGAGCAGAGGCAATTTCTTAGCCCTTTAATTCTACAGAATTAGTATCATTATTCTCTTCTGCTCAAATGGTACTGTTACATGTAAGCAACAACATCTAACAAGGAGGAGCAAGACGGCAAGTTTTAATTGGTTGAAATAATTAAGTTTTGTTCACTTTGGTTGATACCAAATTTTTTGTAATCCCAGAAAAAAGTGTTTTTTCACTTAACACTAACCTTGAGAGTGTTTTGATGTCAGCGAGTATTTGGCTCGTTAACATTGCAATTTTGCCAAATTGCTTGGAAACTGGAGGAAAAAATCCATAAACAGATTTTTTTATTAATGACTTGACATTAAGTGGTTTTGACGACATTATCTCTGCTCTTTCATTTTATTCAAAGGAGATAAATACTGAAATATTCAGATTCAAAACTCAGCTGCTGCAGATTCGGAATCTGCCCGCTATCGATCTGTCTCTTTCTTTCTCTTACTCTCTCTCATATACATACACTTCTGTCGCACTCTCTGTATTTTTTGGAGAGCAAATCTTGGATCATACCAAGGAAATGGGCTGTTTGTTGAGTGATTGTAGCTTTCTGAAATTGAAAAAAACCTGGCTCCTAGAACTTCCTAATGGACTGATATTCTGGGAATTGGCTCAGACTTTAAAATTGAATGACTGGGTTCGCTTACCTCCTGGGAGCTGTAGCTTACTCATTCAAGGTGAGAAAGGACTGGGAAAGAAAAGGGCAGGATTTAACTGGGTATACTGTGAATTCAATGAAGCAAATATGTGAACATCTGTGGTGGCTGTGCCCTGCAGATTGCCAACTCCAGGGAGCCCAGGGCTCCACTCTGAAAATCCATCATTGGTTGAGCTATTCTCAACCAGTGACTGAGCAGGGCAGGGACACTAAGGCAGACTGGGTCCTGGGAGTCACGGGCCCCTCTGCCCTCCCTGAGGCTGCCTCCCCCTGTGTGGGGGCCCAGGAGGCTTTCACCCAACCTCCTCTCCCTCTTTCCTTCACTCGGAGTCAGAGCTCTGTCACGGTCGACAGCTCTCCCAGCCTCATCTGGTTTCCTCCCTATTTTCTCTCAAACGGGCATTTCCCTTAATAAAAATCCCTGCACATTTAATCCCAGCTGCTTCACGAAGGACACGGATTAACACACCCTCTGTGTGCTAGGTACAGTTCCGTGGCATATACAAGAAACAAATTTTTGTCAGAAGGAATGAGAGAATGGTCGTGCCCACTTCCTCTTCCTTGCTCTTGGGGAGCTGAGCCACAGGTGTCCGGGTGTGGGCATAGGTGAGCTTTGCCTGAGACTTAGCAAAGTTTAAAAAAAGGTTTTGTTTTTTTTTTTTAAACATGGCAGGCTCCAGGAATCGAACCTGGGTCTCTGGCACAGCAGGCGAGAATTCTGCCACTGAGCCACTGGTGCACCACCCTCAATAAATATTTGTTGGCATCATTCATTCATTCATTCATTCAATCAATTTCCTCCAACCAGGAAATTGCATGCACTTATCTTAGGTGTCTTGGTATGGGTGAAAGTGTCCTTAGGCAATGGTTGCTTTGGGTGGTAAGTGCAATCTGCCTGCCTGTCTTCCTGAATGACCAGAAGAACGGGGCTGGGCAAGCTGGGGATTCAAAGTATACAGTCTGATCTCTACTTCGGAAGAACATTTAATTTGATTAGGAAGAAAAGATTTGTGATGACAAAACCATACATAATAATAGAAGACATCATATAATTTAGTACATAATGTATAATTTAATGGGATTGGCTGAAAATACAGAAAGGAGATAGTCCCTAGAATGTTTCTATGTTTATAGGGTCATGCCTAATTTGCCATCTGGAAAAATATTCTATTCAGATTGTGTTTGCAAAGAACTCCGAACCCAGAAACTTTTATTTCTCTTGGCAAGTGTAGCCCTTACCTGCTGTATGCAAAGATAAGCTTCCTCCACTGCCATGCTTTGGAGATGGTGAGAGGCTACCTCTACCCTAACTCCTAGCGATCTGACTTACACAGGACTCTTACCCATTTCTCTGCCTATGCTAAGCAAACCCCTAGTCTCTTCTGGTAGGCAGGCTCTACGAAAGTGCCATTCAGTGTGAATTAGAGCTAGAAAGGTATCTGGCCAAAATTCCTTGTTTTATAGATGAAAAAGTGGAAACCTAATGAAGGTAAGTGTTTTGTCCTAGGTGGCCTAGTGAGAAACATCCAGTTGCAAGCAGCAACCACTCTCAGTTATTTCAAGCAAATAAATAAATTATGATAAGGATGCAGAGGTGTTCCATGGACTCCAAAGGGGAAGATAGAACTGGGCCCCAAATTAGGTTATAGAAAACCGTGAAGAACTGGTATTCTCTCTCTTTCTTTGTGCCCTTTGCCTAACCTTTCTCGGAGCCCGCTGGAGGCTGCGGCCCTGGCTCTCTGCCATCCCATCCACAGCGTAGAGGGGGTGGTTTCCCCGGAGCACTCACACTCACAGCCCAGTTCCAACCATCCAAGGAAACTGGCTGCCTCTCTTTGGTCCCTAATCCAAATTTCTGGAGGAAAGAATCTGATTGGTCTAATTAGGGGGCGTTGCCCAATTTAGTGCCATCAACTGTTGCTGGGGCCCCAAGGAGGGGGGGCCTGTAATATAAGCAGAGCTCCTGGGGCCCACTTGTGTGACCCTGCATGGGGGATAGGGATGGGAGGGATTAGTCCCCAGAAAAGGGCAGAATGATTGTGAGCTGTGCTGGCACCCCAAAGGTATCTGCTGCAGAGTTTACTTAACTGAGTTCACGGCAGGCACGGGACTCAACTACATTTTCTCGCCGCTGGTTTTCATGGCTCCCCGTGCAGCTTGGGCCTAGGGACAGTGTGGAAGAAATAAACTAATGGTAGGGGCATTTGTCAGGCGGTAGGGCAGGCAGGAGGACAGGTAGGGAAATTCCTCCAGGGGATGGCTTACAGACTTTTCATTTTTTTATGTGAAAAAGAATTTGTAATTTGCTCACTTTCACACCCCCAAAAAACTAGAATCCTAATTTACACTTCCCGATTCCTGTGGCTAGATCCGTGACCTTGCAACAGGTCTAGTAAGTTTCTAAAGTCTCAAGACATTCTTCTCTAAGGTATCAGGGTGCTTTGTCCCTACTCCTGTGGCTTAGTCTTAGGGCTAGCAAGTTAGATGGACTGGTCCTCAGACTTAACTAGCACATTTTCATCTTTCATCTTAGACTTCCTTTTATGCTGTGGGTGAGCTAAGTAAGGAAGGAAGAGGAGAGAGATCGGGATGACAGCACCATTCCATGCCAGGCACACCAGATATGTTATTTCATTAACTCCTTAGGAGAACCCTGCTGAGTGTTTCATCTGTGTTTACTACTGAACTTCCTGGAGTCCCAAGAATTTAAGTAACTTGTCCGAGGTCATAATGACTGATAAGCAGCTGAAGTGTTCTTTGAACTCCACCTGCCTAATTCTAATGTCCTTGGAGTTTTCAAATGCAACAAGTTCTGTGGGCAATCCAGACGTGCTTCTTATATTCAGAAATGTTCGTTAGGCCTGAGTATATGATCTGAGATGTCATCTTCCCTTCTGATCCCCTTCCCTGGTCCTTATGGCTCATGGGACCCTGATGAGTAGAAGGAAGAGAAGGACTCGGGTTGCTGTTTCGGTTCTTTATCGCTGCATAACAAACCACCCCAAAGCTTAGTGCTTTAAATCACAATTTATTATTTCTCACAGTTTGGTGGGCTGGCCAACCGGTTCTGCTTTACACGGCTCCGTTGGGTTCCTGGGATGGCTGGAAGGGGCAAAGTGGCCTTGTTCACATGTTGGTGCCAGCTGCTGGCTGGGAGCTCAGTTGGCTCCTCAATTCTCTTCCACGTGGGTTTTTGCACATGGCTTCTTGGACTTCCTCACAGCTTGGCGGCTAGATTTCAAGAAGGAGGTGAGGCTGCACATCTTGTAAGGGCTCACCTTGGAAGGTACACAGCATAATTTCCATCACGTTCTGTTGATTGAAATGGGTTCCAGGACCAGCCCAGATTCTGGATGAGGGAAAAGAGATCCCATCTTGATGTAGGGATGGTAAGGACTCATTGCAAAAGAGCATGTGAGATGGGAGGTATAGTTGGGACCATCTTTGGAATTATATGTATCTATATATGAAAAATATAGATAATCAACAATTAAATTCTCAAATAATCAAGGGCAGATTACTTTAGACTGAGTGATATAAGGAGTGACAACTTTCTTTAGGGAGTTAAGCTGCGCAAACATTTCCTTATATTGAAGCTGGTGTTCTGAGCCCTTCTCTTCCCTTCTCTCAAGATATAAAATCCAGGTTCCAGTAATATGGGTCTTCGTCCAAGAAGCTGGTAGAGTTGGTGGCTGAGATGGTGGCTCTCTGCCAAATATATTCTCATTTCTGTTGGAGCCAATGGGGCTTTTGTTGAATTTGTCCCATGGTGTTGCACACTTAAGATCCCATCTTTTTAAAGTCTGAAGGTTTTGCTTCACAGATGTGCTGTCTTCCTTAAGATGGGAGAAGCTGAGTCTGCCAAGAGGCACCAGCACCTGCAAGAGATTAATTCTCTGGAAGGAGGAGGCACTCACAGCTCACCCGTGAGCTTGTGAAACCCACGATCCAGGCCTTCCCAAGATGTTTTATTAGAGAAATGTCATTAACTAGTGATGGTTTATGTAAGTGGGATGAACTGTTCACACCCAAATGTGAGATTGGCTCTTTGGCCCCACAAGTTAACTGTCTACCGGATAGTGCTGAATACCTAGTCTCAAGTGGGGTTCTACAGGTTAAGATAACTTTCCTGGCTGAGCCTGTTCCCATGTGCTGATATTTGGGGCGAACTGTGCTGCACAGCCCTTGGGGCCCACAGCTCTGTCACAGTCAGGACTTTCTCTTCAATCAATCACTAGCCAACATGCTGTCGTTCCTACCTGCCCATGTGCCTCCTGTTCTGGTTGCCTCCCTCCTTTCTCTTCTTTTATTTTCTGTCTTAGTCTTAGGCAGCATTACAGAAGAAAAGGAAATGCTTAAATATTTACATTGGTCCAAATTTTTGGACCAATATAGAGTTTTGTTGAGTTGTAATATTTGTTGGTATTATTTTGTTCTATTTTTTTTCACTTACTATTTCTTTCACATTTTTTTTCTTTTTTTAGTCTGGACATGCATGTAATCAAAGGAGCTGTAGAAATATGGCTGTGCAGTTTTCCCCCAAGACTATCCCATTGGATATTAAAAGGGATATTTGAGAAACTAGGGATCAGAGATCAAATAAATTTGGGAGACACCGGATTAAACAAAGTTAAATGTGCTTCTTTATCATAGGATTTCTCAGAGTTATATATTGTAAATTTTTAAAATGGAGATTTGAAGCATTTTCCAAACTTATTTGATCAAAATATCCTTTCTGTGAGACATTTCTAATAGAACTAGCTCTGAAGAATGGTAGTTTGCAAATGTTATTGTCACACACCCCCTAAAAGAATTTGTAAACTATTTCTTACATTACATATTTTTAAGTTGATATTTGCACATTTTCACCATAAATTTAGAGTTGCAAAGATGCAAATATTGAACATCAAAAAATAAAACTGTTGTCACTCTTTAAAAAGTATCTGATAGAATTTCAAAACTATAATGATTTGATACTCTCCAAAATCCATTTTTTTAAAATGAACCAAGCTAGGTTTTTCTTCTTGAACCTTTATTTTCAACTCACTTTCTGCACATATTTTTATCCTCCTACCATATTGTTATGCTTCAAAATGTTTTATTGGTTATTCTATCATACAAAATAAATGTATATAAATTGACATTTTACCATTTCAATGTGATCATAATATTCTAGGCATTCATTTTTCTTTCAGACTGCGTTTTCATTACAATGACTGTTTTAGAACACAACTGATCAAAATAATGGAAATATAGGGTGGTACAACGGTGGCTCAGGGACAGAATTCTTGCCTGCCATGCTAGAGACCCGGATTTGATTCCCAAAGCCTGCCCATGCAAAATAATAATAAAAATAATATAAATATATTATCAATTTTAACATAATGAAACACAAAAAGCAAAATTCTGTTGGCCATGAATCTCTAAATCCATTGCATCATGATCAAACTTCTATATATTTAATGCAGAGTAAACATTGCCCAAAGCTTAGCAATAGCTAGCATATTATTTATTTCTTGATATTAAGAAGTAAAAAATGCTATCATTCTATAAGATAAAATAAAGCTGTAGAGCCTCGTAGTTGAAGCAAATATTGAATGATACTTGATAAAATAGATTTTAACCAATAGATTTTGGTATATGAATAACATATATCAAATCTGAAAATCGTTATGGAACCATTTTATTTGTGGATTTTAGTAAATGAATCCTGGGATCTTTGTTCATCCCTGCAAATATTCTGGTTACATTTAACATGATCAGTGATGCCAACCTCCCTTCTTTGGTTATTGGAAGGTGCATTTCTTTCCAGATAATGCCACCACCTAGGAGAGACAGATAACAGCTGAGAAGAATAGTTTACACTTAAATATGAAAATAAGTTCTTCATAGCAATCAGTATTTCTAAGGAACATTCTCGCTGTTTTGCTCTTAAAGGATTCCCCCTCAAGACAGAAAATCACTCTTTAGCAGCAGTGAAGGGGGACGCGGAAAAAGCAAAACTGCGACATTGTCCACGCTGTCATCTGTGGTCATTCAGCCAGGGCCACCTCACGCTTCAGAGGCACGGAGGGGGCTGGGAAAGTCATCAGTCGCGAAGGGAGGATTCACCTTTGTTTGCACCCTGGAAGCTTCCCCATCACGGGAGCCTGCAGACACTCACACAGCCCAGGGCTCCTGGCCATGCAGCCTCCCAGCTCCCTGCCACCCCTTAGGCTCATGTCCAGTGGCCAACATCATCAGCGGAACAGGTTTTCTTCCCGAGGAGGCCAGAGAGAGCTGCAGAATCTTTTTCCATGCAAGGCTCCAAGGCACACCTTCTGTTCTAGTTTGCTAGCTGCCAGAATGCAGTATACCAGAAACAGAATGGCTTTTAAAAAGGGGAATTTAATAAGTTGCTCATTTACAATTCTAAGGCTGAGAAGATGTCCCAATTAAAACAAATCATAGAAATGTCCCATCAAAGGCATCCAGGGAAAGATACCTTGGTTCAAGAAGGCCGATGAAGTTCAGGGTTTGTCTCTCATCCGAGAAGGCACATGGTGAACACAGTCAGGGTTTCTCCCTCGGCTGGAAGGACACATGGGGAACACAGTGTCATCTGCTAGCTTTTTCTCCTGGCTCCCTGTTTCATGAAGCTCCCTAGGATGCATTTTCCTTCTTCATCTCCAAAGCGCTGGCTAATGGACTCTCTGCTTCATGGTGCTGCAGCATTCTCTGCTCTCTCTGAATCTCCCATTCTCCAAAATGTTTCCTCTTTTATAAGACTCCAGTAAACCAATCAAGACCCACCCAAATGGGTGGAGACACATCTCCCCTAATCCAGTTTAACAAGCACTCTTGATTGGGTTACATCTCCAGGGAGATGATTGAATTCATATAGCATTAAATAGGGATTAATCTGTCTTTATGAAATGGAATTTTGATTAAAACGTGCCTTTTCTAGAGGACATACATCATTTCAAACTAGCACACCTTCCAACCACACAAATTGGCACATGAGATGAAAGCCATTCTCCATCACAGATTAATTTCTCCTGGGTGTCAGTGTCCTCATCTATAAAATAAGGGGATAGGCTGTGTGCTTTCAGGTTCACACGTCCTAATTTAGATAACCAGTTCCTCATTCTTGAGCATCTGGGATGGTTCCACTTTTTCTCAATTGTAAGTAAATAAATTTTTATGGGGCATAACTTCTAAAGAAGAGTACTGGGGTAGAGGTCATGAAACAAATTGTTAGCTCTTAATAAAATGATTGTCATATTGTTCTTCTGAAAGATCACACTGATTTAGAGTGCACTGGGTCTGGCCAAGCTGAATATTTAGAGTTTGATTCGTGTATTAGCTTTACCAGTACTAGATGCTGTTGTAACATTTCTAAAATTGCTCCTATGCATCGATTCATCGTATTTGCTTGTGTTTAAACGTGTCTTTCTGCTTTGGTCCCATATCAGAAATAATCTAGGTATTGATCTTTCATATTTGCATTCTCTCTCTCTGGTTTGGAAGGACTTTTATCTGTGATGTTTTCCCTTTCCCATCCACACAGGGTATTGGCTTGGCCTTGGTGCATGGGGGTAAGGAGCCTCATTATCAAAGGAGAAGCCGCCAGGGCACAGCTGTCACGGCCTTCAGTCTCTTTGAAGTCGAAACAGAAAGTGCCTCCGTGCTTTTTAAGGTCTGTGCTTTCAGTGCTATCTATAAGCAGCATTAACTCCCACCCTTTGGGTTTTAGAAGACCTCCTTCCTGGGACCTGTTTATGCAATGGACCAAGTTTGAGAGCTTCTTCTTTAATTCAGGAAGAGAAGTCCCATGTACATTCTTAGCAGCCCATGAGTTCTAACCATCAGCTCATCTACGACATTTTGTTTTCTGGTATCTTCCCATTCATCCAATTCACACTGCTCGGAAGTGTGACTGTGCACACTCAGTGACTCCTCTAAACCAAAAGCCTGCCATCGCCCCATCACGGCTTTAGGTCCCAAGCTTTGAGCTCAAACCTGGACCATTCTAACCATTATTTATTGGACTCCATTTTGGGTAACAAGAACGGAAAAAAATTGGAAAAGGGAGTGGGGTTACCACTTGTTTACAATCAGCAAATTAAATAGGAGCAACCTCCAAGGAGCAGACTCACCGAGAGAAGAATGTGCCCCACCCCACCCAGCAAAAGATGGCAATGACACACGTAATGCCAGGAAGGGGATGCTTAAGGACTCAATCTCTTCTGCCTTTTGGGTAGATGCTGAGGTACCCAGAGAAAGAAGAGCATCTTCAGTGCCTCTGGTAATGACCCTAGTAATCTGCTTTCCCCATGACATGCTCCCAACTCCATGCTATGGGCTCAGAAGTTGTCTAAAATGTGCCTAAGGGAGAGCATGCCAGACGGCTTTTAGAGCATGGAGCAATGCTAAGCCTAAGGGTTGGTTAAAAGCCAAAGACATAAAACGTTCAAGTGGAGAAGATATCTGCTTATTCCAAAATAGAGCTGTTACAGGGGGAAAACCTGTAAGTTGCCCTACAATTCTCTTAATTAGCCCAAATTTACATCTTCCAAATATGTGAGTTGACACAGGATGTTTGATTTAAGCTTGTTCTCAAAGAAATACGTTGATATAATTCTTTGCTTCAGTTTCAGAGAAATTTTTGTGTGTGTGATTTTTCTTTTTTATAATAAGACCTAATGTGAAAAATGGGAAAGGAAAGTTAATTGAGGCATTTTATTATACTTGCGTATCTTTTGTAGTCGCCATTAAGAGGAAATCCAAGCCAAGATTCCATCATGGTTTGCTAAACCTGCTGGAATGCAAGACACTAGAAATAGATTGGCTTTTCTTTTTAACTTTTGTGTGTGTGTGCATGAAAAATAACATATATTCAAAGAGGCAATAAATTTCCAAGTAATTTTAACAAGTAATAAAACAGATTTTAAAGTTTGATATGGGTTTCAGTTCCACGATTTTTCATTTTTTCTTCCAGCTGCTTCAAGATACTGGAGACCAAAAGAAATATCAATATATTGATTCAGCAGTGATTATCATTTATAAAATCCTATCTTCTCTATTGTACTCTTTCTTCTCTCTTTTTTGGAAGATATGACCCAGTCAAAGGAACAAACCAACAATTCAAATGAGATACAGGAGCTGAGACATTTAATTCAGAATATACAAATAGACATGGAAAACCTCACCAAAAACCAAATCAATGAATTGAGGGAGGATATAAAGAAGGCAAGGAATGAACAAAAAGAAGAAATTGAAAGTCTGAAAAAACAAATCACAGAACTTATGGGAATGAAAGGCACGGTAGAAGAGATGAAAAAACAATGGAAACCTACAATGGTAGATTTCGAGAGACAGAACATAGGATTTCTGAACTGGAGGATGGAACACCGGAAATCTGACAAGCAAAAGAAACTATAGGGAAAAAAATGGAAAAATGTGAGCAGGGACTCAGGGAATTGAAAGACAATATGAAGGGCACGAATATACGTGTTGTGGGTGTCCCAGAAGGAGAAGAGAAGAGAAGGGAAAAGGAGGAGAAAAACTAATGAAGGAAATTATCACTGAAAATTTCCCAACTCTTATGAAGGACTTAAAATTTCAGATCCAAAAAGTGCAACATACCCCAAAGAGAATAGATCCAAATAGATGTACTCCAAGACATTTACTAATCAGAATGTCAGAGGTCAAAGAGAAAGAGGATCTTGAAAGCAGCAAGAGAAAAGCAATCCATCACATACAAGGGAAGCCCAATAAGACTATGTGTAGATTTCTCAGCAGAAACCATGGAAGCAAGAAGACAGTGGGATGATATATTTAAATTATTAAAAGAGAAAAACTGCCAACCAAGAATTCTATATCCAGCAAAATTGTCCTTCAAAAATGAGGGAGAAATTAAAACATTTTCAGACAAGAAATCACTGAGAGAATTTGTGACCAAGAGACCAGCTCTGCAAGAAATACTAACGGCAGCACTAGAGACAGATACTAAGGCAGAAGAGAGAGATGTGGAGAAGAATGTAGAAAGAAAGACCATGAGTAAAGGTAAAAAGAAGGAGAATTAGAAGGACATATAAAAGCCAAAAGGCAAAAAGCCCAGGCAGTAAGAACACTGATGTTGATGGATTAAGCTTCCCAATTGGGGAACATGGACTGGCAGAATGGATTAGGGAACGGGACCCATCTATATGCTGTCTCTACTCAAAGGACATGAGGGCAAGGATGCAAATGGACATTTGCACACCAATGTTTATAGCAGCATTATTTACAATTACCAAGAGATGGAAACAGTCAAAATGTCCATCAACAGACAGGGGGCTAAACAAACTGTGGTATATACATACGATGGAATATTATGCAGCTGTAAGACAGAATACAGTTATGAAGCATGTAACAATATGGATGGACCTTAAGGACACTATGCTGAGTGAGATTAGCCAAAACAAAAGGACAAATACTGTATGGTCTCACTGATATGAACTGACATTAGTGAATAAACTTGGAGAATTTTTTTGGTAACAGAGACCATCAGGAGACAGAAATAGGGTAAGATATTGGGTAATTGGAGCTGAAGGGATACAGATTGTGCAACAGGACTGAATTTAAAAACTCAGAAATGGACAGCACAATACTACCTAACTGTAACACAATTATGTTAAAACACTGAATGAAGCTGAATGTGAGAATGATAGAACGAGGAGGGCTGGGGGCACAAATGAAATCAGAAAGGAAGATAGATGACAAAGATTGAGATGGTATAATCTAGGATTGCCTAGAGTGTATAATGACAGTGACTAAATGTACAAATTTAAAAAATGTTTTTGCATGAGGAAGAACAAAGGAATGTCATTACTGCAGGGTGCTGAAAATAGAAGGTAATTAATATTTAAGAATTTCAACTTATGTGTGAGGCTAAAGCAAAAAATGTTTATTTGGTACAAAATTTATATTTTGACTAGTGCATTTCCTAATATAACTTATGTAGATAGCTTGGTTGAACAACATAAGTACATGGAACCTTGGGTAAGACATGAGATCTTGTTGGTTTTTCCAGAGTGATGCCCCAATGAATCCCAGAGTGATGCCCCAATGAATCCCAGAGTGATTTGATCAGTGAGCAGAAAAGTATTTGCAAAGTCCCCTTTGGGGAATGGTGAGAACGGGGGCAAATTCAGCCTCCCCAAGTTGAATTCTTGATATTCTCACAAGCAGTGTGGACAACCAAAGCAATAGGCTGAGCCCCCAGTCTTGGGGTTTGTTCATATGAAACTTAACCCACAAAGGATAGGTCAAGCCTACTTAAAATTAGGCCTAAGGGTCACCCCCAAGAGAACCTCTTTTGTTGCTCAGATGTGGCCTCTCTCCAGCCAACACAACAAGCAAACTCACTGCCCTCCCCCTTCTATGTAGGACATGACCCCAGGGGTGTGGATCTTCCTGACAACGTGGAACAGAAATCCGAGAATGAACTCGGACTCAACATCAAGGGATTGAGAAAAATCCTAGAATGAGCTGAGACTCAGCATCAAGGGATTGAGAAAATCCTCTCCACCAAAAGGGGGAAGAGTGAAATGAGACAAAGCGTCAGTGGCTGAGAGATTCCAAACAGAGTCGAGAGGTTATCCTGGAGGTTATTCTTCTGCATTAAGTAGATATCACCTTGTTATGTAAGAGGAAATGGAGAGGCTGGAGGGAACTGCCTGAAGATGCAGAGCTGTGTTCCAGTGGCCATGTTTCTTTAGGATGACTGTATAATGGTGTAGCTTTCTCAGTGTGACTGTGGCATTGTGAAAACCTCGTGTCTGATGCGCCTTTTGTCTGCCTTGTCGGCGAATGAGTAGAGCATATGGAATGGGAGTGAATGGTAGGGGGACAAATGCTGAAATGAATTTGGTTTGAAATGCTGGTGATTGGTGGGGGGGGAGTGGGGATATGGGGTGTATGGTTTTTTTTTCTTTTTTCATTTTATTTTTCTGTTGTCTTTTCGTTTCTTTTTCTGAATTGATGCAAATGTTCTAAGAAATGATCATGATGATGAATCTGCAGTTATGTGATGATATTGTGAATTACTGATTATATATGTAGAATGGAATGATCACATATTGGGAATGTTTGTGTTTCTTTCCTGTAATTTTTTTTTAATTAATAAAAAAATTTAAAAAAAATATGGGATGGGGGATGGATCTAGTTGATGTTCTAGAAGGCTGGCCCCTCTGCACTTCAGAACGTATCTGGTCCAGGGACCCGTCTGGAGGTTGTAGGTTTCTGGAAAGTTACCCTAGGCATGGAACCTTTGTAGAATCTTCTTAATGCTGTAAGTATTCTTTAGGATTGGCAGGGATGGTTTTGGTTTGGTTTAGCAAGTTATGATAGGTAACAATGTCTAATTAAAGCTTGTGTACGAGTGACCTCCAGAGTAGCCTCTCAACTCTATTTGAACTCTCCCAGTCACTAATACCTTATTGATTACACTTTTTCCCCCTTTTAGTCAGGATGGCATTGTGATCCCATGGTGCCAGGGCCATGCTCATCCCTGGGAGTCCTCTCGTATGACACCAGGGAGACTTTCACCTTTGGATGTCATATTTCATGTAGGGGGGAGGGCAATGATTTCACTTGCAGAGTTGGGCTTAGAGAGAGATAGAAGTCATGTCTGACAACAAAAGAGGTCCTCCGGAAGTGACTCTTAAGCATACCTATAGTGGATTGGCTTTTATAAAGGGGATTTATTTAGTTACAAATTTACAGTTCTTTGGAGGAAAGGCAGCTAGCTTTCATCTGGTTCCTCTGTCTCATGGGCAGACACATGACAACATCCCGTGGCCCTCTCCCCCAGCTTCTGGGTTCAAACAGCTTTTCCTGGGGTGTTTTCCTTTCTGCATCTCCAAACATCTGGGTCTATGTCAGCTCTGAATGCTGAGCTGAGCTGTGCTGAGCTACTTCTCTCTCTTCTGACTCCCCCTTTTAAGCGTCCAGCTAATTAAATTAAACCACTCATTGTGGAAGGCACTCTCCTTAGCAGACTGCAGATGTAATCGGCCATAGATGAAATTTGCAAGCTGATGATCTAAGTGCACAGCAATAGAACAACTGAACACCATCATCTGAATACGTGACACCTGAACCTAACTACTATAGGGCCCTTCCTACTCTCTTGAGGAACCTCTTCTGGATTTATAGGGAGCAGACTGTGGGAAATAGCTCTGGAGAATGCCTACCACTAGTATCAGAACAATGATGACCCTGGTCTTCAGAGGGCCTTTTGAAAACCACTCTTACTGAAAGCACCAGGCCTAAGGAGAACCAGCCCATTCCACAAGTGCCCTGCACCCTCGGGGGCAACCCAGGCTGGGAGTGGAGACAAGCACCACAGAAAACTGAAACTCGGACCCTGGCTGAGCCTCATCAGGTGAGAGCTGCCTGAGGTTGAGCTGGGGCTTCCGGTCACTGGAATTCTGATGCTCGGTTTCTTTCAGGAAAGAAAGGAAGGGAGATAACACACCCATCAGAATGGCTCTAATCTAAGACCCCGATGACACCAAATGCCAGTGAGTCCTGTGGAGCAATAGGGGCTCTCATTCACTGCTGGTGCAAAGGCAAAAGAGTACCCCCTCCTTGGAAGGGAGTTTGACAGTTTCTTACAAAGCTAGACATACGTTTACCATATGATTCATCAGTTGGGCCCTGTGATGGTTGGAAATGATGTATGTCCCCTAGAAAAGCCATGTTTTAATCCTAATCCCATTTTGTAAAGGCAGCCATTTCTTCTAATCCCTATTCAGTACTGTATGTTTGAAACTGTAATTAGATCATCTCCCTGGAGATGTGATTTAATCAAGAGTGGTTGTTAATCTGGATTAGGTAGAGGTGTGTCTCCACCCATTTGGGTAGGTCTTGATTAGTTTCTGAAGTCCTATAAAAGAGGAAACATTTTGGAGAACGGAGATTCAGAGAGAGCAGAGAAGAACGACATAACCACGAGAAGCAGAGAGCCCACAAGCCAGCAACCTTTGGAGATGAAGAAGGAAAACACCTCCTGGGGAGCTTCATGAAATAGGAAGCCAGGAGAGAAAGCTAGCAGATGATGCCTTGCTTGCCATGTGCCCTTCCAGCTGAGCGATAAACTGTGACTGTGTTTGCTATGTGCCTTCTCAGCTAAGAGAAAAACCCTGAACTTCACTGGCCTTCTTGAACCAAGGTATCTTTACCTGGATGCCTTACATTGGATGTTCCTATAGACTTGTTTTGATTGGGACATTTTCTCAGCCTTGGAACTGTAAACTAACAACTTGTTGAATTCCCCTTTTGAAAGCCGTTCATTTCTGGTATACTGCATTCTGGCAGCTAGCAAACTAGAACAGGCCCCAAGGTATTAACCCAAATGAGTTGAAAACTTAGGTGTACTCAAGAGCCTACATGCAATATTTTTAGCAGCTTTATTCATAATTGCCCCAAATTAGAAGCAACCAAGTTCCCTTTTATATGGGGATGGATAAACAGACAGTGATAAATCCATACAGTGGAGTATTATACAGTGAAAAAAAGAGCCGTGCTATTAAGCCATGAAAATACATGGGAGGGGGGGTCATAAATTCACATAGATAAGTTAAAAATGTTGAAAAGGCTACATAGTGTATGATTCCAATTATATGACATTCTGGGAAAGGCAAAACAGTAGAGAAAGTAAAGATCAGTGGTTGCCAGAGGTTCAGGGGGAGGGAGGGAAGGATAAATAGAGGGACCACAGGGGATTTTTAGGGCAGTGAAACTATATTGTGTGGTTCTGTAATGATGGACATATGGCATGGTGCATCTGCCAAAACTCGTAGAGCTGTACAACACAAAGAGTGAGCTCTAATGGGAGCTGCAGACTTTAGTAACTGATTGGCTCATCATTTGTAACAAATGGATCACACTAACGCAAGAGGGAAGACTGTGAAACTGCGTGTGTGTTGGGGTGGGTTAGGACGGATATGAGAACTCTACTGTCTGATCAATTTTCCATAAACCTAAAACTGCTCTAATAATAGTTTGTTATAAGAAGGGAAAGAGCCTTCTATCTTCCACATGTCTGGTCCTTGGCTTTCCCCATTTATTCTCATTTATCCCCAATTTACAGATGACAAAACTGGCCCAGAAAGATGAGAGAACTCGTCCAAGGTGTCAGAACTACTGAGGTGGGGCAGGGAAGGTTCTGTCTTCAAGGCTGCATGAGATCCACCGGTATTCCCTCCACAGTGGGGCATATTGTTTCGATAAAATGTGAGTGTCTGAGGTGATTCGAGCTAGAAGGCAGAGGGGCCTCTGCACCCCTCACCGCTCAAGGGCAACTTGCACAGGGGGCGCCACTCAGCGGCTCCTCCTGGAGGCCGGGCAGGTGTTCCCATGGCTCAGCGGCTCCTCCTGGAGGCCCGGCAGGTGTTCCCACTGCAAGGCCTGGCTGGGGGGGGGCGGGCCGAGGGCACTGTGGACCCCTGGGACAGAGAATCACTGAAAGAAGGCAATCAGAGTTCCTTCCAAACAAAGCAGGTATTTAGTCTGTTGCTTGAGTGCTCAGGTTTTTTTTTTTTTTTTCTTCCCTTGCATTCTATTAATTTAATAAACATATTTTATAAATTAGCCAAGGCTACCTGGAATTAGTACAACAGAAGGACGTGGAAGTTGCAGCACTGGATTCCACCCAGATGCCGTCATCTGCCAGGGCTCCCTGGCCCTGAAATTGAGAATAAGCCAGTTTAATTTTGAGTTCCAGATTCTTTTTCTGTGAGCTTGACTTGGAGGTAATATTTCTAAACAAACCACAAAGATATTAAAGAAATCCATTTTTTAAGCTTTTTTGTATTGTATACTATAACATACATACAAAGCAAAGAAATAGTTTTCAAAGCACTCTTCAACAAGTGGTTACAGGACAGATCCCAGAGTTTGTCATGGACTAACATATGATTCTCTCAGATTTTTTCTTCTAGCTGCTCCAGAATATAGGAGGCTAGAGGGCTTAAATACTTTTTTATCATCACAATTGACTTTTTTCCTTCTTTTTTTTTTGTGAAAAATAACCCATATACAAAAAAGCTATAAATTTCAAAGCATAGCACCATAATTAGTTGTAGAACATATTTCAGAGTTTGACATGGGTTACAATTTTGCAATTTTAGGTTTTTACTTCTAGCTGCTCTAAAATACTGGAGACTAAATCATACCAATTTAACAATTCAGCATTCATACTCATTTGTTAAATCCTATCTTCTCTCTAGCACCTTTGATCTTTCCATCCCTCTCTTTAGGGGTGTTTGGGCTATGGCCATTCTAAATTTTTCATATTGGAAGGGTCTGTCACTAATATGGGGTAGGGAGATGGAACTATCTGATATTCTGGAGAGGTTGGGCTAGGTTTCAGGATTTATCTGGACCGGAGACCCATCTGGAGGTTGTAGGTTTTTGGAAAGTTACTCTAGTGCACGGAACCCTTGTGGAAGCTTATATATTGCCCTAGGGGTTCTTTAGGATTGGCTGGGATGGTCCTGATTGGGGGTTGGCAGGTTATGATAGGTAGCAAGGTCTGCCTGAAGCTTGCATAAGAGCAACCTCCAGAGTAGCCTCTCGACTCTTTTTGAACTCTCTGCCACTGACACCTTATTAATTATACTCCTTTTACCCTATTTGGTCAGGATGGAATTGTCGATCCCACAGTGCCAGGGCTGGATTCATCCCTGGGACTCATCTCCCACGTCACCAAGGAGACTTTTACCCCATGTCATGCCCCACATAGAGGGGAGGGCAATGAAGAAATCCATTTATTTTTAGTGTTTGATTAAAAACCCTAAAATGAGAAATGAGATGTTCATTGTTTATGAAAAATATTTCATGACAGGATGAGTTGTATTTATTCTTCTTTGTGGTTGAAGAGTTTAAAAGGCAACTAAAGAGGACTCTTTCTGTTTTTCCCTCTCTTTAATATCCTTTTGTTAACACATCTGTCTTCTTCCCAGGACTTGTCACGCAAGCCATCCCAGGCCCATTCCCCAGCGAGGTGGCGACACAGAAGCAGAAATCGCTTACCCAAGTTTGAGACACATGATATCAGTCCCAAAGTGACTGAAGAGAACTGAGCCCAGGGCTGATGCTTACAGAGGAGGGGTATTTGGGCTGGAGGGGCCATTGATCAGCCACATGAAAGTGGCAGGAGGTTATGCAAATGGCGACATCACTTTCAACTTCCATTCCAAACAGGAAATGGCCCTTCCTACCAAAAGGACCTTAAACAACCACTCCTGGAATAACATTTCAGGTGAGAACGCAGTCATAAAACACTCAGCTCTAGCATATACGGCCACAGCCAGGGGTTGGCAGTGGATTTGGGAGGGAAGCAAAATTTGTAGAAATAAACTAATAGGAATTCACCCCTTATGGATGATACTGGTTGTGCACAAGCAGGGGTCAGGGTGGGAATGAGGACCTGGAGCCAGGAATGCGTGTCCCAGGGCAGACCAGCCAGGGGAGACCTGAGCACCGGCACAGGCTGCCAAGGGCCCGGGCCGGACCAGCACCAGTCCCTTGGCCTCGGCGAGGAATTGGAGGTTGCGTGCCAAGTACCCGAGGAACGTGGGCAGTTTTTGTTAGTTAATTAAGATTCACATTAAAAAGTAGATCTTTTTACACAGTAAAGGTCAGTCATTCTTTGATTTCTTGAGGTCTCAAGTTAAAGAACCCCTGAGGTATTATCACTGTACAGAGGTACTTGGGCTGAGTGGACAGTTTGTCCAGTTCTGGTGTCCAGGAACAACATCCCTTAAAGAATCCCAGCTCACTAAGGCTTATTTCTGTCTGGAATGCTAGCACGTTAAAAAAACCCAGGGCACGTGGGCACAAGGACAGGCATATAGACAAATGGAATCAAATTGAGAGTTCAGAAATAAACCTTCACTTCTATGGTCAGTTCATTTTTAACAAGGCTACCTAGTCCACTCAACTGAGAAAGCATAGTCTGTTCACCAAATGGTGCTAGGAAAACTGAATGTCCATATGCAAAAGAATGAAGGTGGATCCCTATCTCACACCATATACAAAACTGAATTCAAAATGGATCAAAGTTCTAAACATAACAACCAGAACTGTAAAACTCTTAGGAGGAAACAGAGAGAAACAGCTTTAAGACCTTGTGTTAGGCAGTTTTCTTAGATTTTATACCAAAAGCATGAACAACTAAGAAAAAAATAGGTAAATGGGACATGATCCTAATAAAAAAACTTCTGTCCTCAAAGGACTTTATTATTAAAGTAGAAACACATTTTTTTTTTTGTCTACACAATATTGGAGACAATATTTGGAAACCACATATCTGATAAGGGTTTGATATCTAGAATATACAAAGAAATCCTACAAAACTCAAACAACTGTATTAAAAATGGACAAAAGACCTGAATAGACATTTCTTCAAAGAAGACATACAAAGGGCCAAAAATCACATGAAAAGATGTGCAATATCATTAGCCATTAGAGAATGCAAATCAAAGCCACAGTGAGATACCATTTCACTGGCAACTATTAAAAACTAAAACAGAAAACAAGTGTTGGAGAGGATGTGGAGAAATAGGGGTGCTTTTCATTGTTGGTGGGAAGGTAAAATGGTGCAGCTGCTGTGATAAGCAGTTTCTTAGAAATTTAAGTCTAGAATTATTGGATGGCATGGCAATCCCACTACTAGGTACATACACCAAAGAATTGAAAGCAGGGACTCAGATATCTGCACATCACCATTCATAGAGGCGGTATCCACAACGGCCAGAAGATGGAAGTAACCAAGAGTTCATTGACCAATGAATGTGTAGGGCTGGGTTGAGGGAATGGAGAGGGGCTAATGCTTAATCAGTACAGAGCATCTGTTTGGGAAGACGGGAAAGTTTTGGTAATGGCTGGTGGTGATGGTAGCACAATATTGTGAATGTAATTAACACCCCTGAATTATATATTTGAATGTGAAATTTTATATTATATATTTGAAAGGGGAAATTTTAGGTTGCATATGTGTTATAAGAACTTTTTAAAAATTAAAAAACCTTAGAACTGGGCAACACAGAGCGAACCCTAATGTAAGCTATGTGACTATCATATGGTGATCTCTCTTTCCGGCTTCTACTTCCAGATTCCACTGACTGGCTACATCTGAATTTACTCTGCTAACTCAGGTCGCATGGATTAATTGCCACCCTGATTAAATGTTTGAACATCCTGTTCGTAAATGAGTCCAGACCTTAAGCAATAACATCTTCAAAGTCCTAGTTACGAATGGGCTCACGTGCACAGCACCAGGGGTTGGGCCTTGAACATGGCTTGATGGGGGGACGTGCTTCAATCCCCAACAGACAAGGAGGACATGTGGGGCACGCCTGCAGCTCCCTTCTCCTGGGCCCCTGGAGAACATTGCTAATTGATCCCAGATCCCAGAGCCCAGAGAACCTAGAATCCTCTAACACACAGTCCTGCAGGCCACCAGCTTTAACCATCTGTGTGGCGCTCAGGTTGTAGCTCTGGTACATTTTCGAGACAGACCTGGGTCTTGGCTAGCCTTTGAGTTCATTGATGGGTTTATACTCCTCTCTACTAAGTGCAGAGGACATGAAATAATAGAAAAAAAAGGAAAAATGTCCTTTCTCTCAAAAGGCTAATAATCCAAATGGGAAAATAGGGACTTGTGATTAGATTGGGTTCCCAGCTGCCCCACTCCCCACCCCCAGCTAATCTCCTCACTTCAAAATCCTTCACTTTAATCCATATAAATAAATAAATATTAATACATTGCAAGCTGACGACCCACAGGGAGTGAATGGCAGTGCAAACCGAAATGGGAAGTGGAGGTGGTAAATGTTTCAGGTGTTTGAAAGAAGTGAAAAGTAAGACTCTGGGAGAGGTGGAGATATGCAAAGTCAAGGGAACTTCCTGAGTCCCCAGGTGGGAATGAGTGTCTCCTGGGATTGGGGGCAGTGAGTCTGGGATAGCAGGATTGTGAAAGAACAAAGCAGGGCCCTGGGAACTACAAAGCCTAGACCCAGCCAGGGACTTTTCAGGTCTCATGGCCAGGGCTGAGCTATTCATTGAGTCCAGGTGGAGCAAACGGGCATTGGCAGTCCAAGTAGGCAGGGATATGCATATGGAATTAGAAATCGTTAGGAATTATTTTAGACATGACTCAAAAGGAAAATATAGCAAGGCAAATCTGATTCAAACAGAAAGACTGATTATCATTTCTTATTATTTCAAGCTTCTGACTGGTCTGGAAGCCTTGGGGAGATGCCGAGACAAGCAGATATCCAGGACTCACGCCGATAGGGAGCCTCTGAAAGCAGATGTTTACATGTGCAAGGCTGGGCTGGGGGGTGGATAGGCAGTGACGTTGATCAGGGGAGCTGAGCTTGAGTGAACGGTTGGTGCAAAGGACACAATGGGATGAGCAAGAGACTAAATACCTGTGTCCAAAGACCTGTAACGTCAGACTGGAAAGTTACGTTGAGATATTAACCTAGTGCACATGGTGTATGGTTCAAGTTCATGGGTGTCCATCCCTGCTTACATAATTCTTCTCATGAAATTCTTAGGTCTGAGATGGAAGTTCAGGCTGCTGCCATTTCAATGGTATCCTCAAATGCATACGGGGACCCATGTATCCACAGGTGCAAACACCTGTGAAGAGTTTTGTGCCCTGTTAAAGGATCTGTCACGCAATGTCATCCCTAATGTCCATTGCCGCTTGCTTCCCACGATGAGTTTGTTCATTGACAGTCATTCATTCTTCAGTCAACACATGTAGATGGCGTACCTGCTGTGTACGGGGCACTGGGGAGGACACATTGGAACCCCTTGTGGGAGCTCTAAGATGTAAACACAAGGAGCTGTTGGGCTGGGCAGAAGGTCATCATGAGTACAAAAAAGGACAGGTAAAAGGCTGATGCTTTACTTCTCTCTTGGAGAATGAGGGCAGGCTTAATAAGAGATGTCCACTCACTGGTCCTTGGAGAAGGGGTGGGGTAGCATGGGCTCTCAGGAAACAGGAACAGAGTGAGGTGAGCTCAAGTTAGGTAAAGAAATTGGAGAGTATTTCAAGTGGAAAATTGAGCAATAATTTTGGAAAACAATATCGGAGAGTTTAAATGATCCTTAAATTCCAGGGTAAGATATGAGCCTCCTTGAAAGCATGCCCTTCCTTGATCTTTTCCCTTCCCTTTTCCTAAGGTAAACTTCGTCTTTGTGGTGGGCAGTCCTTGGAGAACTTCCCAAGGTATCCATGTCCTCATTTCCAGACCTGGGAATGTGTTGCCCTACGTGGCAAAAGAGCCATTCTGGTGTGATTTAGATGAAGGATTTGGGGGTGGGAAGATGAGCTGGGGGGGGGGTCCCAATCCAATCACAAAAGCAGGGAACCTTTCCAGATGGCAGAGAGCCAGAGAGATGGCAGTATAACAAAAACTTGGCCAGCCTTAATCCCAGTTTCTGGGCTGTGGGGTGGGGTAAGCATGACATCTTTGGACTTTCCCAAGATAGGAGTGTTTTCTGTTGTTCCCAGCAGGGCTGGAAACCACACCTCATGGTTCATGTGCTAAGAGATGATGCGGTGGGCATTGACGTCACCAATTGTGCTTACATAATGAAACCTCATACAATCTCAGGACTCTTCAAGGAAGCCCCAGTGAGCCTCTGTGATGGATAAAACACATCGCTGCTCAGGGAGGAAGTTGCTTCTGCTCTGCAGGGCAAGGACACGGAAGCTGGTGTGTGAGACACTCCCAGGCCTCACTCTATGTGTCTCTTCTTTTGGCTTTTTCATTTGTATCCTTTTACTGTAATAAAACTATAATCATAATGCTTTCCATGAGTTCTGTGAATCGTTCTCATGAATTACCAAACTCAAAGGAGTAGTGGGAGTCTCCGAATTTTTTTTAAATTTTGAAGTAGTTCATGCAAGAACTTCAGTTTGTAGTGTTAAGCGGTGGGACACATGGCTCTATATAACTCCTTTCAATCATGCTCACCTTTGATATGGCAATATAACTTATAGACCCATTAATGAACTGCCTTCACTTCTATCCGTTCCCTTACATTTAAGTTCAACCTCATCACCCTGCCGTTCACCCATCTCGAGCTTCCGTGCGTCTCTAGGACCCCTATGCTCTTTATCATAAGCCTCTGAGTTTATCTTTCCCGTGGAGCCTCTGAAACTGCTGGTCAGGAGTGCAGGTAGCCGGGGCCCCTGAACGTGCCGCTGGCCCCAGAAGGACCATTGTGGGGCGGAGAGCCCTAAGCCTGCGAGGCGACCCAGGGAGCTACAGTCTGAATTGGAGTGAATCAAGTTGCTGCAGTGTTTATAGTTGGTGTTAAAAGCTATTGAAAGTTGATAGAAGTTTTTACAATCTATGTAGAAGAATTCATCCTCCTTCGCTGGCTTTAAAGTCAGAGGAAAGGGACCAGAAACCAAATGTGGGCAGCAGCCTCTAGAAGCTGGGAAAGGCAAGGAAATGGATTCTCCCCTGCAGTCTCCAGAAAGGACTACAGCCTGCCAACTCCTTTGTCTTCCCCCGTCAGACCCGTGTCAGAATTCTGACCTATAAAAACTGCGAGATAATAAATGTGGGTTGTCGTAAGCACTAAGTCTATTGTAATTTGTTACTGCAGCAATAGGGAACTCATACAATCACCTTATGATACACCTGGCTGTTGAGAGGCTGCAGGGCTGCAGCGTTGGCACCTGGTTTCCACTTGCTCGGCCCATGCAGCTCCGTGTTGGACCCCGGGAGTCCTGCCTCCCAGCCCGGGTTTGCTCACAGCTCTACAGCTCCTTCCTGACATTCACCCTCCTCTTCTGGCTGGTTGTAGTGGTGGGAAGGGAGTCATTTTCATTTGTGCCTTGTTTCGGTTTGCTAAGGCTGCCAGAATGCAATATATCAGAAATGGATTCGCTTTTACAACAGGGATGTATTAGTTTCCAAATTTATAGTTCTAAGACCATGGAAATGCCCCAATTAAGGCATCCACAAAAGGATACCCTCACTCAAGAAAGGCCGATTGCATCTGGGGTTTCTGTCTCATGGGAAGGCATGTGGCCACATCTGCTGGCCCTGCACTCCTGGGTTGGTTTTCAAAATGTCTCTCTCAGCTCCTGTGGGTCCTTCTGCATTCTCCTGGGGCATTTTCCTTCTCTCTTCTCTAAATTTCTCTTAAAGGACGCCAGTAATCTGATTAAAACTCACCTTGAAGGAGCAGAGTCACATCTCCATGGAAACAATCTAATCAAAAGGTCCCACCCAACAACAGGTCTGCCTCCACAAGACTGGTTTAGAACATGGCTTTTCTGGGGGGTACATGATAGTTTCAAACCTGCACACACCTAATCTGGTACTTTTTCAGGCAGGCAACGGCACACAAACAGCCGGTCTGTTTGCTGGGACAGTTCCAGCAGTTTCCACTCTTCAGTGATATCAAGGTAAAATGTAGCCTTTTATAGCTTCTTCATGGAAGTCATCTTTGTCTATTGCTCCCTATTTTAGAAAAAGAAGAGGATCCAATTGTTTTTTTTTTAAAGAAGAAAGAAAAGAGAATAAAGGGAGAGAGAGTCCCCCACCCCCACCCCCACCCCCACTATTTACAGAGGCTCATAAAACTCAGACAAAGGGAAGGGGATGGTGAGCCTGAGCACAGATTAAATTTCAGGCTTGTTGCCTCATATCCTTTAGATCCAGGGCATGTGGGGCAGTTTCTATTTCTGGCTTCTCTATATAACCACATCAGTTAAGGCATACCTGCTGAGGCGCCCACCTCCAACGTGTGGTAGAGACCCAGCCACAGGAATTTTGAGAAGACATGGCCTTAACTTGCCCTTCCCCCCTTTATATTTGGTGCTACAACCAGCTGATTGCTGTTAAAATTGTTGTACGAAGGATGTCATTAAAAACTACTGCTTTTATTGCCTGTATAGCTGCATCCTTCCAATAGGGAAGGTGATTCTATTTAAAAGAAATGATGCAAGCTATGATAGTGTGTGTGAATTTACAAACACATGTTACAGCTAAGTTTCTACCGCCTAACTAACAATAAGATTACGAATAGTTGGCTAGCTGACCTGGATGCTTACTAATGCCATCAGAGACAGAAATATCTTATTTACAAAGCTGAGGGTGACACTGGGTGCCAGAAGTTAACTTTAGTTTTCTCACTCTTTCCCAGGCCCATATCCAAAGTTTTGTTTTTCTGTAACCAGTTGCTGCCATTTCACTGCTCACATCAGTGTGTTGGACATTTCACTAGGTCTTCTCATGAAGTTTTATAGGTGAGTGCTGGGAATTAGATCACAAATACACCCAGCACAGGTCCAAAACGAAAGCACATCTCTACATGAGAAATTACTGCTTCAAAATATTATGTGTCCCTCACTCCCTATTTTTTATCAGAGCTAGTAAACATGAAAACTCAAATCTCTTCATATGTTGGGAGGGAAATATTGTGAATACTATATTTATATCAAGATATAAATCAATATGATTGAAGGCGTGGAATTTTAAAGCCAGGACTCTGGAAAAAATCCATCAAAATAAAAGGGGTACTGCTCTATTTCACTAACGAAGCATCCTTGCTAAAGGAAATGAGTTGGAGACTCATCGAGCCTCTAGATCCCATTACTCATTTACAGAAAATACGGGAAGCAGATGAGCAGGTTAAATGATGCCACAGAGACGCAACCCATGAGGCCCACGGGAAATGTGGTGGAGCAAATGGCCTGGCTCCTTCGACAGATGCTTCAGAAGGAAGTGAGAACCAGGGGGAGAGGAAAGCACAGGGGCATCTTGTGGGTTAATAGAGAATTAAGACACATGTCAAGGTTTGCAGGGTGGGGTCTTCTCATAAAGACCCCTGGAAATGTGAACATTGATTGGTTATTTGATGATGGGAGGGACCCGGGGTTAATTAATTTGAGCTGTGATCACCGCATTGTGGTTACCCATAATTAAAACAATTCCTTATATTTTAGCGATGCATATTAAAATATTTACAGATGGGAGATCCCGGATTTGCTTCAAACGCTGCGGTAGTGGGGAGAGGAGCGGGGGCTTGGATGTAACAAGGTGAGCTGTGAACGGATCATCGTGAGAGCCGGGTTACAGCTGCATGTGGATGCTCCAGACTGTGCTCTCCGCTTATGTATATGTTTGGAATTACCCATAGCAAAATGTAAAAAAAAAGGGGAGGATACTATTTCTTACCGTGAAAATACAGAATCAGCAGTGTCCCTAAAATCAGCCTGTGTTAAAGGGATACATTTGAAGTGACGAGGTGAAAGTGCCTGCATGTTTCAAGGCCTCTCCTCCACCCCTGGTCTCTTGGCCAGCACCCCACCCTTCAGGTCACTTCCCAGGAGACCTCAGAGCTGGGCTGTGGACAGAAGGCTCTAGTGAAGTCTGGGGGAGCTGGGGGGTCTGAGGGTGTGGGTGGGAGAGGACTGCACAGCCCATCACAGGGTGAGCCCCCTAGCTGAGCCCCCTAGCTCCAGATTTCTCAGCTCCCTTCTCTTCATGGCTCTCTTACTTCATGAGCACCAATGGAAATTTTTTTTTTTTTAATTTTAAGAATTTTGACCTTTTTCATTCAAGGCAATTTATTTCTCTTTGCTCATTCCCAGCCTAGCCTGACAATTCCCCGAGGACTCCTGTCCTTGTTTTACACAAAGCACAGCTCCCCCTGAGGAATACCTCCTCCATTGTTAAGTCCACGTGGAAGGCTGTAAGAATGACCACGGGATTTTGTCTATTTCCTCCACCCGTGCATCTGGGGCAGCCTCAGGACCTGCAAGCAACAGACTGGCTGGAGTCACGCCGTGCTCCTTACTGGACAGATGAGCTGGAATTAGGAAAACGGGTGGGGAAAAGATTGCTGGAGGCCCTGCGGTGAATGAATGAGGAAATGTTGAATGTACAAGAGGACAGAAGTTCAAGGAGGGGAGGAAATGAAGCTGTCACTTCCATCGGTTGCCTTGCAGAGTTGATCCTTGAGGTCCTAAAGTTTACCCATCCCACGGGGGGACTGAGGTGGGAAACAGGCTTCTTAGTTGTGTAGACAATCGGGGTATCCATTGAGATAGAAGCAGCTCCTTAGGGGGCTGTGGTCTACTTATTTTGGTGTTTCTAGACCTTTCCACTACTCAACACCAAATAGGTGAGTAAATGAGCAAGCCAACGTGTCACTCAGAAACCTTTAGATTCCTTCAATTGTTTAAATCGCCAGGAGACTTTTCACCATCTTTTCATTGATACGTTAGCCCAGATTAGGTCATGCCCTGCCTTAACAGAAGTAGATAAATACCACTTGATTCAAATTGCCTTTTGCTTCCGTTTTGTTCGTTTGAAACACTTTCCTGCTGGGTTCAGTTTGATCATTTCTCAAAACCTTAAAATCAAACCCCCCTGGCATGGGTTTGAGATTCTCTGGCCCTCTGTCCTCGTGAGCTTTCATTTGTTCAGAGAATGATCAGAGGCTGCAGAGCTACATTGCATTTCAGTCTGGCTTGAAGAAGGTTCACGATGGGATATTTGCAATGCTGAAACTTAAAAAGAAATATGACATTTCGCCACAGGAGCCTCCACTTTATAAATCTTTCTGGTATGCGGGAGAGAAAACAGCAAAAGATCTTATTTTCATTAAAAAGCCAATAAGATATAAAAATTAATTATTCTACAAATTCTGGCTGTGGTTTTTATATACAGAAATGAAACGATCATATTCCTTACTAACATCTAGTAGAGTGAAGAGCCAAGAAAGAAAGAAGAATTGAGAGGCGTGGAAGGGACATTAATAATCGCATACTTGTAGACAGACAGTGTACGGGTCCTCATTTAACAGAAGAAGGAGCTGAGGCCTGGAGATGTGTGCCAAGGTCAGCGCACAAAATATATCTGGGGTGACCGACACGCTCACTATGTGTGTCTTCATGGTTTCACAGTGTATCCAATGGCAAAACTTCTCATATTGCAAATTTTAAATATGTGACGTACATTGCTTCTTAATTATGCCTCGATAATAAAAAAAGAAAAAAAGAATGGTGGCAAAATAAGGACAATTTTCAAGGGGAAAAACACTAAGGTGATGCAATGTTTAAAATCCAGAATGTGGGAAACTACAGGACATATTTCTTCAACAAATTAATTAGCTTTTTTAAAAGAAGAAAGGACAACCAACCCATCGATTTAAATTGCTTTAAGGGACAGCACTGTCAAATGCAGTGTGTAGATTTGTTTGGCTCCAGAGTCCAACAACTTAACTGTAACATCCTACTTAGAAGAAGATCAGAAAATTGACTGGAGTTGATGCTATTGTGGGATTATTGTTTATTCAGTCAGATGACGGTATTATTGTTTTGCTTAAAAAAGAGGTGTCCCCTTTTTCTTGAGAGACATACTGAATTATTTAGAGATGAAGTGTTAGGATGCCTGTTATTTGCTTCAAAGTAATGCTGATAATATTAAAAACTATTGTTAAGATTTCTGGTGTGGAAATGGTATTCTGGAAAGTTTTTAAAGATTCTTTGTATTTTAAAGATGCGTAGTGAAATATTTATGGATGCAAAGATACGGTATCTGGGATTTGCCTTGCACTAATCCAGGCCGTGGGGAGCTGGTGGGGACAGCGACCCTTGTCGGTGCTGGCAATGGGCCCGTGACAGTCCTCGCCACTTTGGTGCATGTTCACATGCTCCACAATTTAAAGTTTAAAAAACCAAGTTCATGAAATTATTGGGTGGTGCCACGGTGGCTCAGCGACTGAGTTCTCACCTGCCATGCCAGAGACCTGGGTATGATTCCTGGAGCCTGCCTGTGCCAAAAAAGGGGACAAAACCAACTTTATGAAATGATCGATTCCAGTGTGGATTATGGGCTGGTGCTAATGCACCATTGGAATGATTCACGGCCTCTGTAAAGGTCCACGGCACAGGGGTTGCTGGGCTCGAAGGGGGAATGTGTCTGTGCTTATGTCCCCCCGAGACTCTCTTTCTGGGGTGTGGCCCTGCACACAGCCATCCGCAGTGTAACCAGGTCACTGCCACCATCACCAAGTGCCCGCACGGGCTGGGATTCTAAAATGAAATGAAAGCGTTGGTGTTTAACAATTTGAACTACAAATTATGAGAAACAGTTGCATGCTCTATTTCTGCAGCTTCTACCTAAGTTAAAGGTGATGTTTTTTTTCTCAAAGGCAGATGAAATCTGGATTTCTTCAGTTTTACATCATATCCTGTTTTAGGCTACTATTAAAAACATCCAAAAAAAAAAAAAAACCACCCCATCCCCCCCTCTTTTTCTCTTCTAGGGTTTCAGAATGAAGACTATCATTTTCCCCCTTGGCTAAATGTTAGTGTTTGGGTTTTCTTGGCCAATATGTTTATCATCTTCCTCATATTCAAACTCTGGTTCTTGTCCAGAAACACTACATCAGGGGTTATATTTAGCTTTTTACACAGAATCCCTAATGCTGCGTCCAGGAAACAGGGGCCTCTCAGTGGAGAAAGGAGAGCACAAGGTCAGAGGATTTCCTGGACCACAGCTCCAGCCCCGCTTGCCCAAACCAAGCACTGCTCTTCTTACCCCTTCTCCGCCACCCACACTCTCCGCAGTGCCCGAGCCTGGGGGGTGAGCAGCCGCTAGCAGATTGTGTGGGAATTTCGAGGGACTAATTTCATGGGAACGTTTCTGCTTCCCAGGGACAGGGGAATGGATTTTGTTTCTCACCCTTTGCCTCTTGTAGACCAGTAGACATTGGCTCCCTTTACAAGTGAGCCTCCCCTGTCCCGGTCACTGCCGTTCATCCTACAGGAAGGGCTCCAGAACAAATGCCTCTCTCGCCTGCCCGGGTGGAGGCTCAGGTGAGAGACATAGGCGAGCGTCGGGCAGTTGGAGAGCAGCACGTGAGTTTTCTTACCAATACAAGATGTGGTGTAGGTGGGCAACCAAACGGACCTGCTAACACCCTGTCCCTCCCTCTTTCACACGTATTCTCCTTCCGCCAAGTCCAAATTAAGGAAAGCCCACTTCAAGTAAAGCCTGGATTTGCCAGCGCGCCCCTTAGCCAGGACTGGACCTCGCTAGTCTGGGTCTGAGAGGAAGGAAGAGAGACCAGTACCTCAGTGCTGAGAGACATTAATAGACTAACCTCCCAGCAGAGAAGCATGGACCCGCAGCTGTCGCCCACAAACCATGGACCCGCAGCTGTCGCCCACAAACCATGGACCCACGGTTGTCACCCATCAAAATCTCTCAGCCACTGAGCCTTGATTTTGTCTCATTTCTCTCTTCCCCTCTTGGTCAAGAAGGCTTTCTCATTCCAGTGATGTTGGGTCCTGGCTCATCCCTGGGAGTCCTGTCCCATGGACTCTCGGCGGAGCAGAAAGGGAGAGTTTCCTTCTAATACGTGACTGCGTGTCAGGTGGGTAAGTGAGGATTTAGGATAAAGGAATGAAAAAAAGAAAACTACAAATCAAACCCTCTATCTTTGTGTGCTGGTTTGAAAGGATGTATGTCCCCTAGAAAAGCCATGTTTTAATCAAAATCCCATTTCGTAAAATGGCAGAATAATCCCTATTCAATACTGTATGTTTGAAACTGTAATTAGATCATCTCCCCGGAGATGTGATTTAATCAAGAGTGGCTGTTAAACTGGATTAGGTTGAGGTGTGTCGCCACCCATTTGGGTGGATCTTGATTAGTTTCTGGAGTCTTATAAAAGAGGAAACATTTTGGAGGATGAAAGAGATTCGGAGAGAGCAGAGAATGCTGCAGCACTACGAAGCAGAGTCCATCAGCCAGCGACCTTTGGAGATGAAGAAGGAAAATGCTCCCGGAAGCGTCATGAAATAGGAAGCCAGGAGAAGAAGCTGACGGATGACGCCATGTTTGCCATGTGCCCTTTCAGATGAGAGAGGAAACCTGACCGTGTTCATCATATGCCATTCCAGATGAGAGAGAAACTCTGACTGTGTTCGCCATGTGCCCTTCCACTTGAGAGAGAAACCCTGAACTTCATCAGCCTTCTTGAACCAAGGTATCTTTCCCTGGATGCCTTTGATTGGACATTTCTATAAACTTGTTGTAATTGGGACATTTTCTCGGCCTTAGAACTGTAAACTAGCAACTCATTAAATACCCCCTTTTCAAAGTCATTCTGTTTCTGGTATATCGCATTCCGGCAGCTAGCAAACTAGAACACTTTGGAATCACATGCTCAATGAAGGGACAAGACCAAGATATGGTTGTCAGCAGGGTTATTTATTAGTTCAAAAGGATGACTGAATCATGACTTTCATGTGATGCCTTTGGTAAAAATTCATGTGTTGAGCCCATGCCTACACAAATCCTTAGTGGTGAAATCAAAGCACGGGGGTGGGGGTGAGATATTTTATTGCTGTTGTTTTTTAACATGGGAGACAGACCAGAAAATGGAAATACAGATTCTAGTTCAGGACCTATGAGCAAAATTGGATAACTGACCCACTGCTGGCCTTCACAGCAAGCTGTTTTGCACAGGAAATGACATAGTTTGGAACAGCCTTTAAAAGAAACTTAAATGTTCATGGTCTCACTCCAAGCAATAATGGTTAAGAAATGGAAAAAGGAAATGAAGTACTTTTTACAGTAATCATTGTGGTTAACTCTAGAACTAGATAAGGTCAAATGTGTAAATGTCAATATTTGTTGATTATTGTGGTCAGAAAATATCTGGAATCACTTCATGCCGATGGGGATTGTGTCAGCTTTGGCTTACTGCTTTATCCCCAAGGTCGAGCGAAGTGGCTATATACAAGAAGCACTTGAAAAATGCTTGTTGAATAAATGAATAGATATCAAGTTTGTGGGTTTGGAACAGTACAAGGGCTCTTGTACAGGGCATGAGATCTTGTTGGTTTGTACAGATTTATGTGATGCCCTGATATATCCCGGAGTAATTTAGGCAGAGAATAAAAAATATTTGCAAATTTAGGCAGAGAATAAAAAAGTATTTGCAAATTTAGGCAGAGAATAAAAAAGTATTTGCAAAGCCTCCTTGGGGGAACTGGGGAGAAAGGAGGAAATATACAACTTCCCCATCTGGGGAATTCCTGATATTCTCATAAGTGGTGGGGATAACCAATTCAACAGGCTGAGCCCTCAGTCTTACCCTTATGAAACTTATTCCTGCAAAGGAGAGGCTAAGTCTATTGATAATTAAGCCTAAGGATCACTCCTGGAAGGCCTCTTTTGCTGCTCAGATGTGGCCTCTTTCTCTAAGCCAACTTGGCAGGTGAACTCACTGCTCTCACTCCCTACATGGGACATGACTCCCGGGGGTGTGAATCTCCCTGCTAACGTGGGACAGGACTCCTGGAGATGAGTCAGGACCTAATATCATTGGATTGAGAAAGCCTTCTTGACCAAAAGGGGGAAGAGAGAAATGAGACAAAATAAAGTCTCAGTGGCTGAGAGATTTTCAGCAGAATTGAGAGGTTATCCTGGAGGTTATTCTTATGCATTATATAGCTATCCTTTTTTAGTTTATAGTGTATTGGAGTGGCTGAAGGGAAGTACCTGAAACTTTTGAACTGTGTTCCAGTAGCCTTGATTCTTGAAGAAGACTATATAACTATATAAGTTTTACTATGTGACTGTGTGATTTTGATAGCCTTGTGTCTGATGGTCCTTTTATCTGGGGTGTGGACAGATGAGCAAAAAAAAGAAGGATAAAAAATAAATAATAGGGGGATATAAAGGGTGAAAATTGGGTAGATTGAGATACTAGTGGTTAATGAGAGGGAAGGGTAAGGGGTGTGGGATGTATGAGTTTTTTGTGCTTTTTTTTCTTTTTATTTCTTGTTCTGGAGTGATACAAATGTTCTAAAAATGCTTATGGTGAAGAATACACAATTATGTGATGATATTATGAGTCATTGTATAATATGGTTGGACTGCATGTGTGTGGATATTTCTCAATAAAAATATTAAAAAATAAATTTAAATAAAAGATTGTGGGTTTGGGTAGAATATATTTTTGTTGGATAGGTTCTTAGGAATTGGGTTTATCAAAGGATTTTCTGCTCTCTAGGAAGACAAGGAAGATGCTAAGGAATTTTGGTTATCTGGAACTAAAACAAGACAAAAGAATAAGAGCCACATAGATAGTCTATACTTGGAGAAGCAAGTAGGCAGATCAGTGAAGTTAGAAATATATCAGAAAACAAATTTCTGGGCCTGTTAATATAAGGCCGTGTGTTTCTTATTCTTGCTTAGCGGTGGGAATTGAGGCTTGTTACTCACAGGATCAGAGCCTCATCTGTTTCTCACCTAAAGAACCAAGCAGAATAAGACTCATGGATGGAAAACATTCAAAACCACAGATGAACTTTTGTTTTTGGTCAAGATGGAGTAACAAGGGCTGAATTTATCTTCCCACTTGAAACAACTAAAACACTGAAGAAAATACAGGAAACAATGATTTTCAGACATTGGACACCAGACAAAGAAGGACAGTGATTCCTGCAGGAAGGGAAACAGATAAGGTGAGCCCACATTTGCCTCTAATTTACTCCCTACAGAGAATGTCCAGGCTGCTATGCAGGGCCAAGACCCGGGTGAGGTCCTGCCACGTCGCTGAGTTGAGGAGATGAAACTGGGAGTCCAGGTATCTTATCTTCCCAACTGCTACGACAAATTGACTTAAGCAATGGGAATTTATTAGCTCCTGGTTTTGAGGCTAGAAGCCCAAAACTGAAGCATCAGCAAGGCGATGATGCTTCCTCCCCCAAATCTCTAGCATTCTGGTGCTGGCTGCTGGCCATCCTGGTGTTTCTTGACTTGTGTCACATGGTGATGCCCTCTCCTTTCTCTTCCTGGTTCCCTTTGACTTCTGGCTTCTGGCTTCTCCCTGTGTCTTTCTCTAACTTTGACATACAGTTTCTTTCACTTAATAAGGCCTCCAGCAATCCTAAGACTCAACCTCATTTGGTTGGGCCACACCTTGGCTTTAAGTATAAATAACATCTTCAAGACCTCACCTTCACAGGAACGCAGGTTAAGACTAAGAACGTGTCTAAGTTGTGGTACATAAATCAATATAACACACCAGCGAAATCAAGGTGACCGGGTTCTCAAGACAGTGCACCAGAAAGGAAGGCCCTGTGCCTAAAGAGAGCTCTTGTGATCTGCAGTGAGTCTCCCGCAAATCTTCAGCTAAGTATTAACCAGCAAACACATGTGTAGAAACTAGTTGAGGCCAGAGAAAGAGCTATCCAGGAGGATTAGAGGGAACAATTTCCTGAACTCACATAGGCCTGAGAAAGCTCCTATTCCAACCAGTCAGGTAGAAGAGCTCACAATTCATGAAGCTTCAGGTAGAATGCTCAGGAGAATTTTGCCTTGGTAGTGGGGAAAAATTAATCCTCAGCTAAACACTGCTTTGGGCCACCTAATAGAGCTTAAATGCAAGCTCCAAAAGGCTCAAACTATTTCCCCATAACTTAACCATTTCCCATAACAAAGTTCAAGAATGTTTATAGCCATATGAAAATATCCAGAATTCAGAAGGTAAAATTCACAAAGTCTGGTATCCAATAAAAAAATATGATCCATGGGGAGGGCCACGGTGGCTCAGTGGTAGAGTTCTCACCTGCCACGCCAGAGACCTGGGTTCAATTCCCAGTGCCTGCCCATGCAAAAAAAAAAAAAAAGATCCATAATAGGAAAAATTCAGTCAATTGAAAACCACTCAGAAATGACACATATATAGAATTAGTAGACAACATAATTAAAACAGTTATTAGAACTGTAATCCATATGTTTGAGAAGCTAGAGAAAAGGATTGAACATAAGAAAAGACAGGGAAGACATAAAGAACACCCAAAAACAAAGACAAAAAACAAACAAACAAAAAATGAAAAGACCCAAATCGAACTTCTAGAAATGAAAACTTCTGAAAGTGTCTGAAAGGAAAAATGCACTGGATGGGATTAACAGCAGACCAGACGCTACAGAAGAAAAGGAGAGATTAGTTAATTTGAGGACATGACAATAGAAATTATCCACAATGAAACACAGAAAGAATAAAGCCTGGGAAAAAATGAGCAGAGCACCAGTGAACTGGGGGACAACTTAAAGTAACCTAATAGAAACGTAACTGGAGTACCAAAGAGGTCAGGGGAAAAGAGAACATTTGAAAACATAACAGTCAAAATTTTTCAAATCTGATGAAACTATAAACCCAGAAATCCAGGAAGTTGCATAAACCACACACATAAGAAATACACCATAAACTACACCACAGCATTGTGTAATCAAGTTGCTTAAAATAATAGATAATTTTAGAAGCCACCAGGAGAAAAAAGTCACATTCCATAGAGAGGAACAAAAGATAAGAATGACCACAGACAACTTGCCTGAAATGAGGCAAGCTAGAAGACAGTGGGGCAAGTATCTTTAAAGTACTGAAGAAAGGTATTTGTCTTCTTAGACGTCAACACTCAAAGAATATATCTTACAAAAACAAAGGTGAAATAAAAAGTTTTCCAGATATACAAAAGTTGAAAAAAAATTCATCAGCAGCAAACAGGCACAACCAGAACTGGTAAAGGATGTCCTTCACGCAGAAGGAAAATCACCCAGATGGAAATCTGGATCTATATAAAGGAAGGAAGAACACTGGAAATGGCAATTACTAAGGGTAAATGCAAGATATTTTTTCTCATTATATTAATCTCTGTAAAAGATGATTGACCATAATATTATTATTATGGTCAATAATAATAATGATGCATTGTGATTGTGAGGTTTCAATATCTATAGAAATAAAATTCATGACACCAATAGCACAAGGCTGGAAGGGGAGAAATGGGAGTGTATTCTTGTACATGAAGTAGTGTGATTCACTCAAAGGTAGACTATATTAGGACAAATCCTAAAACAACTGCTATAAAACCACAATAGAGTTAGAGCTAATAAAACAACAAAAGAGATAAAATGGAATCATTAAAAAATACTCAGCTAATCCAAAGGAAGGCAGAAAACAAGAGAGAAGGAAACAAAGAACAGACAGAACAAATGTAAAACATATAGCAGCCATACCAATAACCACAATGTATATATATTTCAATTAAAAGGTAGAGACTTGTATACTGAATTATAAGAAAAAGGAGGAAAAAAGGCAAGATCCAACTACACCCTGCATCCTAAATAAAGGAACATGTTCTCTAATCCTTTAACCCAAAATGCCCTGGTGGCACTTGGGCAAGTGCTCCTTTCCACTGCTGTCCTTTCCTCTGTAACAGTTCCTGCTCCATCCAGGCGCCTCTGCTCCTGAACCCGTCATGCACATTTAGTGTTGTCAGTCCTCCTGCAAGGACTCTCAGTACTGACCCGTTCAACTCAGTATCTTCATACTCAGTAACTGTTTTTGTCCCAATCTGTTTTGTCCACTGGCCCACCTTCCTTCTTTGCCAGCTGCCAGCCACGTTATGACAGTTATGCCAAGACTTGTTCAAACCTTTCTATCAGTCTTCCTTCAGCTCAAATTGACTCTACTCCTTGGGGCTAAAGGCATACCAGAGAGATACCACCTTTAGCAAGAAACGTTTGTAAATGACCGTAATACTAAGTCACCCTTGTTGCTTAACTGGCCATGACTTGTGCCCTACGTCTCATAATTTCCTGAAATGAGTTCCCCAGCTTATGCCCCAAATCTAACAGATGCCCCAAAACTTGCCCACTAGCTTTCCTAATGCCACCTGGAGTTTTAAGACTTTTGCAATACCTGATTCTCCATGACAACACTCTCTGCATCTTTCAAATAATAGCCATTCATTTGTGTTAGACAACCCCCAATATAAACAAACGTCACCACCACCACCATCACCTCTGCTGGTTCCACCCGCAGTGGCAACAGAAGGAGATTGTATGGGCTTGCCTGCCCACCATCGGTCATTTTTTGCCCTGCCCTCTGAGTGCTATGCTCTGCCTGCTGGCTTGGTCCCCACCCCATTCCAGTCATGTGGCACCAATCGAGCACATTAAGGGAAGAATTTCACCAAAAGAGCTATATATTCAATATCCAACCTGGGCATAAATATGATCTCCTTATTCCTTTCTTTAAGGTTGAAATAGTTTATGACTCCCCATCTTCCCACTGATTAGTTGTGAAAGATCCCTTCCAAGCCTGTAACTTTTAAAAGCTTCTCCAGAGCCATACAGTGGAGTGAATAAGGACTCAGGCTCTGCTGCTCAAGTGCCTGGTTTCTGAGCCCAGTTACTAGCTAGCGACTCCTGGTACCTTACTTTCCCAACTATAAAATGGGGCTAGTAATAGTGCCTAATTCAAAGTTAACATAGGTGACACAGTTGGTGCAATGATAGGCACCTAATCACCTACAACTGTAATTGTCATTCACCTTTAAAATATACAATTATGCCAGTCGTAAAGTGGTCAGACAAATCTTGCCTTCTGTTTTAGTTTCCTTGGCTGCTCAACAACAACAAAAAAAGTGCAAAGAGTTGGCTTAAACAATGGGAACTTATTAGCTCATGTGTCTTTTTTTGTTTGTTTGCTGTAAGGTGGGGGTCACATTTCATTCTTTTTCCATGTGGGTGTCCCTTTGTTGCAGCACCGTTTGTTGAATTTTTGCTTATTTGTTTGGTTTCTCATTTGTCTGTTTTGCTTGTTTGTTTGGGAGGTGCATGGGCAGAGAATCAAACCCGGGTCTCCCGCATGGCAGGCGAGAATCTTACCACTGCACTACCCTTGCACCCCCTAGCTCATGTTTTTGAAGCTAAGAGAAAGTCTGAAGTGAGTTGTTATCAAGGCTGTGCTTTCTTCTTCAAGAGCCATACCCAGAGGCTGACCGCGGGTGGGCCTTGATCCTGGGCCCCTCCACCACATGGCAATGCGCACGGCAGCTTTCCTTCCTCTTCTGGGTCCCGTTGACCTTCCGCTTCCTGCTTCCTGGGGCCTTTTCTCTCTCTCGCTGTATGAATTCTCCACTAATAGGACTAAGACCCATCCTGATCGAGGTGCAGCACACCTAATGGAAGTAATCGCATCAAAAGGTCCTACTTATGATGGGTTCACCCCCACAGGAATGGATTACATTTAAGGACCTGCTTTTCTAGGGTTCTTACAGCTCCAAACCACTGCACCTTCCATCTTACTTAGGGATGCTGTAAACTTAAAAGTCATAAATGTCAAAACACATACATAAAATCTACTATTACACTAAAATGCTGTCTCCAAGTCCCTACTGAGGGGTGCTATGTTGGGAAAATTGGTGAAGGTCTTTTACCAATTCGTTAACTAAACTCCCTTAGACTGGGATCACAGCTCAACCAGGACTGTAAAATTCTGCTCTATAACAAGTGAGGTAAGAGCAGTCCTTAGAATCCAACAGGCCACCTCAAGTACAGGAATTTCCAGTTGCCCTTGAGGAAATAGTTTTCAAAGCCACTGACCTTGTTTATGACAGATAAGAACACATCTTTAGCCCAGTTTAGAGGTCATCTTAGAATAATGGGGCATGTTAAAAAAACCATTTTAATAACTCTTTTCAAATTCAAAACATGAGTTGGTGGGATTTCCAGCTGTGGCCAAGTGGGAAGGTCAACAAACCCTCTCCTTAAAAACCAACTATAAAGTTGGGCAACATAAATAGAAACAATTTCAGCATTCTGGAGATTGACCAAAGGCATACAACAATCTGAGAAATATTTGTACATGAAAACACTATTGCATTTTTGGTAAGAACGAGAGAGTCTGAGACAGCCTTTCCTGGGGTTGCTTCCATCGCACCCATGCCCCAGGATGGCTGATGAGAACGTTCTTTAGGATAAAGCAGGTCGTGAGGGTCAACAGGTTTGCAGCTGCAATCCAAGGAGGACTGCTTGACTTGGAGCAGTGGGTGACAACCACACCCAGCTACAAGTCTGGAAACGACAATCTTGGCAGAAGGTGAGCAGGAAAACCTGTGGCTCTATTATCTTGGGTTTGCACTTGTGGTTGGGGATAACATGATCTTGGCTGAGTCTGTGTGCATGCACGACAGAGATTGGAGACCGGCCAAGTCAATCACAGACACACCACCTGGCCAACCATGAGGCTGTGCACAAGACACAAGGAAATTGAAGGAGGCCAGGTGTTTAGTAAAAGCTTGTAGCAAACTTAAAATGGCCTGAACTTTGAATGTTCTCCCCTGTCCATCAGCGAAGATCCATCAGCAAAGGACAAACCTTATGGGATTAAGGTGACTGAGTTTGAGCAAAAGTGACTAGGTTCTAAACACTCCAATCAAAGGGTAGAAATTATGAGACTGGATTAAAAAAAACCAAAACAACAGATCCAACTACTGGTTGTTTACAAGAGATGTGTCTTTGATTTAAAGACCCAAAGAGGTTGAAAGTAAAAGGATGGAAAAATATATGCCAAACAGTAATTATAAGAGAGTTCAAGTGAAAATATTAATACCAGGCACCATTAACTTGAAGATAAGAAATATTACTAGAGAGAACAAGATATATTTCATAATGATAAAAGAATCAATATGTCAGGAAGTATAACAAATACAAATGCATATACATCTAAAATCAGAGCCTCAAAATACATGAAGCAAAAAGTGAGAGAACTGAAGTTGAAATAACTCAACAATATTGGTTGGGTATTTCAATACCCCACTCTCAATAACTAATCGAAAAACTAGACAAAAATTTATAAGTATATAGAAGAGTTGAACACTGTTAATCAACTCAATCTAACTAACATATAGAGAACACTCTGACTACAAAATGCACAATCTTTTTAAGTGTAGATGGAACATTCCTCAATATAGACTCTATTCCCCTGGATAGGCCAATTAATATAAAAGGATTGAAGCAATATTGACTCTGTCCTCTGACAACAACAGAATTAAATTATAAATCAACAAAAGAAAGAAATTTGGGAAATCCCACAATATTTGGAAATTAAAGGCCACACTTCTAAATAGCCCATGTATCAAAGAAGAAATCACCAGCAAAATTAGAAAATATATTCAGCTGAATGCAAATGAAACCACAACATATAAGAATTTCTTGAGTGCACTTAAAGCCACACTTAAGTGGAATTTATACCTTTAAATGTATTTGTCAGAAAGGAATAAAAGCTTCAAATCAATAATCTAAGACTCCACATTAAGAAAATACAGAAAAAAGCAAAAGGATGGAAAAATATATACCAAACTAATTATAAGAGAGCTCAATTGGCTATATTAATATCTAAACCGAAACAAAACACAAAGTAGAAGAAAGTAAATAATAAAGATCAGAAGAGAAATCAATGATTCAGAAAACAGAAAAGCAATAGGGGAAAAGAAATGAAACCAAATATTAGTTTTTTTTAGGAAAGATCAATAAAATTGAGAAAAATTTATCTAGAATGACCAAGAGAAAAAGAGAGAATACCCAAATTGCCAAAATCAGGAATAAAAGAGAGGATATAATCACTTCTAGTAAAGAAATTAAAATACTATAAGGGAACATTATGAATGACTTTATACCAACAAATTAGATGATTAGAGGAAATGACCAAATTCTTAGAAAGTTAGAAAACTACCAAAACTGACTCAAAAGGAATAGAAACTCTGAATAGTACTATAAGAAGTAGAGAAATTGATTTAGTTACAACACTCCACAAAAGCAAAAACAAAAGAAAAAATCAAGCCTCAGGCCCCAATGGCTTCACTGATGAATTCTACCAAATAATTAAACAAGATACAGTAATTCTTCACAAGTTCTTTCAGAAAATGGAGGTGGAGGGAGCACTCCCAAATGCATTCTTTCAGGTCAGTATTACCCTGATATCAAAGCCAGACAAAGTCATCCCAAGAAAAGAAAGCTACAGATCAATATTCCTTATCAACATTAGATGCATTAATCTTTAAAAAAAGTATTTTTGTTGATAAATGTTCACACATATACATTCCAGAAGATGCATTCATCTTTAAGAAGGTATTTGCAAACTAGATCCAGCAGCATACAAAGTATGATATAACTTGACCATGTGGAATTATTCCAGAAATGTAAGGTTGTTTTAATAGCTGAAAATCTATTAATACAATATAATATACTGTATAAATAGAATCCAGGATAAAACCCACATGATAATCTCAACAGATTCAGAGGAAAAAAAACAAAAGCCAACATCCGTTTGTGTTAAAAAAAAAAAAAAAAGGTGGGCAGTGGTGTTCAGTGGCAGAGTTCTCGCTGGTGCCTGCCCATGTAAAAAAACAAAAAAGCAAAAAAACTCAACAAATAGGAACAGAGAGGGTCTTCCACAACCTGATAAAGGGCATCTGTGAAAAATTCACAACCCACATCATACTTCTTGATAGAAAACTGAATGCTTTCCCTGAAGGTCAGGAAGAAAGCGAGGATGTCCAGTCTCGCCCCTTCTTTTAACATTGTCCTGGAGGTTTTAGCCAGTACTATAGGCAAGAAGAGAACAACAAAAAGTAAACACGTCCAAATTGAAAAGGCATAAGTAAAACTGTCTTTATTCTCAGATGACATGATATATGTCATGTCTATAAAATAATCCCAAAGAATCCACCTAAGACAAATAAGAACAAATAAACAGGTACAGCAAGGTTGCAGGATACAAACTCAATCTATGAAAGAATCGATTGTATTTTCATATACTAGCAATGACAAACAAAAATGAAATTAAGAAAACAATTCCCTTTACAATAGCATCAGAGGGAATAAAATACTTAGGAATAAATTTTTAAAAGATATGCAAGAATGTTACACCAAAAACTACAAAATATTGCTAAGAAAAATTAAACATCTAAATAAACAGAGAGATATTCCATGTTCACAGATTGGAAGTATCAATGTTGCCAAAATGGCAGTTCTTTCCCAAATTTGATCTATAAATTGAATCCAATTCCTATGAAACTGCCAGGAAGTCATTTGTTTGGTTTTTTTTTAAAGGAAATGACAACCTGATAAAAAAATTTATACAAAAATACAAAGGACCTAGAATAATCAAGACATTCTTTCAAAGAAGAACAAATCGGAGGACTTACATTATTTGATTTAAAATATATTATAAAACTACAGTTATCAAGACAGTGTGGTATTAGCCCAAGAATAGGCATATACATCAATGAAACAGAATTAAGGGTCCATAATTACACCCTCACATTTATAGTAATTTGATTTCTGACCAGGGTTCCAAGACAGACCAATGGTGAAAAGAGTAATCTTCCAACAAATGGTGCTGAGACAAATGAATATCCACATGCAAGGCACAGGGAAAAGGAAATGAAAAAGAGTTTAGAAATTTATCTCACAACATAAACAAAAATGAACTCAAAATCTCCAAATGGATCTTAGATCTAAATGTAATAGCAAAAGCTATTAAACTTCAAGAAGGAAACATAGGAGAAAATCTTTGTGACCTTCCATTAGGCCAAATTTTTTTTACAAATGACACCAAAAGTATGGTCTACAAAAGAAAAATTGATAAATTGGACTTCATCAAATATAAGATGTTTGTATTTCAAAAGAAACCATTAAGAAAATGAAAAGACAAGACTTAGACTGGGAGAAAATATTTGCAAATCATATATCTGGTTTTCATCCAGAATGTATAAAGAACCCTCAAAACACATTGATAAGGAAACAAATAAAACCAATAAAAATTGGTCAACAGATTTAAAAAAGACATTTCACTAAAGAAATAGACAAATGGCTAATAAACTCATGGAAAGATGGTCAGTGTCATTAGTCTTTTGGGAAATGCAAATTAAAGCCACAATGAAAAACCACTTCACATCTAAGGGAATGGCTGTAAGTTAAAAGATAGACAATACCAAATACTGGCAGAGATGTGGAGAAATTGTAGCCCTCATATGTTGCCAGTGGGACTGTAAAATGGTGCCACCACTGTGGAAGACAGTTTGGCATTTTCTTAAAAAGTTAAACTTGGGCCACGGTGGCTCAGCAGCAGAGTTCTCACCTGCTATGCCAGAGACCTGGGTTCGTTTCCTGGTGCCTGCCCATGCAAAAAAAAAAAAAAAGTTTAATTTACCACTCAATCCTACAATTCCACTCCTACTGAGGCAGGATAATATAGGACATTGAGGCTACCATCTCTGGTTTCCTACCCAGCTCCAAAGGAGTTAATGCACAACTGCAAACTCCCTAGAACAAGAATTTCCTCTAAAGCCCCAAATCCCCCCCAAACTATAAAACTTGCAAAATCATGGGCTCGAAACAAATTCTCAGCTAATAACAGAAAGCCTGGGGTCCTAAAGATTGTTTAACTATGTGCCCAGAACAAACTTTTAGTACGTGACAGGAAGCATCGATACAAGCATCGATAGTTATCTCTTCCTGAAACAAAGAAAACACCTGGTCTTCAGAGGTCAAAATGGAATATCTCTGCTAGCAAAACCTCCCTATAAAGTAAGTTATATCCATGCCACTCAGGGTGTGCCTCTCCCTTGCGCATGCTTGTGCTAATTTCTCTGGCATGTACAAACCTTTCAATGTACTTCACTGTTAACTGCTACTTGCTTTCTCATCCTTGAATTCTTTCTTGTGGTGAGATGCCGAGCCTAGAGCAGAACTCAGCTCTGGTGTTGGCAGAGCTGAGGTTATAGAGGAATCTACCCAAGAGAAATGAAAGCATATGTCCACACAAAGATATGTATACAAATACAAAATGCAGTATTATTCATAATAGCTAAAACCTAAAAATAATCCAAATGTCTATTAATTGGTGAATAGATGAACAAAATGAGTCATGTGCATACAGTGGAATATTACTTAGCAACAAAAAGGGGAGAAATAATTTCAAATACACTATGCTAAGACAGAGCAAAAGAAGCCAGAAGGTTATGTAGTGTATGATTTCATTTATACTAAATGTCAAGGAAAGACATATTTATAGAGACAGAAAGCAGATTAGTGGTTGCCTAGGGGAAGGGGGTATTGGCTACAAATGGGCACTTTATGGGCTAATGGAAATGTTCTAAAGCTGGATGGTCGTGATAATTGTACAAGTCCATAAATTTGTTAGAAGTCCTTGAATGGTACACTTACAACAGATGGATCTAATGGCATGTTAATGATACCTCAATAAAGCCAATTAAAAACTTGAAAACATGAACTATAGTGACCTAAAATACAACTTGCAGCCCCGTTGGCTTGGGTTTGCTGTCAATCATTTCAACTGCTGAAGTTAAGTTGGAATTTGGAATGATTATGTGAGTCTGATAGACCTCTGAGAAGATTGGCCTCAGGTACCCAATCATATTTAAAGATATGAATGTTCAGTAAACTTTCTTTTCTTGGTCTATTCACAGCAATTTATTATTCACTCTGCTTTTGTCAGTGCAAGCTGCTCCCCTTCTCAGGGGGTACTCCTGCTCAATGGAAGCAGTAATTAATTAAGAGCTCAGCTCCTGCACTGGAAGAAGCAGAAGGACAGAGAGAGCCAAACAGATGTCCTCAAAATGAGTTTGTTCTGCTAGCAAGTTTCCTAATTATCACTAACCCACACAAATGCCATGGGTTGGAAAATACTCATTTTCTTTCAGGAATAGCTGTAAAAATAATCAGCCAGGAAAACAACAACAACAACCACCTTTGAATTCCATGTTCTGGTCGTTGAAATGTGTGAGTATGAAATCAGTTCATGCACTGAATCAACTTTGGTCCTCATGACTCATGACAGAGTAGGGATGTGGTTTGTTAGGGACCATTTAAAGAAGAATATGCATGGAGGGAGGGCAGATTTACATTATCAGATATCAAGGCTTTTTGGAACACTAGTAAATTTGAATGTGGTTCTGGCATTGTCATAGATTAATAAGCTAATAAAAACCAAGCGCCATTTAACAGACTCGCATTCATACTCTATGGTATTATAATGGAAAAAAAATTAATGCATCATACTACACTGAAATCAGACACTTCATTCAACAACTACAAAAATATAGCAGGCATCAGCAAATGTTTTCTTTAAATGGCCGGATAGTAAATGCTTTGGGCAGTCCCTGTTGCATATTCTTTTTCTAAACAGCTTTTAAAAAATGCAAAAATCATTCTTAAGGGTCTGTCAAAACAGGTCACAGGTCAGGGCCAGAGCTTGCCCACCCCAACCACTGGCTGACAGAACTGGAAAAGATAATTTCAGCCAGTATGAACCACAAAGGATGAGCAATTATAATGAAAAGTGATTTCCTAAATTACAAAGAATACAGACAATCCAACAGAAAGATAATCAAATGATATGAACAGGAAATCAAATAGTTAATAAGCATGCAAAAACAAGCTCTTGCATGAAAGGAAGGAAATGCAAATTAAAACATCAATGAGATAACCTTCCACTTACATTTAAAAAAAAACGGTGAAACTTAAGTGTTTCAGAAAAGGTAGATCAACTACAGTAAAATTCTATACTGTTGTTGGGAGTGTAAATGGGTTCAACCACTTTAGAGAGCAATTTTGCAACATATACTAAATTTGAAGATGCACATACCCTGCAACTGAACAACTCCATTAATCAATATAAACTTTAGGGAAACTCTTGCAAATAGGCAAAAGGAGACATACATAAGGAGAGGCATTGCAGCAACACGTGCTAAGGAAAAAATGCAAAACAATTTAGTGTCCATTAGTGGGGCCATGGATAACCCATTGCGCTGTATTCATAAAAGGAATACTAAATGGCAGAATGAATGATCAGAATTATATATACTGATGTGGACAAATCCTGTAAATATTTGTTGCAACAAAAGTTACACTGCAAGTCAAGGACTGAAGAATAGCCACTGTGAAGAAGAGGGTAGGGACACTCATTCCACTAGACATCAAGATTTATTATAAAGCTATGATAGTCATGACAGAATGTATTGAGTGCAGGGATGAACAGGCGAACTTATGGAACAGAAGAATGCACATGTTGAAAAGAACAGCATTGCAGATCAATGGATAAAGGTTAGGTTTCTCAAGAACTGACGCTGGGAGAGTTGGTTATGCAACAGGAGAAAATATGGAACTGGATTCTTGCCTTAGGCCATACACAAACAACAATTTTGGGTACATTAAACACTTAAATATGAAAGGCAGAATTTTAGAACTCTCGAGGAAAAACATAAGAGAATGGCCTTATGACATTATAATAGGCCAAGCTTTCTTAAAGAAACCACCAAGTGCTAACTGTAAAAGAAAAATAATTAATAAATTTGACCCTATTGAAATGAAGAATGCTACTTCATCAAAAGACACCATAGAAATTGAAAAGGCAAGCCATAAGCCAGAAGTAAATATTTGCAACATATATAAAGGCAACAAAGAATTAATATCCAAGATATATAAAGAATTCCTACAAAGAAAAAAGAAAAAAAGACAAACACTAGAAAATGGACAAAGGACTGGGATATTCTCTTTACAGAAAAAGAATTGTAACTGGCCAAAAACCATATGAAAGGATGTTTAACGTCATTAAGAATTGATGAAATGGAAGTTTATGCCATAAAAAACATCATTTTCCCCAGTAGATTGGCATATGTTGTAGAGACTCAAAAGTCAGAGCACTGACATATTGCAGATAGAAGTTTAAACTTCTCTAAACTCCAGGGAGTTATAAACCAGTAGAACCACTTTGAATAATGCTTAAAACAATCTTGCAAGATCCAGAAGCCCAACTCCTAGGTATTTACCACAGAGAAATTCTTGCATTTTTACACCAGAAAAAAATATGCAACAATGTTCATAGCAGCTCTGTTTGTAGTACTGGCTTTGTGAAACTACCCAAACATCCAATGGCAGCTTAAGATGTGATGTAGTTATGGAAAACTACAATGGAATACTATACAACAGTGAAAAAGCCAGTGAGCCAGAACTGTACCCACCACTGGATGGACCTCACAAATACACAAAATAAAACAAAAACAGTCTCAGGAGAATACAGAGAACACAATACTCTTTAATATGTGGTTTAAAGCATTCATAAAACTGAATAACATGTCATTTAGGATGACGTATATTATGGTAGAACTATAAAGAAATGTCAAGAAACAGTAAGAACAGAGCTCAGAGTGGCAGGTTACCTCTCGTGGGGAGGCAGAAGGTTGTGGCTGGAGAGGGGCAGTCAAGCCTTGAAAAGTATTGGTGATAGTTTACTGCCTATGCTGGGTGGGGAGTACAGATGCACTGGATTTATTATTAATACTAATCTTGCACCTATATGTAGTATTTGTTTCAAATATTTCATGCATTTAAAATGGAAAAGTTATGTGGCAGAACAGAAAAGTCCCATAAGATGAATTTATCTTAAATTTGTGAAGCACAGTATTACAGGAGTATATATTGTTTCCGGATCTGTCAGAAAACAACACGTTACTATAATAAAATAGCAGGTGTCATTCAGGGAGAAGGAAAGAAAATACTTGGTAAAGGTTACAGAGAGATTTTCTAACTGAGAAGTTAGGATTTAAGGATGATGATGATTACTGAATCACTTTACAGATATTCCTTTTAGCTTTCTGGTGTATTAGAGTAGATGGAGGGAAATACCTGAAATCCCTGAACTGTAATCCAGCTGCCTGGATCTCTGTTAGTGATTGTATAGCCTTTATCATCTGTCCTTGTGATTGCAAAAACCTTGTGAATAACCTTCACTTGTCCCATTTTATCTGTTTTTTTTTACATTAAATCTTATAATCACTAAAGACAGCCCCTAATGTTTATTAATGAAGGGGCCTGGGTCATCCCAGAACTAACCCACCCCAAGTCTAAAGTTATCTTGATAACCAAGCCTGAATCCAACCAAGATAGGCCTGCCTGACATGTGTAGTAGCTTAGAGTTTAACCCAAAATCACCTCTACCTTATCATAACACTAAATAGCCCACTCATCATCATTATAATACTAAAAACCAATGTCCATCATCATAGTAAGGCCTTTTTCTTACATATGTTCTATGACTAAGCATGTAATCAATCTATGTATGCTCAATAATTAAATCACCTCTAATTACATCCTCTGGGGCCCTTGTTCTCATTATCCTAAAACCTGCCCATCTTTTAATGCTATAAAACCATTAGAATGACTGCCGCATAGGGAGGCAGATTTGGGGGGGTTGATAGGGCATCTGATCTCCTGCTTCACATCTAGCAATAATTCAAAGAGAGAAATTTCTTTCTCTCTTTGAAATCCTGGTGTCTCAGGAATTGGTCATTGCATGGATCAGGCAGAGACTGCACTACCTTTGTCCAGTAACAACTTGGCAGCCCCTAGACGAGATGCTGCCTGAGGCTCTGGAGCCCTGGCCGGACAGGCAGGTGTGATAATTGAGCCTTTTGCAGCCACTTTGTCTAGAGGCTCGGCCATCAGGATTTTCCGTTCTGCTGGCACTGCAGACCCTTTTGACACCTTAAGAAGCTTCAAAGAGAGAAACCGTTTCCAATAACAAGTTTGGACATCTGACTGGGTGAGTGGATCATCAAGGTAAAGGTGGATTGAGAAGTAAGTTTGGTGGTTCGAGTCCCCTAGACGTGGGCTTGAGGCCTGAGTCTCACTTCTGGAAGCATCCCCCTTGCTCTGACCTCTACACCTTTCTGATTTCTGAGGACCATCCTGTATGGGGTTTGAGGTCTTGACCTGAGTTTGTTGAGTATATTACTGGAAAATAAGTCATCCAACAATTAACTGGTGTTCAGTGAAATTATGGAGGGTTGTTTAACTGTTGGCTGGTGTATTACATAGGTGTAGTAAGTGTCTAATGCCTGTTTAATTGTTAATTGACGTGCTTGGTCTTGTTATTAGTAGATGTGTTACTTAAATATATATGTTAACTGTCTTTAAATTTGCTAGTTGGTGTCTTACTGAATCTGCATTGGTCTAGTGCTCCTAATTGGTTACTGATTATGGAAATTCTTTCAAAGGGAACCTTTGGGCTATATAGAAAAATTGGAAAGATTTTAGTTATAAGTCTATGAGAAAAAGATTTATTTCTAAAGCACAGTCTTTTATTTGTCCCTCTCAAAAGTGTTCCTGTTTCTTGTGTGACTGTGTCTCTTTGCCTGTTCAATGCATATTCTCATACCTCTGGATGGTAATAGCAAATTAACCAAAAATTCTTAAAGAGCTCTATTTGAATTGCTCAAAGATAAATAAGCCCTTCAATATAAAAATTAGTACTCCTGGAGTCCCAGAGGGGATAAAAGAAAAAACCCTCTGGGAAGCAAGATTCAAAGCCTTAGTTTTTGTAATTACTGTAAACAAACCTGGACGTTAGACAGAAACTGCCCCTGGAATTTCCCTAAACTACAAGAGGGCTGCCTTGGAAAAAGGCAAAGACCTTTTCCAATCATCTGGGTCACAGTTTTAAGTGAAATAGATCTACTAATTGGAAATAATTAGAAGGGCATGAAAAACTCTCAAATCCCACTGCCCTCACCTAAAACTTTTAAATCCATGTTCAACAGGCCAGGTCTCATTCTTTCTGTCTTACCTGTCCCTGCCCCCAGGGCCCAGCCACCTACAGCAGCTATGGGGAAGGACTGAGCGCAGACAGATGGTGAGGTGTGGCTTAGAATTCTTTTTTCCTCAGCCTGGAGATTTAAAATGACAGGCACAGAAAAAATGCTGCAGAATAATCCATGTTTGTTAAAATTATTTTTTTCCAGTAACACCTTTGGTATGGTAACTGTAGCAAACAAATCATGGGGAATAATGCACATTCTCAAAATTCCTCTTAAATAGCCTAACTAAACAGTTTGCATAAACTGGGCAGTGTACCTGGTAATATATTTTTATTATATAAACAAAATAATGCATTTTTAATGTATCTTATTATATGAAATAAAAATAAAGATATGCTGATGCTTTAAATATACGCTAATTAAGAAATCTGTTAAGTTTAGTAAAAAATATAAATATAAATGTGATTTTTTTTGTAAGCTTGATTACCTGGATTTCAAAGAATCTAGCTTTTTGATTACTTTGCCATTTGCTATCCCAGTATGTGAAAGAATTTGAATTTGTAGTGGTTTTGTTTATGTCAAACCATGTATCTTTGTTAGCAAGTGTTGTCATAAAGAGGGAAGATATAATTCATAGCTTCAAAGAGTTCATATTCTAGTTGGAATATACTATTATCAGGGCATAGTATAAGACAGTAGTGACAAAGGAACAAAAATGCTGGAAAATTTTTCAAAAGAAGATAGATAAAAAAATGATCTAAGAAGATCTCATAGAAAATACGACACTTGCAAGACTTTGAAATAAGAAAATTCCATTTGAATAAACAGAGCTCTGAACTAGTTTTTTAAAAGCCATAACTTAATTTTTTAAAAAGATACATACATTTATTAGAATATAAACAATGAACAAGCTTCCTTTAAAATAGTTTCTTTCCCTGTCTCCTTTGTAAAAAAATTATTTCTCTCAGATTCTTCCTGTTTCAGCTTTTATTTCTCTATCTCTGTACTTCCTTGGCTTTTGATTCCTCTGTTTCACCTTTTCTTTGCATTGTTCCTGAATTCTCACAACTCCACCTCATTCTTTCTCTACCTTTCTTATACTCCACCTTTGTTTTCCAATTTCTGTTTCTATTTTTCATTGTTTCACTCAATATCTCCTCTCCCTCTTCCACCTTTTGCATGTTTTCTTTTCTTTGGTATATATATTTAAAACTTTAAAAAAATTGTATAGTATAACATGTACACAAAGCAAAGAAATAAAAAAGCAATAGTTTTCAAAGCACTCTTCAAAAAGTGGTTATAGGATAGATCCCAGAGTTTGTTATGGGATACCATATGATTCTCTCATATTTTTCCTTCTAGCTGCTCCAGGATATAGGAGGATAGCAGGCTTAAATACTTTTTTATCATCACAATAGACTTTTTTTATCCTTTTTTTTTTTTGTGAACAATAACATATATACAGAAAAGCTATAAATTTCCAAGCACAGCACCACAATTAGTTGTAGAACATATTTCCTTTGATCTTTGCATATCTCTCATTGGGGTTGTTTGGGCTATGGCAATTCTAAATTTTCGATATTGGGAGGGTCAGTGTCCCTAATACGGGGTAGGGAGATGGAATGAGCTGATGATCTGGAGAGGCTGGGATAGGCTTCAGGACTTATCTGGACCAGGGACCCATATGGAGGTTGTAGGTTTCTGGAAAGTTACTCTAGTGCATGGAACCCTTGTGGAATCTTATATATTGCCCTAGGTGTTGTTTAGGATTGGCTGGAACAGTCCTGGTTGGGGGTTGGCAGATTATGATAGGTAGTAAGGTCTACCTGAAGCTCCCATAAGAGCAACTCCAGAGTAGCTTCTCAACTCTATCTGAACTCTCTCTGCCACTGATACTTTATTAATTACACTTTTTCCCCCCATTTAGTCAGGATGGAATTGTTGAACTAATATATACCTGCTATTTAGTACTTGGGAATAATGTTCAGGAAAAATGGAATCTTTTCTGGATATAAATCCTTTAATTGTTGAAGGTCTGATATTTCAAATTTGAGCTCTTCTGACCTTTGAAGGTAGTGCTGGTTTAAATAGAAAATTTTTAGGCCTATTGTAAAGTAATCATTTGTATGTTGTGAGTATAAAGCATATAAATATCTGGCTGTGTTCCAAACCCAAGCATAAATTTGTTACTTATTCCATTATTTTGTAGTATCTCTGTCTCTTCTCTCCTTCATGAATACTGTTATTAGAAGGAAGTAAGCATGTTCAAAGAGCTTTGTAAATTTGCCATCGAATTTATTTCTAATTGTATGAAGTTTGGATAAATACAGAATGGATAATATTTTTATTATTTTCCATACAAAGATGATTACTAAGGTGGCCATATTTTCTGATTAAAGCAAATCTTGTTTGTTGTAAAAAGTTTGTGAAACTGAATTTTGTTTGTATGACTATAATCCCTGAATGGATATGGAAAGTTGCAGAAAGCTTGAGTAAGTGAATTTTGTTTATTGTAGTCATTGCTTACTACAAACCCTGAAACGAATATGAAAAGTTGTAGGTTTATAAAAGTGAATTCTGTCATAATCAATGCTGGGCCTATTTATAGTAAGCCTATTTATAATATGTTTCTTTTAAAAACCTTTTGGGTCAAACCTTGTAGTCATAAAAAAACTAAAGTTTCGTTTCTCTCTGTTAAAATAATGTGGATTGTTAGTCTGTTCTTAATGAAAAGTTATAAGAAGTTTTTCTTAACCATCCAAGTACTCTGTCTAAAAGACAAAGATTTTATATCAGAATACCCTTGTTAATGTTTATGCTGACCTTGTCATCCTCATTTCAGAAGACAAGTCTTCTTTTAAAGGGAAACTACTACAAAGGATTTTTTCTTTCACCTTGTAAAAGTGAGGTGCTAAAACAGTTTAACATATTACACAGGAGGTATTTGAGAAGTATTACAGTAATTAAAAGGGATTTTCTATTCTTTTTAGTAGCCAAATATCTATGGGTGAAATGTTTTTCATGTATTTCAAGATTGTATAAAAACTCCTAAAGACTTGACAATGTTCTCACTGACCATGTCATATACTGATATTGATCTGTATGATATCAGATATGGTATAATGTTGTTAGTCATGGTTTAGTTATCCTTGGAAAAAGGCTACAGATCATAGAAACAACCAAATTTACTTGTTAGTCACTCTACTTTGTTCTAATGCCTCTCTAAAAGTACATGTGGTCAGCTATAGTCAAAGTTTCACCTGCAGAAAGGAGAAGTTTTAAAAGAGACGCAGGACAAATACATAAATTATATTTTAGCTGTTAATAAACATAACTGGTAAATGTGCAAAGGTGAAATGGTCCAAAACCTCTGCTATTGTTTGTCAATATAAGACAACTGTCAAATGTTTTATCTCTGAAAGTAGCTTTATTTTAAAATGCTTACAAGAAATTTAGATTGTAAGCTCTTACAGAAATCACATTTGCTCTTGAGCTTTAACTGCTATTTTTTAATTCTGAGATACTTTGCTCCTTGTATAACCAAGTAGTTCCTTTGTGCAACACTTGAGACTCAGAATTACTCCACACTACAGCTGTTAAGGAAAATGAAAAAGAGATCAGACTTTGATTAGAGATGTGAAGGATGCTGATCTGGTTAAGACTGAGGTAGACCAGAATACAGGGTAAAAGATGATACTGCCTATATTTTAAAACTTTAACTTTGACCTGAGACCAAAAGAAGAGGTATTTATTTTGTCGAATATTTAAATTTTCTGTAGCACACTATCTAGTTTAACCTATCTGATCAATTTATCTAAACAACTGAATTCAGCTTTATTTGACATGGAATCTAGAATAAGGAATAAAATCTTAATATTCTGTACAAGTTAATGCTATACCCTGATACATTTCAGAGTATTTTGGGCAGAAAATGAGAAAGAATTTGCAAAATCCCTGGAGGGATTGGATAAAAAGTGGAACTATTAAACTTCCCCAGCTGGGGAATTCCAGATATTCTCTTAAGCAATAGGGCCTCCTAATTTAATCAGCCCTTGATCTTCAGGCTTGCCCATATGAAACTCACTTCTGTAAGTACAAAGCTAAGTCTACTTACAAGTAATGCCTGATTCACTCCCAGACAAGCTCTTTTTGCTCAGATGTGGTCTCTCTCTCAAAGCCAAACTCTACAAATAAACTCACTATCTTCCCCCCATATGGAACATGATGTCCAGTTTGTAAGTTTCCCTTGCAACATGGGAAATGACTCTCAGGGATAAGCCTGGACCTGGCATTGTGGGATTGGTTGACCAAAAGAGGGTAAAGAAATATGTATTAAGTTTCAGCAGCTAAGAATTATGTATTAAGTAGCTAAGAATATGTATTAAATTTCAGTAGCTAAGAAATTTCAAATTGAATCAAGAAGCTGTATTGGAGATTACTCTTATGTAAGTTTCAGCCAAATATTGCTAACTGCCACAATATGGCAAGCCCCAACCAACAGTATTCCTGGAAACCCTAAAGGATATCCTGGGCTCTATAAACAATTTACTTATTAAGTTTGTTTTTCAGAGACTTAAAGTCTCCACATTGTTCCTAGGCTAGATAAAACCCTGAACCCAGAAGTACTGGTCTCTCCAAGAACAACCCATTTCATCCCTCTGCCCCATAATTTCTATGCCCCTTTTCAGCATGAAGAAATTAGAAGAGTCATCACCCAGCTACCCCTGAAGAATGAGATAATTTTCCAATGAGAGGGAGGAGTTGTACCTGAGAGGTTAGGATTTAAGGGATGATTATGATTATTGAATCACTGAAGAGAAATTCCTTTTTACTTTCTTGTATATTAGAGTAGACAGAAGGAATATCTGAACTCTATGAACTGTAATCCAGCTGCCTTGATCTCTGATAATGATTGTATAGCCTTTATCTTGTGTGCCTGTGATTGTAAAAGTCTGTGACTAACCTTCACTTGTCCCATTTTACCTGTTTTTTTTTTTTTACTTTAGAGTCTTAAATCACTAAAGACAGCCCCTAATATTTATTAATGAAGGATCCTGGGTCAGCCCAGAACTAACTCACCTTAAATCTAAAGTTATCTTGATAACTGAAGCTGGATCTAACTGAAATGGGCCCATCTGACATGCCCAGCAGCTTAGACTTTAACCTGTAAATCACCTATACCTCATTATAATGAAACCATGCCCATAATCATATTAAGGCTAACATTTTCTCACATACTTTCTGTGATTAAGAATAAGATCAATCTGCACATGCTCAATAATAAGATCACTTCTAATTATATCATCTAGGACCACTGTGCTCATTATCCTAAAACCTGCCCATCTTTTGCTAATGTAAAACTATCACAGTTACTGCAGTTCAAGGAGGCAGATTTTTAGGCTGATAGGTTGTCTGATCTCCTGCTTCCCACCTCGCAATAAACTCTTTCTCTTCTTGAAATGGCAGGATTTCAGGAATTGGTCATTAAGCACTTCAGGCAGAGAATTCACTGCCTTTGTCTGGTATAACAATTTCAGCTATGATGTGTAAGTTTTAATTTAAAACATAAAAATGTCTCAGGATAATACAATAAAATAGTAACATCTGCTAACTCTGAGCGGTAGTTATAACGTTGACAGACTCATCATGCATGAGCGCACACACACACACAACACCCAATTAAATTTGAATTTCAGATAAATAATGAATAATTTTTTAAAATATCAATGAGTTTTACAATAATTATGTCTCAATGGAACATCCTGTATCTTATCTGGCAACCTTATTAGTTATATTAATCTCTAAACTGTTTTGCAAGAAAACTCGTTTAAGTCCTGTTCATGTAAATTATGAAAAAATAACCAGCAATTATGTACACAGTATGCACAAAATGAGGGGAGGGGATTACACATCTCCTGCCTCTTTGCCAATGACTCAATGTGCCCCCAACTTTCCAACTGTGGCTCGTAACTTCAAGGCTTTCTGACCAGGTCCATTTTCTCTATTATTTAAATTCCAAAACTGGTGTATCCATCATTTAGAAATGATACTTACCATGCATTAGATGCTAAGCACTTCACATCTCACTTAACCTTCACAGCAGCCCCATCCTAGTACTATGTTCATTCCCCAAAGTCTCAGAAACTTGCCCAGGTCATGCAGCTAGTAAGAGGCAAAGCAAATGTTACCTGTCCCAAAGCTATTCTTTCCACGGGCCATCCCCTCCCTCTCCCCTCCCCCACAGGTTTTCCCAACCCTCATAGTCTTTCACCACCTGAGCTTCTCTATCACATTTTGTCTCGTTATCCCTTCGGCAAGGAGCATCTTTTAGCCTTGCTCTTGACAATCTTTCTAGATGGAGAAGTGCATATTTCTTTATCACTCCCCAGCCCCAGCTCTAAATCTCTAACGAGCATCTTATGGAGAGAAGGAACTCAATATTTGTCAGTTGACTGGTGGGTATTTTTCCAAAGGGCATTCTGGAAGCCAGCAGAAGACTTGGCTACTTCCACCTCTTCTGCTTTACACACACAGTCCCCTGGCTTCCAATCTTGCAGGAATTAAATGCTCAGGCTCCTTCAGAGCAGCAAAGCCGTTTGGGTCTGGCACCACCTTCTGTAGACACCACCCAGCAGCTCAGAAACAACTTTCTTGTGAGCTTCTGGGTGAGAAGAACTAAAGTCCATGTCTACTGCTTAGTTGCAAAATGACCCAACATGGGACAAGCCCTTTTTGTTGTTTAGAAGAGCCTGGAAGGGCCCCTTCTTCTGCTCCACAGAATAACAGAAGACCAGTTGGCCTTCTTTCAAACTTGGTGATTTCCCTGCTCACAAGTTCCAGCTCAAGGCCCATTTTTAGGACTGGCTTAAAAATAAAGCCTTGACAGTAGCCCTGAATGGGAATGCTGACAATCCTAACTCAGGAGAGCAAGAGCTGTTCCAAGAAAGGAAACAACGAAGGGACACTGGAGGAGACCCTCCACCCTGCCTTGTAGTGAGGCTTCTTCCCAGGTGTTCAGACTGGCTCTGGAGCACCCGTCAAGGCTCCACAGGCCTGGACACCTGATGTTTACATTAGGGGATTGAGGAAATGTGATTCTTTCTTTTTCCCTGAAAGCAAAAGTGGAACTACAAACAGCGTTTGCTTTTTTGTAGTTTCATAGGAGGGAGAGACTGGACATCTGAACTTGGAGGTATATTAGTTCCTGAGCTGCTATAACAAATTAGTGTAACTGGATGCCTTAAAACAACAGACAGCAGTTCTCTTGCAGCTTTTTTGGAGGTCGGAAATCAGACATCACGGTGTCCACAGGGCCATGCTCTCTCTGAAACTTGCCAGGGAGACCCCTTCCTCACTCCTCCTTGCTTCTGACAGTTCATTGCCAATTTTTGGCTTGCAGCTGCAGCTTTTCAGTCTTTGCCTCCATGGGTGTCTGGCAGTCTCCTGTTGCTGTGTTTCCTCTCCCCTTCTTGGAAGGACCAGTCACAGTGGGGTAGGGCCCACCCTGACTCATCTTAATGTGATTATATCTGTGAAGTCCGTTTCCAAATAGGAATCACCTTCGCAGGCAGTGGGGTTTAGGACTTCGACACATCTCCCTTAAGACCACTTTTCCTAGGTGACAGAGAGAACTGAAGGTATAATCTGAGTAATCTGGGCCCCCAATCCAAATTTTAAGGGCTCTGGCTGGACGGCAGCCTCAATGCTGTGTCAGTGGAGACTTCACCTCAGATCCTATACAAAATGAGTAAGAAGCTCTTCCTGTGTTATCATCTCTTTCAATTTAAGTACACCAGTGAGGTTCATATTACTGTTCCCATTTTACAGATAAGGATCATGAGCCTCAGGGAGATTAAATAAATTAAGTAAATTACCCCAGATCACACTGTTAGTAAATGCTAGTGATGGAATTCAAAAGCAAGATGCTACACATCACCATCCCTGCTACTCGAAGTGTGGCCCTCAGACCAGTCCTGATAGTTTGTTAGCAATATAGTCTCAGGCCCCACCCGGACTCACAGTTTGCATCTTACCAAGGTAGCCAGGGGTTCACTTGCATACAAAAGCTTGAAAAACACGGAACTAAACCCAGCCCTCCTCTCCTGAGACTGCTGCAGAACAAAGATGAGCATGCAATTGTGAATAGCTAGGAAGATAAAAGCGAGATTGGTGAGGGGAAGCCTGGGGACTTGCAGAGCGGGGCGTGCCAGGTGGAAGGAAAGGGAGGTTTCCCACAGAGCTGTCGATCCATTTACAGGTCGGAATCCCGATCCTGCCATCACTAGCTACAAAACCTTGGGAAAGATAATTAACTTCTCTGAATCTGTTTATCTCCCAGACGAGGACAATGGTGCATCTTAGGGCAGAGTGGACGGACTGCCACAGGGCCTCAGTGAGTGGACAAAGAGTAAACAGTAGGTCAACCAGAGAGGGGTCATGAAAGAAAAAGGTTCTTCTTGCAAACTACAGAAACCACTCGGGCTAGTTGAAGGAATTAATTACTGAGTATTTCGTGGCTTCCAGAAATCCCGGCAAAGGCTGGAGAAGCGGGCCCGGGGCGGGGGGGGCTTCAAAGAACCACCCCAGCCTCAGAACCCCGCGGGGCCGGCTCCGCAGAAAGCCTCGGATGGGAAGCTGCACCCGCAGGCCCCCGCCGCCCGGACCCGCCCCCCGCCTGCCTCGACCCGCCCACCGCCCCCGGACCCGCCCACCGCCGCCCGGACCCGCCCCCGCGCCGCCCGGACCCGCCCCCCCGCCTGCCTCGGACCCGCCCCCCGACGCCCGGACCCGCCCCCCGCCTGCCTCGGACCCGCCCCCCCGCCTGCCTCGGACCCGCCCCCCCGCCGCCCGGATCCGCCCCCCGCCTGGCTCGGACCCGTCCCCCGCCTGCCTCGGACCCCACGGCCGCTCTCGCGCCTGCGCGGTGGGCGCCGGGTCGCGCGAGGACACCTGGGAAGGGTCGTTTTTGGCGCTGCGGGGCTCCGGGGACCCCGAGGGCTGCGCGGAAGCGGCGGCCGCACGGCTTCCAACCCGAAACGGCGCCCTGCCGCGGCGGGCTCGGTGCCTTAACGCCCAGGAAGAGTTCCAACAGGGGAGAGTTGGGCCGGGAGGGAGACTGCGAGCCCCGGGGCCCCTGCGGCCTGCGAGGCCCTGCAGGGCCGTGCGTGACGCCCCGACTCCGGGAGCGGCGGGCGGGGAGAGAGAACGCGGCCCCCGCTTGTGGACGGCCGCGGCCCGGCTCGCTGTCGCCGCTGCCCAGCAGCAGTCGGTGTGCCTTCCAGAGGGCAGGGCTGGGCGCCCCGGAAGGAGTGGGGGAGGCCCCCGCTACAAAGCGAGCCCTGCTGACCCAGAAGGATGTTCTTTCTTAGGACATGAACGCCTGTGGACCAGAACTGTTTGAGAACCTGGAAAACAGAAAACGAAAATAAATTATAAAAAAAAAGCAGTATCTTGAGGATCGCCTGCAGGACCAGGGTGGATTTCCATCTCTTTTTCTCTCCAACTCCACGACCTCCACTCTGGTCTAAGCCCCTGTCATCTCTTGCCTCCCGACCGCTTGTCCCGTGTTCATTCTTGCTGTCCCGTGTCACTTCCCTGCTTCAAACCTTTTGAAGGTTTTCCTTGGCTTCTATGATAGAACAAAATAAGCCCTGGGTAATAGAACTCCTACCCGGACAGCACCTACTGCTGCCATTCCTGCCCCTGGGCCTTTGCACGTGCCACCCCCTCTCCCTCTATCCTTCCTTATTCTCCCTCTATCCTTAGCTAATCTCTCTTTATTCTCCAGGCCTCCATTTGAACCACACTGGCTTAAAAAAAAAAATCATCTCTGATTCCCTAGTCCCACACCAATTTCCCATTTGTTAGGACCCCATTATGTGTAATATCAGAGCAGTCACAGTGTCCTTTGTAGCACTTGTCACTGCAGCATTATTTAATTTTGTAGGCATCGCTGTCTGCACTAAACTCAATGTCTGATGAAGGTGGAGGCATCATCTGTCCTGGCCAATGCCGTATCCCCAGAGTATAGCACAGGGCCCAGAACATGGTAAATGCTCAATAAATATTTGTAAAATCCATGATAATAAAGGCTAACCTTAAATTTGAGGAAATCCTCTGGAGCAGTTTTGAAAATTTTATTTTTGACTCTGCAATTATGTAGGAGAAAAGGAATGATAAACATCGTACTCTAACATCCTTTTTAATTTGCAGTACTTGTTAGTGTCAGATATGCATCTTTGTTGCTGTAGTAATCAGTGCCGCCTTCCAGTCTGCCGCCTTCCAGTCTGCCATCTTCACGTGGTGGAGGCGATCCCAGAACGTTGTCCTGGTGGGATCTGAGCCTCCAACCAGATGCTGCCTTCACACGTGGCTGCTTCCCTTTGGTCACCACACTGTCCTGTGGAGTAGTGAAAGCCTGGAGGCCCTAAGTGACACCCCAGATGACTTTTCACTGTGTTAGTGCAGTGGTTTGAATTTAGGTTCAAATGCTGCATCTGAATGATCGGCTGTTGGTGATGTGACCTGAGCTGACACCTGTTTACAGGGGCGTGTGTGGCCCTGCGTGCTTGGCCTCTCTCCACTGGAGCCCTGACCACACCTGGACAGTCCCGAGAGGAAGCGGCTCTCCGGCCTTGCCCTGGCCTGGGCTATTTGTGGGCACTGGCTAACTTGCGCTGGCAGAATTGGTCCCCCAGCTACCCCACCCCTACCCCATAAGCGTCGACTGTATTGTCCCTGGTCTAGGGACTGGCCACTTCCCCCCTGGGTCTAGGCAGACCTCTTGGGGTTTACTTTTGTTTTACTCATATCTCATTTATGCTTTCTTGTCTGTATAAGGGCTCTCAGAGAAAAATAACCTGCACGGAATCTCGCCCACTAAACTAGAATATTAGTCTTTAACTAGACAAAACAGTCACTTAGCATGACTTCATATGGACAAATACAGGCAGAGTTCATAAATTTCCACAAAATTATTAATGCCCACGTGGTGTGTTGATGTACCACACTCCTCCAAGTCATTCCCCTTTTGTCAGTCTCACAAGTTGTTTCCAGTTTTTCACTGCTACAGGCAGTAGGGAACTGACCATTTCAACGCTGGCTGCTTTTTTTCTGACTTCTAGTTTGTTTTTTCCCTTAGTGTAAAAAGGGTGAGTAATTTCACAGCTCTAATCAACAAAGCCACGTTGTTTTCATAAAATCAGCAACTGTGTGCAGGGCACAGCAGCCCCTAAGTGAGCCCACGCTAGCACATAACCCACTAGCACTAGAGCTAGTCATTTTTATTTACTTTATCTAGTTTAATTGTTAGGTGAGGGCCCTTAGATTTATTTTTCTATTCATTTTTTTCTGTGCAGAGGGTTATTTTGTAATTAACAAAATGCTAGCACCCAGGGTGGGCCATGGTGACTGAGCAGGCAGAGTTCTCACCTGCCATGCTGGGGACCCGGATTCGGTTCCTGGTGCCTGCTCACGCAAAAAAAAAAAAAAAAAAATCCTAGCACCCAGAAACCAATGTCTGCTGGACCAACCATCCGAAATCTCTGCTGGAAGGCCTGTTCTTTAAACTCTGACTAGTGCTTTCCCCATTCTCAAATGCTCAAGTTTTTGTATTTAGTATCATTTATACTTCAAGGGGTTTATGGGGGCAAATGGTGATAGAGAAAGCAAATGAATGAGCAGATAAGCCAAGCAGGGTTTCCTTCCCCAGCAGGAGCCTCCTAAAAGTCTCTTTGTTCGGTGCAGGCCATCTAGTGGATCCTGGTGGGGAAAATTCTCCTTGGCTAGCAGGCCGTGCTCCAGGCCCACAGGGCAAGGGTTCCTCTCGGGGACGCCCCCAGCCCAGGCCACTTCCGTGGAGGACAGAAGTGGAGGTGTCCCCAATTCCTGTGCGCTCCTTCGTCCTGTCATTTTATCTTTCTTGGGGATTTGGACAGACCCTTTCCAGAAATGGGTGTGTGGGAAACCACAACATGCCAAAGGCTGTTGTCTACTAAACTGCACAGAAGCATGGCCTCGGAGCTAAAGGCATGGCTCTCCAGCACAAAAACTGCACCCCTGGAAGCCGAGGTGCCAGCACAATGGATTTCATTCATTCAACAATGAGTTACGCTCCCAGAACATGGGAGACGTGTGCTCAATGCCACGGGTGGCTCTAGCTGGGGCTTCTCATTTAAAGGAGGGAGAAATACTTAGTAGGGAAAATGCCAGCAGTGTTGGAAAAGGCAACAAAAGTTGAGGCACTCGATCAAGGTCACCCTGCAACAGAGAATCCAGAGAAGAAGTTTTCAAGGAGGAGGTAGGATTGGTTTTTCTTTGTGGGTTTATTTTTTGTTTCATTTCTACAAACTAATAAAAATTGAAAACTGCAAAAAGTGGCTACTGCCCTCACTTCCATTCCCTGTAGGTAACCACTGTGGAGGGTTGGCTTGGTATAATTCCAGGAGATAAGTTTTAAACTGGAACTTGAAGGATGAAAAGATTTGGCTCATGTAAGAGAATGAGGAAGGGATGAAATAGTGGTGCTCTTTGGAATGGAAAGAGTTAACTATAGCTGGGCACCCAGCCACATTAGTTACTGTTGCAATATTCTAATTTCCTACTGTTTTCAGATCCTTTGAGCTTCTAGTCCTCATAACTTAAAAAAGGAAAAGAAAGAAAAAAAGAACTAGTTAATTCATTCCAGATACCTAGCTTCCTTCAGATTCCCCAGATACTTTTCTTGATTGTCTTCTTTGGTTTGACCATGAAATGAACTCAAGAGAATGAATCATAAGCCTTCATCTCACGGAAACTCTATTGCAAGAACTTTGAATCTCAGAACTTTGTATATTGCCTTCAGATCCTTGGGCAATTTGATATTTTCCCATGCTGGCTGGCCCTAGAAAGGAAGGCTTGCATTTGTAAGTGTGGAGTGTTTTCTATACAGAAGCAAACATTAATTCCTAGCTGGGTTACTAGCAGTCTCATTCTCTGTAGATCTCCTGGACTGGTTTATGTGCCACCCCTCTGAACAGCCTGTACTTCCTCTGCAAGAGTACATAACCATTTATAGTTTAATCACTACTCATTACTTGGTTATTAGGAAATTGTAAGATCTGTGAGCCCTGTCTGCTCACTGTCATAAGTTCGGTGTCTTAGAACCTCAAATATTTGCAGAGTGAATGTGTCACCATTGACAAGGCCCTCTACAAAATAACCATAGAATTAGCTATACAGTAAGTATATTAGCTTCTAGACACGTGATGAAATGATAACTCACCAACAGCTGAGCCTACCCCCACCCAGGAAGTCTGAGTTATGCCTCTGTTGTTATCCCAACTTGCTTGGTCTTGAGGAGAACTAGAACTTTCTGTGATCAGACTGCTCATCGCATGACACATGTTCTCTCTGACACTTTTCCTGCCACCACTTCCCCAGTCAGGGGTGTCAGATATGCAGCAGATGATGCGAAATGACCACTGGCATATCTCCTAGATGGGGTCACTCCAAGGCCTGAATTATCCTGGACCTTCAAACTGAGTCAGACACTCCCCAGAACATGGCGAGCCTCAGACGATGGCTCGAGCTGCGTGTTCACTCAGGCTTTCTGACTCAACCTCTTGATCCTCATTTCCTGTTTCTCTTCTCCTTATCTCTCCAGTATCTTGAAGTCCTACTCAGCTCCTCATGTCTAATTCAGGTTTTCTGTGTTAGGCAGGGAAGTCTCGGTGTTGCTACAGCAACAAACAGCATCCCCTCCTAATTTAGTGGCTTAATACAATACGCTCATTTCTTGCTTATGCCGCTTGCTGTTCGCTATGGGCTGGTGTACTGTTCTTTACAATCACAAAGGAACCCAGGCGGATGGAGGTACCTTTTCCATACAGGAGGCCATGGTCTCTGTGCATGCAAAAGTGGCATGCACACACATGCCTAAAGCTTTTGTTCACATTCCATTGGTCAAAGCCAGTCAGATGGCCACACCTAACTTCCATGGATGCAGAGAAGCACAGTCCTACCAAGTACCCAGAAGGAAAGGAGAACCAACATGTTTGTGAATGACCTTATTGACTGCTACACTCTCCTTTCGTGGAGGGCGTGTTTGGACTTGTCTGCCACAGCCTTGCTCGTCCGGCCTTTGCCTGGCTTTGCTCTTTCTGTTTTAACCCACCCATAGTTGCAGGGGAAAAGAATTTTCTCTGGCTGTGGAAACCAGACCACTATTTCCTGCCAGAGGAAGGAACTAGTCATCATTAATGAGAGAGCAGAGTCCTATTATTAAACAAAATTCCCAGAGCATTCCCAAACAGCATCTTAGCCAGTAGTTCTCATTCAGCCAGCCACTTAGTGCCACAAACCTTTCTTAGGCCCCTATCGTGTGCCAAGGACTCTGGGCAGTGCTGGGGTGGCACAAATCAACCAAACATGGTGCCCGCTGTGTAAGAGGTCAGGTCCTCATGTGGAGACGGGCATATCCTAAAATACCCAAAGAAAGAAGTTTGTCTTCTTAAGCAGCTCAGTGCTTTCCTGGCCCAGTGCTAACTCAGCCAGAAGGTGCCTAGAGGGAGTCTTGGGAAAACTCCGTGTCTGACTCATCCCGAGCTCAGGACCAAAGTTGTCAACGAAAGCGGTACATGAGCCCACTTGGCTCTCTTTGGTGGAGAAGTTGTTGCAAGTAGTCATGGTACTGCCTGCACTGGGACAGGGTCAATAGGAAGAAAAAATGTAGCTTCTAGCAAAACACGTCCTTTTGCAAGATGCCCTTGAATGGCCTTGAGTGTCTAATGGACTTGGCATGAGTTTGAGTATCAGCTTCTCCGCTGATGAGCACGTGACTCTCTGGGCTGACTTTCTCATCTGTTTTTGTGAGGATTAAATGAGAGGATGCATGCAAAACACTCACTGGAATACAGTAGGCAACCAAGAAATGTCAGCCCTTGCTGAAATTATTGGAAGCATGCATAAGTATCTGCAGTGGTCGACCCAGTGCATTTGATACCCAGAGCAGGTCTTTTTTAACCATTCCTGCCTTCACAACAAAATGTTCTTCTGTCATAATCATGAAATTATATACACAATTATGGCCAGAAAAAAATGCAGTAAATTTTTCTTTTATTGAATTTTTATGGTGTTATATGGTGTGCTGGTTTGAAATGGCAGTGTACCCCAGAAAAGCCATGTTCTTTTTCCTAGTCCAGTCTTGTAGACACAGGCATGTTCGGGTGGAATCTTTTTTATTAAGTTGTGTCCATGGAAATGTGACCCACCCAGTTGTGGGTGGGACCTTTTAATTACGTGGTTTCCAGGGAGATGTGTCTCTGCCCATTTTAAAGATGGGTCTTAACATGCTTTCTGGAGTCCTTTAAGAGGGAACCATTTTGGAAAAGGCTTAGAGCTGACAACAGACAGAGGCCTTTGGAGATGGAGAAAGAAAATGCCCCAGGAAAGCTGTTTGGAAACAAAAGCCAAAGGACTAGCAGATGCTAGCCACATGCCTTCCCAGCTTACGGAAGTGTGCTGGATGTCACTGGCTTTTCTTGAGGCAAAGTATCTCTTTCTGGATTCCTCAGTTTGGACATTTTTATGGTCTTAGAACTTTAAACTTGTAACTTAATAAATCCCCTTTATAAAAGCCAACCCAGTTCTGATTTATTGCATTCCAGCAGCTTTAGCAAACTAAAACATATGGTCGTGATGGTAAAATATAAAAATAAGATAAGTACTCACTACAGCAAAAGGAGTAATGGAGTAGGGCTTTTTAATTACATAACGTGCGTTTTCAAAAAAGGGAAAACCTTAAACTGATCTGGCCCACTCACAAATACAAAAAATTATAGTTTATTACCAGTTAAATAGCATGAAGATACATAGAAAAATAATATCAATTTCAAATGCTCAAATTCAGCAAAATATTTCATGTATGAATTTAAATTTTCACATAACAAAGTTATTATACCTTGCAGTTTGCATTCTGTTTTACTAGTTTAAATTTTAGCAATTGCACAGATGGCAGAATTGAAATAACTCAAACACTGATTCTTTACCTTTGCAACCCCTCGGTCATTCTTTATTTCAAATCTCCTATTAAAATGCAGGAAGAGGTAACTCCATAGAGCATGGAGACATGAAAGTCAAGTAAACTTAGCTCCGAAAGGAACAGGTATAGCTGAGACCATGGGGGCTGGGGTGGGGACAACTGTATAACTGGAGGTTTTCTTCTGAATTATTTATGTATTAACTTTCACGTAGTTGATTTTAAGGGCTCAAGAGCCCACACAGCCCAGTTTTTACTTAGATCCCTAGAGGAGCATGAAACGGGACGCAGTTTTGTAACGTACACCATGAGTTCTCAAACTTTTGGTCTCACTCTTCAAAATTATTGAGGAACCCAAAGAGTTTTTGCTTATGTTTATGTGAATTCTATCTATCATTGTTTACCCCACAGAAAAGAAAAAGTGAAGTTTTTTTTTTTAATCATTGACTGAGTTATTTTAAAACAATACCCAATGAATTAGTTAAGGCAAATAACACATTTTTATGATAAAAGATGCTATTTTATAGAAGAGTAGAACTGTTTTTGCTAACCTCCTTTGCGTCTGGCTTCAGAGACAACAGCTGGGTTCTCGTATTTGCTTCTGCATTCAGCCAGTGGCAATGTCATTCATCGAGCCACTTCTGGGAAACCTCACTGTACACTTATGTGGGTGTGAGGGTGAAAAAAATAACATCTTAATATCATTCTGAAAATATTTCTTGATTAGCATTTTTTATTACAGGTGATTGGCTGATTTTTTTTTGTTTTTAGCAGTTTTATTGATATATATCTTCACATCTCATGTGATTATCCAAAGTGTACTATCAAATGGTTCACGATATCATCAGATAGTTGTGTATTGATCATCACAATTGACTTTTTTTCTTTTTTGTGAAATATATATACAGAAAAGCAATCGATTTTGAAGCTCACTGCAACAATTAGTTGTAGAACAGATTTTAGAGTTTGGTATGGGTTACAACTTTAGGTTTTTATTATTAGCTCCTTCAAGACACTGGGGACTAAAAGAATCATCAGTATAAGGATTCCGCACTCATCCTCATTTGTTAAACCCGACTTTCTCTGTATAACTTCACCATCACCTTTGATCTTTCTATCCCACTCTTCAGGGGCATTGGGCTATGGCCATTCTACCTTTTTCAGGTTGGAAGGGGCTGTTGATAATATGGGGTAGGGGGATGGAACTAGCTGATGTTCTGGAAGGGCTGGCCCCTCTGCATTCATTCTGAAATTTCTTTTAACCTTTCAGGGCACCTGCCCTGAGATTCCCACAGGAACCTGCAGAGCACACTTGGAGAGCCTCTGACCTGTATAATAATTCTTAAAGTCCCCTTCCCCACCCTCTCCAATTCCTGCGAACTCTGAAACTTCTCCAGGTCTTCTCCCTGTAGAGGGGAGAGGGGGAAGGAAGCCAGATACCAAAGGACAGTGGCTGGGTGACCTCACTGCCGTGCAGTCAGAAGAACAAGCAACCTCATCAAGTCAGACAGTGGAAGGTTTTGGGGGCGGCCGGTTCCCTGGGAGCGTGGCTATTTGGGGTGACGGGAAGGTGGTGTCGCGGTGGTGGGACATGATTCGCCCACTGAACTGTATGTTTGAAAGTTGATAAAATGGGAGATTTTCGATTATACAGAAGTTAATGAAATAAAATAAACAGAACCCTAATGTAAACTATGGGTGCTAGTTTAAGTATAATTATAATAATATTGTTTCATCAACTGTTAACAAAGCCACCACACGGACGCAGAGTGTTAACAGTAGGGACCACGCTGTGCGCGTGGGGGGCGCATGTATAGGAACTGGGTACTTGCTGCAGGATTTTTCTGTGAACTTGCAACTGCTGAAACAAAACAAACTAAAAAACACAGGTTGCGGGACCCACCCTCAGAATTTTACACTTGGAAGGGGCCAGGGTAGAGCCTGAGAATTTGCATTTCCAGTAAGTTCCCCGGATCTCAGGGGGCTCACGCTGGTGGTGCACAGGCCTTGGCCAGCAGCAGCCTGTGCCACTGTCCTCCTGCCTGCCCCGGCCCCAGCGGGATGCCTCCAGGGGCCACCCTGAGAAAGGCATTTTCTGCTCCGGCCAGGGTGGGGAAGGACCCAGGCTGACCCAGGTGGAGACCCTTAAGAGCCCTTTCTCCCTGGCACAGGGGTTCCCTGAGTGCACGGCGGTTTGAAGCCCACTCTTGAACCCCCTCCCTCCCTGCCTCCTTCCTGTCTTCTCCTTGAGAGCAGGAGCTGCGCTGCTCAATTGCACCTCAAAGAATCCCGAGGACAGAACAGGTTCTCTATGAATACTGGGATTCTGTCTGATCAGGCTATGTGTTTCCTACTGTCACCCTCCAATGTCTGCTCAGTGAAAAGGAATGAAGCGCCCACAGTTCGGTCTCAGGTGGACGCTCAGGCTGGCTTCTTTCATTTCCTTCTCCCAACAGGCTAACGGTGCAGGTGGCAGGAGGTGGGAGCATGTATGTCTTCAAAGTCCCTTCTCCCTTCACTTGGAATTTTAGGGATTTGGGGACGCATCAGGAGGGCTCGGAGCAGGAGGTGACCATGGTGGATCGGGATGGGGGCTGAGGTGGACAGGACCCAGCTCAGCCCCCAGGCGTGCTGGCCTTGGCTCCTGCTGTGTGGCTGACTGGGGGGCTGGGGGCCTGGGAGCATTGGCCGAGTCCTCCCCAGCTGCCTGGGAGCACCGAGCGTGTCTCCCTTCAGCGCACTTCCCGCTTGCTCCCTCTGTCCTGCCAGGCTCCCCCCATCTCAACTTCTCTAGACCTGGGTGGAGCACATTTCTTAGTGGGCCGCGGAAACCTCTTCTCTTTCTTGATACCCCTTCCAAATACAACAACTGTGTCCAAAGCCAGGAAACCCTTCAAGAACTTCTCGGATTGGGCCCTGGACCCTCCTTGCCCTCCCACCTGTCTAGCTTTTCCTGTCACCTTAACTGTCAGGTCAGCTTGGAGTCCACTCAATCGGACACCTAACTACGTGGCTCTAATCGTTGACTCGGGCACTGAAAAGGGTTCTCCTCTTGACAAAACAGCATGCATTCTTGTTTTGCCGCTTGCACAAGAACGACTTTCAGATACATTATTCCCCAAGGTGGCAAAATGCCTTGCCTGAGAGATGGCTCTTTGATTTGGTAATACAGAGGGCTCACAGGGGCCTATTAATGGACAGACCAGTTGGAGCCTGCTGATACAGTCCAGAATTCTGTGGGCAGTGACCAACAGCTGCAAAAAGCCCCGTGAGTCCTGGACCAGAGAAGATCATCATGAAAATTCTAGCAATGGAGTCAGCAAGGATTAAGGAGTAGTGATGATAAAACCACAGCCAGACTGATTTCGACTGCAGAAAATGCATCCCCAGACTGCCTTCCCAGATGATTTAACCTTAACTCAGGAAACATCTGTGATCATCTACCATGTGCCAGGAATACGCATGCAACAGTAAAGACAAAGCAGGCGTGATAAGCCCAATCACAGAACAAGCAGCCTCCAGCGTATGGTTGGAGGAAAACTAATTTTCACCAGGGGTGAAAAGTTCCTTGGAAGAAATGTCATCTGTGTGCCATTTGTGCATAAGGCAAGGCAAGGAAAAGGGGGCAAGTCATGTTAACCCACGTCACTAACCTGAGGCTTTGTAGCTCAGGTATCAGGATAGGTGGAGCTGGAGCTAACGAAATCCTTGGGAAGAGGCTTGGAAGGTAATTTGAACACCTAACATTTAAGATAATTTGCAGAATTTCCACCTGGCTCTTAGAGATATGAAAACAACAGTAACAAGAGGTTTTATCTTTTCAGGTCTGTTTTATTTTTCAAGGCTGTAAATCCATGCTTTGTTTCACAGTCTTTTAAAAATGTATTGCTAACCTTTTATAGGTAAAGTTGTTCCTAAATTATTCTTGGCCATAAACGTAGGTCCTGTGTGCACTCAGAGGTCTTCCGTGTCTTCTCGTCCGGTGCTGAGGGAACTCGGATCATTTCTGGTTGCAGCTGCCGGTCTGTGGTTGTAAATGATCTCCTGGAAAACAGGCGTAGAGTCGCTGAAATTATCCTTTTAAAATTTTTATTTCATTGCATGACATAAAATACTACAGGTTTGTGCTTGTGGCTAGATCTCAATTCCCGGCATTTCCCCAGCCATGCTGGATTATCAAAGAGCTTCATGCATTTTTAAACAAAATCCTCCTACTTTCCAGAGCCTTTCATTTCTTTGTGTGTGTGTGTGAACTTCAACTTTTTGAAATCAGTTACCCTAGCCAAAAGCCAGAATGGTAACTACCGCATCCATTATCTACTGTACCGCATGCAGATTTTTTACTTCTCTTTTTTTTTTTTTTTTTTTTTTGGTGTGTGACAGTCATTCGTCTTTTAGAGTGCCAGTGTCTGTTTCCATGTAATTGATTTTCCTTCTATGCCTGACTTCATTGCTATTTAATAATTTGCCCACTTTCCACAACAAGCCAGAATACAGATAAGAATGTAACATCAGTTCCTTCCTTCCAAGAGTTTATTTTTTAAATATCAGCTGCAAAAGCTGATATTTTTAGCTTGATACTAGGATCATAAACCATTAAAAAAGTGACTATATAAAATACAGACTTTGTGGATGGCAAAATTTCACCCAACCAATCAATCAATCAAAAGAAGAGCAGGGGAAAATATTTAGAACAAAGCCGGCTTACTATAGAAAGAGATCTTACAGATCAATAAGGAAAGCACCAAACACCCTAATAGAAAAAATTGATAAAGAACATGAATAGTCAATTCACAAAGGAAATACAAAAGGCCACGAAAAAAGCATGGAAAAGATGCCCAACTGTAGTAATTATCAGAAAAGTAAAAATCAAAATAGCAATAAGGAAAAATTCACTGATTAGTTTCAATTTTAAAAAATGGATTTTAAAAAAACACAAACACCTAGTGCTGCCCAAGCTGTGGAAAAATGTACCAGGAATGTGCATTTTCAAGCACTGTGGTGGCAGGAGAAATAGGAACAACCTTTCTACAGAGCAATTTGACAGTATCTGTTAGAAAATTAAAATTCATTCCACCCAGTACTAGGAAAACATGCAAAATAAGTACATAAACATAGCAGTTGCACAGAGACGTATGTAGAATTTTATCCATTGTTCTCTTGTTGACATTGAGGGTAGTAGGGAATAAGATTTCCTATTTATTTAATAACAAAAATGTTACTTTATAATAGCAATAATAAAGCTATTGAGGGACAAATACAGTGATTGAAATTTTCTAAAAATGGATAGTAGAATATTCTTCCATAATATGCCTAAATTGGAAGTCATAATTCCTCATTCATTTGACATAATTTGGTGGCTCTTCAGGTGCCTGAGAGCTGGGATGTGTCTGCTATAACACATTAAGATAAAGCAAAGGTCAAGTTTAAACCAACAGAGCATTAATAGCTAAGAAAGTGTCACGGAGTCAGGGTTCAATTGGATCTCTTGTCATAAAAGACAGAATAATTGGTGATAGACACATTAATTATTCATGTGTAAAATGGCTGGCACCAAACTTAATTTAAGAATCTGTGAAGAAAGTTATTAGTGACTCAAATCCATCTTCCACAGTTCAATATTTAATTTAAAGCTGCGACTAAGTTAATTAATGAATGCTTACTAATTTGCCAGCATTTTATTGTGATTATAACAAAATCTATGTCTAAATTGAAAAAGACAATAAAAGAGTTTCAATATTACTAGAGTTTGCAAATAATCTAATCTTGGAGAAATTCCACTGAATAGAATTCAAGACTGACAATATCTCTAACACATGTTGTATATCAATTAGTTTCCTAATCTCTTGCATTGTTGCTTGTCTGTTTTTACATTTCCTTGTATTTGCTATTCATGTGAAAAAAATTACGTAAAAGTTGGAAATAAGACAAAAGGGAGGCTTCATTTCCTTTCAATATCATTTTGGGACACTATTGAACTGACCTGCTCAAGGATTGTTTGGTTCCCTTGGGGAAGGTGCCTTGATTTATGTTACTAATCACTAGTATTGATAGCCCCAAATCTTACTTGTACAATTTTGTCCCAAAATTGCCCCCAAAGGTCACAGTTTTCTTGCCCCCTTAGGAAATTTACTACCTTTGTCTCTTAACTAAGCAAAGACATGCCAGCATGCCTATATGACAGACGAAATAAAATCTTGTATACTTCTTGGAAAACAGCATTCATGTCCTGCTGAATCCCACTAATGCATTAAATAAACCTTGTATATTTGTATGAGGGTCATGTTTTTAACTTTTTGAGTATTATTATTTGACTTCAGTCTTTTTAAAAGACAATATCCCTGTTTTCCTCCTCTTTGACATTTATTCTGAGTACCCATTTCGAAATTTTATTTTGTTAAATACTTTGATATCTGGGATATTAATCAATACGTGGTGACCCGATATTCTCATCACCTTTGTTTCTTGTTTTGTTTCATTTAGCTTCCCACAGGGCTCTACGCCCAGTGGTTCTTTAGTTCATTCAGATGATTCTCCTTCCTTCTTTGCTTTATCTTAGGTCAATGGCAGCTGGGAGATTTCGTCACGGAGGGGACCAAGCTCTGAGACGCTGTTTAGATTAAAGAGGGAGACGTCAGAGGAAACAGCTTTTCTCAGGATTAAGAAAGCTCTTTGAGAGAAGTTAGTGGCATGTGGCTGGGACAGCTCTCCCAGAGAATGGGGTATTAGCTGTTTGGTATCAGCATCCTTCCGTGATTTAGGAGACATAAAATCTAATATAACCCTTCTGCAATTCATCTGGGACCTCATCTTTAATCTCACTAGTCAAAACCTGACGCTTTTTTCACAGCCCGCCATCCTCTATTTATATAGCTGAGATAGCCTTCCACATTACCAGGGTGAAGTACATTTCCTTGATTTAGCAAGGATGGAGGCCAGACCCAAGCTTCACCATGAGACGGGACGTAATTGTCTTCATTCTGAAAGACATTAGGTACATTTCATTTGGAAAAACATGGATTCGCTTATCCAAGCCACCAGGCACCAGCACACAAGCCCTTAGACCTATGCAGAAAATGGCACCACAGTGCTCGGACAGAATGAATCGTTCTTCTAGTAGTTACTAATTTAGAGGCAGAATGTGTGGTGGCCTGGAGAAGAGCATGGGGGGTGAAGAGGAGGAAAGAATTTTCACAACTGGGGTCCCTGGCCCAAAATGAATAGATGCTAGAAACAGAAAGCGAGAAATCCCCAAGTTTATTTCTTTTAATTCCTGAGAGGAAATAAGCAATAAACATTTCTCAATGCCTCTGTCTGTAGGGTGTTGTGCAACCTGCTGGGAGGAACGGTGGCAGCCTGTTCAACTCAGGGCTGCGCTCACTGCTTAGGAAGATAAGAGTAAACAATGTCTACACTTACAGAGCTCCTGCCCCTGCCAGGCACTGCCTTTCCATGTCATGTACCACTTGCCCTTCCCAGACAGCCCTGAGAAGAAGTTCTTCTCAACCACAGGTGAGAAAATGAAACCCACAGAGCTGAGACCCTAGCACCCAGTCTCACGGTGGGCAAGTCAGGGCACTGAAATCGCAACTCTGGTCCACTGGACTCTCGGAGTTCCCAGCCTGGGTCATCAAATGCACCATAGGTAGACTGTTTTCTTTGTCTCATAAACAATATTGTAACAACAATACACAGCATTTTTAAAAGAAAAAAAAAATCACAACAAAACCCCGTTCTTTGAAATTTGAAGGATCACCAATATTATCCCCACCTTACTACCGTACAGCCTAGAACTTCTTCCCGTCTGTTTGTTTGATGCCAAACTTGCCCATGCTTTGGGAATGAGAGAAATGATTCTCTCATTTGCCCTACTGGGGTATTTCTTACTCAGTTATTTTGCTATCTGGCCTTGGCCATGACCCTACTGGGGCATTTCTTACTCAGTTATTTTGCTATCTGGCCTTGGCCATGACCCCATTTTTGCTGCACTTTCTTGGTTTAGACATTACACCAATCTTCTGGTATCTTCCTCCTGGATCAAGAGGAATTAACCCACCCCAACATTTCACCCAATCAGCAAATATTTTGTGAGCTCTTAAAATTCCATCAGAGATGAGCGATATGTCCCCGATAAGGGGGATGCAAAAATGACAAAGCACAGGTCCTGAACTTTATAAGAGCTGATGAGGAAAGAGAAGTGAACAAATAAAAATACAGCTGATGGCAACTGGGCTATTCAGACCAACACACACCTGCTGAACACAACATAAAAAATGTTTCTTTTTTAAAACTGAATGTTAAGCAGACCCCTCCCCCTGTGACGTGACCAATGCCCAACAAATATTCCGAGAAGCTTTCCCCACCCATGATTTCCAGGAAACCCACCAAGCCCACCCACCCGCTGCCCTCTTGTCCTTGGCAGCCGTGATCAGGCAATAAGCACCCCCAGTACCCAACATCTGCCCTCCGGCAACTGCAACCCCATGTGACTATGGCACCATTTAAATTTTAAACTCACCAATGAAAAGCTGCCAAGTCCCTGCTGAGCCCTCTGCTTCTAAACCAGCCAATGAGAATGTGCCAATTTCCTGTGTCCAAACTAGACAGCGAAAACCCACCACCTCCCTTTCCCTCCTTCCTGCCAGTCATCCTGCATAAGCTGGGCCCCTTCCCCTGCTCAGGGTTGTCGCCATCTTGGTGACATCTTGGCCTGCCTGAGCTGAGTCTCACAATAAAACTCCTTTGACTGAGTTTTGGTTTCTTCTCCTCCTTCCCAGTAAAAAAAAAAAAATCTCATTTTGGTGCCAAAATCCGGGACTGGGAATGGAGACTGAAATCTCCTAAGGAAGGGATGAAACCCACTTCCCTGGCTTCAGCACCAACATTGGTACACCATCTCAAGTGTAATATGTAAGGAACAATACCCTCCTCTCTTCTGACCAGCGCTCCCTTTCTCTGTGGTCTGGAAATCCTAGTGCTAGGGGAGAGCTGCCCCTGCCGGGTCCGGGGCGCTAGGAGTGAGTGAGAAGGTGGGATGCTTCCATCCCCACCTCCACACACTCACTGGGCTTGAAGCTCTCGAGGTGGGATGCCCTCCTGATGCCATTAAATCTTCTAAGAGTGAGAGTTTCTCCTTACCCCACCCACTGTCGTGGGGCGTGGGCAGTCCTTTGTCTTGGTGCTGATTTCAGACCTCAAAGATTAATTTTCTATTGCAATACTGCCTGGCCACAGTAGAAATTAGATAACGGGTCAGTTTGGCCAGAAATACAGAACCTTTGATCCACAAGTTCTTTTAAACCTTGACAACTGTTGTCAGCATCTCAGCAAGTGGAGTGAAGGCGCATGTATCCAGACCTTCCTTGGCTCGTGCAGGCACCCCCACCTCCACTCCCCCCACCCGCACCCCTCCACCTCCTCCTACCCCCCCACCCCACCCCCCACCCCCTGTCAGATGTGTTCCACTTATCAAGTCCTCCTCCGTTTTCACCTGGCCGACCATCTCGCAACCTTATGATAACCTGCCTCACTGCAGGACTGCAGGTGACTGCACACAAAGCAGTTCATTATGAAAAATTAAAAGAAATTTCTTTAAAAGGTGATGAAAATCCAGCAGCCTTTCTAGCTAGACTCAGAGAGGCCCTTGAACGCTAAACTAATCTCAGCCCAGTCTCCCCTGAAGGCACTTTACTCCTCCATATGCATTTTACTTCCCAATCAGTCCCTAACATTCTCTAGAAACTCCAAAAGTTTGAAGGAGAACCCCAAACTGCCCAAACCCCAAACTGACCTAGTTAATCTAGCCTTTAAAGTCTTCAACAAGAGAGACCCAGAAAAAGCCCGATAAACTTAAGGAGGAAGCTAAAGCTAAATACCATACCCAGGCTTACCACCTTCTTGCTTTCCACATTGAGGCTCTCGTAGGGGGAAAAAACCCACCAGGAACTTGTTTGAAATGTGGACAGCCTGGGCACTGGACCAGACAATGTTCAAATCCCAGACCCTGCCCGGGCTGTGCTGCTGTGCATGCAGGAGGGTCACTGAGGTCCGACGGTCCCCAGACCCCTCAAGGCACAGGGACATCGGTTACTCACTCTAGCAGGAACCCCGGTTTTTACCTCCCGGAATTCCTGGCACTGGCAGTGGAGGACTGAAGGTGCCTGGGAACCCTGCAAGGTCCCCAGCGATCACTCACACAGAACCTTGGATAACTCTCTTCATGGCAGATAAACTGATTTCATTTCTTATGGATATAGGAGTCACTTACTCTGCTCTCCCTGAGTATGAAGGGCCAACTAACAAATGCTCAGTCTCAATAATTGGGGTTGACAGCATCGTTTCACAGCCATCAATGCCACTCCAACCCTGCTCACTGGACAACCACGCATTCATTCACTCATTGCTTATCCTCCCACACTGCCCCACATCAGTCTTCGGAAGGAACATCCTAGCTGAGTTGAAAGCCCAAACACCCATTTCTTCTCCACAAACTGTATCAGGCATCTTCCTTCTGTCTTTAGCCAATATAACTTCTTCAACAGACCCTACCAACCCCCCTTCTCTCCCTTTCTCGCCCTCTCTTGTCCACCCTAAAGTATGGAACACAGAAAGTCCCACTGTTGTGGGCCACCATGAACCATTCTCCTTAAGAACCCGATCTCCTTTCCTGCCTGTTGCCAATACCCAACACCCTTGAAGCCTTCTGAGGAATCGAATCCATTGTTAAATGCTGCCTACAGGCCGGACTCTTAAAAAAGCAACTAATTATCCTTACAACACCTCCATTTTGCCCATGAGAAAGTCAGTTGGGTCTTACACATTAATGAAAAATCTTAAGGCTATGACCCAATTTGTGAGTCTCCTTCACCCTATCGAGTTTCACCTTCTAAAGCTCAGATTGTTTTGTCGTTGTTTTTACCTTGGGATTATGCTCACCCCTTTGTCATCTGAGAAAATCCAGGCTATACTCTCAGTACCACCCATTGAGATATAAACCCAAACAAAACTTAAAAAGTCAGCACTAAAAGGCAGCGACAGAAGTAGCATAGAGCAAAACTGTTGCTGTTTCAAAACGCATTAAACATATTCCGACAAGTTTTATTTTGATGGTAATTACATGTTGTGAGATGTTTGCTTGGAAACAGTTTCCAAAATTATTTTAATAACTTAAGTATGAAAGATATAAAGAATGTGTTTTTTAAATAAAAGTTTAAAAGTATAGTTTTGCCTTAAGATCAAATGAATGGTTCTTATAGAATGAAAAAATGTAAAACAAAACCTAAATGGATATGGAAAGTTGTAGAAAATTCATGGATAGAGAAATTGTGGTCAAGGTTAAGAAAAATTTAATGGATCTATAACTAACTAGTACAAAAAACTTAGTTTTCTGAAAAAGTGACAAACTTTTCTTAAATTATCATTCCATCTTCAGTACAGAGTTTACCCTAAGTAAAAGTGTAAAAGGCAAAAAGTTTATAGTTTGGCAAAATAACTTCGTGTGTCTGTTAACAATAGCATATTCTCAGTCATTCAAAACAAAACTTCTAAGTCTTTCCCTCAACTTTAAGTAAAAAAACGAATATTGTTTCAAACCTAACTACCTCTAGCATTTTGTTTTCTTTTCTTTTTTTTTTTTTTAAAGGAAAGACAGAGAGAAGGAAGGAAGGATAGAAGGAAGGAAGGAAGGAAGAAAGGGAAACATCTTTAAACATTTTCTTGTTTTATTGTATTTTGTTTTTCCGTTTTTTGTTACATGGGCTGGGGCCGGGAATCGAACCGAGGTCCTCCGGCATAGCAGGCAAGCACTTTGCCCGCTGAGCCACCGCGGCCCGCCCGCATTTTGTTTTCTTAAGGTCAAACCCTAAAAAATAGTTTTATTCAAAAAGCTGCAAAAATCTGTTCTTTTACTTTATAAAAATTAGGTATGAGAAATAGCTATATTATAAGTTGCATATAAATTGTTCAATGTTATAATTAAATTTCCCTGCTAACTACTTTGTTTCACTCTAATGCTTCTCTAAAGTGTTTGTAGTAAACTACAAATCAAAAATTCATATTCAACAAGAGACTTTTAAAAGAAGCAAGGCAAGTATATAAATTATGTTCTATATAATTTAATATGCTCTATATAAACTGTTAACTAACCTAACGTTAGTTATATATATATATATAAAGAAAAAAAGAACCTAAACATCTGTTTTAACCTAAAAATCCTTAAAAAAACACAAAAATAGTAAAGAAGTCATAAAAAAATGCCTCATATGACAACTTGTCACGGCTAAGGTCATTCTATTGTATTTCTCCTCTCCTCTAAAGACAACTTTAATTGTAGTCCTAACACCCCTTCTCATAATTATAGCACTCCTCATTTTTAGGCCCTGTCTCGTACAACCCTTTACCAGCTTTATTTGCAGAACTGTCCAAACAGTAACAAAACAACTGTCAGCGACACGCTACTCCTGCAGCAAAAACACTAGTACCAGCCACTGCCCAGTGACGAAACAAAGGAACAGCTCTGTACGCTTCACCAGCCAGAAGCTGATACGGAAAACAGACCTTGGCCCTTCAGCCTCCCAAGAAAACGTAAAGGAAAAGGCTGGAATGTCAGGCAGAACCCCTTCCCCCAGGACGTGCTGACCCCTAGCAAACACTCCAAAAAGCTTCCCCACCCATGAGTTCCAGGAAAACCACAAGCCCACTGCAGGCTATGCCCTCTTGTCCTCGGCAGCTGTAATCTTGAGATAAACCCTCCTTACCCAGCACCTGTCCTCCAGCAGTTGCAACCCTGCATTGCCGCAGCATGTAAATTCTAAACCTCACCAATGAAAAGTTGCCAACTCCCTGCTTAGCTCTCCGCTTCTAAACCGGCCAATGAGAATGTGCCAATTTCCCGTGTCCAAACTCGACAGTGACCGTCCACCCCTTTCCTTTCCCTCCTTCCCGCCAACCATCCTGTATAAGCGGGACCCCTTTCCCTGGTCAGGGTTGTCGCTGTCTTCGGCTTCAGCCTGCCTGTGCACAGCCTCGCAATAAAGCTCCTTTGCTCGGGTTTAGTCTCTTCTCCTCCCTCCCAATTGGAAAACCTAACACTTAAAATGAACAAAAACCTTCTCAAGAGCATAAAGGAGCGAAAAGAAGTGAAATGTTGCCAGGTTCCCTTGAAGCTCATTCTGCAGAACCTAAATTCTCTGCTGGACTGGCCCCCGTGTCCAGCAGAAGGGACAAAGAGGCTTCCACGTGACTGTGCTCTTTGGGCTTTAACAGTGCAGAGCTGCAGCAACTCTGCCATGCCGCTGGCTGGTGCCCACCGGGACAGCTCCCCTGTGCACGCCTGACATCCTGAGCAAGACCAGCAACTCTGCCATGCCGCCGGGGCTGGTGTACCCCGGGACAGCTCCCCTGTGCACGCCTGACATCCTGAGCAAGACCACAGAAATGCACACCCTACAGCTCAGCAGTTCCACGCTAGGTATTTCTGGTTCAACAGAAATGCTCGCACATAGCACTGAACACTTAACAGGAGCTGTGCACAGAACAGTCCCAAACTGGGACAACCCAAATATCCATCAACAGTGGAATGGATAAATAAATTGTGCTATGTTCATATAATCATAGAATATTATACAGAAAAGCAAGAGTTGAATAAACTACATGCGAGGCTAGAATAGGGAAAGAGGGGAGAAGGAAAAAAAAAAGGACTGCAAAGGAGCAAGGACAGTTAATCAAAGTCAGAAGGGCCTGAGTCTGGCACAGAGACCCTGCCCAGGGGCTCCCTACTATAGAAAACGCCTAGCAGTAGCTGACCCATCTGGACCAAATGACCCCTACCTGAGTGAGCCATCCATGGAGGGTGAAACCAACCTGTACACCCAAATGCACCACCCTGGAGACAAGGAATGGGGCAGGAAGCCAACAAAGCAATAAAAGCAGATGGTCCTAAGATAGGGGGCCTCTTGCCCTCCATCTTTCTTGTGAGAGTGGCTGCACGTCTGTGCACCTAACAGATTTCCTACTTGCTTACTCCATGCTGTGCTGGGCCTCTGAATTCCTTCTTATGGAAAGAATCTAGGAAATTCAAATCTGGTAACCCGAGGACATGCAACAAGTTGGACAAATCTTAAAAACATAAGCAAAAAAAATCCATATATAAAAATTATATGATTTCATACGTAATAGTCAAAACAGGCAAAACTAATTAAGAATGAATACTTGAGTGGTAAAACTCATACCAGACAAAGGCGGTGAACTGTCTGCCCGATGCACTCAAATGATCAATTCCTGAGACATGGGGTGTCAGAGAGACGAAGAGCTTTTTGCGAGGCCTGCAGCAGGAGAGCAGATGACCTTTCTGCTTAAAAATCTGTCAAGGTTTGAATGGCTTCTAACAAGAGGAGAAGAAGATTAAGTTGTCATCTCAGCAGCAGGCACAAGCAGAGACCATTTACAAAGGTAAACTAGTTGGTGGCTGGTTCCAGTTCCTCCATTAGCATTAGGGGACTGGTTCTTACAAATTTCCTAAGTAAAGCAAGGGACAAAGGCACAAGATAAGGGTATTTAAAAAAGAAAGAACAATTTTGATTATCATGACAAAAAAAAAATGTTTTTTTCTTTCTAGACTTCCAAATTTTGGAGCACCTAGAAGGAAAAATCTGAGAGGAGGCCATGCGAGCCCGTGACAAACTCTGGGATCTGTCCTGTAACTACCTGTCGAAGAGTGCTTTGAAAACTACTGCTTTATTTCTTTGCTTTGTATATATGTTATTCTATACAATAAAAAAAGATAAAGGCGTTTACAATCATTCTCAGGGCTCAAGGCAGCTGTATCACAGCTCAGAGATTTCAGGTTCTCTCTGTCTACTCTGAAAGACCAGAAAGAAAAAGGGCATATTTATGTGATGATTCAGTAGTCACAATCATTCATGAAATGATTTCACATGTCCTAACTCCTTGGTTAGCATTCCTTCCTATCCTTTGATAATTCCCTGTGTTAGTTAGATTCAGTTGTCAACTTGGCCAGGTGAGCATACCTAGTTCTGTTGCTGCGGACACAAGCCAACGGTAAGTGAATCTCATCTGTTGCTAATTACATCTGCAGTCGGCTAGGAGGTGTGTCTGCTGCAATGAGTGATGTTTGACTTAATTGGCTGGTGCTTAAATGAGAGATCGCAACATAGCACTGCTAAGCAGCTCGGCATTCCTCATCTCAGCACTTGCAGCTCAGCCCAGGCCTTTGGAGAGGCAGAAAGAAGTCACCCCGGGGAAAGTTGTTGGAACCCACGGGCCTGGAGAGAAGACCAGCAGAGACCATCCTGTGCCTCCCACGTAAGAAAGAACCTCAGTGGAAAGCTAGCTGCCTTTCCTCTGAAGAACCAACAAAATAAATTCCCTTTTATTAAAAGCCAATCTGTCTCTGGTGTGTTGCATTCCGGCAGCCAGCAAACTGAAACATTCCCCAATCTGGAGAACCTCCTGGGCAATACCCGCTATGACTTCTTTGAGCTGGAAAGGGGCAAAGACCCTCGGGGTTTGGGGAATGGAGCTTCTTTTCTTAAATTTCAGGTTGCGGGTGGAGAAGTAAGGCTCCTTGAGTGCTTCCCTCACAGGGCTGGGATTAGGGACAGAGACACAAAGATGAGTGTGCTTGCGGTTATGAGCAGTAATACAAAAGTCCTGCTTCTAATACTGAACGAAGCCAAGATCCTAATTCTGTATGAAGCCAGTTAAACAAATCAAGTATGCCAAAAGAGGTGGAGTTAGTGTCTCGGCATTCATTTGGTTTTTCATAGGTCCTCAGGTATATAGCTACAACACTGAGTTTTTATTACAGCACCTGTCCCTCCCTGTGACGCTGTCAGGACATCTAAAGCCATTTGGTTTTATAGCACTGCTTTACATATTAGAGTCACTTCAGGGTTTAAAAGACATATACTGTTGAGGCTATCATTTAAGGCTTGTGTAAAATTGTTCAGTGCCTCTATCTTAGGTGTAATGTCCTCTATGCCTAATGAAGGCAGAAATATAGTGGTCAGGTTATAGTGCCAATGAAATTCTGACTGGTCCGCTGAGTTTTACCAATGGTAGATTTTCTCCCAGTGGTTAGAGTCTTAGGAATACTTCCTTGACACCAGAGTGGTCCTAAAGTGCAGCTGCCTGTCCAACCCGGGGACAACCAGAGTCAAATTTGGTGCCACATTAACACTGAGTTCTGTTTGGAGCTTCCCAGGAAACATTAGGTCTATTAACCCAGTCTGTCCCAAACCAGTCACTTTCCTGTAATATTATAGTTTGGAGACATCGCTCTGGAGGCAGCCATCCCGTGTTCCTTGTACTGAGGGGATTATGGTGCTGGGAGGGGTTCCCCATTGTTCCCAGCAGAGAGGGGCTGCTGCCTTACCCTGCCATACCCCGGTGTCAGCCACACCGCGCTGCCCCAGAGTTGTCACGCCCTCTTCTTCTCTAATAACCGATGCTCTGCCTTACTGTCTGTTTACGTGTTGAATGGCTCTCTCCATTTCATTGTTATAAGAAAATGAAGTTCAGTGTCCTGGGATTCTAAATTAATTGGCCATTTCTTCGCCTCTGCATTAGTTGTTTCTGGTATCTAGAATCCCTTTTTGTTCTTGCATCTTTTTCATTAATTTTCTTAGTTCCTTCCAATCAGCTCCCTGGGGGATGATATTCACCAGGTAATCTGGAAACACTAGTGTTCTAGTTTGGTAGCTGCCAGGAGGCAGTATACCAGAAACGGAATGGCTTTTAAAAAGGGGAATTTAATAAGTTGCTAATTTACAGTTTTAAGGCCGAGATAATGTCCCAATTAAAGCAAGTCTATAGAAATGTCCAATCAAAGGCATCCATGGAAAGATACCTTGGTTCAAGAAGGCCGATGAAGTTCAGGTTTCTCTCTCATCTGGAAAGGCATGTGGCGAACACCGCATCGTCTGCTAGCTTTCTCTCCTGGCTTCCTTTCATGAAGCTCCCCCGAAGGCATTTTCCTTCTTCATTTCCAAAGGTTTCTGGGCGGTGGGCTCTCTGCTTCTCGTGGCTGTGTCATTCTACTCTCTCAGAATCTCTCCCATTCTCCAAAACGTTTCCTCTTTCATAGGACTCCAGGGATTAATCAAGACCCACCCAAATGGGTGGAGACACACCTCCACCTAATCCAGTTTAACAACCACTCTTGATTAAATCACATTAAGATCACATCAAGGTGTGATTCCCTAAATCACATCTCCAGGGAGATGATCTAATTATAGCTTCAAACATACAGTACTGAATAGGGATTAGAAGAAATGGTTGCCTTTACAAAATGGAACTAGGACCAAAACATGGCTTTTCTAGGTTACATGCATCATTTCAAACCAGCACAACTAGACACAGGTAATCAGCCACATGCCCAACAATCGGATTGATTCATAGACGCTGCGTAGGAGTGTGCCCATTGTAAAAAACATTGTATTTAATCATAGCTCAGTTCCTTAGGCTATGTGATAGCAAAGTACAAGACAAACCACAACTACACATTGGGAGGAGTCTAATAATTTTAGAAAGTGATCGATCTGTCCGGCCACATGTACTTAATGGTATTCAGATGAAATAAGTGTTATAGTATTTAGCACTTCTTATCTGTTTTCCTGAAGATGTATTTTAAATCTTCTAAGAGTTCTCACTGATATCTGCCTGCCAGAGGTTTGTCTTTTTCCTCTCGTTCTTTGGAGTTCTTGGCAGTTTTCTTCTCAGTATTTCTCCTGGGAAGGCGTCTAGGAGAGAGTGTGGGTTAGAGGGTATGCCCTACTGTGGTGGACCAATGGTTTCCCTCCCACCATTTTGACACGGGAGTGAATTGGTAATAAAATTTCAGAGGGACCTTCCCATTTTGGTTACAACTGCTCTGTTGGATGTTGAATTTTCCATTTTTTACAAGAATCCGGTTCCAGGGCTTAAAGTGATGTAAGGGGACATCTGGAGGAGAAGAGCTGACTAGCGGCACAGCGGTGAACTGCCTCTCATGTGGCCCCCAGTGACTGAACACACCTCTTACTCTCTACTTCTTGGCCTTGTCCAGCCCAGGATACGTATCACACCCAAACCCCATTTCAGATGGGCCCCAGAGGAGCTGCTGCTGGGCGCAGCTCCTAACCGCTTCGAGCCACCGGGAGCACCTTGTCCATTGAGAGGTGAGTCTCTTGGTAGAGTCTTGTCACCATCTTCTTCAGGGCATGGCTTATCTTCTCTGTTTTCCTGGTAGATTGTGGCCTCCAAGACACGTGTAATTTCCAGTGTGTGTTCAGAGCTCCTGACAGGTCCTGGGAAATCTTTGATGTAAAAGGCCTTCCATTCTCACTTTGTACTGAAAATGGGAGTTCAAATCGTGGGGTTGTTTCCTTCAGGAGGGCCTTAGTTACTTCTGAGCTCGCTCTGTCCTGCATGGAACAGCCCCTACCCATCCTGTGAAGGTGGCTACAGAAACAAGAAGTTCTTTATACTTTATAAAGAAAACTTCCAAGAACTCCAAAGAACGAGAGTTACCACTGCTTAGCTGGCTCTTTGAAGTCCTCTCTCCTTGAAGCTGCTTCCATCAGTGCACATCTCAGTATCTGGATGTCCTAAAGGTTGGTTGACTACATCTGTTATGCTTTTGGCATAACAGTAAAGTGTATTTGCCAGACTTCACCTGGGCTGTGCCCCTGGCTTACACTCTTTTATAGGGGGTGGAGGCCCAGGTTTGGGGTTGTTTTTAGTGCAGGTTAAACAGTTTTGTATTAGATTTGGTTTTTGTTTTTTTTTTTGCATTCAGTTCTTATGATATAATTTTTCAATTACTGCTCCATGACATCTCTTCCATAATGAGTGCTCTGATGTAAAATAAGTAAGAACTTTTTCTATTAAATGTTCAGGAATAAGAATTACTCCATCTTCATTATAAATCCATCCTGCCTCCATTCTTTCGTGTGGAATGCTTGATTGAGCATTAACATCTGTTTCTTTTAAGTCTAAAACCCCACTCTTTAGCTCTCGACAAATCATGGGCTGAACACTGAGCAGAGAAGTTTTCCTGTTTTGTATCTGGCATCAGAGAAAGTTCCAGTGATGAAGATGGAGGCTTTAGTTTAGCTGCTGCTCTTGCTTCTAGATCTGCCATTCGATTGCCTTTTATAGAGTCTGCTCCTCCTTTCTGATGACTGTAGCAGTGTATTCTGGCAACCTTTTTAGGCAGCATCACTGCTTCTGATAAGGCTGAGATCACGTCAGCATGTTGAATTTCTTTTTTACCAGATGTTGAGTTCTCTTTCTTTCCAGATGGCTCCATGAGCATGAACAATATTAAAAGCACACTGAGAGTGTGTATACATGTTGATTCACTATCCCTTTCCCAGATGTAGAGCTCTGGTGATGCAATAAGTTCTGCCTGCTCTGCAGACGTACCTGGGGAAAGGTGCCCCACTCTCCAGGACTGTCTGTAGAGTTACCACTGCTTAACTGGCTCTTTGAAGTCCTCTCTCCTTGAAGCTGCTTCCGTCAGTGCACATCTCAGTATCTGGATGTTCTAAAGGTTGGTTGACTACATCTGGACGCTGGAATAAACTTAGTCATTTATTTGTATACCCTCATGCACAGGTTCTCCTTCCCCTCTTGGAAGTAAGGTAGCCGGGTTTAAGCTAGAAGAAGCTTTTAGAATGATGGTAGGACTACGTAATAGGATAGCTTGATATTTACTTAACCGTCCAGCGGTGAGTCAGTATCCACCTTTCTGTCCTCACAGTGGCAGTACACAGCACGGCATATGCACACTGGGGGGTGGCCCTAGAGTTGATTTTTCAGCTTCTTAGAGAATGTCACAGGTGGTCACTACAGCCCTTGGGCACCCTGGTCATCCTTGGGCAGTATTGTCTAACTGTTCAGAAAAATAGGCCTCAGAACGTCTGGCATTTTCTAATTTTTTAGTAAACACTCCAACCCAATCCCTTGTCTTCTATGTATGAAAAGGTCAAAATGTTTTCTTGGGTCTGGGAGGTCTAGGATGGGGCCTGTTAAAAATTCTCTATTTTCTGAAAGGCATTTTTACATTCTGTAGTTCAAATAAGAGACCCTTGCTCAGATCCTGTCAAGGCTTTATATAAGGGGTTACTATGAGTCCAAAATTGGTACCCAAGTTCTCCAGAATCCCAGGATCCCTAAGATTCCTCAAAGCTGTCTTTTTATAAGTGGCTCTGCTACTTGGGCTAAGAGTTCTTTCCAGTCTGGCAACAGATTTCTCTGTCCTTTGGATAACTCAAAACCTAAATATTTTACCTACTCTTTGGAAACTTGGGCCTTGCTCTTAGAGACACTGGATCCTCGGTCAGCCAAGAAATTCAGAATTTGAATAGTGTTCTTATCTGATGCCTTTTTTGATACAACTGGCTATTAACGAATCATCTACACACTTGCAAGAAAATTAAGTTTAGCTTTCACACAAGATGGTGCAGGAAAGGGCTGCTGAACAACTCAGGCTGCAGGCAGGGAAGGAGAGCGCCTCTGACGTCAGCCTGTGATTGGTGCCAAACAGGGAAAACAAATTTAAATAAGTAACGGCCAGGGTCATTGAAATATAAAGCGTAATCAAAAGTGGGGACCTTCCACCGGAAATTTGAATTAGTTAGATTATCTGGATAGGCTGTAACCTCTGGAGTATCCAATCAGCGGAGAAACAGGGGAGGGACAGTGGATTAGATAAATATCGCTGCTTATAGTTGCTCGGCACTCCGGCCACCATTTTTCCGGTGGGCGCCCATTCTTGCAAGACCGTGAATAAATTCTTTTCTTCTCCACAATTGGGTGAGAGCTTGTCTCTTTTTTGAACACCTGGTAATAATACTCCTTCTTGTAAGTATAAATCCAATCCCTTAAACCTCTGCCTAATGCCTCGCCAAATACCGTGGGAACAGTGTTAAATGCTGTGGACGAACAGAACCACGATGCTGGTGTTTTATGTGAGGGACAGGGACTGCCCATTCAAAAGCCAACAGTTCTTGAGATCCGGGTCGAGGGGCTACAGTAAAAGGCAGCTTTCAGATCTAAGATGCTGAACCAACGGACATCTCCAGATGATGCAGTACGTAAACCATATGGATTTGGGACTACAGGTGGATGCCTTCTACAATTTGATTAATGGCCCAGAGATCTTGCACAAACCAGTATTAGTTTAGGCCACTTGGCTTTCCTACCGGCAATATCGGAGTGTCATATGGAGGTTGACAGGATCGTATTAATTGATATTTCAACATCTTTATTAATGGAGCAATTCCTTCTCTGGATTCTAGTTTAAGTGGATATTGTTTAACACGACATGCAGGACCTGGTTTTTGAAGTTTCGCTTGGACCGGTCTTACTGTTTCTGTGCCTCCAGGTTTTCTGTCAGTCCATGCCTCTGGTCTCGCAGCATTCAAGATTTCTTCTGGAATAGGCCTGGTCTGCTTATCTCCTTCAGCGAGCAGCAGAGCAGCTTGCAATGTACAGGTCCTGGAGGCACCTCTATTGATAAACAATCTGGAGAAAAGGTTATTTGGGCATTTCGCTTGGGTAGCAGGTCCCTTCCCAGGAAGGGAACCGGACATTCCAGTGCATACAGGAAACCATGCTTTACATTTTTGCTCCCAAATAGGCAGTCTAGTGGCTGCAAAAAAATGGTTTATTTGCTCTTTTACCAGACACTCCAGTTATAATAGTTGATTGGTTTGAAATCCCATTACATTTTTTTACTTAATTGCTGAGTATGCGGCAATTGTATCAACCAGAAAGCCAATCAATTGTTTTCCCACTGACCCGTAACTCAAGGCTCCTGGTGGGAGACTGAGAGAAGCCGCGTGTCTTGAATAGAGCCCCTGGGCCCCTTCACTCAAGGTTGCGGTCTGTTGCACCATCGTCTTGTTGAGGCATCTGGACTTCAGGTCCTCTAGCGTCCCTCAGGGGTTGTTCCAGGGGCAGCTAGGACAGTCCTCTTCCGGCAGGGGCAGCTAGGACAGTCCTCTTCCGGCAGGGGCAGCTAGGACAGTCCTCTTCCGGCAGGGGCAGCTAGGACAGTCCTCTTCCGGCAGGGGCAGCTAGGACAGTCCTCTTATTGTGTCCTTCTTCCTTGCAGTGTGCACATTGGTTGGTTCCTAATTCCTCAGGAATTCCTCCCATCTCTCGAGGGGGGTCCGGGGGTCCTACCTTCATGCTGTTGTCTAGTCCTATTTGTTCTCGGCTCATTAGAGCCCCCAGAAGTGCTATTTACCTCTTATTGACCTTCAAGGGCTGCTTGTTTTTGGAAGCACCTGTCTTCTTTATCTTTGTCGCTCTTTCTAGAAACTTTAAAAGCAAATTCAGCCAACCTAGAAATGGGCAGTCCTAGTCCTCACCAGGTTTCTGTTGTTTTCTCCTTATACAGGAAGACTCTGAGTAATGAAAGTCATATGTAAATTTCCGGCATTTTCTAGACTTTCTGCTTCTATAATTGTGTCCTGCTGGTAACTAGTATAAATTCTTTCAAGGAAAGCTGAGGGGGTCTCCTTTGGTCCCTGGCTTACTTCGTTTACCTTTTTAAAGTATGGAGCCTTAGGGACCCCTTTTTGCAGACCTGCAACATTGCATTTTTATAATGTTCTAATTGAGCCCAGTTGCCTGTATCATTTGCATTCCATTCAGGATCCCTCACTGGTATTGCTAAATTCACTCTAGCATGCACCAAGTTGCCAGAACTTTCCCCCTGGTTCTTATCTACTTCCTGCTTTGCTTTTCTATTACCCATTCGCTGTTCTTCTCCTGTTACCAGGGCATTTAACGAGATTTGAATATGAGCACAATCTGGGTTATAGGTTGCAAATATAGAAACAACTAAGCTTTCCCTTTTCTTAAGGTCCTCTCTACACAGTGGAGTATCATTTTTTTCCGGTTATATAAATCCAATGTGGAGAATGGGGTGTGCACAAAATGAATCCTCTTGGACCTCCCAGTTCATCTACCCCTGTAGGCTCTTGTGAGAGGGGTAGAAGTTTTTCTGCTGGTTCAGCTGCTGTTTTTTTTTTGAGAGCAGCCCTGGCTAAACTGAGTACTTGGTGAGCAGGGGAGGGGAGAACTTTCTATCTCAGGCTCTTTCACCTCCGATAAAAGGGGGTACAGTAGAGGAGGGGGTTGGAGTGCTTCCTCCTTTTCTGATCTATTGGCCCCTTGGCATAGGGTGGAGGTAGGGCAGGTGAAGGAGTTAATAATTTCAATTAGATCCAGATTTGAATCAGGGAGTGCATTTTTCTCTCCTCTGCTAGCCTCTACAGGTAAAATTCTACATTTTCTTATCAACATTGATTGCTGGGAAAGACAAATGGAGGATTGAACATACATCATCTCATCCCATCTCTGCTCTCTCCTGCAAAACAACTCTAACTTTAATACAGAGTTCTTTTCTATAAAGTCATTCTCATGCCTTTTCTCTCCTGATTCTAAATCATATCGAGGCCAGGTTGTGTTACAGAATTAAACTATTTTTGTTTTTCTCATGGGCTTGTAACTAAAATCTTTCTGATTTTTTCAAAATATAGCCCAAAGGTCTTTATTCAGGAATGCTATCGGAATTAGAATTTCCCACTTTACAATATTTTTGCATTCAGTAACCAATTAGGAACAATTAAACAATACAAATACAGGAACACACCAACTAACAAATTTAAACAGACACTTAAAACTATGTTTAAGTAGCACACCAATTAATAACTAGAACGAACACACCAACTGACAATTAAACAGGCATTAAATGCTTAACATACCGATTAAAAAGTTAACAAGCATTAAACACTTGGCATGCCTAGGTAACACACCGGGCTAATAGTTAAACATTCCTACTTAATTTCATTGAACACCCAATTGGTTGTTAGAGGACTTATTTAACAGGAAGTATATTCAGTAGACAAACTCAGGGCAGGGCCTCAAACCCCATACAGGATGGTACCCAGAAATCAGAGACTGTAGGTCACAGCAAGGGGGGTTGTGAGCCGCAGGCCTTCAAGCCGAAGTCTAGGGGACTTGAACCACCAAACTTATTGCCCAATCCATTTTTATCTTGATGACCCACTCACCCAGGCAAATGTGCACACTCGGAACTGGAAACAGTTTCTCTCTGAAGCTTTCCAAGGTGCTAAATGGGTGTAAAGTGCTGGCAGAACAAAGAAAAACCTGATTGCTGAAACTCTATATTAAAAAACATCTAACTGCTCCTGTTTTAATTTTCTAGGGCTGCTGGAATGCAACCCACCAGAATGGACTGGCTTTTAGTAGTGTTTTTTGTTGTTGATGTTGAATTCTTGTTTGTTTGTTTTGCTTATTTGTTTCTTTTGGGGGGAAGTGCATGGACCAGGAATCGAGCCCGGCGAGAATTCTACCACCAAAGTACTCTTGCGACCCCGTGAGCTGGCTTTCATAAAGGGGATTTATTTAGTTACAAATTTATAGTCCTTTGGAGGAAAGGCAACTGGCTTTCCCTGTCATATGGGAAGGCACATGGTGATGCCTGCTGGCTTCTCTCCCAGCTTCTGGGTTCAAATGGCTTCCCCTAGGGTGATTCCTTTCTGCATCTCCACATGTCTGGGTCTGAACTACTTCCCTCTCTCTTTTAAACCTCCAGCTAAATAAATTAAATGTCACTCATTACAGAAGGAACTCCCTTTAGTCGACAGCAGATGTGAGCACCCACTGATGAATTTCACATGCTGATGATTTAAGTCCACAGGGACAGAACAACTGGGCACCACCACCTGGCCAGGCTGACACATGAACCTAACTCCTACAGCTGCAAAACTCTCAGTTACCATGCTTACGTGTTCTACCAGGGCCCAGGACCTCAGACTGTGGGTCTTTTTGCTTCTTAAGACCTTTTGGTCTCACCAGAGTCACCAATTGATACTGGACAAAGGTGGTGAATTCTCTGCCTGACGTCCTCAAATGACCAATCCCTGAGATGCTGGGGTTGCAAAGAAAGAATTTACTGCTAGATGTGAAGCAGGAGAGCAGATGGCTTATGGACCCAAAAATCTGTCTCCCTGAGTCTAGGGGATTCAAGGTCTTCGTGGATTCTGACAAGGGGAGATGAAGTCATTACAATTTCAACACAAGTGTAAGCACAAAGGAAGGGAGACAGAGTTTTCATTTCAATGGTAAGTTTAAGTGGAAACCATTTACAGGTATAAAGGCATAAACTGGGCTGGAACCACTTAATAGCTGACTTAAGTTTTCCCATTAGCATTAGGGCATTTGCCCTTACAAATTTTTTAAGTTAAAAAAACAAACAAACAAAAATGGACAAAGGCACAAGATAAGGGCTTTTTGTGATTATTTTCAGGGATCAAGGCAGCTTTTCTCTATGTCTACTTTAATTTACCAGAAAGGAAAAAGGAATATTTATATAATGATTCTGTCATCTTGATCATTCATTAGTACTCACTCCTCGGTTACAAAACTATATGGAAAAGAAAAGCTGTGATTACAATAGAAGTCAGTATAGTGACTATCTTTGTAGTCAGGCAAGAATTATGATTAAGAAGAGCCAAGAGAAGCAATATTCCATTTCCTGATCCAGCTGGGGGTTAGAAGAATAGTCTACTTAGTAACATAAAGTACCAAGGGTCAGTAAGGTGTACTATGGGCTGAGTCCTGCTTGCAGTTATTTCTGTAAATAAAGTTTTATTGCAACACAGCCACGTTCATTCATTTACATATTGTCTCGTGTTGTTTTTTGCTACAAAACAGTTCAGTAGCTATGACAGAAACTGCACGGTCACAAAGTCTGAAATATATACTATCTGGCTCTTTACAGAGAAAGTTTAGCCTTGTTTTATACTGATTTGCTATGTTGTAGTTTCTATTTAATGCACATTTTGTAGATGCATTATATTTCATAGTAAAAAAGAAAAGGTTATAAAAGAATGCAATGTATAAGTGCAACGTAGTAGTATGTCCACATGGGTTGGTCTTGGGTTCCCATGAGAAGAACTTGGGGTGCAAGAAAATGCTTTGGGGGGTTGATTCTTTTTCAACTTAAAAATACATATCCAAGTTTATAGTGACTGTTTTAAAACATATATGTGCACACACACACAGAGTAGTCCTGTTATCTCTCAAATTAAGTAACTCTCTTACAGGGCCCACACTGCATTGTTAGGTAACAATGCTTGCCGTAAATTTGCTTCTCATTAGAAACAGAAGAAAAGCTAACAATGCACAATTAAATGGAAATACGGATTTAGTTCTCCCACATCTTCAAAGTTAGCTTGCTTTCTTAGTACAGAAATGGTAGAAAAAACTTGACAAAAACCATATACACTGTAGAGGAATTTTTCTCTAAGCGTACCAATTCAAAAAACTCTTAAAATTCTGATTATTGGTGGAAAATAATCTAGTTTCACTATAAAATAAAGTAAGACTTTTTCATTTTGTTCTTAGAAGTTTCCTTGTAAAAATATTTGAAAAAAGCCACTAACAGGTATAAGCAAGTTAATGTGACATTTTAACGCTGCTCACAACTGATAAGCAACTTAAAACTATTGTATTGAGAACCTATTATAAAACAAACAAAAATATTAGCAAAAACAACAAAATTACTACTCTTGACTTAGAAGATGACTAATCTTTTACCAAGTACCCCAGTCTCCATGGAGTAAAACTCAGGGAAGGAGAATCAGTTGTAGACACCATTCCATAGGATTTCAGTTTCAGAAGTGCCAAAAAAGAACTTACTTTACCTATAGGTGAAATTAATGGAATTTTTAAGATGGAAATTAAAATTAATAAAATGCATCTTAAGTACATGTGAAGTAAAAGACATATATTTATATAGATTCATCATAAACTATAAAATTTTTAGTTTAAGAAATTAAAGCCTGATCACTGAAGAATGAATTTTTTTCTGGGACTGCCTAATAATTATGCTTAACTGTTACTATGTTAACATCATGCATATACATATTCAAATATATATATATACATTTGAAACTATTAAAACTTTAATTTGATAGTCAATAGACAATAAGGTCCCACATTCGTTTATTAAAAATTAACATAAAGAAACAAAAACTGTACAAAAAAATGGCCTAAATCACTTTTTACTTTGAAACACCAATCTTGACAAACATCCCCTACTACCCCTTTTTCTTCTATTATGGCCTCTTCCTCTTCTGCAACAGCTTCCCTTTACTTGAATTTCACCTTAGGGCCAACATCTAAAAGTAGTATATCCAGGGGCAAGCCATCTGGAGGAATAAAATATCAGATAGTACTTCCTCAAACACTTAGTATTTCCAGTTGTACACATTCTCTGTTCTTCAGGGTCATTTTCCCAACTTTAAGATGTATATTCATGCTGATGTGCACACCTGTGATAGATCCCTGGATCTGTGTTCCATTCTTCATTTCAATGGTTACAGTTTCATGACTCAATTTCATAAAAAATCTCACAAGATTCATCTTAGTGGTGCTGACATTCTTTTGGTAGGATAGTGCACAAAATCACACAATGGAGGACCAATGCACTGGGATTATAAGTGGCAAGAAACACTTACTTCTGGGGTCCAGACACAAACAGCAGGAGGTGATTTCTTAATAGATGATTAGGAATTAGTCTTGCGAAGAAGGTAGAGAAGCTTCTATCTCTGGGAATATGGTAGACTATGTTACTCAGAATAATCCTATACTACCATTGAAAAACAACGTAAAATGCTGTACAAAATATATTTTATATATATTAAAAGTGTCAAAGAACTGACAAGTGAGTGAGAAATTACCACACAAAAATCTAAGTAGATGTGGAAACCTAGACAGCTAAGTGGAGCTCTGATGTTCCTTTTGCCCTGGGGCATCTGCTAATCTTATAAAAAATGAGCTTGGGTTTTCTTGATCTCATGGGATAATGGGATAAGGGTCAACACTTGGGGCCAGACAGATCAGGGTAAGGCTGGTTTTACAGGAGACCCTCCCTTTATAAGCTGGAGTTTAAATCTATTCCTTAAGCAAAACATCTCACAAGAAAACTGTAAGGAAAGTTGCATTGATACTGAGCAGAGCATGGGAAATAAAAAATTCCCTAAAGCAGTCATGACCACAAGAGAGTCCTTGTGTGGATTTGCAGAACAAAATCATATCACCTGGATGATTCACTAAGTTTGAAGGTTATTTTAAATTTCTCTTGGACTAGTAATGTCCCAAGACTATTGGCAGAAACAAGGACAAATTCTTTCTAGAGGAATGCACCTTCAGCCTAGGGTTCATAAAATTTCAAAGGATAACTCTTTCAAGGCAGAAGACCACACATAGCCAAAACAGACAAGTACACATGATGTACCTTGAGCAATAACTAGTAAAAGCAGTAGCTAGGAGAAGCTATATAGCAAAGACTTCAGCTGCTTAATCATCAGACATAGACTATAAAGCAATGGTACTTAGAGTAATTTTAAAACTAGGAACTTGTAAATATTTGGAGTAAAAACACTATGAAATATGACAGGACAATTGAGGAATAATCAACTAGAACTTTGAGAAATGAGAGATACAATAATTGAAATTAAAAATTCAATTAAAGAACAGAAGGTAAAACATATGAAAAATAGTTAAAAGGCTTGGAAAATAGAATGAAATGGTCTAGCATCCATTCCATCAGTGTTCCAGAAGAAGAGAAAAGAGAGAATAACAGCTGAAGAAATAACAGCTGAAGATGTCTGAAGAAATAACAGCTGAGAATTTTCCACAAATATGAAAGACAGCAATCCAATTCAAGAATTCAAGAAGCCCAATGAATCCCAAGCAAGATAAATTTATAACAAATTCACACCTAAAGCTATCATAGTGAAAATGAAGAAAACTAAAATCAAAGAACACTTAAAACAAGGCAGAGAAAAAGGACAGATTATCTTCATAGAAGCAGTGGGTATGTTTACTGACTATTCCACTGCAGCAATGAAAGACAGAAGACAATGGAATCATATCTTCATTTGTGGAAGGCTGTTTCTGCCAACCTAAATTCTAAAACCAGTGTAAACATCTTTCAAGAAAGTGAGCAAAATAAATATTTTTTTTCCTTTTTTGCATGGGCAGGCTCCAGGAACTGAACCACGTATCTGGTATGGCAGATGAAAATTCTGTCACTGAGCCACTATTGTACCACCCCAAATAAATACTTTTTAAGAAACAAAATCTGAGAGCATTTGCCAAGAGCAGAACTTCAATAAAGATAACTCTAAGATCTTTAGGTAGAAGGAAAGTTATTCCAGATGGAAGTACTGTGAAAGAAGGAAGAAGAAGCAAAAGAAAAGAGAGAACATATGGATGAACGAAACAAACTTTGATTACATAAAACAAAAGTATTATATCCAGGGGCAATAAAAAGATAAACGAAAATGAATGACAACCTTTTTATTTCTTTTTCTGAATTGATGCAAATGTTCTAGGAAATGATCATGATGATGAATATGTAACTATGTGGTGATGTTGTGGATTACTGATTATATATGTAGAACAGAATGATCATATGTTGAGAATGTTTGTGTTTCTTGTCATTTTTTTAAAAAATTAATAAAAAAAATTTTAAAGAAATTAATGACAACAGGAGCATTTTAGTAAGAAGGGTAAACAGAGGTAGGTGTTAAGATTCTTCTATGGTGCAGGAATGGGCTAAATGTATTGATTAGTTTAGACTTTGAGAAGTTTAATATTTATGTATGATTTCTAGAATAACCATTAACATAGTAACATTGGATATTCTTTTAAACTACTGTAGAATAAAAAATAGAATGGTAAAAATACTAAATTAATAAAAAATGAGGCAAGGAATAAGAGGAAAATAGTTTTTAATTATCCTGAAATTAGAGGGGGCTATAAATAATGAAAATAGTAACAGGTGCACTGAGGGTAGCTCATTCCTAAATGAAATCAGAGCAGCCACTAGCTCTCAGCAATCATTAGACCAAGGCACAGAATGAGAAAAAGAGCAGAGTCTCTGTTTCTCCTTCTCTGCAACCAGGTAGCATTTGACAGGCCGCCCAGCTTCCTCCCACACATTTGGTTCTTTCACGGTGTGGTTTTTAAACTTGTGGATTGTCCAAAGATGCAGCATTTCAATGGCTGATGTCCATCCCCACCCTCAGTACCAAATAGGTGTGATCCCTGGAGGGACCCTGCAGCCCCTCTTCCCTCGACCGGCCTCAGGCTCACGAAAGTCACTTTACCGTCCCCCTGTATTGTGAAGGTCCTCGCGGTACTGGCAAAGCTTCTCCTCCAGGAAGGAGAGTTGCCTTTGCTGGATTTGAGGAATTCTCTTCCTTGTGTAAGACAAATAGTTGCTTTACTTTTTTTTTTTTAGCAATGTGAGACCGAGTTTGGGAACCATTGTTTAAGCTTTCCTGTGCTGGGGTTTGTGATAAATCCAGACTTCTGTTTTGTTTTGTTTTTCTTCCTTGCAGAGGAAGTGAAATGCAGCAGGTCTCCCACCATGGGCTATATCGGATGTGGCAAAGGAAACAAAGTCAGGAAGTTCAAGTGATGGCTCCTGGGTCCAGACACAAGCACCACTTGCCCCCAACATGCAACAGAGAATATGATGCTAAAGCAAAAGATGTAAGACATGGTCTCTTTGAGAACCCCAGATTCAGGTTTCTAAGATCTCTTTTCATTAGTCATTCAACAAACACTTATTCAACACCTGTCACAGCCTGGCCCAAGTCATGCTGGTCGGTCTGTGCACTCGGGGAGCTCACTTTGTAGCAGGACAGCTCAGCACGCATACTGCTGGGGCCCAGTGTGAGCGGTGCTGTGACAGGGGTCCGTCAGGGGGCTGGGGGCGGGCAGAGGAGGCCCCTGCTTAAAATGGCTGTGGAAGAGGGGGTTTCGGGGAAGCCCTCCAGGACAGGGCAATGTTCCCTGAGGTCGGCCGGGCAGCTTGAGGCCAGGAGAAGATATGAGAAGAGGTCTAGCGCTCCCAGGCAGAAAAAGGCACTGAAATGTGCAAACATGTGGCTCCTTGAGGAAGGGCAAGTTCTCTGCCTTGGAAGGCTCCCAGGCAGGTGAGGAAGATGAGGCTGGCAAGCCGTTGTTCAAAACAGAAGCGTCTGTAAGAATGTTGGAAATCCTAGGCCTATACCTGAGGAGAGAACAGAATTCCTTAGGTGGGGAGTTGTGTCGCTGTGCTCATGTGTTGGTCCATCGGGGCTCTGGAATGCGCCAGAAATGTGGTTGATCATCAAAATTTAGGCAAAAATTAGACTTAGTGGTCCAAACGATGCAAAACTGCAGTGGTATCTCTAAGACTCAGCTTCTTTAGCTATGAAATTGTAAAAAGATCTACTCCTTAAATGAGTGAACATGGAAGTCATCTTTATAAGCTGTAAAGGATTGCCCAAACCTGGAGGAATGAGAAAAACGGGTATGTGAGAATCCTGCTTTCAGCACTTGCATGGCCGTCATCATGATTTGCAGCAGCATCAAAGGCTGCTGATTCTGCCCAGCCTGCCGCCAGGGAGCAGGGAAGACAAGGGAAGCGGAATAGAGAAGGGAGAGGAGAGGGAGCTGGGGGGCTGCAGGCAGGGAAGAAGGTGTGGGGACATCCGGCAGGGTCCCAGGAGAGGACAAGAGAAGGGGAAGTGGCTGGCTGTGTGGTGGGCGGATAAAGGAAAAAAGGGAATCTGTGAATAACACTCTGACTCTTTGCGTATTTGCTGGGCCGTTATGGTCACATTCATCACAAAGTTATGACCACACTCATCCTTTCTCAAATAAAGCTTCCGGACCAAGGACATACTAAGCCTGGTCAGGTTGCATCGTGCTTTGTAACACCCGGCTCAGGCATGCGTTCAAGGGCCGGCTAAAAAGAAAATCGGAGAAAATGCATTTGAATCATGTCAGAATGCTGAATGAGTCAAGCAGGACCAAATATGGGTTTTTAACTTTGCACACCACCCCTCCTTGGACAGAGCTAAATCCTCACATAGGAACAGCTGAGTGAGAGTGTGCTGGGCATGAGAAGGACCGAGCTGGGCTGCGGGGGGAAAGGAAAGCGTGGTGCCGAGTTTTCTTCTGGAACCCCAAGCAGCCAGAAGGTTCCATGGCCTCCTGTTCCCGCCGGTCAGGGCCGCTGCTCCGGCAGGAGAGCTGAGGGGCCTGCGCTGGGAAGGAAGCCCCGTCCTCTGCTTGAGGAGGGCGGCAGGAGGTGGACGTGGGGAGGAGCCAAAGCAGAAGAAAAGTGCACAAGGGAAGCAGGAGACCAGAACACTGGGCTTCCTTCCGGTCAAACCCCAGAAACCATGTGGTTTAACATGCCTAAGTCCCAGGAAAGCCCAGGAAATTGGACTCACCCCTGCTGGAGCTCACACCGTTGTTTCCTAAATTGAGTCCCTGGAACCCTACTGTCCCCAAGATGATCACTGGTGTGAATCAATGTTCTGCAAAACAAGCAAACAAACAAACCAAAACGGGGTGGCATGGGACACTGTAGACAATTTGGGAAACACTGAGTTTAATTGAATTAAACAGGACGATTTACTGCGGGACTTCTCAGGTCCTTTGATATGATAATGCACCTGTGAATCACCAAGATCGATAGGGTATTTGTGAGTTCCCAAAAAGATGCACTTTTTTTTTTCTTGTGGAATACCTCGTTGTACAAATATTTTGCAAAACACTAAATCAAAGTCCTAATGGTGCCATGTTAATGAAACACTCTTGGTAATTATACTGTCAATCACATTCTAGGGTTCATTTTTTGACAAGCTTAAGAGCATTTTTAAGCAGGTCTAAATGTGTGTGTGTGTGTATAAATATGCCTTTCATATCCCTCAGGAGAGAGCTCCAAAAATATATTTTTTTCAAAAATCTTATGGGTGATTGCAAACATCCACAGAAGTAGAGTGTAGAGTAAAACGAACTTCCTGTACCCTCACCCAGCTTCTCAGAGTCTTTGGGGCAAGCCTTACACCCATTTCTACGTTTCAATCAGAAACCGGCTCTGGCCGGTGACGCTCGTGGGTGCCGTGCAGGCAGGACCGCTGCAGTGTGTCCTGACTTGGGCTCGTTGTGGGAGACACGCTTTAGTTGATCGCTGATGTGATCAGCCACAGCTGCAATCTACGGACTGATGATTTAATACACCAGACTTCCGGCTTATCAGCCGGCCACAAAATATCCTTGTGGCAATGGTCAGGCCAGTGCTAGCCTGACCAGACAACCAGGCCTCATCACTAGGCCAAGATGACACCAGAACCTGACCATAACAAGGGCCTTCATACATGTTTGTTGAATGACTACTAAATTGTAGCCTTCCCTCTGCTTTGCCCGACGCACCAAGTGTCCTCTGAGATGACCGTTTTCAGGTTGGCGTGGAATCAGCCTGCTTCTCCCAGAAGCCTCAGGGAGTTGATGAATAAAACATATTACAAACTCATCAGTTTGTTATAAGAAAAGAAAACCTGCTCAAACTAGCTCGAGTGGAAAGGCAGGCTGTTGGAGGACACTGACGAATCCTGAAGAAATCAACTTCATGGGGGACGGCTGACCTCATAATGGAAGTTCTCGGCACCGACCCTCTCCCAGCTCTACCTGCCTGGCTTCCCGTGGCCTCTCCCCTTGGCAACTCCAGCTCATCTGCTTTCTGTGCAGGGTTCTAAAAAGTGCTGCCAAACCGAGTGGTCTCACTGGGGGGTAACAAGAGGCAGGCTGGACAGGTATGACCAGGAACACTCAGTAGAATGTGACTGAGAGAGGTGGAGAGATGCTTTTAAGGTTTTTGGCATAATGGTGACGTGAAAATTGTATTTGAAAAAGACAATCTTGACAACTGTTTATATCTTAGACTGGCTTTTGGGGTCTTAATATTAGTTGTGGTTTTTAACTGAGGCAAAGACACACTTCTTTTCCTAAGCTCTAGGCATTCACTGGGATGTGTTTACTTTTGTTCTCCAGCAAAGCACGCAGGCAGATGTTTTTTATTTTTATTTCTAGATTTTCCATTTTTCTTTCTTTTTTTATTGTGAAAAATAACATATATGCAAAAAGCAATAAATTTCAAAGCACACCACAACAATTAGTTATAGGACAGATTTCAGAGTTTGGTATGGGTTACAGTTCCACAATTTTAGGTGTTTCCATTTATCTGCTCCAAGACATTGGAGACTAAAAGAAATATCAGTATAATGATTCAGCAGTCCTACTCATTTGCTAAAGCCTATCTTCTCTTTTATAATTCCTCCTTCTCCTTTGATCCTTCTCCCAATCTTTAGGGTATTTGGGCTATGCCCATTCTAACTTTTTCATGTTGAAAAGGGGTGTTGATAATATGGGATGGGGGATGGAACTAGTTGATGTTCTGGAGAGACTGGACTCTCTGGGTCTCAGGACTTATCTGGCCTAGGAACCCATCTGAAGGTTGTAGGTTTCTGGAAAGTAATCATAGTGTATGAACGCTTTGTAGAATCTCAGATAAAGTCCTAGGTGTTCTTTTGGGTTGGCAGGAATGGTTTTGGTTGGGTTTTGGCAAAACATGATAGATAGCAATATCTAGTGGAAGCTTATGTAACAGAGGCCTCCAGAGTAGCCTCTCAACTCTGTTTGAACTCTCTCAGCCACTGATACCTTATTTGTTACAAATCTTTTCCCCTTTTAATCAAGAAGACTTTGTAGATCCCATGGTGCCAGGGCCAGGCTCATCCCTGGGAGTCATGTCCCATATTGCCAGGGAGACTTTCATCCTTGGATGTCACATCCAACAGAGGGGAAATGGTAATGATTTTACTTGCAAAGTTGGGTTAAGGAGAGAGAGTGGCCATATCCAAGCATAAAGTTTTCTGGAAGTAACTTGTAAGCATAACAATAGGTAGGCTCGGCTTCTCTGCTACATAAATAAGCTTCACAAGAGCAAGCCTCAAGGTCAAGGGATTGGCCTATTGACTTGGATGTCCCTAATATTTGAGACAGTATCAGGGATTTCCCTGGTGGTAAAGTTTAATAGTTTCGTATTTTTTCTCCCATTTTGGGCTTTGCCAATACTTTCTAATTATCTGCTCAACATATTGTGGGACGCATCTGGGCATTATATTAAGCTATATAGAATGATAAGCCTTCATTCCCATTTTGGGCTCCATGTGTTTGGGTTGTTTAAATCATCCATCCAAACAGGTTGATTATGTGCTACAGAAAATTTAGGCTTTGAACAAAATAAACCTCTCTTACTTTGGTCTCATAAAGTAGGTGAAGTTCTAAAATCCAATGACCCAATCAGCTTCGTTCTTAACTCTGTTGAAGCCTGATCTCTTTTTCAATTTCTTTAACAGTTGCTGTACATGGCAGTGCTGACTTTCAGGCCTGCAAAACTCATACTCTGAGTGTTAGGTACTCAAAGTTCTGGGAAATTCCAGATTTTATATATATATAGCATAGCCTCTCAAAATCTAGAAAGAACAATTACCGCTCTGGACCAAATGTGACTACTATAAGAGCTTACAATCTAGGTCCCAATTTCCATATTAAGTATTTTCTAAATGAGACCATACACTATTTGCTCTTTTGTTTCTGACTTATTTTGTATCACATAATGTCCCCCAGGTCTTTTCATCTCATTACATGCCTCATGACTTTGTTCCTTTCTGCAGCAGCACAATATTCGATCATATGTATGCGCCAGAGTTTGTCATTCTCCTTCTCACTCACTGTGTCTTTCAGCTACCTCCATCCATTGGACATCATGTTTAATGGCCAAAGTCAATAGTCCATGTCTCATATTATTCTCACTTAATGGTATAATCATCAACACTCTCAATTTTAGACAATTTTCGTTGCTCTCAAGGGAAAAATGACTGATAAACACACCCTGACCAAACAAAAAGTCCAAACCTCCTCTTAACTCTTGTCCTTCCCCCATAACTATTTACCCCTGATATTGCAAAGGTACTGTGCTGTCTTCCTGTCAAACATAGGTCATAGCTTGCAAGAGTAGTTTCCCCCATACCCTGATATTATAAACTCTTTGTACAAGATTTATACCTTTGAAGTAGTTAACGCAAGAAACTTATTTATATTTGCAGTGTGGGACACCTGGGTCTATACAACCCCTTTCAATCATGCTCACCTTCAATATGGCAATATTACTTATAGACCCAGTAATGAACTGCCTTCACTTCATCCAATACCTTACATTTAAGTTCAACCTCATTAGCTAACAGTTCACCCATCTCTAGTTTCTGTGTATCTCTAGGCCCCTTATATTCTGTGTCATAAACCTCTGAGTTTACCTTTACCAAGATCACAAAAGTGCAATCTTTCAGCAGCTATCCTTTTTTGTCTGGTTTATTTCACTCAGCATTATGTCCTCAAGTTACATCCATTCTGCCGTATGTTTTGGGACATCATTTTGTCTAAATGCTGCATAATATTCCATTGTATGTATATACCACATTCTGTTTATCCACTCGTCTGTTGATGGATCCTTGGATTGTTTCCATCTTCTGGCAATTGTGAATAATGCTGCTATGAGCATTGGAGTGCAAATGTCTGTTTGTGCTACTGCTTTCAACTCTTCTGGGTGTATACTGAATAGTAAATTGCTGAGTCATAGGAAACTCGATATTTAGTTTTCTAAGGAAACGCCAAACTGTCTTTCATAGTGGCTTGTACCATTATATATTCCCAGCAGCAGTGCATAAGTGTCCCAATTTCTCCACATCCTCTCCAACATTTATAGTTTCCTGTTTGTTTAATAGCAGCCATTCTTATAGGTGTGAAGTGGCATCTCATTGTAGTCGTTATTTTTATTTGTTTTCATTGTAGTCTCGATCTGCAATTCCCTTATAGTTAATGAAAATGAGCATCTCTTTATGTGCTTTTTAGCCATCTTCGGAAAAACGTCTATTCATCTCTTTAGCCCATTTTATGATTGGGTTATTTGTTCTAGGCAGACGCTTTTTAGAAAGCTTTCATACATTTCTCTGCTGAGAATTCCAATTGGTAATCCAGCAGACCGGGATCGTGTAACAGATTGAAAGGCAGTCTGATATCCTTTCTCTTCTTTCAGAAAGATGTTTCAAATGTGTATAATGTATTTTGTTTGGGGGAGGTGGCGGTGAAATTCATTTCATAGTGGGGATGGTATCATGAAATAATTCCACACAAGAAGGCAGAGAGCAAGCAGCTGTTGGGGTATGTTTTTACCAAAGAATAACATGAACTGCGAAGTAAGCTGAAGGTTTGTCACACCAAAAAGTCAGCGAAGGCTATAATTTTCAAACTGCTTTAAAAAAAAATAACTCCCCTTGCCCGCAAAAGTCTTTTAAATAGTGTTTATACAAATCCAAAGTAATTGCTTCAGTGTTCCTTTGCCCACTCCTTTGGAAAATTGTTAAATGTAATAGGGTGTGATTTAGAATTTTGCACACAATTACTATTTGGAAACGTGCCAGTCAATGTTACAAGACAGCTCTAATAAAACGACTTATTTAATTCCTACTAATCCTTTGCAGAAAAGGAAACCACGTCCCATTTTGGTTTTGCTTTTTTTTTTTTTTTTAATCAGATGTCTTGAAAATCCCACTTGTGCTGTAACAAAAGAGTTCAAATGTGCCACTCTTCAAATCAAAACATTCAGGCATTGGGCGGGCCGCGGTGGCTCAGCGGGCAAAGTGCTTGCCTGCTATGCCGGAGGACCTCGGTTCGATTCCCGGCCCCAGCCCATGTAACAAAAACGGAGAAACAGAATACAATAAAACAAGAAAATGTTTAAAAATGTTTCCCTTTCTTCCTTCCTTCCTTCCTTCTATCCTTCCTTCCTTCTCTCTGTCTTTCCTTTAAAAAAAAAAAAAAAAAAAAAAAAAAACATTCAGGCATTGCAGGAGAGGTGAAGCCATTCCTTTCATTCCAAAACCTCAGAGCTTGCACTGCGGAGTTTGCGCCAGCCTTCCACGTGACTTCTGCCAGAAAAAGAAAAGGGGAAACCATGAGTCGGGCGAGCAACCTCTGTGGCAGGGCTCCAAGTCATGGGTTTCAGATCAGAAATGGCAGAGCAGGGCTTTATGTGGGGTAGAGGTCCCCACTACGCACTTGCCCGGGAATGTGGCATTCCCGTGGGTTTCATCTGAGCATGAGCTCAGAAGCTCAGGAGATGAATGTAGACCCAGGAAAACTTAAACACAGGACAGCAATTTGGAACCTCTCCAGTGAAATTGTTTGCTTCAGGGTAGTTTGAAAATCTCCACAGCTTTTTGGATTAGAGTCCAACGGTTTTGGAAAGTCTCTTCTGGGCTGATGTGGGACATCATGTTGCCTGTGTTTTGTCATGCTCTGTCCCTGAAGATGTGGCCACTTTCTGCATTTCTGACCAAACACTCTCATACGCATTAGGTTGATCTTAGAACACAGCTATTGCCTGATGACACCTGGGTATAGTCACAAAAAATGAAAAACTGCAAGAATTCCATGAAATTAAGCACCCAGGATCAGAGGTGGTTTTGTGCAAAGACAGGGCACAGCTGGTGCCCTTTTAGAAAGTGAAATGAGCCTAAATGAATACTCTTGGAAACGAATTACATCAATGTATGCAAAAGAAGTCACTGTTCAGCTAAAAAAGGTGGAGTCTCTGGCAGAGGGAGATACACAAAATGTGAAATAAGGAGTTGGATTCAATCTGACATAAACTTTAAGGTTTATTTTCCCTTGTAATGGCATTAGACACTGGAGTTAAGATGCTAAACCTGGACTCAGATAGAGACTAGACTTCTCAGGTGTGAGAAATCATATGCATGGGCTTGGCTGTCTCATCTGGGAATGCTGCTTAATGACATTTTTTGTTTTGTCAGTTGCAATTAACCATTCTTTGAAAACAAAATGGATTTTATACCTAATTCTCCTTAGTGGTCTATGTGGCTATTTACTCAAGCCAAACAGAAGTCTTAATTATACAACTAGGGAAAAAGCCATGTGCAGAGGTCCAATTCCTTAGGACGGCACAATCTGTGAATACATTATCCCAAGTGTCACTGCAACAGCAAACACCTACCCAGAGTCTGCATTTATAAGACGGCTGATGACACTAGGGGCCCCATCTGTCACCTCTAGTAGAAGAAATTAACTGGCCCTTTTGAAGAAGTGAAATTGACCCCATGGCCTCATTTCTACAGCCTCTCACCAACCGGCTGCAACAGCTATGGGCCGAGGTTTGCATCTCCTAGCATCTAGCATTTGATGCAATGCGCAGGCAAATTAGAGACTTCTGGTCAACCAGAAGGTTGTGGGTTCACCATTGTATTTCCAAGGTCTGTCTTAGCGCTCTGTAAATATGCAAATATTATGTAACCAGCAGGGACATAACATGACTCCAACTGTGCCTGAGAGAACAGAAGGCTAGGTCCATGGTTATTTTCCGTCTCTGTGGAAGTGAGTGGAGGTCTGGGAAGTTTCCCAGGTGGTAGAAGCTGCAGCAGGACCAGCACATGGGACTGTACGGAGCCCTTGTTCACAGCCACTGAGCAGGCAGGAGGCTCAGGATGTGAGTGTCCAGGGCCAAGCAGAGCAGGTGAGGAGACACGTGGGGCTCCCTGCCCTGCCCTGCCCCACCCCAGGAGGACCTTCCACCTCTTCTAGAAATGACTGGAGAAGGGGAGCTGACCTCAAGAGAGCTGGCTTGGATGGTCTTTGTCCTATCACATCACCTCCTTGTTTCTTCTGTCCCCTCTCTCGCTGCTAGTTCTTAATCCAAGTAGCCATTGGGTCTTAGTTATTCAGCGGGGTCTCCAGGCCCTGACTGATACCAACTGCTGTCAACCTGCGTGTCACTGGACAACTGACCTACCTCCTGGCAGGGTGTCCAGGGAATCCCCTCTAGGTGCCCTTGCAGGGCTCCTGGGGCAAAATGGGATCAACTGTCCCCTCCCGGATGGCTTTTTTAAGAACCCAGCCCTGACCCGGGGAACTCAGTAAGACCAGGGGCCCAGGCCACTTGCGAATTGTGGATGTGCCCACTCACCCACCCACCCACCACCCATGCCTCCGACCGGCCTAGAGGGGAAATCCTTGTGAGGGTACAAGGCGCAATGAGACCAGGCTTTACCGAGCTCTTGTTATGCCCAATATTTTTTTTGTTATCTCATTTAATGCTCACCACCCCTTATAATTTTCCCACCAGGAAACCGGAACTCTGAGAGTAGCTGGGTCCCTCGAGGTCGCGCAGCAAGGACGTTAATACAGATGGCCCTGGCTGCAGGACCACCGCAGGGCAAGGGTCCTTGACCCTGCGCCCTGGGATCCCCTGGGACCGCCCACTCCATGAGCTTCGAGCAACCGAGATGTTTCAAAGCCCCCAGGCACGGTGGTTCTCAGCCGGGTATGCGCCCCTGGGACCCGGGAGAGCTGGGGAAAGCCCGTCTGCCTCGCCACCCCCGGACCGATGACCCCAGAATCTGCGAATGGAGCGTGGGCAGCGACGCTTTCGAAAATTGGCCAAATACGTCCACCGAGCCACGCATGGTGTTTTTTCATTTGTCGCGTTCCGTTCTGTGTGGATGTCGGGGTTTCCATCCCGTGATCGAGGGTGAGACCCCCCCTAACCTGCAGAGCGGGGCGCGGGGCGCGGATTCTCGGGGCTCGGGCCTGGCGGGCTCGATCAGCGGCTCCCCGCGCGCCCCGGGCTCGGGCTGGAGAGCTCGGCTCCCGGCCCCGCGCCCCCCGCCCCGCGCCCCGGCCCCGCGCCCCCCGCCCCGCGCCCCGCTCTAAAGTAAACAGCGCAGAGCGGCAGCGGCGGCCGGACGGGTGCAGCCCAGCGCCGCCGACGCGCACCGCCCGCTCCCAGCCTCGGCGCGGCGGGCCCGGGGCTCCCAGCCATGGCCGAGGGCGCGCCGGCCTCCCCCTCGGGCGGCGGGGACAGCCGGGACCTGCACAGCGGCATCGTCCAGTGGTGAGCGGCCGGGGCCCCCCTTTCCGAGGCTGGGCCTGGGGGGGGGGGCGCTGCGGGCGGGTGGGAAAGGAGGGTGGGGCAGGGCCAGGGGGAAGCGCCGCTCCCGCCGCCGCGGCGCCCCGGGGACCTCTGGCCAAGGCCAGGTGCGCCGAGGGACAGCCTGAGAAGTCCTTTTATAAGATGCCCCAGGACCGGCTCCTTGGAGGGCTGAGCGGCCGGAGCCGCGGATGGGAATCACACGCACGAACACACACAGACACACGCGCACACACGCACATACACACACGCACACACGTGAAGCCCTCTGGCCGGGGTCGCCAATGGGCAGTGCTGTGTTTCCCATGTGTGGGCCCCCCTGACGCTCACGCTTCCCGCGGGGAGCAACCCCGGTCCCACGGGGGACGTGCTGGTCCGCCCGCTGCGCGCACACATCGGAAAGCGCGTGGGCCTTGGCGAGGAGAGAAAGTGTTTTCTCTTAGCCTGAAATCCCAAGACAGCAGTTTCCTAACTTGAAGCGGAGCAGTTTTCTAGTTTTAACAAGGCATTACACACTGCTTGTGAAATTCACTTCTGGCTATTGCAGTAGAGGCGGAACAAGCGGGAAAGAAAAATACCCGTAGCACTTGGGATTAACCAAACCACGGGTTTCCGTGGGTCTCAGTACAGAGGAAGATAATTGAAACCAGCCCTAGAGCCTTAGTTTTACGAAGTGAGTAACCGTTAGTGATCGATCTACTTTTATTTCTTCAGTTTCAAGGACTATTTCTCAGGAAAGATTATCTGAAAAAGTTTTGGACATGAAATCGGAAAACGAAGGGCATATTTTTTATTATAACCTTAGTATGCCCAAACAGTTACCACTTCCCCCCAAAAGAAAATATCAGATCAGTTTTGTCCTACAGGAGAGAAAAAAAAAATCTAAAGAATAAATTTTGCATCATATACAGTATTTTTCAGACAGTTACACAGCAGCACCCAATCTCGGCTGTGCTTAAAAGATAGGATTTTGAGATTGAGAAATCTTCACATACAGCCCACACATGGCGTAAAATCAATGGCTCATAATATCATCACATAGTTCTGTATTCATCACCATGATCATTTTTAGAACATTTGCCTCACTCTAGAAAAAGAAATAAAAAGAAAAAACTCATACATACCATACACCTTGCCATTCCCTCTCATTGACCACTAGTATTTCCTTCTACCCAATTTATTATACCTTTTGTCTCCCCTATTATTTATTTATTTTTTATCTGTATTTTCTTACTTATCTGTCCATACCCTGGACAGATAAAAGAAGCATTAGACACAAGGTTTTCGCCATCACACAGTCACACTGTAAACGTTGTGTTATTATACAACTGACTTCAAGAATTAAGGTTAATTGATTATAACCATGTCAAGAATGTTTCTGTGTTTGTTTGTTGCCTATAATAAAAATATTAAAAAAAAAAAGAAGAAGAAAAAAAAGAATCAACGCTACTGGAACACAGCCCAAGTGTTTCAGCTACTTCCCTCCAGCCACTCCAATACACCATAAACTAAAAAGGGATACCTATATAATGCACAGGAATAACCTCAAGGATAACCACTCAAATCTAAAACCTCTCAGCCACTGAAAATTTATTTTGTCTCATTTCTTTCTTTTCCCTTTTGTTCAAGAAAACTTTCTCAATCCCTTAATGCTGGGTCCCCGCTTATCCTGGGATTTCTGTCCCATGTTGTCAGGGAAATTTACATCCCTGGGAGTTGTGTCCCATGTAGAATAGGAGGGCAGAAAATTTACCTACCGAGTTGGGTTAGAGAGAGAGGCCACATCTGAGAAACAAAAGAGGTTCTCTGGAGGTGACTCTTAGGCCTAATTTTAAGTAGCCTTAGCCTGTTCTTTGCAGTAATAAGTTTCATAGGGGCAGACCCAAAGATCCAGGGCTCTCCCTATTTATTTGGTTGTCCCCAATGCTTGTGAGAATATCAGAAATTCTTCAAACGGGGAAATTGAATATTTCCTCCTTTCTCCCCAGTTACCCAAGGGAACTTTGCAAGTACTTCTTTATTTACATTCCAGATCACTCTGGGATTTATGGGGGCATCACACTATCCTGGACAAACCAACAAAATCTCACACCCTATTTAAGATTCCACGTACTTATGGTGTTCAACTAAACTGACCATGTGAGTTAAATCAGGAAATGCACCACCGAAAACATAAATTTTGCACCCAATAAACATCTTTCCCTTTAGTCTCACACCGACGTTGAAGTTTCAAAATATAGACGATATCATCCTTTACCCTGTATTCTGATTTAACTTAGTCCTGTCCAGATCAGCTTTATTCATATCTCTACTTCGAAGTCTGATCCCTTTTCTCAACTTTTTAAGCAGTTCCTGTATGGGGTAATGCTGACTTTCATAGCTTCAGAGCTCACGAGTCTCAGGTGTCATATAAATACCTGAAGTTTCTGAGAACTACCATGTTATATAAAGAACAGCTCAGTTTGGAGATTGCTCTTAACTATTTAGTAAATTAGAAATAGTAAACTAGTAAATAGGAAAATAATAAGCTATTTAGTAAATTAGAGTTTCCAAAGTTGGACATGTGCCACCCAGACTTGTAAGAATACAATGGTTCAATTAATGGAAGCATGATTTGGAGCTGCAGAAACTACCTAATGCCATTCTAAAGGCTGCCTGTGACCTGCCAGGACCGGGCTGCTGGCGGGGCCAGGGCTGTAAATCCCTCCTGGGGTGACCGAGTAGCCCGAGGATGGTTGGGAACTCAGCGGCAGCCCAAACTAACCTGAGTCCCCGGCACCGAGCCCCTCCAAGGCAGGCCCCTGACCCAGGGTCATGTGCTTCAAGTTTCGGGATGGGAAGCATTTCCTCGTGGAGGCGGGTCGTCATGCACCCCGTCTCCGGGGTGGCACGTGGAGCAGATTGTTGCTATGTGGTTTTGGTAATGGTATTCAAAACCCAGCTCGGTCTGTGGTCTGGAGTCGAGGTGCCCTGGAGAAGTTCCTGTGGACTGAGCAGGCCAGCTCCCCCCACAGGGGCAGCACAGGGGCGGCCAGGGAGCCCTCTCAGGTTCCCTCCCTCCAGGCACCCCCCCACCCAGGCACCTCCCCCCCCCAGGCTCCCTCCCTCCCAGGCTCCCTCCCCCCCTGGTTCCCCGACCCCGCACCCAGGCGCCCCCACCAGCCTCCTGAGATGGGGTTTCTTGGTACCATGTGGAAGAAACGCCCTGTTTTCAGCATTACTTCCCATTGCTTGGCTTTCCAGTTGGGCATGTGCTGGGTTCCCAAAGCTCCTTAGAGACATCAGTGCCTCGGAGAAGGAAGGGTCCTGCCCTGAGCTCAGCTGTCTGGGGGATCGGGAGGAACACCTGCTTAGCCGTCCAAGGCTTCCGTTTCACGGACAGGATGGCGAGCAGAGAAGGGCCCGGTGGCCCGGGCAGTACAAAATGACAAAGAGTGGTGACCTGACTCCCCCAGACCCCTGCTTTCAAACCTCAGATGGAACCCGATGCGTCTTCAAGTCCAGATGCATGCTGAGCGCTGGCTGTAGACAAAACAACTGGTTCCTGTAGACGAAATGACTGTCCCCTCATAAATACGACTTTTTCAAATCTCCACAGACTGTGTTGCAGTTAATGAAATGCAAGTTTATTTCAAAAGGTACAGAAATCATAGGTGCTTTAGATCAGGCCGCAGCCAAGGGTGCTGTAATTTCGAGCGTGGGGCGGCCCACGCTGTGCCTTATGAAGGAAAGGAGTACGTGGAAAGCTTGGGACGCCTGGCCCGGGTCCACCTGCTGAAGTCTGTGACCTGTAGCGTGACCCATCGCCCCCCGTGAAGACGAGTGAGTGTCCTTGGGCCCCAGCCATCCACGTTAGCCAACAGCGGGCCTTGGAAACACTGATGTTATGCGCCTCACAAGGAAGTTGGTGATCTGGTCCACTCCAGATTTGGACAGGCACTATCACTACGTCTCACCAAGGGTCGTTGTGGCGGCACAGCATCGGACCGCTGACCACTTGTTCCCTGCCAGCAGTTCTGCTGAGCTCTGCTGTCGCCCGTGGAAGCCTGGCTCCCTGCAGCAGGTGACTTCCGTGCGCCCCTCCCACCACCACTGCCTTCTTGCTTCCCTCCAGGATGGGGGCGTTCAGCGTAAACGTGTTGATGCGACAAGTGTCCCTGTGCCAGCTGGGAGCCTCAGCACAGCACAGACTTTTTTTTCTAATCACAAACTCAGAGGTGCCTGAGAATCCAGGGTAAGCCAGAACCTGAGCAGTGTAGCCTCTGGTCACAATCAGAGCGATCATTCCCTGTGCTGAAGCCATAACTGCTTGAGTGCAGGTAAAAGCGTGAGTCTGGACAGGAAAGCTGTGATGGAACAAACTGCAGCCTAATTTCAAAGCATCCATTTGTCCTGGTGATGCCCCAGACCAGTCTCTGAGATTTGGTCAGAACTTTGGGGAACAACCAAAGGCAGACAGTCAGAAGAGGGGTGACCCTTAGAGCAGAGGCGCCATGTGGGAGCAGAAGTCCTTCCGGCGTGTGGACAGAAAGGGCCTTGCTTGTTTCCATTATTATTATTACATTATCACTGTTGCAATCTTGTTTGGCCAGCCTGGTCTGACTAGGTAAAGTCAGAGTTAATGATGGTTTCGAAATAGGAGGACATTTCACAGAGGCTTAGAGCAAACAAATGCCAGGGACAAGGAAGAACAACTAGCAAAAACGTAAACTGGAGTTCATTTTAAGGACTTAGAATTTTGTTCTGTTCTTTCTTAAGGAGACTACTCCCTGACTACATCAGAAATATCTGCGAATGAACAAAACTGAGTTTGAAAATCCAGCGGCCTGTTTGAACTTGATATGTTTCACGTTTTGCCACAGCTCCCCAGGCTCAGCCAACAGTTTTCTGTGATACCTGAAGGTAGAAGACTTTTCATTAATCCACAAGTGGTGTCCGAACAAAACAGATATAAGATTACCGAGATGTAGGAATTTGCTACCTTGTCCCATGTTAAGCATCACCCTGTATGCAACCTCAAGGCAAATAGTTGGTGCAGAAGCAGCTGTATTTAAACCACTGTGTGGGTCCCATGCTGGTGTTATGGGAACCCCTCAGAAAACCATGCCTTATACCCCATATATTGATTTTTCCTTTTTTCTGGGAAGCCACTGGGATCCGGCAATTGTGACTGTGGTTTTCAGTTCTTAAGAAATGCAAATTTAGGTCCAAGCATGCCTTATCTCAGGAAATAAGCTGTAGAGCATCAATAAGAAAGGAGAACCATATTGTCTTCCAGTTCCCCGTTAAAACAATCCCTCTTTATTTAAACATTATGCTGGCTGATTTTAGGTATTTCTTTAAAAGACTGAGAAGAAACCTGGCAGTCTATCCCAAATCAGAAGAGGGAAGGTTGTGCTCAGAAGCCCCTGTGGACCCACACTTCTGACCTGGCCACTCTCACCATTTGCCACCAGCATGCACAGCTCTTGCTGAAACAGGCATCTGTCTGTCTGCGTGGGGTCCAGTCTGTAGGCTGCAGACCACAGGCAGAGCCCCTCTGTGCCCACCCTGGGTGCCAGGGACTCCACACCAGCCCCAGGGCCCAGGACTCCTCGGACAGTCGGAGATCCCGCCTTGAGCAGAGGCTTCGAGCACTGCAGGTAACAACCGAGCGTCACTTAGCTCTGTACCAAACAGGGAAGAAAGTAGTAATGAAAGCTGACATCCTCTCAGCCTCTTGGTGCTTTGCATTTGATATCACATTGCAATTCAAAGAACCAAACACAGGGGCCAGAGCCCTACATCTCAGGGAATTAAGCAACATGCAAATAAACTGCTTCGGAGATGGCAGGTGGTGGAGGGCAGGCTCAGAACTGCATGCACTTAACCTCAGGCAAGCAGGGACTGCAGAGACGCCACTGCCTCCAGGACACACCTGCAGCTTTGAAGGACCACATGGGGGCATTGTTTTGTGTCTTAGAGCGTAGATGGTTCTTTGTGTCATGATTAGGCTGGTTCTTAGCTACAGCCTTTGTAACCATACATGAAATGCTCTTCACTGAGCCCAAGAACTCCTGGTTCTTTTCAGCATGTCCTTCCCTCCAGGAATGTTATCGGTAGCTTAAGAATAACCCCCCATGCCCATGTGCCTTAGTTTGTCGGGCTTCCGTGAGAAACACCACACAATGGGTTGGCTTAAACCACGAGAATTTGTTGGCTCACAGTTTGGAGGTTGGAAATCCAGAATCAAGATATTGCAATGGCCATGCTTTCTCCAAAATCTGTAGCACCTCACTTTCCTCTCTCTATAAAGCCTCCAGTCTTGCCGATTACGACCCACCCTTATTCAACTTGGCCGAATCTTTAATAATAATATCTTCAGAGGTCCCCTTTGCAAATGGTTTCACATCCTCAGGAGCGTGGATTAAACTTGGAACATGTCTTTTGTGGGGTACGTGATTCAATCCCCAACTTCATTTTCAGTAAATTTACCACTGGGCTGAGAACTAAAGGGAAAGTTAGTGATGCTGCTTGTGGTGAGCCTTTGCTGGGTTCTTTTCAGTAACTTAAGCATGCATCATCTGGCTGGATCCCATGCTTGTGTTTGATCATTGTTTCTTATCAAAATGTCCTGCTTTATCATGGGATTGAGAAAGCCTATTTGACCGAAAGGGGAAAGAGAAATGAGGCAAAACAAAGTCTCAGTGGCTGAGAGATTTCAAACAGAGTGGAGAGGTTATCCTAGAGGTTATTCTTACACATTCTATAGATATCCCTTTTTAGTTTATGGTGTATTGGAGTGGCTGGAGGGAAGTACCTGAAACTGCTGAGCTGTGTTCCAGTAGCCTTGGTTCTTTTTTTTTTTATTAATTTTTTAAAAAATATAACAACTAACAAGCAAAAACATTCTTAACATATGATCATTCCGTTCTACATATATAATCAGTAATTCACAATATCATCACATAGTTGCATAGTCATCATCATGATCATTTCTTAGAACATTTGCATCATTCAGAAAAAGAAATAAAAAGACAACAGAAAAAAATTCATACATACCAGACCCCTTACCCCTCCCTCTCATTGATCACTAGCATTTCAATCTACTAAATTTATTTTAACATTTGTTCCCCCTATTACTTATTTTTATTTCATATGTTTTACTCATCTGTTGATAAGGTAGTTAAAAGGAGCATCAGACACAAAGTTTTCACAATCCCACAGTCACATTGTGAAAGCTATATCATTATACAATCATCCTCAAGAAACACGGGTACTGGAACAGAACTCTACATTTCCAGGCAGTTCCCCCCAGCCTCTCCATTACATCTTGACTAACAAGGTGATATCTATTTAATGTGTAAGAATAACCTCTCAACTCTGTTTGGAATCTCTCAGCCATTGACACTTTATTTTGTCTCATTTCATGCTTCCCCCTTTTGGTCTAGAAAAGTTTTCTCAATCCCTTGATGCTGGGTCTCAGCTCCTTCTAGGATTTCTGTCCCATGTTGCCAGGAAGATCCACACCCCTGGGAGTCATGTCCCATGTAGACAGGGGGAGGGCGGTGAATTTGCTTGTTGTGTTGGCTGGAGAGAGCGGCCACATCTGACAACAAAAGAGGTTCTCTTGGGGATGACTCTTAGGCCTAATTTTAAGTAGGCTTGACCTATCCTTTGTGGGTTAAGTTTCATATGAACAAACCCCAAGACTGGGGGCTCAGCCTATTGCTTTGGTTGTCCCCACTGCTTGTGACAATATCCAGAATTCTCCACTTGGGGAAGTTGAATTTTCCCCCTTTCTCACCACTCCCCCAAGGTGACTTTGCAAATACTTTATTACTCACTGTTCAAAACACTCTGGGATTTACTGGGGCATCACTCTGGACAAACATACAGCATCGTATGCCCTACTCAAGGTTCCATGTACTTATGGTGTTCAATTAAGCTGTCCACATAAGTTATATAAGGAACTGCACTAGTCAAAATATAAATTTTGTATCAAACATTTTTTGCTTTAGTCTCACACATAAGTTAAAATTTTTAAATATTAATTACCATCTATTTTCAGCACCCTGCAGTAATGACATTCCTTTGTTCTTCCTCATGCAGAAACATTTTTAAATTTGTACATTTAGTCACCATAATTATACACTCTAGGCATTCCTAGATTATACCATCTCAGTCTTTTTTGTCTATCTTTCTTTCTGATTTCATTTGTGCCCCCAGCCCTTCTCCCTCTATCATTCTCACACTCAGCTTCATTCAGTGTTCTAACATAATTATATTACAGTTAGGTAGTATTGTGCTATCCATTTTTGAGTTTTTACAGTCAGTCCTGTTGCACAATCTGTATCCCTTCAGCTCCAATTACCCAATATCTTACCCTATTTCTATCTCCTGATAGAAATTGGTCTCTGTTACCAATGAAATTCTCCCAGTTTATTCACTGATGTCAGTTCATATCAGTGAGACCATACAGTATTTGTCCTTTTGTTTCTGGCTAGTCTCACTCAGCATAATGTCCTAAGGTCCATCCATGTTGTTACATACTTTATAACTTTATTCTGTCTTACAGCTGCATAATATTCCATCGTATGTATATACCACGGTTTGTTTAGCCACTCATCTGTTGATGGACATTTGGGTTGTTTCCATCTCTTCACAATTGTAAATAATGCTGCTATAAACATTGGTGTGCAAATATCCTTTGTGTCCTTGCCCTCATGTCCTCTGAGTAGATACCTAGCAATGGTATTGCCGGGTCATATGGCAATTCTATACTTAGCTTCCTAAGGAACTGCCAAACTGCCTTCCACAGAGGTTGCACCATTTGACATTCCCACCAACAGTGGATAAGTGTGCCTCTTTCTCCATATCCTCTCCAGCACTTGTCATTTTCTGTTTTATTGATAATGGCCATTCTGGTGGGTATGAGATGATATCTCATTGTGGTTTTAATTTGCATTTCCCTAATAGCCAGGGAAGTTGCGCATCTTTTCTTGTGTCTTTTGGCCATTTGTATTTCCTCATCTGAGAAGTGTCTGTCTGCCCATTTTGTAATTGGGTTGGCTGTCTTTTTGTTGTTGAGTTGAAAAATCTCTTTATATATTCTGGATGCTAGACCTTTATCTGATATATCATTTCCAAATATTGTCTCCCATTGTGTAGGCTGTCTTTTTACTTCTTGACGAAGTTCTTTGATGCACAAAAGTGTTTAATTTTGAGGAGTTCCCATTGCTTTCTTTCTTTTTTCAATGCTTGTGCTTTGGGTGTAAGTTCTAGGAAACCACCTCCTATTATAAGATTTATATTTCCCTACATTTTCTTCTAACAGTTTTATGGTCTTAGAACTAATGTTTAGGTCTTTGATCAATTTTGAGTTAATTTTTGTATAGGATGTGAGATACATATCCTCTTTCATTCTTTTGCATATGGATATCCAGTTCTCTAGGCACCATTTATTGAAGAGACTGTTCTGTCCCAGGTGAATTGGCTTGAGTGCCTTATCAAAGATCAATTGAGCATATATGAGAGGGTCTATATCTGAACACTTTATTCAATTCCATTGGTCAGTATATCTATCTTTATGCCAGTACCATGCTGTTTTGACCACTGTAGCTTCATAATGCACCTTAAAGTCAGGTAGTGTGAGACCTCCAACTTCATTTTTCTTTCTCGGGATACTTTTAGCTATTCGGGGCACCCTACCCTTCCAGGTAAATTTGTTTATTGGTTTTTCTATTTCTGAAAAGTAAGTTTTGGGAATTTTAATTGGTATTGCATTGAATCTGTGAATCAATTTAGGTAGAATTGACATCTTAACTATATTTAGTCTTCCAGTCCATGAACACGGTATGCCCTTCCATTTATTTAGGTCTTCTGTGATTTCTTTTAACACTTTCTTGCAGTTTTCTTTGTATAGGTCTTTTATCTCTTTAGTTAAATTTATTCCTAAATATTTTATTCTTTTGATTGCAATTATAAATGGAATTCATTTCTTGATTTCCCCCTCAGTTGTTCATTACTAGTGTATAGAAACACTACAGATATTTGAGTGTGATCTTGTAACTTGCCACTTTGCTGTACCCATTTATTAGCTCTAGTAGTTTTGCTGTGGATTTTTTGGGGTTTCAACATATAGTATCATATCATCTGTGCAAACAGTGAGAGCTTTACTTCTTCCTTTCCAATTTTGATGTCTTGTATTTCTTTTTCTTGTCTAATTGCTCTGGCTCGAACTTCCAACACAATGTTGAATAACAGTGGTGATAGTGGATATCTTTGTCTTGTTCCTGATCTTAGGGGGAAAGTTTTCAGTTTTTCCCCATTGAGGATGATGTTAGTTGTGGGTTTTCATCTATTCCCTTTATCATGTTGAGGAAGTTCCCTTCTATTCCTATCCTTTGAAGTATTTTCAACAAGAAAGGATGTTGAATTTTGTCAGATGCCTTTTCTGCATCAATCAAGATGATCATGTGGTTTTTCTGCTTTGATTTGTTGAAATGGTGTATTACATTAATTGATTTTCGTATGTTGAACCATCCTTGCATACTTGGGATGAATCCTACTTGGTCATGGTGTATACTTCTTCAAATGTGCTGCTGGATTCAATTTGCTAGAATTTTGTTAAGGATTTTTGCATTTATATTCATTAGAAAGATTGGTCTGCAGTTTTCTTTTTTTCAATATCTTTGTCTCAGCCTTGATTCTTGAAGATGATTGTATAAAAATGTAACTTTTACCATGTGACTGTGTGATCATGAGTACCTTGTGTCTGATGCTCCTTTTATCCAGGGTATGGACAGATGAGTAAAAAAGTATGGATAAAAAATAAATAGTAGGGGGGATAAGGGGCGAAATGAAATTGGGTAGATGGAAATGCTAGTGGTCAATGAGAGGGAGGGCTAAGGGGTATGGGATGTATGAGCTTGATCTTCCTATTTCTTTTTTTGAAGTGACACAAATGTTCTAAAAATGATCATGGTGATGAATAAGACCATGTGATGATATTGTGAGCCATTGATTGTATACTTTGTACAGACTGTGTGTGTGTGTGACGATATCTCAATAAAAATATATTTTAAAATATCCTGCTTTTGAAAAACCGGTGCCAGTGACCCCTGCTTGTCCTCCTCTCCCCAGGTTGGTGGATAATTTCTGCAGCTGTGAAGGGCAGAGTGTCCCCCGCTGTCTCATGTATGAGATTTACACGGAGACCTGTGGGCAGAGCGCTCAGGAGCAAGTCAACCCAGAAACGTTTGGGAAGGTAGGTTGTGAAGATTAAAAAAAAAAATACAGCATTCATTAAGCTTTAAAAGGAGGCAAATTAATCGATGAGGACAATTTGAAACGTATTTGGGTCTAATGAGTTCCAGTGAGTCTAACTAGCTTCATTCTGGGAAGCCAACCAAATGGTTGCCACCCCTCTTCATTTCCATCGAGAAGCCATACTGTTGGCTGCTCCCTTGTCCTCACGATGGGTGAGGAACGGATGGCAGCGGAGGAAAAGCACCTGGGGCCACGGCGTGCACTCCCTGAGGTTCCTCCCTGCCCTGGAAACGCCCAGGCCCAGCCTCAGTGCAGGTTCTAAGAGTCATTTTGTGGCATCAGAAAACAGCTGCTTCCCATAATTTGGTTCTATTTAGAGACCTCACTGGCTCTGAAAGATTTCCCCTGCAGGTAAAGAGCTACATGCTGGAACCCTGTTTAAGACCACACAGTATACAGCAAACACAAGGATAGTCCATCTGAGATCCTCCAGGTTCAGTGGGTATTTATTGTGCACCAGCTGTGTGCCAGGGGCTGTTTCCGTGCTGGGGGACAACAGCGACAAAGACCAGTAAAAGTCCTGCCCTTATAAGAATTTAGAATCTAGTTGGGGGAGGCAGACAAATGAGGTATAGTGTATTAGAAGGGATAGAGGTTAAGGAGAAAAACAGAGCAGGAGGAGAGGAGCTGAGCTGTGTGTGTGTGTGTGTGTGTGTGTGTGTGTGTGTGTGTGTGTGTGTGTGTTAGAGGGAAGAGCTGTAATTTTAGAGAAGGCAGCCAGGCAGGGCCTCACTGAGAAATAAGTCTTGAGTCCAGACTTCCAGGGGTGAGGCAGTGAGCATGTGGCAAGCGGAAGGAAAGAGTGGTCCAGGCAGAGCCGGTGCAAAGGCCCTGAGGTGGGAGGGAACCGAGCTGCCGAGGCTGCTGTGGCTGGAAGGCGGGGAGGCAGGGTGAGAGGATGAGGGGGTCAGATCCCAGACGTGCAGAAGGAGACGGCACAGCAGAGAACGTGGCCTGGACTGCGCTGTAGCAGTGGAGGTGGGAAGAAGGGGCCAGCGGGGTTTGTGGATGGAAAGGATGTATTGAATCAAGGGACTCGATTGTTATTAAATTAGCAAAAATAATACCTTCAGTCACACAGTGCATTGTATTTATTTTCAAAGCACTTTTCCACCTGGTATTCAGGAACAGATGCTTAAAACAAGTTAAAAGGGATTTTATTTTTTAATTAGAGAAGTTGCAAGTTTTCGGAAATACCCTGCAGAAAGTACAGCGTTCCCATATAATCCCTGGTGCACTCATTTTTCCTATTATTAACACCATGCATCAGTGTGGTACTTTTGTTACAACTGATGCAACAATATTATTATAATTGTACTATTATCTACAGTCCATAGTTTACCTTAGGGAAAGGGGAATTTTTAAAGGAAAATTTTAAAATTTTTTAGGAAAAATTTTTAAAGGACAATTTTTAAAAGAAAAGGGATATCTCATCAATCCATTTGCCAAAGTTTGACGTGAGCCCCTGAAAATCTAGCTCGATAGAAACAGAAGGGGAGGCATAGAAGTCACTGTAAATATTCTAGTCTCCTCATTAAACAAGCGTTTTAAGAAGTGAAATTCATTTTCATACGTTTTATTTAACCCAGACATCTGCAATATTATCATTTCAACCTGAAATCAATATAAAAAATAGTGAACGCTTTTTCCAGTGCTAGATCTTCTAAATCCGATGTGTATGTCGCACTTTGAGCACCTCTCTGTTTGAACTGGCCACATTTCAAATGCTCAGTAGCTACATGTGGCTGGTGGCTCCCATTTCAGCAGCACCCTAGAGGGGAAGGTACCTGCCCGTCTTGTCTGTTAGACCTGCCCCCAGCGTCCCTCCACCTGCCCTCCCCTGCCCCGTAACCCTGGCCTGTCTGGTGCTTCCTTAGGTACTTCGCCTGCCCCCTCCAGGCCTCCCCTTCTGCTTTAGCCTGGACCCTGTAACGGCTGCACGGCCACCCCACCCTGGTGGGGCCACGAGAGACACTCTGGAAGGGTTTGTGAGTGGGGAGGAAATGAATGCCATTGGCATCCTTAGTGCTCTGTCTTGTTTCACAGCCACCTGCCAAAGCAGGGAGCATCAGCATAGTTTTATTGGTAAAAAAAACAGACAGACGAACAAAAACATACAAAAAACAAATCCAGAGTGATGAAGGCTGAGGTCCTACAGCTGGTCCCAAGGCTTGGGCAGGACATCCAGTCGCCTGACTTGTGGGTCAGAGCTCTTTCCACTTACCTTGCTAGTCCCCAAAAGGAATCCCTGAGTGCAAAGAGAAGGTTACCTGGTGCAGCATCACAGCCAGTGCAGGTGCTTCGGAAGCACCCCTGGCGGGGGGCTTTGCATTAAGAGGGAGGGCCCCCCAGCTCTCTGCACCATGCAGCCCCAGGTGCAGACGGCTGAGCAGGGGCAGCACATTTCTGCAAAGAGAAAGGTGCTTTCTTTGGTAAACACAGCCTGTCTCTGGGGTTTGTGACTTGGCAAGAGGGGTGCAGGCTGGTTTGCTGCAGCTGCTCCTCTCTTCCTCGGGGAAGAGTGCCGTTCACCACCGGCATTCCCTGCTGCTTGGTGGGCCAGCTGGCTTCGGCTTAGATGATTTGGGGGATAAGGAACTGACTCACAGTGCCACTAAGCTGCCAAGTCAGTTTCCTTCTTTGCTTCTCCCTCTTTATTAGTGGTCCTTGGGGAACAGGATTGGATTAGTTCATGGCATGCTCTCACTACTGATCCCTGCGTGGCCTGATTTCCTTTGATTTTAGTTCTTTTTCATAATATGATAAGCATCCGTGAGCCTGCCACCCAAAACACACCGTATTGCTACTTCCCCACATCCTGTCTCTCTACCTTGCTCATGGCTGGAAACCATCATTCTGGTCATGATTATCTTGCTTTTTGAAAAATAGTTTTATTGCATTTATATGTATTACTAAAAATCATATTTTTCATTTTGTGATCTAACTTTATTTAAAAGGCTGTTATGTTTTCTGTAATCTTTTGGGACTATTTCACTTAATATTGTGTTATTAAGATGCATCTAAATTCATTTTCAGTATTATACAATAAATCGCAGTTTATTTATCCATCCGCCGCTGATGAGCGTTTGGGTTGTTTCCTGATTTTGCAGTTGTGAGCATCCTTGCACATGTCTCCCGTTCACAGCTGAAGATTTTCGATTGGAAACCCTGTATATCCTGGAGTGGGTTTGTAGATTTCAGAGGGTATGTGACTGTAGCAGCTTCAGAAGGTGGGACCAAGCTGTTTTCTTAAATGTTTGCACCAGGTTTCCCTCCCACCAGCCATCATCTGGACCCCAGTCTTGTTTTCGAAGCGCTGACATTTTTAGACCCATTCTCCTTATATTCAGCCAGACCCCTCATGTCTGACATTGCCAGCCATGGTGGGCATTCTGCACTTTTAATAATTCCAGAATATGTACTAGAATCTTCTACGGCAACAATTGCCCAAGTATTTGAAACAATCGTTCATGTCTCCTGTCTCCCCTTTTTCGGACTGCGTAGTCTTGGTTCCCCACCCTTTACCCTCTTGCCCGCCTGTTTCACTGTGCACCTCCATTTATGGAGGCTCCCCCTGGATGATGGCCTGAGCTTATCACCCAGTGCCTTGGGAATGCTCAGAGGACAGCAGCTTTTGCCTTGTCCTTCCATCATTGCAGCTTCTGGCTACTGTTGGCTTTTATCCTTCTATGTCACCCTGCTGGTTTCATTTTAAGTTAGTGGTCAACGAAAATAATCCTTAGACATTTTTCACAGGAATCGAAATTAAATTAGGCCTCCTAAAAGTGCCTGTAAACTGTAAAATACTCTATGTAAATATAAAACATCATTGTAGTTATTATCAAGTTGTTATCATTCTATAGGTGCCTATTTGAACCCCAAAGTAGCTGCTTCCACTCATATCACTCCTTTTCAGCAATGAATTGCAATTCTGTTCATCACTATCTCCTTGAATCTCACTGTAGGCCATCCAGTCTTCTAACTGGTAAAGCTCACAGGTTTGGAAAGCATATCTCTTATCCCTTCATTCTAATACTTACTAAATAAAGCCACAGCAGTGTGGCCTTAGGCACACTCAGGTACATTCCCTGAGTGTCTCTGAGCAAGGTTTTCCAGCGAGCCAGGAATTCCCCAGTTATGCCACCATTCAGGCCAGATTTCCCCTTTTCATCACTCAGAATATTGGGAAACTTCATCGGAGGCTGTGCTGAGCCCCGCTGCCCTGCGCTCCAGACTCTCTTTATCCATTTATCGGAGGGAAGTGGAGGGAGTTTGGTCTGACATGTTTTGTCCCCATATGGTCCCTATTTCCTTTTCTCAGATATCAAAAACTCTTTTGATTTTTTAGGTCCTGTTATAATGTTGTTCACTTCTAGGGCAGTCTTACTGCAGAGTATTCCAAAGATCATGGAGAGAAGACTCCTAGGGAGTAGGGAGTTAAGGCTTAAAACATACGGAGTCTCTATTTGGGATGATGGAAGAGTTTGGGTAATAGATGGCGGCAATGGTGGTGGGCTAACCTTGTGAACGCAATTACTGGCACTGATTTTTACATCTGAATTGTTAAAGGGGGAAATTTAAATTGCATATATGATATTAGAAAACTTGGTTAAAAATCCATGGAACAGCACGACACAGCAAACCCTAAGTTAAACCACGGACCCTAGTTAACAGGGAAGTTATAAAATGTGCCTTTATCGTTGTAACAAATGTGCTGCACCCATGCAGGGTCTGAGTCACCGGGTGCTGTATGGGAGCCCTGTGTTTTATGCATGGTTGTTCTGTAAACCCGCAACTGCTCTAATAAAAAAAGAATTAATAAATGGAGTGGAAACATCCCCCCTCCCAACAGAGACCCCAGTGCAATGATTTACATTTATTTAGCATTTTGTCATCTTAATACCTTCTTTAGAATCCGTTCCCCAGGACGTTGTGCTGGAAATGTGCCTGAAGAGTGGGTCAGTTCAGTTGAGCCGGGAGGGAGCCTGGGCTGCTGAGTTTGTGATCGCAGGATACTAAAAATGGAGGGGGGAGGGAAAGGGGAAAAGGATATGATCACAAAGCATGTTTACAAGAGCCACAGCAGAATACCCAATTCTTCCTTCCTCCCTCCTCCCCCCGGAACAGAGTTGGTTCCTCTCTGAGTTCCTGCACAGATGGTGAGATGTTTCTCGTGCTTTTTTGGCAGCACTGGGCACACAATGTGGGGGGGGAGGGGATGCACATCCCTCGTGGCAGGACTGTCTCACACGAATTCGGGAATTTCCCCAAGGCTGACTTCCTTTGAAAAAAATAACATTTGCTATTGTTTCTCTGATTAGGAAAGTAATGCATCCCCTTTGTAGAAAATGTGGAAATTAGATTAACGTGTATAAAAAGAAAATTACTACCAGCTGTAACTTCACTGTCCGGAGGTAGCCACGTGTCGTTGTTCGTTTGCACACGCACATCCAAGCACACACACAGGCACACGCGCTCACACACGAGTGGGGGTTTCCCACCTTCCTTTAGATCTGCTCACGGGCTGGATGGCTGTCCCCCTGCTCTGCAGGAGCGTGTGAGCAGACAGCAGGCGTGCAGCTGCTTTCCCTTCCACGGAGCAGAGGTCTGCGGCCCCTGGAAACCACCAAACGTCATCAAACTGATACTGAGAACGCCCATCGCATTTAATGATCGAAACTCTGAACTCGGTTTAAAGTCTCATTTCTTCCCTACCCCCGAGACGAGGTGTGGGGGTTCTTCTTCACCCCCCACCCCCGTGCAGGTCCCCCAGCTCAGCAGGTGTGCTGGGAGCCCCCTGGGAGGGAGAGAAGCTAGAGGAGCTGGAAAGTGGGCGCTTCTGGGCTTCACGCTTTGGGGACCGGCGGGTGTCGAGCCCTTTTCCTCCCGGGCACTCTGCAGGGTTCTTCAGGGCCTCCCTTGGGAAGGTTCTAGAATGCGTGCTTGGCTTGGGGAAGGACTGGGCGGGCGTGCACCTGAAGATCTCCGGCTGCGGGACAGCTGCCCGCGCCGGGGGGTCTCGCATGGGGCGGGGGGGGGGGGGGAGGCTCGCCCGCACCCCAGCTCGTTCTCGTGGGTGGCCGGCGGCTGGCGCACGGCAAGGACCCACAGCCGTGCGTGGCGGGGGCGCGGCTGAACCACGGGCGGTGGCCGCTCTGCTCCTCCCGCACAGCAGCCGCCAGCCCTGCTCCCCGCACCCCACCCCACCCCGGGAGGCCCAGGCCGGAGCCGGACACCAGCTGCCTAACGCGCTTCTCCGGGTGGCTCCTGGAACCCCGTTCTGTTGGGCACCTCCTGCCTATGCTTTCTCCAGAGAAACCCCTTACATTTTCTTCTCTATACACCTTATTCAGCAATTAGAGTTGAGTGGTTGTTAGCATTCTAACCGGTTTTTATCTAAATGCCCTGGGGTGCAAGTACCCCAGGGTGCCTGTCCCACAAGTCACTTTGCAAATCTGTCATCTTCATGTCTTCCGCTGTTGTGCAGAATGAGTATGGATGGATGGATGGAAAGGAAGGAAGATGACAGCTAGATGGATAGACAGATGGATAGACAGATAGATAGATGGACAGGCACCCTCTCTAAGTTTGATTTTTGTCTCCTTTTTCCTTCCCTTTGGGTCTAGGAGTGCAGCCGCCTTGGGGACTGCTTGAGCTCTTGCTGCTTCCCTATCGCCTGTCCACATCCTTTGTAATGTCTCCTTTCCTTAAATGCACTTCAATTATTTTAATTTGAATGCTCCATCTGTTTCCTGTTGGAGCCCTAACTGAAAAAAGACATATCGATAGACAGACACAACCTGCGTGTAAACAGTGTAGCTTCTAATGGCATCAAACCTGAAATCAGATTTCTTGGGTTATGACCCTGGGGAAGTCATTTAACCTTTTTGTGCTTCAGTCACTTCAGTTATAAAAGAAAATGTTAACAGTAATAGCAATTTTAGTACCTACTTTGTGAGGTGCTTTAAAGGAATTAATGGAAAAATACCTGAAAAGAGATTAGAACAGTTCCTGGCACATAAGGAGCTCCCAAGAAATGTTTACAATTATTATGCCTATTTTCACTTAGAATATCATGAACATTTTCACATTAATATATTTAAAAATGCATGTTGTATAATAGCTATAAAACGTTTTCAGATGTACCATAAATTTTTAAACATTTCCTTTATTGGAAATTTAGATTTGTTTATTCTCTTTGTCTATTCTAAGTAACAAATCTCCATTTGCATCTGTTAATTTCCTTAGAATGGATTCTTGGAAAGACCTTCAAATTTATACAGCCAATTTTAACCAACTGTAGCTAATTCATACCCCTCAGTAGTCCATAACTCATATCTTAACCTAGAAAATGTGTTGGGTAAAAATTATATTCAGCTGTGAGAATTTGTTGGATTATTAGAAAAGATGAGGAATTTTGTATGTGATTTGATCTTGTGTAACTTGTCTGTGTACATAGAATCAGCAGAACATTTTTCTATTGGGCTTTTAGTGTTTTCCCTATTGACTTGTGTGAACTCTCTCTGTATTGGGATATACACTTTATAATTTGTCTATTTCTTGCAAACAATTATCCCAATTGTTTTTATTAATCTTTTAATTTTAACTGTGGTGTACCTGATCATACAATAAAATTACAGGATAATTCAAGGTTGGAATTGCTCGTTGAAACAAAAGTGGAGTTCTCACCTGCCATGCCAGAGATCTGGGTTCGATTTCCGATGCCTGCCCATGCAAAAAAAAAAAATAGTGGGCAAGTTATTATGTTGCCAGACAGCTAGGCAGTTTATTTCTGCTTTGCCCATCAAAACACAAGATTATTTCTCACAACCTTAAATCTGAGCCTGGTGCATACTTTATAATAATTTCTATAGGTACTGTTTTAGTTTCCTAGGCTGCTGGGAGCAGATACCATGAAATGGGTTGCCTTACTTTTTTTTTTTTTTTTTTCTTTGCATGGACAGGCACCCGGAATCAAACCCCGGGTCTCAGGCATGGCAGGCGAGAGCTCTGCCTGCTGAGCCACCATGGCCCGCCCTTGCCTTACAGTTTATTAGCTTACAGTTTTGAGGCTGAGAAAAATGTCCAAATCAAGGCAGTAATTTCCTCCTGAAGACGGGCTGCCAGGTTTCTTGAATCTTCTGCCACACGCAGCAGGGCACACGGCAGCATCAGCTTGTCTCTCCCTTCTCTCCCAGGTTTTGCTTCCAGCTTCTTGCTTCCGTAGCTTTCTCTCTCCTTGTCTGAATTTCATTCCCTTGTAAAGGCCCACTCTGGGCCTAACTTAACTGAAACAACCTTATCAAAATATCCTGCTGATGATAGGTTTATACCCACAGGAATGGATTAACTTTAAGAACATGATTTTTTGTGGTTTCCAAACCACCACAGGTACCCTACTGTTTGCCCCTTGATTTCCTTTTACGTGGTTTTAAGCGATTTTTTTAAGAGATGAACTTACTAGAATCTGTTGTTGAAAGTGGAAATTTCTGGCTTCTATATCTCATTAAGGCTCAGCTGCTTTTTTCCTTTATCTCTCGCCATATATGTTTTTCTGTACATTTTGGTTCTCCCTTCAATTGCACCTATCAATTTGCACTCACTAGTGAAGGTTTTAGCTGTGCAAGTCTTGTCTTCCGTGCTCTTTCATTTTGCCTCCTCCACCCCCGTGCTTGTGTTGATTTCCATGTATGAGGAGGCAGGACATGAGTCAGTGCTTCTGTGAATTCCTCCTGCTCGGCAGTAAGTGGAAAAAGGGAGAGGGCTGCAACGTAAAGCCAAGCAGGGGAAGATGCTGAGGGAGGACGGAGGGGTTATGGAAAAGCAACAGAAATCATTTTCTTGCCAGCACCCTACACGGTGCCTTACTTGCTTTGTCTTTTTGAAAGTTCACCGCACTCCCAGATTTCCACTCCCAGCAGGTGCTTGAACATCACTTTGTCTCCTAATTAGGAAACTGATGCAAACTTCTACTTATTTCACTGTATTTGATCATAAAACTTATGTCAGTGCTATCCAACAAAATGTATGTAACAAAGATAGTTGGATGGGTGCACGGATGGTTCCATGGTAGAATGCTTGCCTTCCATGCAGGGGACACGGTCTCAATTCCTGGACCATGCACCCAAAAAAAAGAAAAAAAAAAAGAGATTAAAAGATAATTGGGAGATGAGCAGTTGAATCAGAAATGGCTATGTTACTGAATATTGTAATCCTATTTACTAACAAAATCTTTAAAATGAAAAAAATTAAGTAGAAAAATGATTGAGTGGTGAAAATGGCTTTTATATTGGAAGAAGAGGAAAATGGTTAAATTATGGAATATTCCTATGATGGATTATTACGCCACAGTTAGTAAACCCCTGTTTTCAGGGATTTTTAATGACAAGGAGAAATGTTGATGGTAGCATGTTAAGGGAAGAAAGTAGGAGGCAAAACTGCAAAAATGCTAACTTGTGATCCCAATGATTTAATATGTAGACTACATATATGTCTGTGTGTATATATGTACATATATGTAGTCTACATGTTAAATCACCGGGCTCTGAATAAAAGACTGGAAGGAACTACATTAATATTTAAATGTCAATGATTTCTGAGTGTCAGGTTTTTTCAAATTTCCTTTATGTATATTTTCTTCATATTCAGAAAAGAGCAAAGGCAATTCAAACATTGTAAGAGAAAGAAAATGGAAGTTTTATTTCTAAGTTTTCTAATTGTAACTTTAAATCTGGCTTATTTTTTAGCTTGTGCACTTGGTTTTTCCTGATCTCGGCACCAGGAGGCTGGGCACGAAAGGAAGTGCCAGGTAGATTTATATTTTTTGTTTTATTTTACATGTTTAAAAGCAAACATTTGAAAATCACAAAATGGTTGACAAGGAAATGCAAAATTAAACAAGCTATAAAGAACAACTCTTACCAAAGAGTTCCCATTATTCAAATTAAATCCTATTGCCTGAAATAATTTGGGTGTTGTGAGAACCAAATACTGGTCTCTATTTATTTAGGGATTTCATTTAAATGGAAAGGTCACAAAATACTTTTTGTTTCAACTCTTCAAATGCATAGACAAGGAAATGTCTAGTCATTGAAATATTTAAATAATAGCTCACACTGAATAATAGAATTTTGCTCTTTGAACTAAAATTTGTTTCCTCTAATTAATATTTGAATTATATTCAGGATACAAGGTACTGAGGCTATATTTTCAACACAAAAGGCAGTACTAGTATTAATAGTTGAATGGAATCATAACCGCCCTTGAATTATTATTTGTTGTTGTTTTAAATCAACATGGGAAATCAGTGAGAAGGGAATGAAGCCAAATTAGGAAATGGTCCAGCCGGACATGGAGGAATTGAAGACAGTGAAAGAGTTTGCCAAACTAAACATTGAGCAATAATTAATTTGTCAATATTTCGGGGTGTGGCAATAAGCCTGACGGGCAGAAGAAAGAACCTGGGTTGCACAAGAATCCCAGCTTCCTTCCTAGGTTCCTGAAAACCTGAGCCCAGTTCTCAGGACAGAGAATCTTGGTGTCCCTCCACTTCTTAGAAAGGGGACTTTTCCTGTTGCATGTCTCTGAGATTAGGGTGTCCTCAGTTGGGAAAGCAGAATAGGGCATTCTCAGGCCGATTTCAAGGCTGTTACATACGAAATAGTCTGAAGTTGCTGGTCTAATCCAACTGTGTCTGATAAAGCTGGATGGCTGATTAACGTGTGATAATAAATGGAGATAATGAGAAAGCCTAAGAAGAACTAATTCCTTAGCCTGCTCTGGGTCCATAGGACATAAAGTGTGAAGGTAATTTGAAATGATTTTTAAGGCATCTCTTTTTTTTCCAGGTATCATTATGATGGAATCTGTATCAAGAAAAGTTCTTTCTTCTATGCCCAGTATTGCTACCTTCTGGGTGAAAAAAAGTGTCAGAGGTCAGTGTCACTGGGGATTTTGGTCATTGGTCACACATCTGGTTAATATTAGAACTGTTTGGATTTTAGTTGTAGAAGACCTGGCTTTGGGCTGCTCTGCCATGAAGTCTTCTTAAGGATGGCAACATGCGTCCTGTCTCCTCAAGTCAGGACACCTCTGCCCCCCCTGGTAACTCAGCCTCTGGCCCTGTCATTGGTCAGGAAAATCCATTTCTGGTTCATTTCCTTGGATCCTTTTCATTGTGATTATCATCCCAGTTGCCAAAACCATTTTTCCCTTGAGTGAGTGTTCATTCTTTTCATCTTTTGCAAAACTTGTCACTACTAGCCGCTTCCTTCTTGAAAGTTTCTGTAGCCCTCAGGTCTCTGCTTCATCCAGTTTCTTTCCTGAAAACCTCCTCTGTCTCTTTATCTTTCCCCCTCCATTAAGTGCAGGGATTTCCCACGTTTCAGTCCTTGATCCTTAACGGTATTTTTCCTACTGTGTATCCCCAGGACACCCCCGCCCCGGTTTGCATGACTTTGGAGTCGTTGTCACTGGCCCTAACCCTTCCCCCCACTAGATTCTCCTCTCCGGCGAGCTTCTGGGCATTTCCATTTAGATGACTGGTACTGGGTGGGCCACGGTGGCTCAGCAGGTAAAGGAATGCTTGCCTGCCAAGCCCAAGGACCCGGGTTCGATTCCTGGTGCCTGCCCATGTAAAAAAAAATAATAATAATAAATAAATAGATGGCTGGTACCTCCCGCTCAATACCTTCCTCCAAATCATCTCTGCCTCTTGACTTCCTTATTTCAATTTATGATGTCAGTAGGTAGAATCTGCGCAAAAGGTCACCTCAAAGGCAGCCCTGGCTCCCTCTCCCTTGTTGCCAGATGCCGCTGGTCACAAATTCCTATTGGTTCTCTCTTTCCAGTTTCTCCTGATTTATTCGTTCTGGTTACCAATATCCCCTTTAAGCCCTACTCATCTCACACTGAGGTTATTTCCAGAACTCTCATGAGGCCTCGCCTTCCTCAGTCTCTCCACTCTTTAAATCATCCTAAACACAGCCAGCCACCAGACTAGTCTCTCTGAAATTCTGCTTTTTTGGGGGGGTCTCCTCTCTGCTCAGAAACCCTCGACGAGGGCAGAACCAGGGGGCTTGTTTCTCTCCCCAGTGTAGACCCTGAAATAACTATTGAGGAAGTGAAACTTTGGACTTAAGAATAGAGTAGGAAAGAGAGAGCAGTGGACAGGAGATGGTTCAGAGGAGGCTATAGTCACCCAGTGAGCCCCTGAACCAAAAGGGCAGCGGATCTGAAAGACCTCACAAAGGCAGGGTCTTCAGGATTTGGCAGTTGATTGAGTCATTGTCCATGGAAGGACTCAAAGATGACTCAGCCAAGCCTGTCCACCAAAACCTCAAACTCAACCTCAGAGAAGGCCATTATGCTCTGCTCCAAACCAGCTCTTCCTCTTAAATCTCCTAGTCACCCCTGAGTCATAGAGATGGGAAATTATATCAACAGAAATAGAGAAGTTAGGAGAGGGAGTTGATGTAATAGGAGATTTATTTATTTCTGTTATCATTAGAACTTTCTTCGTGAAGTGCATTTTCTCCCTTGCCTACCTGTGTACCCGGAAAGGTTTGTCTTCAATCCTGCATTTCTTTGTTTGCCCCCAATGCCCAGCACCCAATAGCCAGCAGGCAGTTTGGAGAGCTCTGCACGCACAAGGAAAACCACTAACAAGGCAGGAGTGAGAGACCATTGGTGTCCTGAGGACAATGGGATTCAGATGTCACAGGAGGTGAGGGGCTGGAACTGGTCTTTGTAGGGGGAGAGAGCCACAGCAAGAAGGAATGAAGTTGTGAGGCATGCAACCAGGGTGAATGAACTTTAAGGACAGTATGTTGAATAAAATGTCAGAAACAGAACGACAAATATTATCATGCCTCACTCACATGGTCTATAATATACGAACTAACAGAATTGAACTGGAGAGCATGGGTTATCAGGTTGCGGCCTATTGTAAAGGGTCCTAGATTGTAAGCTCTTACAGCAGTCACATATATTTAGGAGTTGTAACTGACATTTCTAAATTCTGAGATACTGAGCTATTTGTATATAACCTGGCATTTCCTGAAACTTTGGGTATTTATGTGACACTTGAGATTCAAGAGTTAGAGCTTTGAAGCTATGAAAGTCAGCATTACCCCATGCAGCAACTGTTAAAAAAGCTGAAAAACTGATTAGACTTTGACTAGAGAAATGAATGAAGCTGATCTGGATAGGACTAAGGTAAATCAGAATACTGGGTAAAGGATGACCTGGCCCATATTTTCAAACTTCAACCTCTATGAGAGACCAAAGGGAGAAATGTTTATTTTGTGCAAAATTTATATTTTGGCTAGCATGTTATTTAACTTGTATGGTCAGTTTACTTGAACATCATAATTACATGGAGTCTTGAATAGGGCGTGAGATCTTGTTGGTTTGTACAGGATAGTGTGATGCCTCCCAGAGTAATTTGGGAAATGAATAAAGAAATATTTTCAAAGTCCCCTTGGGAGACTGCAGAGAAAGAAGGAAATATTAAACTTTCCCATTTGGGGAATTCCTGATATTCTCATAAGCAATGGGGGACAACAAATTCAGTAGGCTGAGTCCTCAGTCTTGGGAATTGCCCCTATGAAGTTTGTTCCTGAAAAGGAGAAGCTAAGCCTACTGATAATTCTGCCTAAGAGCCACCTCCAGAGAGCCTCTTTTGTTGCTCAGATGTGGTCTGTCTCTGGAAGCCCAGTTGGCAGGTGAACTCACTGCCCTCCCCTCCATGTGGGACATAAGTCCCAGGGGTGTAAATCTCCCTGGCAATGTGAGACCTGTCTCCTGGGGATGAGCCAGGACCTGGCATCATGGGAATGAGGAAGCCTTTTTGTCCCAGAGGGGGAAGAGAGAAATGAGACAAAATAGTCTTGGTGGCTGAGAGATTTCGAACAGAGTCAAGAGGTTATCCTGGAGGTTATTCTTTATGCATCATATAGCTATCCCTTTTTTATGGGGTATTGGAGTGTGTGATGGTTAAGTGCTGGTGTCAACTTGGCCAAGAGTTGATGCCCAGTTGTCTGGTCAGGCAAGCACTGGCCTGACCATTGCTGCAAGGATATTTTGGGCTGATTGATAAACTGGAAGGCTGGTGTCTTAAATCATCAATCAGTCAATTGATTGCATCTGTGGCTGATCACATCTGCAATCAATTAAGTCGTTCCCACCAATGGGATAATCCAGTAGATTGAAGACTTTTAAGGAAGTTGAGAGCTTTTTTTCACTGCTTCTCCAGCCAGCAAACCTCTCCCGTGGAGTTCATCCAGATACTTCATCGGAGCTGACAAATTTGTAGCCTGCCCTAAGGATCTTGGACTCTTCCAATCCCACAGTTGCATGAGACACCTTTATAAATCTTGTATTACAGATCTCTCCTGTTGGTTCCATTTCTCTTGAGGTTCTAGAGAACCCTGACTAATACAGAGTGGCTAGAGGAAAGTACCTGAAACTGTGGAGCTGTGTTCCAGTTGCCTTGATTCTTGAAGATGATTATATAACTGTATAGCTTTTACAGTGCAACTGTGTGATTGTGAAAACCTTGTGTCTGATGCTCCTTTTATCCAGGATATGGACAGATGAGGATAAGGATAATAAATAAATAACAATAGGTAGAGATAAATGGTAAAAACTGGGTAGATTGAAATACTGTAGGCCAATGAGAGGGAGAGGTAAGGGGTATGGGATGTACAAGTTCTTTTTTTTTCTTTTTTGTTTCTTTTTCTGGAGTGATGTAAATGTTCTAAAAATGATCATCCTAGAGAAAACACAGCTATGTGATGATATTCTGAGCCACTGATTGTATAATGTGGTTGGACTGTATGTATGTGGCTATTTCTCAGTTAAAAAAAAAAGCAAGAAATTCTGAGGATGGAGTTTGGCAAGTGAGCAGGAGAGTGGGAGAAAAGGAACTGAAAACACAGGCAGGGACGTTATAAGTTTTGGAATGAAGATGGGGTTTTATTCTTATGTGATGGAGGTTTCTGGAGTGTCTCATACTGGGGGGGCGAAATAATCTGGTTTGCAATTTAAATGGAGATCCTTCTAGCCGCTGTGCTGAGACTGGGCTTAGGGGTGCAAAGGGATAGCAGAGGGGTTAGGGAGGCCAGTTACGAGGCTTTGGTTGCAGTCCTGGCAGGAGGTGTCCCATTGAGATTTGCTTTTTACTGAAATAAATTTAATTCTCCCAGAGAGGCAGCATAATGCTGTTGCAATATTATATGTGGATACAGGCAAAGAATCTGCAGCCAGCCTGGCTCTGCCACTGTAAGCTGTGTGGCTGCTCTGTGCCTCAGTTTCCTCATCCATTAAATGAGGAGAGTGGTAGTATCTACTTCAGACAGTGCCATTGTGAGGATTAAAGAGATGAGTACAAGGAATATGCTTCAAACAGCATCTGGCACATAATAAACATCCAGTAAGTCTTGTAAGCATATTGCTCTAGGCTTTTGAGGTATTTAGTTTATCATACCTGCATGAGTTTTTTCCATGGTATTATGTATATGATTTTTATGTCAATAGTGTATTTTCCACTTCTGTGATTTCCATTTGGTTCTTTGTATTACTTCTGCGTCTTTGCTGAGGTTTTCTATTATTTCATTTGTTTAAGATAATTTGCAGTCACTTGTTGGAGCACTTCTATGATCGCTGCTTTAAAATTCTCGGCAGATGATTCCAAATCTGATTCCTCTCAGTACTGGTGTCAGCTGATTGTCTTTTCTCATTCAAATTGTGATTTTACTGGTTCTTGGTAGGACGGGTAATTTTGTGTTGCTGTTTTAGCAGGCAGTCAACCTGTTCAGGTTTAGCAGTAGATCATGGCCTACATTCGAGGGTGTGGTTCCCTGACGGCCTAGTTCTCTGAGTCCTCACATGCAATTCTGGTTTGCTCCATTTGCTGCTGGGACTTCTGAGCAGTCCCTACTGGTGCTGGCTCCGTGGGCAGAACGTGCTTCCCTGGCCCACCTGGGGTCCCTGGCCCACCTGGAGTAGGGGACAGGCAGGGTCAGAGTTGCTGGGCCTGGGGCTCCTTATGCCACGTGGGGGTGGGCAGGGAGACGTCAGGCTCTGCCAACCGACCTGTAGAATGACCTGCTCTTTCTGCAAAGACCAGGGTTTTGCTGCTGCCCATCCAGGTGCAGGGGCTTGCCCGCCAGAGCCCCAGGTGTGGGCAGGAACTGGGGCCTCCTGGTGGGCTTTCCTTCCCTGGCTAGAGAGCACAGGTTTCGTCCTTGTCTGTATCTGTTGACGGTTCTGGCTTGCATGTCTCTCCAGTGCCCAGGCCAGGTGGAAATGAGAGAGAAAAAGAAAACCCAGGGAACTCGGTGCCTTGCTGTTCCTCAAATCCTGAGGTCCCTGTTGAATAATGTCCGAGGTATGTAATTGTATACAGAGGAAAGAACAGGAAGAAGTAGTCTACATTATCTTGTTGCCTGCACATGATTTTTAATATAAGCTACTTCAGATAGTCTTTGAAAGCAGACAGTGAGATCACATTATAAATAAATGCTAATTATGAATGGGATGCTAGATTGTATGGTTGTTCCTAATAATTAAAAATACAATAACTTCCCCAGGGGTATAAATCTCCCTGTCAATGTGGGATCTGACTCCCAGGGATGAGCCAGGACCTGGCATCAAGAGATTGAGAGTTTTCTTAACCAAAAGGGGGAAGGAAGAAATGAGACAAAATATGGTTTCTGTGGCTGAGAGATTTCAAACACAATTGAGAGGTTATCCTGGAGGTTATTCTCATGCATTACATAGATATTCCTTTTTAGTTTATGGTGCATTGGTATGGCTGGAGGAAAGTACCTGAAACTGCTGAGCTATGTTCCAGTAGCCTTGAGTCTTGAAGATATATAATGATATAGCTTTTACAATGTGACTGTGTGATTGTGAAAACCTGGTGTCTGATGCTCCCTTTATCCAGGGTATGGACTGATGAGTAAAAAAAAAATAAGGACAATAAATAAATAATAGGTAGAAGATTGGGTAGATCAAAATACTAGTGGTCAGTGAGAGGGAGGGGTAAGGAGTATGGGATGTATGATTTTTTTCTTTTTTTAAAATTTCTTTTTCTGGAGTGATGCAAATGTCCTAAAAATGATCATGGTGATGAATACACAACTATGTGATGATACTGTGAGCCACTGATTTTATATTGTGGATGGACTCTACATGCATGAATATATCTCAATAAAAATATTTTTAAAATATGTGATGAGTTGAAATATGGTGGTGGTAGCTTCCGATCAGGACAAGATGGTGTAGACCTGTTTCTCTCTGGCCCTCCCAATGAGCACAACTGGAACAGTGTCCGAGATGACCAAAGGAGAACTCTGCAAGGTGATAAGAAGAAAGCGGAACTTCCGGAGAAGATGGCAGCTTAGTAAGACGCGCGGGTCTTAGTTCCTCCTCCAGAAAAGCAACTAAAGAAAGAGAAACAATACGAAACAGCTCCCGGAGTCACGACAGAGACCAAAAAGACAGCGTATCCCATTCTGGAACAGCTGAACGGGCAGGGAGAATCTGCTGCGGTGAGATACCCGAGGGGCGCGCGTTTTCCCGGCTGGGGCGGCTGGCGACTGGGGTCCCCTCCACGCACGTGGCTCCCTGGTCTGACTGGGAACGTTGGATAGCGGGGCCCTCCCGTCACGCTTGGCATTTGGGGCCAGCTGGGCAATTAGGACCGGCACTCTCCCAAGCCGCGGCGGCCAGCGACCCCCGCCTCCATGTGCGGTTTCCCAGGCCGACTGCCGTGCAGACAGACGAGCGCCACGAGCGCCACCTACTGGGCAGGAAAAGAAAAACAGAGCCCAGAGATTTCACAGAAAAACCTTTCAACCAGCTGGGTCCCACACCCAGGGAAATCTGATCAAATGCCCAGACACCAGCAGAAAATAATGGATGACGCTCGGAAAATTGAAGATATGGCCCAGTCAAAGGAACAAACCAATAGTTCAAATGAGATACAGGAGCTGAGACAACTAATGCTGAATATACGAACAGAAATGGAAAAACTCTTCAAAAACCAAATCAATATATTGAGGGAGGACATGAAGAAGACATGGGCTAAACAAAAAGAAGAAATAGAAAATCTGAAAAAACAAATCACAGAACTTATGGGAGTGAAGGACAAAGAAGAAAAAAATGGAAAAAACAATGGATACCTACAATGGTAGATCTAAAGAGACAGAAGCTACAATTAGTGAACTGGAGGATGGAACATCTGAATTCCAAAAAGAAACAGAAACTATAGGGAAAAGAATGGAAAAACTTGAGCAGGGGATCAGGGAACTGAATGACAATATGAAGCGCACAAATATACGTGTTGTGGGTGTCCCAGAAGGAGAAGAGAAGGGAAAAGGAGGAGAAAAACTAATGGAAGAAATTATCACTGAAAATTTCCCAACTCTTATGAAAGACCTAAATATACAGATCCAAGAAGTGCAGCGCACCCCAAAGAGAATAGACCCAAATAGGCGTTCTCCAAGACACTTACTAGTTAGAATGTCAGAGGTCAAAGAGAAAGAGAGGATCTTGAAAGCAGCAAGAGAAAAACAATCTGTCACATACAAGGGAAACCCAATAAGACTATGTGTAGATTTCTCAGCAGAAACCATGGAAGCTAGAAGACAGTGGGATGATATATTTAAATTACTAAAAGAGAAAAACTGCCAACCAAGACTCCTATATCCAGCAAAATTGTCCTTCAAAAATGAAGGAGAAATTAAAACATTTATAGACAAAAAGTCACTGAGAGAATTTGTGACCAAGAGACCAGCTCTGCAAGAAATACTAAAGGGAGCACTAGAGTCAGATACGAAAAGACAGAAGAGAGAGGTATGGAGTAAAGTGTAGAAAGAAGGAAAATCAGATATGATATATATAATACAAAAGCCAAAATGGTAGAGGAAAATATTATCCAAACAGTAATAATACTAAAAGTTAATGGACTGAATTTCCCAATCAAAAGACATAGAATGGCAGAATGGATTACGACCCAGCAATAGCACTGCTAGGTATCTACTCAAAGGACTTAAGGGCAAAGACACAGACGGACATTTGCACACCGGTGTTTATAGCAGCATTATCTACAATTGCAAAGAGATGGAAACAGCCAAAATGTTCATCAACAGACGAGTGGCTAAACAAACTGTGGCGTATACCTACGATGGAATATTATGCAGCTTTAAGACAGACTAAACTTATGAAGCATGTAATAACATGGATGGACCTAGAGAACATTATGCTGAGTGAGTCTAGCCCAAAACTAAAGGACAAATACTGTAAGGTCCCACTGATGTGAACCGACATTCGAGAATCAGCTTGGAATATATCATTGGTAACAGAGACCAGCAGGAGTTAGAAACAGGGTAAGATAATGGGTAACTGGAGCTGAAGGGATACAGACGGTGCAACAGGACTAGATACAAAAACTCAAAAATGGACAGCACAATAATACCTAAGTGTAATGTAACTAGGTTGGAACACTGAATGAAGCTGCACCTGAAATATGGTTTTTTGTTTGTTTGTTTGTGTGTTTGTATCTTTTGTTTTTGTTTTTTTTCTTTTTCCTTTATATATATATATATATATATATTATTAGTATTATTATTTTGATTCTCTTCTCTATATTAACATTCTATATCTTTTTCTGCTGTTTTGCTAGTTCTTTTCCTAAATCGATGCAAATGTACTAAGAAATGATGATCATACATCTATGTGATGATACTAAGAATTACTGAGTGCATTTGTAGAATGGAATGATTTCTAAATGTTGTGTTAATTTCTTTTCTTTTTTTTGATTAATAAAAAAAATTAAAAAAAAAAAAAAAAAGAAGAAAGCAAGGAGGCTTGCCTTGGGGAGGGCATCTTGCATCCCCAACCTAAGAGAAGGCTACCCAGACCAGGAGATCCCAGAAAGGCTCTTTCCTCCCCCAGATCAAAATGGGGTCCCTCTGACAATGTCAGTCAAATGCTCCACCACCAGCAAGGGGAACTGATTGGAAAATCGTGCCAAAGATAAATGGCCGGGGGGCGTACTCATTCCTTTCTGGGCCTGGCACACCTCTTCTGCACCCAGAGATGCTGAGGAGGATGGGCTTGTCCAGCAGGACAGACCCAGCTGTAATAAGCAGCAGGTGGGGGGGGGGGCCTGTTTCACCCCACAGGCCCGATACTCTGCTCCCAACCCAGAGACAGCTGGGGAGCACCAGTAGGAGCCCCAGCAGTGCAATATAAATTGAACAGACCATAGTATCACCCCAAAGGCTGTGCAAATTAAACTTTTGAAAACTACAGACAAAGAGAGCAATCTTGAAATCAGCCAGAGAAACTACATATTACCATAGGTGATACCAACTCGAATGATAGTAGATTTGTCCTTGCAGGTAGAGGGAAATGTCACAGTTTTTTAAGTCCTGAAAGAAAAGCACGGTCAACCATGAATTCTGTATCCAATGAAACTATCTTTCAGGAATGAAGGGGAAATAAAAATGACCTAAGACAAAGGAAAACTATAAGAATTTGCCATTAGCAACCTACCCTTTTAGACTGGATGAAAGAAATTTTTCAGAGAGAAAGGAAAAAAGGATGAAAGAAGGAATCTTGGAACATCAAGAAAGAAGAAGAAACCGAGAGGAAGAGCAGAAATATGGGCATGCAGAATATACTCTGCTTTGCTCTGTGAGTTTTATAAATCATATTTGTTGATTGAAACAAAAGTTATAACATCCTCTGATACTCTAGGCAATGATATTTAAAAGTGGAGGCAGTTAAGGGATCTAAATGGAACTGAGATGACCATACCTCACTAGACGTGGTAAAATGTTGATACCTGAGAGATACAGAGAGAGCAGGGCAAGATGGCAGCATAGTGAGGTATGGAATTTAGTTCACCCTCCAGAGCTGCTGGTAAATAGCCAGGAACTGTATTGAACAACTGTTGGGGGAACATCACTGACTGGACACACATTCGGTACACCTGAAATGGTACAGTCTGAAATGGTGGAACAGCTGAGATCCCACAGAAAACTGTAAGTTTCCCAAGCCGTAGAAGCCAGCGGCCCTCCCCATTGGGTACAGCAGGCTGTTTCCCTGAGGGGAAAGAAAAAAGACTTTACCAGTAGCAAGGAAGTTAGCTCAATCAAGCTCCAATTGTTGGGGAGGACCAGGAAAGCACAGAGTTTAGAGGCTTCATAGGAAAGTCTCACATCCTGCTGGATCTCACCCTCAGGGAAACTTAATAGTGACTACTCTCTGTTTATAACAGATTTGGACTGCTGAAAACAGCCCCTGAGCACAGATAAACTTGGAATAAGCACTAAAGGGACCAGGAGCTAGTCCCTTTAGTGCTTAAAGGGCCCCTCTCTGTAGGGGCTAAACAGGAGTTTTAGCCCCTACAGAGAGGGGCTGGGGCTGATGAAAACAGCAGCAACAACAGAGGCTTTCTGAGTTGGCCAGCACAAAATACTGGAAAAGGGCTGGGCCTCAAGGAATGGGGAAACATAGAGCTTGGGGACCCACAGAGCCACCTACCAACTCCAGCTCTTGATTGGCAGACCCGGGAAGCTGGGGTCTGGCTCTGAGAAGGCATTTTTCCTCTTTCTCTCTTTTACTTCTTAACAGCTCATTAGATAGAAATGCAAGCACTCCCAGGCTTCAGCACTGTCCCAAGCAAGGGCAGAATTAAGGCATGCCTGAGAGACAAAGTAAATGGTCACGTGAATGGAGGCAATTTCCTAAAGGGTTTGTCTTCCCCAAGAAAAGGGAGGTGGTGCCAAGCTCAAGTGGCAGACTTCCTTCAGGGAATTCAGTCCCCAGGGGCTGGAAAACAAGAGCAACCTAAGCATGCCCTCTATCTCAGCCTCCATCTCAACCACATCACTGTCAGGAAGAGGCTGTTGAAATTAAAGCAACCCCATTACTTCACCATAGTGGGAAGCTGCGGGCAGAGAAGTGCCATGTGTTGGGAAGGACAAGGAAAGCACAGAGTCTAGAGGCTTCATAGGAAACTCTCAGAACCTGCTGGATCTCACCCTCAGGGAAATTTAATAGTGACTATTCTCTGTTCATGAGATGTGGGTCTGTCGAGTCTGGGAAAATCTGGCTGGGGTCAATCATATCTGAGGAGACGCTCCTCAAAAAAAGATTCCATATAGGAAGGCAAGAACCAGAAAAACAAGAGCTGAAAATTCTGCTCACCTAAACAGAAACTACGTTAGAGGTCTAGGATAAGTTGAACTGAATGCCAAAGAACAGTTAGAGAACAAAACAGATTGTCAAATGTCAAAATCAAAGAGGGAATTTTGAAAGCAGCAAGAGAAAAGCAATCTATCACATACAAGGAACGCTCAATGAAGCTATGTGTGGATTTCTCAGCAGAAACCATGGAGGCGAGAAGGTAGTGGTATGATATTCTGAAAGAGAAAAACTGCCAACCAAGAACCAGGAAAGGTAAAAAGAGAGAAAAAAAAAAGATGTGACATAAAATCCAAAGTGAAAAACTGCCAACCAAGAACCAGGAAAGATAAAAAGAGAAAAAAAAAAAAAGTGACATAAAATCCAAAACACAAAATGGTAGAAGAAAGTACTGCCTTTACAGTAATAACATTAAATGTTAATGGATTAATTTCCCCAATCAAAAGACAGACTGGGGCAGGCCATGGTGGCTCAGCAGGCAGAGTTCTCGCCTGCCATGCCAGTGACCCAGGTTCGATTCCTGATGTCTGCCCATGAAAAAAAAAAGTAGACATAGACTGGCAAAATGGATTAAAAAACAGGATCCATTTATATACTGTCTACAGGAGACTGACTTTAGACTCAAAGACAAAAACAGATTGAAAGTGAAAGGCTAGAAAAAGATATTTCACACCAACAAAAAACAGAAAAGAGCAGGAGTAACAATACTAGTATCTGACAAATTAGACTTCAAATGTAAACAATTAAAAGAGACAAAGAATAATACCATGTATTAATAAAAGGAACTATTCAACAAGAAGGCATAACAATCATAAGCATTTATGCACCAACCAAATGTGCTCCAAATACTGACAACACTGAAGGGAGAAGTAGACACCTCTACCATAATTGAGACTTCAATTCACTGCTCTCATCAATGGATAGAAAACCTAGAGAGAGGACCAATAAGAAAACAGAACTACAGACATTATACTAACACTAAAATGAACTATAAATGAACTAGACCTGTAAACATTTACAGAACATTATACCCCACAACAGCAGGATACACATTTTTCTCAAGTGCTTACAGATCATTCTCAAGAATAGATCACATGCTGGGTCACAAAGAAAGTCTCAGTAAATTTTAAAAGGTTGAAATTATACAAAATAATTTCTCAGATCATAATGGATGAAATTGGAAATCAAAACCAAATATACAGAGCTAAAGAACACACTCTTAAACAACCAGTGGGTGAAGCAAATGAAAATGGAAGCACAACATATCAAAAATTATGGGATGCAGCAAAGGCAGTGCTGAGAGGGAAATTTATTGCCCTAAATGCCTATTTTAAAAAGAAGAGAGAAAAACTCAAGGTATTAACTGCTCACCTGGAAGAACTAGAGAAAGAACAGCAAACTAACCCTAAAGCAAACAGAAGGAAATAAATAACAAAGATTAGAGCGAAATAAATGAAATTGAGAGCATGAAAACAATAAAGAGAATGAACAAAACCAGAAGTTGGTTCTTTGAGAAAATCAGTAAAATCAATGGATCGGTAGTCTAGGCTGTCAAGAGAGGATGCAAAAAAATAAAATCAGAAATGGGAGAGGGGCATAACTACTGTCCCTGCAGTAGATAATGAGATGGTACTATGAACAACTGTACGCTAAGAAACTAGACAACTTAGATAAAACGCACAGCTTCCTAGAAAAGCAAAAACAACCAACATTGACTGAAGAATAAATAGAACGCCTCAACAAACCAATCACGAGTAAAGAGATTGAATCAGTCATCAAAAAAGTCCCAAAAAAAGAAAAGTCCAGAACCGTATGACTTCACAGGTGAATTCTACCAGGCATTCAAGAAAGAATTTGTACCAACCCTGCTCAAAGTCTTCAAAAAAAACTGAGCAGGAGGAAACATTACCTAACGCATTCTATAAAGCCAACATCCTAATACCAAAGCCAGACAAAGATACTACAAGAAAAGAAAATTATAGACCAATCTCTTTAATGTATATAGATGCAGAAATCCCCAACAAAATACTTGCAAATCGAATTCAGCAGCACATTAAAGGAATTATACACCATGACAAAAAAAGAAGGGCCTGGAAACATCCTAGAGTATATTAAGCAGATAATCAAAAAGTATTGGCAAAGTTCCCTGAGGGAAGGGAGAAAGACCATGCAACTATTAAACCTTACCATCAAGGAAGCCCCTGATACTGTGTCACACCTTAGGGACACACAAATCAATAGGCCATGCCCTCGATCCTGAGACTTACTCTTGTGAATCTTATGTAGGTAGCGGAGAAGCTTAGCCTACCTATAGGCATGCCTAAGAGTTACTTCTGGAGGACCTCTTTTGTTGCTCAGATATGGCCTCATTCTCTCTAAGCCCAACTCTGCAAGTGAAATCATTGCACTCCCCCCTACATTTACATGGGACATGACATCCAGGGGTGAAAGTCTCCCTGGTGACATGGGAGAGGACCCCCAGGGATGAATCCAGACCTGGCATTGTGGGATCAACAATTACATCCTGACCAAAAGGGGGAAAAGAAGTGTAATTAACAAAATATCAGTGGCAGAGAGAGTTCAGATAAGTTGAGAGGCTACTCTGGAGGTTGCTCTTACACAAGTTTCAGGTAGATCCTGCTACCTGTCATAACCTGCCAACCCCCAACCAGGACCATTCCAGCCAATCCTAAAGAACACCTAGGGCAATATATAAGATTCCCCAAGGGTTCCAAGCACTAGAGTAACTTTCCAGGAATCTACAACCTCCAGATGGGTCCAGCCTCTCCAGAACATCAGATAATTCCATCTTTCTACCCCATATTAGTGACAGACCCTTCCAATATCAAAAATTTAGAATTGCCATAGCCCAAACAATCCTAAAGAGAGGTATGGACAGATCAAAGGTGATGGTGGAATTATACATAGAAGATAGGACTTAACAAATGAATATGAATGCTGAATCATTAAATTGATATGATTTAGTCTCCACTATTTTAGAGCAGCTAGAAGTAAAAACCTAAAATTGTGGAACTGTAACCCATGTCGAAGTCTGAAATATGTTCCACAACTGATTCTGGTGCTGTGCGTTGACATTTATAACTTTTTCATATATGTGTTATTTTTCACAGAAAAAAAGTTGACTGTGATGACAAAAAAGTATTTAAGCCCTCTATCCTCCTATATTCTGGAGCAGCTAGAAGGAAAAATATGAGAGGATCATATGGTAGCCCATGACAAACTCTGGGATCTGTCCTGTAACCACTTTTTGAAGAGTGCTTTGTGAACTATTGCTTTTTTATTTCTTTACTTTGCATATATGTCATACTGCACAAGAAAAAAATTTTTTAAGAAGAGCAAAAATTGAAGAATTAACAGTTTACTTGGAAGAACTAGAGAAAGAACAGCAAACTAACCCCCAAAGCAAATAAAAGGAAAAAAATAACGAAGATTAGAGCAGAAATAAATGAAACTGAGAATGTGAAAAATTAGAGAAAATTAACAAAATCAGAAGTTGGTTCTTTGAGAAAATTAATAAAATCGATGGACCCTTATCTAGGCTGACAGAGAGAGAGAGAGAGAGGTGCAAATAAATAAAATCAGAAATGGAAGAGAGGACATGGTCACTGACCCCACAAAAATAAAAAAGGTAATGAGAGGTTACTAAGAGCAGATATATGCTAATAAACTAGACAACAGAGATGAAATGAACAAACCAAAGGGAGAGATGTTTGTTTGGTGCAAAAATGATATTTCGGGTAGTGCATTAGCTAAACAAACAAACAAACAGTGTTGATACCTGTACACTGTGATGAATCACATATGTATGTTGTAATACAGCAACCACTACAGAAACGACACAAGGAGATATACGCAAAAATGTTATAATTAAATCAAGATGGAATCCTAACAGATGTTTACAAAACTCCCATGAAGATAAGAAAAAAGAAGCAAGAACCAAAGGAAATAAATAGAAAAAAAAAAACCCAATAAAATGGCACGCTTAAATGCCAACATGTCAATAAGTACCCAAAATGTAAATTATCTAAATACACCAATCAAAAGACAGAAATTGGCAGAGAAGATTTAAAAACCAAACAAAACATGGGTAGATTGACAGTACAATGATAAAAAAAGATGTAGCATGCAAGCGTTAATTTTTTAAAAAAGCAGGCGTGTCTATCCTAATATCTAATAAAGCAATCTTCAGAGCAAAGAAAATTAGTGGAGAAAAGGGGGACATTGCATAATGCTCACAGAATCAATCCACCAGGAAGACAAAATGGTCCCAAATCTCCATACACTAAAGAATCGAGGCTCTGCCTCTTTCTTTTCCCCCAAATAACACTGTAGCCATACATTGATGAGTTTGGGGTTAGTCTAAGAAATTGCACCACTGCCACCCTGTTTGGGGGATCCCTAAGATTAACCCCATGTCTAGAAATTCACTTGAGGGATTCACAGGACTCAGCGTCTATTTGTACTCGTGGCTGAGATGTCCAGTTACAGTGACAGGCAGGACCCACGGTCGGACTTAGAGGGAAAAAACGTGGTGTTTGGCAGGACCCACGTGCAGGACCACCACGTGTGTCATGTGTGTCAGGTTTCTTCCTGGGGAAGCCCATTAGAGGCTCGGACCTAAGGTCATTCCTGGGGCTGATGGCACGGTAAGCCTGGTACACACCAATGCTCCAGAGCTCTGGAGGGAAAGCAGGTGCTCAGGATAAACTTTTAAAGTTAGCACCTAGAGGCTGAGCCCAGGAAACACCTTCGTCAGTTCAGTCCTGCCTGGGAACACTGCAAGCCAAGTCCCCAGATGCCGGCAAGGGCCAGCCTTTGCAAGCAGCCCTCTCTAAGGCTAGCAGCCTTCCTCGGAGCTGCTAGGCTACCTCTTTCTGCACAGCTGTACAACTCTTGGAATACACTAAAACAACACCAAAGCACATGGAATTGTACTCTTTAAATGGGTGAATGGTATGATATGTGGATTATACATCCGTGAAGCCGTTAGAAAAAAATCTCAGCAAGGAGTTTTGTAGACATGGACACGTTTCTTCCTAAAGTGTGGAAAGGTACTAGAATAACTCAAACATCTTGACAAAGAACAGTGAAGTGGGAGGATTCACTCTATCCAATATTTAGGCCTGCTATATATTGCAGAAATCAGGAAGGTGTGGTATTGGTGGAGAGATAGACACAGAGACATTAGAACAGAGTAAAGACTCTAGAAATAGACCCACACAGATATGCCTGATGATTTTTTTTGCACAGTCAGGCACTAGGAATCAAACCCAGGTCTCTGGCATGTCAAGCGAGAATTCTGCCACTGAGCCACCATTACACCGCCCCAGCAATTTTTTTTTTTTTTTGCATGGGCAGGCACTGGGAATCAGACCTGGGTCTCCAGCATGGCAGGTGAGCATTCTGCCACTGAGCCACCGTCGCATCGCCCTGCTTGGCTGATTCTTTTGTTTTTTTGGAGGGTGCATGGTCCAGGAATCAAACCCAAGTCTCCCGCATGAAAGGCGGGCATTCTAACCACTGAAACACCCGCGCACCCCCTGCCTGGCTGATTTTTTTTTTATGTTAGGGATATTTATTTTATTTTTTATTAATTAAAAAAATTAACAAAACATTTAGATATCATTCCATTCTACATATACAATCAGTAACTCTTAATATCATCACATAGTTGCATATTCATCATTTCTTAGAACATTTGCATCGATTTAGAAAAAGAAATAAAAAGACAACAGAAAAAGAAATAAAACGATAACAGAGAAAAAAAAAAGATTATACATACCATACCCCTTACCTCTCGCTTTCATTTACCACTAGCATTTCAAACTAAATTTATTTTAACATTTTTCCCCCTATTATTTATTTTTATTCCATATGTTCTACTCGTCTGTTGATATAGTAGCCAAATGGAGCATCAGACACAAGGTTTTCACATTCACAGAGTCTCATTGTGAAAGCTATATCATTGTTCAATCATCATCAAGAAACAAGGCTACTGGAACACAGCTCTACATTTTCAGGCAGTTCCCTCCAGCCTCTCTGCTACATCTTGAACAACAAGGTGCTATCTGCTTATGCCAACCAAGAATTCTATATCCAGCAAAACTGTCCTTCAAAAATGAGTATTTCTTGCAGAGCTGGTCTCTTGGTCACAAATTCTCTTGGTGATTTTTTGTCTGAAAATGTTTTAATTTCTCCCTCATTTTTGAAGGACAGTTTTGCTGGATATAGAATTCTTGGTTGGCAGTTTTTCTCTTTTAATAATTTAAATATATTATCCCACTGTCTTCTCGCCTCCATGGTTTCTGCTGAGAGATCTGCACATAGTCTTATTGGGCTTCCCTTGTATGTGATGGATTGCTTTTCTCTTGCTGCTTTCAAGATCCTCTCTTTCTCTTTGACCTCTGACATTCTGATTAGTAAATGTCTTGGAGTACATCTATTTGGATCTATTCTCTTTGGGATATGCTGCACTTCTTGGATCTGTAATTTTAAGTCTTTCACAAGAGTTGGGAAATTTTCAGTGATAATTTCCTCCATTAATCTTTCTCCTCCTTTTCCCTTCTCTTCTCCTTCTGGGACACCCACAACACGTATATTCATGCGCTTCATATTGTCTTTCAATTCCCTGAGTCCCTGCTCATATTTTTCCATTTTTTTCCCTATAGTTTCTGTTTCTTGTCGGATTTCAGATGTTCCGGCCTCCAGTTTTGAAATCCTATGTTCTGTCTCTCAAAATCTACCATTGTAGGTTTCCATTGTTTTTTTCATCTCTTCTACTGTGTCTTTCATTCCCATAAGTTCTGTGATTTGTGTTTTCAGACTTTCAGTTTCTTCTTTTTGTTCTTTCCTTGCCTTCTTTATATCCTCCCTCAATTCATTGATTTGGTTTTTGATGAGGTTTTCCATGTCTGTTCGTACATTCTGAATTAATTGTTTCAGCTCCTGTATGTCATTTGAATTGTTGGTTTGTTCCTTTGACTGGGCCATATCTTCAATTTTCCTAGTGTGATTTGTTATTTTTTGCTGGTGTCTAGGCATTTAATTACCTTAATTAGTTTATTCTGGAGATTGCTTTCACTTCTTTTATCTAAAGTTTTCTTGCTGGATGAATTTGTTGTCTATCTGTTCTTTGACATTCTGTTCAGCTTTATCTGGACCTTTAGCTTAAGTTTTGTTTAACTTAACAAATTTTTAAGAGGAGAATTTTTCAGTTCTTGTTTTCTTATTTCTTGCCCTGCTTGTGTGGTGCCTTTCCCACACACACACTTAGGATGGTCTACTTAGATATTATAGACCCCAGCCAGATTTTCCCAGACCAAATGGCCTCCTATCAGGAGGAAAGAGTCACCTGCACCGGTTTTCCCTGAGGGTGAGACCCAGCAGGTTGAAAGACTTTCCTGTGAAGTCTCTGGACTCTGTTTTTCTTATCCTGCCCAGTATGTGGTGCTTGTCTGACTGCAGGTCCCACCAGCATAAGATGATGCGGTACCTTTAACTTTGGCAGACTCTCCCTGCTGGGGGCGTGATGGAGACAGAGAAGAGGGTGTAGGCTGGTTTTAATGGCTTCAAATTACCAAGCCCTGGTGTCTGAATTCCTTGATAGAGGGATTCCACCTGAGTGGGGCTTCACCCCTCCCCTGGGGAAGGCACAGGCTCCAGATAAGCCCCCAAAAGAGCTCACTTCTGCCTATGCCTGGGGCAGTTGCAGCCTGAAAAGTCCTGCTGCTGTATCCAGAGGCAGTCAAGCCTTTGTAGATACACAGCCACAAAAACCTGTTTCCTTCTTTTTTTTCCCCCTTTTTCTGTCAGTCCTGCCCCCTTGGTGCCAGGGCAAAAATGAGCAACCTCTGCTTTGATCAGATTCACCTAAGCTGGGGGCCTATTTTTAGTAGTCAGAATTTGTTAATCAGTTCCACAATTGGCGTTTGATTGTGCCCAGTCCCTGCTGCTGATAAAGTCCTTTCCTTTCCCCTCTGGGAAGCGGCCTGTGGGGGAGGAGCGCTGGCTGCCACAGCTTTGGGAACTTTTGGTTCTGGGGGGTGCTCGCAGCCAGTCCAGCTGGTCCAGACTAGGGTACGCTGTGTATCTGGTCACTGACGTGGCCCCAGGAGCTGCTCTGTACTGTTTCTGGTTATTTAGTAGTTGTTCTGGAAGACGAACTAAAATGCGCACGCTGTTAAGCCGCCATCTTGACCCAGAAGTGCCTGGCTGATTTTTAACAAAGGTGCAGAAGCAGCTCAGTGGAGGAAGGATAGCTTTTTTGACAAATGTGCTGGCATAATTGGACATCCTTAGGCAAAAAAAAAAATAAAAATCTCAGCCTAAACCTCCCACCTTATCCAAAAATTAACTCAAAATAGATCATAGACTTAAAGAGAAATCATAAACAATTTTTTTCAAAAACAATTTTTAACTTTAAAAAAGTAGGATATCTTCAGGACCGAGGGTTAAGCAAAACGTTCCTAGAATTGACATCAAAGGCAGAGCCATAAAAGGAAAACCTAATAAATTGGACCTCAAAAAAACTAAAAATTTTTGTTCTATGAAAGCCCAAGTGGAGAGGTTGAAAAGACAAATTACATCCTGGGGGAAAATATTTCCAAACCACATATCCAACATAGGACCAGTATCTAGAATATATTTTAAAATGCTCAAAACTTGAGAGTGAAAAAACTAACACTTGAATTAGAAAACAATACATCAATGGACATTTTACAGAAGAGGCTAAACAGATGGCAAATAAGCATATGAAAAGATGTTCTACATCATTAGCCATTGGGGAAATGCAAAGAAAACTCACGAGATAACACCACATAGCCATCAGAGTGGCTAAAATTAAAAATAGTGACAAAACCAAGTGCTGGTGAGGATGCAGAGAAACCAGGTCACTTACCCATTGCTGGTGGGAATGTAAAATGGAGCAGCCACTCTGAAAAGCAGTTTGGCAAGTTCTTAATAAAACTAAGCATATGCTAGCCATACAACCCTTGGGCATTTATCCTAGAGAAATGAAGATTTATGTCCACACGCTGTCTGTGAATGTTCATGGCAGCTTTGGTTGACATAGTCAAAAACTATAATCAGCCGCAATGCCCTTTAAGAGATCGGTCAAACAAACTGTGGCCCATTCATGGCATGGAATAATACTCAGCAACAAAAAGGAACAAACGACTGATGCATACAACAATCTGGCTGAATCTCCAGGGAAGCATGCTCAGTGAGAAAAATCTAAGCCCAAAAGGTTAGATCTGATTCCATCCATATAACATTTTGGAATGACAAAATGTTTGAAGTACTGGCAGATTAGTGGTTGCCAGAGGGGAGGACCTGGGGGTTGTAGGGCAAAAAATGGGTGTGGTTGCAACAGGGCAACCTGAGGAGGAACTTGTGGTGGTGGTACACAAACCTATGCAGGGGTTAAAATTGTACACAACTTAATACACATACACACACTCACAGATATGTAGAAGGAAAACTGAGGACATCTGGACAAGATGAGTGGATTGCATCAATGTCACAATATCCTGGTTGTGAAATTCTGCTACAGTTTTGCAGACCGTTGCCCAGGGGGCAGCTGGGCAGGGTGTTTCAGGAATCCCTCTGACTCATTTCTTGCAACTGCAGGTCAACCCACAATCATCTCAACAAATTTTTCATTTGAGAAGAAGAAATCAAGGGCAGGCTGTGGTGGCTTAGCAGGCAGAGTGCTTGCCTGCCATGCCAGAGACCCAGGTTTAATTAACGATTCCTGCCCATGCAAAAAAATAAATAAATAAAAATAAAAATCAAGCATAATCCTACAATCCAGGGGGGAAATCACAGCAGGTACCATGAAGTGTCCCTTTTGTCTTCCATTGTCCGTCTCTTCAGGGCAGTCCAGGGGCGCCGTCCCCCGTTCTCAGAGTTGTCCATTATTTCAGAGCACTCTCCTGACATTGTCATTCGCGCTAAGGTTGAAATGGCACACACCTGTCCTTCCTCCAAGACACACGCAGTGTCCTTCGGGTTGGGCGGGACTTACTAACACACAGAGGCGAGTTTGCCCGAGGCGGGGCGGGCTGCGGTGTGGAGGGAATTGGGGCAGCCCCCAAGGGGGAGCGCTGCAGCTGCTGGGGGAGCTTTTACACGTGGTTTTAAAAAGCATGATTCCTTTCAAAGGTGACCCTCCGTGGCAGCAGGCCCACAGGGGGGCATATTTTAGTCCCCTAAAGGTGGCTGCCCGGGGAGGGGGTGATGTGTACTGCGCACAGAGCAGTGGAGGCCCAGGGACAAAACCTCTCCGCCTGACACTCGCCTAGGGAAGACTAGGAGACTAATTTTTTGCTCTTTCAAAAAAAAAGCATGCCTTATCATGGGACTTGCGAATGCCTTCCTGACCAAAAGGGGAAAGAGAGGAATGAGACAAAATAACGTCTCAGTGGCTGAGAGATTCCAAACCGAGTTGAGAGGTTATCCTGGACGTTATTCTTATGCATTATATAGATATCCCTTTTTCGGTTATGGTATATTGGAGAGGCTGGGGGGAAGTACCTGAAACTGCTGTGTTCAGTAGCCTTGACGCTTGAAGATGATTGTATAACTGTACAGCTTTTACAGTGTGTGTGATTGTGACTTGTGTCTGCTGTTCCTTTTATCCAGGGTATGGATGGATGAGGAAAAAAAAAAGGGCATAAATAAATAATGGGGGGGGGGCGATAAAGGGTGAAAAATTGGGGAGATTGAAACACTAGCAGTTGATGAGAGGGAGGGGTAAGGGGTGTGGGATTATGAGGTTTTTTATTTATTTTATTTTTATTTTATTTCTTTTTCTGGAGTGATGCATATGTTCTAAAAATGACCAGGGTGATGAATACACAACAATGTGATGATGCTTGAGCCATCGATTGTACACCGTGTATGGGCTGTGTGCGTGTGAAGATTTATCAGTGAAAATAAAATTAAAAAAAAAAAAAAGAACGTGCCTGGCTCCAGGTTCCTAGGGCGGGATGTTGAGCCTTTTCCAAGCTGCCCTCCGAGGTACTGAGCTGTGTCCAGGTGATCAGGAGCAGTGTGTGTGTGTGTGTGTGTGTGTGTGTGTGTGTGTGTGTGTGTGTGTGTGTGTGTGTGTGTGTGTGTGTGTGTTTAAACTGACCTTGTGTTAAATGAAGAAATGCAAATCATCCTTGCAGAAAGACTTGGCGAGAACCGGGGCTGGGAGCAGAGGGGCGGCCCCGGGAGAGCCTCCCCCCCACCCCACCCCACCCCACCCCACCCCACCCCCATCCCACCCCCACCCCACCCCCACCTCGCGCACTCTGCACAGAAGTAGAGACGCTGATGAAATTCAGTCTCAAAATGACCCGGCCCCCATGCCTCCCACACTGCCACTTCCAAGTTCGCCAGTTTAGGAGTTCCCCCGCCCAGGTCCTGGAACCCTGCTCCCACCCCTCCCTGGGGTGGGGGTGGGAGGCGGCGCCCTAACCGGGCCGGGGCGGGACATGGCGGCGACTCTCCCTCCAAACCGCCGAGCCGGCGTCTGCTCGGAACCGGCAGAGCAGGGCTCGGTTTTTAGAACAAGGACAATGCTTGAGGCTGTTTTGTCCTTTTTTGAGAACTGAAAATGACTACCCGTGTGCAGCGTGTGGCCAGCGGGAAAGACGCCCTCGCAAGGTGTCGCGCGGTCTCCCTCGGGCCCTGCGCTCACGGGGACTCGAGTTTGCAGGGAATGGACACCTGGGGAGTCTGAGGTCTGCGAGCTGCCTCCGGGCTGGGGCTGGGCCGGGGCCGGGCTGCAGGGGAACCTCCCGCGGAGCTGAGGCCAAGGGAAAGGAAGAGGTGGCCCCCGGGTGCAGGTGGGGAACGAGGCGTGAGAACACGCGCGCGTGTCTGTGCTTGTGCAGATGTGTGGCTGCGCGCGTGTGTGCACACGTGTGTGTCTGCATGTGTGGGGGTGTGTCGGCATGTGCCTGTGTGTGCACACGTGTGTGCCTGTGCATGTGTGTGCGTGTGTCTGTGTGTGCCTGCGTGTGCTGTAAATGTGTGTATTATTGTCACATCTAGAAAATCACCTCTGCTAACCTATCTTCATTCTTAGGCAAAATCCCCTTTTCTCACATTTTGGGAAAAACCTCTGTCCATAGATTAATTCCCATGCTACCGAATGTAAATTCTGAAATCAACCTTATGTTTCTTTTCAGGATACACAGAAACAAACCCTGGCCCTCAACTCTCTCCCAGCACACACACACGCACACACACATGCGTACAGATAGACACACACCTGCACACACTTAGCTTTTCCAACTCAGTGTACTAAAGGCCTCTCTAAAAGCTTCTAGCACTGCGCCTTCAACATTCCCTGCTTTGTTTTCCATTGCTCTTTTGGCAGCCCAAGAGCTCGGGGTGGGTGGTGGGGTGCTGCCTGGTCGCCCCGGTTCTGCTAGGTGGAGGGCAGCTGGCCTGCAGCTGGCTAGTTTGTGCTGACAAAGCAGAAAAGCCCACGGGTTCATCTTCCAGGCCATGGCACCCTTGAGAAAGCGAGTTCCCGGGGAATGTTAGAGTAGGGGTGCCCCTGAGGTCCCGCTGTGCCTTCAGAGGGTCTCTCCAGCCCGGGAGGGGACTTCCTTCCCTTCACTTTGTGCAAATCCGGGAGAGGGAGTGGCGTGGAACAGGAGCTGGGCCCCCCAGGGTCGGGACCCCCCGCAAGGGCTCTCAGGAGCCCCCTTCTAACTCTGAGCTACTAATGAGGTGTCCAGGTTGCAACCTGTTCTTTTGGCCCTGTCCACCCTGCGGTTTTCCAGGCTGGTTTGAACTTGTTAAAGTTAAAAAATATGTATTGCATGATGTTGTCTCGCAGCTCAAAAAACACGCCTGTGGAAAATTAAGCCCTAGATCTCAGCAGCGTGGGAAAGGCTTTAAAACAGGTCACCATTGCAGGCCCCCTACCAAGGGATCTCTGTCATTTGTTTGCAGCATCCCTAACTTGCCCAGCACCAAGAGAAAGGTGCCATTTGCAGTGCCAGGTGTTATCCGCTGCCTGCAGTGCAGCGTGGCTTCCAGCTCAAAGTTGCTGAGTTTTGTCTCAAGGAGGTGAAGGTGAAGGACCTATTTTCAACACTTCCAAAGATGCCCCCCAGCTTATCATTTTGCAATCAAGTCGTTCGTCAAATCCAGGCTACAATGAGCCCAGGTACAGTTAAGTTCTGTATGAGCAGCAGTTCCCTTTGCAGGAAATGACGGATCCACCCAACTCAGCAAACGCGCTTTGAAAATTGGATTGTACGTTATAAGATTGGTCCTGTCCACTTTAAATTTAAAAAAAAAATGGTACCGAAAAAATAAAAATAAAAAGGTGCGGCTTACTTTGCGCTGCTTGTGTACATCATTTTCTTTTAATCTCACACATGTATATGTTAAAAGACCAAATAGTAGAGTAGGTTATAAAGACTGGGCTCTGATGTAAATCTGGGATTCTTGCTCTGTGAATTCTGTCTTGCTCTCCCCATCTGTAAAATGGGATAATAACTATCACCTGTCACTACCTATGGGCTGTTGTGAGAATTGGGACAAAATGTGTAAAAGAACTTAGCAGTAAGTACTAAAGATATATTAGTGGTTAGTATTATTAGTATAATCAAAATATATTAAGTAGAGCTTTTATACAACCATTATGACACATGTCCTTATATAAATATATGCAAATATATTTACTATTTTCACTTTATATATTTAAAATGTTCATCAAGTTAAGGGTATCTTTTCCTACTCAAAACCAACATAATTACTTCATCTGCTTTGAGGAAAATTAGGTCCTTTAACAATTGGAAGGTGAAGCCTCTCTGCTCTGAAATCTGATGCAGAACAAGTATGATGCACGAATTAGATTTTATTACATTTTTATCCTCTTAACTTGGTAATTGCTTCAGGTTGTTTCATTGTGGTTAGAGAGATTTGTGAGGGCAAATTACGATGCCAAAATGATGTAAATGAAAGTCTGGATTAATGACAAATGATGTCAAAACCTGAGAATGTGAATGCAAATTGTAGTTAGACTAAAAAGGAAGCTAAATGCAAAATATATATATTAAATATTCTATTAGACTGATTTAATGGGGGGAGGGGAAATGATGAGTTTATGTGCCACGTAAGCATGTCTCAGTTCTCTTCACACTGGATGCTTTTTTAGCCAAATAGATCAGAAAAACTAATGAGAGCAAAATGTAGCTCTCATGGTGGGTCTACACGAGTCCTTCCTCCACTCTCCCCCCATGAAACCCAGAAAGAATCTTATATCATCGTGTTGGTCCTGGAGGGATTCTAAGCCATGTGGTAGCAAAGGTTGTAGGATCTCTGAACTACAAAGGATCTTGGGTGGGTGGGTGGAAGGGGTCACCAGATCCCATCCCCTGCTTTGACAGGGGTAGAAAATCGAGCCCCCACCCACTCACCCACCTCCAGAGCTCAGAGGACGTTTCACAGCACTATGGCAAGTGAGAGGCAGCGCTGGACACGGATGTTCCTTCTCCCGTGGGAATTCTTCCCCTGCTCCTGTCTCTTGCAGGCCCTGCCCTCTCTCCCTCCATTCCCAGCTGACCACTTCCTTTCTGGCACCTCTTGACCTCTCCCTTCCCCCAGTGATTATTAAATGCTAACATCTGGGGCCCCGCCTGACTGGCGCTTTGGGGTAGGAGCTGAGGGGGGCAGCTCACAAGGCCCCCATGTTCTCTCTGGGCCGTGCCCTCTGTGGATTCTGCCTTTCTCTCTGATACTGGGACTTGGCACCCTTTGAGCATCTCGGACCCCAAACAGCAGGCGGGAAGAGGCCCCTGCTTGGACTGGAAGCCCTTCCCCCCAGCAAGGCCAGCTCAGAATGTTTTGTGTGGTTTCATTTGAGCCATATTTCAGCAGTGACTTGGCTTTTGATCACAACCTAGTAAATGTCCCAAAGGACTGAATTAGAGCCACACGTGGGGAACGACTCAGGGCCAGTGACAAGGCCGCCCTGGCTGGCCCTCTGGCGGAGTCCATGGAAACTGTCACCTCAAAGCCAGCTTCTGCCTTGCCCTGATGGCACCCTCCACTGCGGTGAGAGAACCGGGTGCTGGTGAGAGGGTGTCTTCGATGGAGAGCTGTCTGCCACAGCCTTGTGTCTAACCCCAGCCCTGCCTTGCCTGCAAAATTAAAGCCCAGCCCGAGTCTGCCAGATCTGCTGGGGACTGAGGCCTCCAAAGTGGACCCCCCAGAGGTCCCCCACCTTGCAGAGATGCTTGTCTCCCCATTTAATTTCTGCTTCCTAGCCATATGCCTGCCTTCAATTTTGCCCTCTACTCACCCTTTAACTCACAAATATTTTTGCTGATCTTTGTTTGCCTGCGGTCACCAAGATGAGGATAATTTTTTAAAAATTAATAAATACAATCTCATATAGCTTACATGTTGACCCACGTTGCGAGCAGTTGACGTAAATTAGGCCATCCCAGAAGCCGAAAGAGACTCCCTTTGAGCAGCAAGATGCCACTGTCTGGCTAAGCAGAGAGGGTTTGTTTTTTGTTGTTTTTAACTTATGACCACTTCTCTCCACAAGGTTGAAATATATTCTCTCTTCACAACTATTGTTGTTTCAATGCATAAAATCCCCTAATTCAATACTAAAAAATAGCTTAGCTCCCCCACTTAGGAACCTTGCAATAGATCCCTGAATGCAAGGAGTACCATTTCAGTCTATCTTTTAAAGATGAGGAGGGTGACACCTCCCTCCTTTCGTGGCTGTCGAAGTAAACTCATTTTTCTGCATTGAACAAGTGCCATAAGCTTGGAGGGTACATTTAAAGATCTGAAGCTACTGCTTAACTCAGTTGAAGGGCCTCCAAAGCTAGCAGAGTCCAAGCATGGGGGAAGAGGGATGAGGGATAAGGTGGAGGATTTCGCGCATCGTTCCTGTAAATCAGGACATAGGCCTTCTGGCTTCCAGATTCCTGTCTCTGGGAACCCTATGGAAGAGGCCTGTGAAAAGCACTGTGGTCATCCAAAGGGCTTAATAAGTGCTGTCCAGGTATGGTGCATGGTGGTGCCAACCAAGACAAGCTAACTCCAGATGATGATCCCCTGGGCTTTTCAAGCCACCACGTGGGAGGCACATGGACTGTTGAACTAACAATAACAGTAAGATAGGCCCCTGATATGTGTTCCCATAACACCCTGTACTTCAGCTGTCATAACCCTCACTCAAAGTCTTAGAAATTGTATGTGTGGCGTCTTCCCTTCCTTGTAGGCTATGACTTCCATGAGGGCAGCCCTTTGTCTGTTGCCATCAGAGCTATATCAGCCAGGGCGTAGCATGATACCTGATATACAGTAGGCCCTCAATAAATATTTGATGAATGAATGGAAGGATGGATGAATAAATAGATCTTAGTGTATTTGTACAATACTCTTGCATTTATTTCCCAAAGAAAATATATTAGGAGTAGCATGTTGACATGATGTGAAATTGTAGGGAAATTGCTCTCTCTCCAGTTTACCTGAGGAAATTCTCACCACTGATTTTTTAAAAATATTTTTATTGATAAAACAACATACAAATATACAAGCATTGTTAACATACAAACATTCCATACGTGGTGTACAATCAGTGGCTCCAATATCATCACATAGTTGTGTATTCGTCACCAAGATCATTTTTTTTTAACATTTGCATCACTCCAGAAAAAGAAATAAAAAAGAAAAAACTCATACATACTACACCCTTTACCCCTCCCTCTCCTTGACTAGTGTTTCCATCTACCCAATTGATTTTAACCTTTGTTCCCCCTATTACTTATTTATTACCCATATTTTTTTTACTCATCTGTCCATACCTTAGCTAAAAGGAGCATCAGACACAAGGTTTTCATAATCCCACAGTCACACTGTAAAAGCTATATCATTATGCAATCATCTTCAAGAATCAAGGCTACTGGAACACAGCTCTACACCTTCAGGCACTTCCCTCTAGCCATGCCAATACACCATAAACTAAAAAGGTGATATCTATATAATGTGTAAGAATAGCCTCCAGGATGACCTCGTGACTCTTTTGAAATCTCTCAGCCACTGACTGTTTATTTTGTCTCATTTCTCTCTTTCCCCTTTCAGTCGAGAAGGTTTTTTCAATCCCTTAATACTGAGTCCCAGCTCCTTCTAGGATTTCTGTCCCACATTGCCAGGGAGATTTACACCTCTGGGAGTCATGTCCCATGTAAAGAGGGGGAGAGCAGTGAATTTGCTTGCCATATTGGCTGAGAGATAGGCCACATTTGAGTAACAAAAGAGATTCTCTGGGGGGTGACTCTTAGGCGTAATTTTAAGTAGGCTTAGCCTATCCTCTATGGGGATAAGTTTCATAGAGGTGACCCCCAAGATTAAGGGCTGGGCCTATTGATTTGGTAGTCCCCACTGCTTGCAAGAATATCAGAAATTCTCCAAATGGGGAAGTTGAATATTGCTCCCTTTCTCCCCATTCCCCCAAGAAGACTTTGCAAATTCTTTTTTATTCACTGCCCAGATTACTCTGGGATATATTGGGGCATCACACTAACCTGGACAAACCAACAAAATCTCATGTCCTGTTCAAGAGTCCATGTGCTTATAGTGTTAACTGTGCTGACCATACAAGTTAAATTAGGAACTGTACTACCCAAAATATAAATTTGCACCAAATAAACATCTCTTCCTTTAGACTCACACGTAAGTTGAAGTTTTTAAACAGATGATATCATTCTCTACCCAGTCTTCTGATACACCATAATCCTATCCAGATCAGCTTCATTCATATCTCTACTCAATGTCTGATCACTTTGTCAGCTTTTTAAACAGTTCCTGGGGTAGTGCTGACTTTCATAGCTTCAGAACTCTAACTCTGAGTCTCAGTTGTCACATAGATACCAGGAGTTTCTGGGAAAGACCAGGTTATATATAAACAACTCAGTTGGAATTTAGAATGAACAGTCATACCTCCTGAATAGATGTGACTGCTGTATTAGCTTACAATCTAGGACCCTTTACAATAAGCCCCAACTGGATAACCCATGTTCTCAACTTCAGTTCACCAAGTTTTTATATTATAGTTAGTCCATATGATTGAGGCATGATAATATTAGTTTTTTTGTTCCTGACATTTCAGTCAACATACAGCTCTTAAGGTTCATTCACCTAGTTGCATGTCTCACAACTTCATTCCTTCTTGAGGCCACTCAGTAGTCCATTGTATGTATACGCTGCCGTAGTTCCCCCTTCCATTCCTCAGTCATTGTACCCTTAGGCCACCTCCATTCCTTGTCACCACTGATTTTTAAGGTCTCTCTAAAGGCTGATAACCATATTTTCCACCTAAATTCCTTTCCTATTAGCCCTTTAACTACTGAACTTTCATTTCTTTGACATATTCTTCTGTGTTGGTTCATTCATTAATTGTTTATTGTTTGTTGTTTTCATTGATATATGTCCCAGAATCTGTGGCAATGAGCTTTTTCTAAATTTCACTTGGAGAATACCGTCATTGTCATACCTACCCATGACAAATAGAATTCCTAAAGCCTTTCAAATTCTTCAGTTTTGAAAATTGGGGGCCCTGAGCTCCTAGTTTCTCAAATGCTCATGATGGAAGGGAAAATGTACCACACCACATGGGTAGGACTGAATCTGTTCTTCATTATACGTAAATTTCTCTGCTACAATATTTGAATCCAAGAGTCATGGTCTCTATTTTTAATGACCAGTTTTCTTGTTCTGTGACAGTGAACTGCTAGCTCCACCTACTCAAAGGATGTTATTGTTTCTGAATTGATCATTTTCAAAGGCCAGGAAACAGAAAGTAAAAAGATTTGGTTTCCATGATGATTTTTCTTTTCTCACAGGAGCAAATCTAGCCATGATGCTATCATATCTTTGCTTCTGAAGGAATAAAACTTGAAAAGAAATATGTGATTGTCCCAGAAATGGATTTTTTAAAACTCTAAGCTGGCAATAATCACCATTTGTGAATAAAAGCTTGGAGAAATGTTCTAAAATAAAAGTTATACTCTGTACAAATAACCTAGATTCTTTCTTTTGCTCAGAAATAGCTGTCTTACTAAAATTATTTCTGTTAACTTTTCTGTTACAGTGAAGATGTCATTGCCTTTGAAAAATCGACTAATTATAACACCATTATCCAACAAGAAGAAACAGTGAGTGTTGAATAAAACAGATTTACTGATTGGACCTAGCAATATACCATAATTGCTTGATTAGTTGCAGCTATATTCTTGTGTTTCCTGTTCTTATTATGTGTAGCCCTTAGCCATTCACTCATTCAGCTATGATTGTTGAGTGCCCATAGCATGCTACCCACTGTGCTGGGAAAGACACAGTCCCTGTCCTCAAGCAGCTGGCTATTTAACTGTCCTTAACTGTTTCTTTAACTATAATCAAAAAAGATGAATGGGTTGTTCATAATAAATTTGTCTGAAAGTACCTATGTTATTGTCATAGCTCTTTGAATTAGGGCACTAGAAATGCTAATTCTAGGTCTACATGCTAGTTTGAAACTGTTGTTTCAGAAGAGCCATGTTCTTTAATCCTGATTTAATATTGTAGAGTGGGATTATTTTTATTAAGTTGTTTCCATGGAGATGTGACCCACTCAATTGTGGCTGGCTGATTTTGACTGTTTGGTGTCCATGGAGATGTGTCTCTGCCTATTCAAGGTGGGTCAATTAAAGGACTTACTGGAGTCCTTTAAGAGAGAACCATTTTGGAAAAAACTGCAGAGCCCACATAGACAGAGATGTTTGGAGATACAGAAAGAAAACAGCTCTGGGAAGCTGTTTGAAACCAGAAGCCAAAAGACTAGCAGACACCAACCATGTACCTTCCCAGCTGACAAAGGGTTCTGGACCCATCAGCCTTTCTTGATTCAAGTTATCTTTCCCTGGATGCCTTTGATGGACATTTTTATGGCCTTAGAACTGTAAACTTGTAACTTAATAAATCCCCTTTATAAAAGCCAATCCATTTCTGGTATGTTGCATTTCTGGCAGCATTAACAAACTAAAACAATCTATGACACACATTGAATTTTAATTTTGTTGGCCCTGGTGACACAATGGTATTTTGACATTGTCTCATTGACAGGTGTCATTGAGTGGACCATCTTTTAAAAATCTGTTTTGTGACCAGCACTGTTGAGGGCTGAATGGGGTGTGAAAGAGAAGTGAAAGTGAACAAATATACAGATGCTCCCTATGCTCGCATAGAATACAGTTTCATAGTTGGGAAACTAAGAAGGATATGAAACAACTTTTAAATAAGCAGAGCAGGCTACAGGTGGTTTGGGAGGTCAAAAGAAGAAGGGAGGGAGAGAGGGAAGGAAAAAGACTATGGAGGACAGAGTAATTAGGGAAGGCTTCATGGAAGTCGATGGCCTATTTTAGCTTCCCATGCCATGCTGCTTTAACAAATTACCACAAACATGGTGGCTGACAACCACACAAATTTATTTTTTTTTTATGGTTCCATAGATCACAAGTCTGACTCTCATCTTGCTGGGCTAAAATCAAGGTGTTGGCATGGCAACATTCCTTTCTGGAAGCTCTAGGAGAGAATGCATTCCCTGGCCTTTTCCTGCATCTAGAGATTGGCCACATTATCCTTGGCTCACAGCCCCTGGCTCCATCTTCAAAGCCAGCAAAGGCAGATTGAGATGTTCTCATTCTGCCATCTCTCTAGTTCCCTGTAGCTGGGAAAGGTTTTCTGCTCTTAAGAACTTGTGCAATTAGGTTATGCCCACCAGGATAATGCTCCCATTTTGAGGCCCTTCTTAATCAATGTGCAAAGTTCCTTTTGCCCTGTAAGGTCATCTATTCGCAGGTCTCAGGGACTGGGACCCGAACGTCATTGGGGGCCATTATTCCCAGCACATTGCCCTTTAGGGTCACTCAGCTCCTGAGGAGGGAGTTCTACTCACTTCCAGCTCAACCACTTGCCTTTGCATTGGAAGGAAAACATGTGAGCCCAGATAGGGAGCTGGGGGAGCAGTTGGTGAGGAGCAGACTCTGAGGGGGGAGAGGTGGAAAGTCCCAGATCGTGGCAGGTCTGTCAGTTCTGGGCTGAGGCATTTGGATTTGATCTATGAGATCAAGGCCACCATTTTTTCGGAAGCATCTTCAGAAGGAGAATGGCAGGATACATTTGTTCTTGGGTGATCATTCTGGGAGCAGTGTCCTCAAGGATGCAGGAAGGACAGACGACATCCAGGAGGATGGATGGAGTAATTCAGATGGGGCACAGGGTGCCTAGTTGGGCATGGCAATGGCGGAAAGATACCCCAATCCCCCCATTATGTCCCCAGGGCCTGGAACATAGTATATACTCAATAAATACTGGTTGAATAAAAAAATGATACTAATTCCCAGGACCTTTCTTGGGTCCGTGTAAAACTATGTTTAATAGTGTCTGAAAATCTAAGTAGAATTTCTCACCCTTTCCTTTGTCATTTTGCTAAAGGATTTTTCCAGAACCAGAATCCTTCTGACTCCTTTTGCCACTTACGAATGCCTTCTTCTGGGTGACAGTGATTCAAATTTGGGTAGCTCTGTACCATATTTTCACTTTAGATCTCTGATGAAGTTACAAAGAAAGGATAATTCATGATTATTAAAATATTTTCATGAAAGGCCGGTTCTTTCCACAGTGTATAATGAAGGGATTATGTTTGGAAGTGATTTCTATGGAGGAAGAACTCTGAGGGAATCGACTTCAGGAACACATGAATTTGCTTTTATAATTTTTTCCTGATAGCATATGTTTACATTCTCCTTGGAATCATTTCTTAAATATGCTGGTGCTATACTGCCGAATGACTACTTCTGAACAGGTGAAACTGTGATGTCTTTGCCATGTTGAAATGTAGAGATTTCTGCAGAATTAGACAAGGATCTGTCTGCCTAGAGCTGCAGTCTCAATGGCAGCATCCATAAGACTCACCTGGGACGCTGGTGAAAATGAGAGATTTCTGGCTGTATCTGATCACCCAGGGATATGGATCCAAACTCCCCAGAGGATTCGATGTAGCTGGTCTCAGGAACCACATCTTAAGAAATGCTGCCTAGAATGATAATAGTATCAGCATCAGGAAAACACTGATGAATCCAGAAGGCCAAAGTGTAATGTGGAGGAAAGGATGTACTTAGGGTTGTGCAGTAAGAAAGGCTGGTCCAGAGCTGGATTGAAGATTCTTCAGTTCTTCACTAATAGAAGCACTGATGGCCAGGCCAGTGAATGCTAGGAAATAGCCCTATCCTCCTTGTAGAGGGATACCAGCTTGTATGCACACAAGACCCAGGTCCTAGAGAAGTGCTCTCCGTCAGGCCACTCCAAATGGTGCCACATTCTAAAGTGGAGGGAATGGAGCTTCATAGCACCCGACAAAGAACCCTTTGAGTTGTCACCTTTCTGTGTTGCTACTTTGTATATTTATTTACATATTAATGCTCCTGTTTTATTCAAAAAATATTAACAAGGAGGTTTTAACCTGGCAACTTTGCAAAATTAAGTGCATAATGTATACTTTTTTTTTCCAGGGAGAGGGCCACTTGCTTACATCAGATTCTCGGTGAAGTTCAGGACCACAAAAGGGTTAAGACCTACAGATTTCAGGAGATTGAGCACAGTCCCTAAATTCCCCTAATCCTGGATGCTACATGGGCTGATGATAAGGAGGAGCTGCTGTGCCCTCAGATGCCTTATAGACAGGAAGGTACAACAAACTCACATCGATGATTTTACTAGGCAAGAGAGGAGTGAGCAGTTTGGTAAGCCTCTGGTGGCCAGGAACTGAGAAAGTTAAGGATGAAACACTGACCTTGAAGCTGAACTGTCCCTGAGTGAGCCATTTGGTTGGAGAGAGAATGAAAAAATAAAACACGGGGCAAGTCATGGTCCAACATGAAAAACTCTGCAGCTCAATTTCTAATTTGAATGGATTATTTAATCTGCTTGAATGTAATGGAAGTTATTCGACAAAAGTCTGGGAAAATCCTGAAGGAGTAATTAAAGAAAAATCTATATTTACTTTTTCAGACCAGGAGCAGTCATTCCTTCCCTCGCTCAGGTGGGACTAGACCGTGACTAACACCAATGAACTCATGTTGAACTGCTTTTCTGTCACGTTGCGTTTTTGCCCTCTTTGATATAAATGTTTTTCTGTTCAGTAATTTATCCTTCTAAAGGAAGGTGTGCGACCTCGTTTTCCTTGTTAAAATTATGCCCCCAAGATTGCTGATACAGCTAACCATTTCTATAGATCAAGTCATGATGACCCAGACAGGATGTGGTTTCAAGGAGAAGCAATTATTGGACAAGGGTCGTAGAAATGTATTTGTAGCCTTACATTTATACATAGATAAGACTTTCATTGTAACTACATTTATACATAGATAAGACTTTCATTGTAACTTACAGTGCCGTACTTATAATCCAAGACCCCAGGGCTGATGCTTTTGGATAATATATTAAATTTTAACCCCTCCTGCATTAGTTTGGAAGCTGCTGGAATGCGATATACCAGAATTGGAATAGCTTTTAAAAAGAGGAATTTAAAAAGTTACAAATTTACAGTTCTAAGTGAAAGTGTCCAAATTAAGGCACCAACAGGAGGTTACCTTCACTCAAGAAAGGCCGATGGGTCAGGAACACTCTGCCAGATAAGTAGTCACGTGGATGCATCTGCTGGCCCCTTGCTCCTGGTCTCCGTTGCTTTCAGCCTCTGCGCCTGTGGGGACTCCTCACTTTGCTTCTCCGGGGCTGGCTTTCATCTCTTGGCTTCTCTTGGCTCTCTCCAGGTTCTGACTTGCTTAACATCTCATAATGACGTCTGCTGGGCTCCAGACATCTCCAAACATCTGCATTTCTGTTCTCCAAGTGTTGGCATCTGTGTCAGCTCTGCTCTGAAGTTTCTGTCGGTTCTCAGGCTTTTGTCGTTTCGGAGTCTCTCCAAAATGTTTCCTCTTTTAAAGGATCCAGTAAACGAATCAAAACACATCTGGAATGGGCAGTCACATCTCCATCTAATCAAAAGGTCACGTCCACAATCGGGTGTGTCTCATCTCCATGGAGATAATTTAATCAAAGTTTCTACCTTACGAGACTGAATCAGGATGAAAAGAAATGACTGCTCCCACAAGATGGGATCAGGATTAAAACATGGCTTTTCTGGGATACATAATATTTTCAAACCAGAACATTTCGCTAATGACCATAGTTCATAGAATTATAGAATAGGAGAAGGTTAGGGTCATTTGGAACAAAATATGGAAGAATAGTTGCTGGGATCATTGATGTGTCCAGAACAATGGATAAAAAGTTACATAGAACATCAACCTATAGTAGCAGTGTTATAATTATATGGTTTATATGCAAGAAAATGCATTTGTTTTAAAGAAATAATCCATTGTATAAATGTTTTCTAGTTTGAAAATCATTCGCTGGTTGGATCCCCTTTGTCCGACTTCAGGAGATGTCCATTTTGGGAGCAAGAACTGGCAAAGAAATACTCCTATAAAATGGTAAGTTTGCTTGCATGGGGACAATTAGCTTTCTGTGCCTTGTGAGCCTGAGGGCAGTAAATGTCTTCTGATTTTGCCTTTGGTCCTGGATGTGCAAGAAGGAGTAATTGCCTTATCCCAGACCATAGAGGACCAACGCTCCATCCTGGTTTTGGTGCTGGTTGGGAAATTCAGGTCTTTCTCTCACATCCTTTACAAAGGCCCCATCTGGGGCCTTCCAGGGTGAAGAGGGGAATGGATCCTTCTATTTTCTAGAAACTGGAGCTGAGGGATATGGAGGGGAAATGGGGTTGATGACTTAGGGAGAAAGGTGTTAAAGGTTGGTGGCCTTTGTGGTAGATGGAACAGACCCTGGAAATACTTGTTATGACACTGAAATTGAAGCTACATAAATTAGACACCAATATAGCATGCATTACTCCACATAAATAAATGACACTGTGGCCCAAGTGAAGAGCCCAGCTATTGTGCTGTTAGGATGGCCACAAGAGCAGTCTCTGAAGGCTTCAGAAAAGTCTTTGAGGGTCAGTTAGTCCTTGAAGTAACCTTCAAGCTGAAATAATTTTCCATGTTCTTCCTAGGTGGCCTTGCTTGCTGATGAATACTGCAATTATTGTCAAGATATTTTACAAAACGTGAGGAGCCAAGATCTTGAGAGGGTAGGGTTTTATCTATAAAAGACAAGCATTCATGACTCATTATTAACAGTTTACTTCAATAGGCCACTCAAGGGATGTCACATGGCAAAACATCCAACTGAAGTGCTTGTAATGAAGTGAATTGATAGTGACTAAGTTCTCGAAGGTGATACGGATTTTCACTTTAGTAATTTGGAAATTCACTTTGGTGCTAATACTGGTAACTTCATGTTTTAAATACAAATTCAGCAGTTTTCTTAGATCCTTGTTCCAATTGATTTTGAACGAAGTATTGGTAGCATCTTATACCCTCTGAAGAACCATTTTATTGACACAGGCTAACTGAAAAAGAAGCAGTTCTTTGAAACAGGTCCGTCTGATCTGGATATTGTCATGATTGGGTTTTGTTCTAGAACTGGCCTTAGAAAACATGAAACAATTCTGAATTTCATCCATGAAAACAAGTGCACATTTCAATGAAAGTTTTCATTGTGCTTCAGTGTTCTAAATGCTTCAACTTTTGGTGACAATTTCAGCCAGCGTGTGTGCAATTTAATACCTACTCAGTGTAAAGCATCACAGTGAGAGAGAGATCAAGATGTATTCAGAATGGCTATTCTATTAAGGGAAGGCTATAAATATCCATCCACATCAACATCTGACATATTCCTTCCTTCACTCATTCATCAAGTATTTATTTAATTCTTCCCTGAAACTGGCACCATTTCTGGAACTAGCAGGTATTCTCCATAAGGCTTAAGATGTTTATAGCCTGGTAATAGGAGACATATAAGTCAACAACTACAATACAGTATGGCAAATTCCAGAATACCAGTAAGATGAGAACATTCTGGGTGCCCAGAGGAAGAGTAACAGAGAGGATTGCGAGTGTCCCCCAAGAGAAGGCCACGTGGCTGCTGCCTCTAGTAGAAACAGCAGAGTTTCAAGTAGACAGAAAATAGGATAGGAAAGGGATTCCAGTCTGTGCAGACAGAGGTAGGAAGATGTTCACATCATGGCGTGACGAGATCTAACACTAGGGCTAGATTTTATTATCTCTAAAGGAAAGAAGCCAGAAGTGAAGCATAAAAGTAGGGTGGCACTAGAAAGGAATTTTGATTTATTTAGTAAACATGGGAAGGGGGTGGCAATTACATAAGATTAGCCATATTGGCACAGAGAGAGCAGTAAGGAGGTTTTTGAGTATGCTCAAGGTGAGCACTGATGAGGGTCAGATTTGAAGCAGTGATAAGGACATTAGAGAGAAAGAAGTACAGGTTACAGAAATATTTCTGAAGTAGGTACAACAGGATTTGATGATCTTTCGATATGGGTGGTGAGAGAGTTAGCAGAGATGAGTCTGTGAGTGTTGTCTCAGTTAGCCCTACTGACACCAAAGGGCTCCCTGCTCCAAAGTTACCAACCAACCAAAAGTAAAATGATTCATAAGGCCTTTGCATCTCATCACCATATATTTTTTAATTGAATTTCCATGAGTCTCTTTGGAGAAGTCATCTCTAGAATGAGTGCTCCTGACAGTAGGATTTCAAAGCAAAGACATTATAATCTTGTAACTCAAGAGTTGACTCTAAGTTCCTTTTGTATACTTGATGGCCTGCACATGGAAATAGCTTCTTATCTGGAGTCACTGGAAGGTCTAGTGGCAAGGAAGATAGACCAGGATTGTGATGGCTCAGAATATCTGAGCCTGCTGAAATCCCCAAGAGGTGAGTCTTCATTGGCTGGCAGCTCAGACTGGCCACCCGGCTGGATAATGGAATCTAAAAAGTTAACACGGGGAGAAAAGAAGCCGCCATATTGTTCCTCAACAAAAGTTGTCCACATGGGTCTTTGAAGAAGGCTCGTATGAAGAGACACCAGTCCTTTTTCTTGTACAGTCCTTAGCTGAAGTCTACGTTGATTTCAAGGGGAAGGCCTTTTAGATTAAATATTGTTATACCTCTTTCTGAGCTGAAAACTAACTGATGTAGTCAGTCAGTCAATGAACATTTATTCTAGATTATTGTCTGTCCCTATAGCCCAGTCCTCATCCTATTACAGTCAACAGGAGCCTCCTTGTGGTCAGAACCACCTTTTCTTCTAGAAATCTTCCTCATGAAAATATGTTCCATATCATCCCATCCAACTGCCAGGACTCTCTGATGAGTTGCTGGAAAGAATGCATCTAAAACACAACCTGGAAAAGCTGACAGGCAAAGCTTTACATTAATTGGAACAAAATCCTTGTCATCATTTGGGGCAGATTATGTATATCTGGGGGATTGGTCTCACTAGACACAAAATGAGTTTTCAGTGATATATTCTATTACTCTCATCAGGTAGAAGACTTGCTTACTTCCTTCTGGAAATCTCTGCAGCAAGACGCAGTCATGGTTATGTCATTGCCTGATGTGTGCCAGCTCTTTAAATGCTATGATGTGCAGCTGTACAAGGTAAGAAGACGACTGTTCAAATTGCTGGTTTATATCCTTTCCAGAAATTGGTACCAAATGCTGGGTTTACCATCATAGCCCTCCCCCTCCGCAATCTCTGTGACCTTCGAAATCTCTAAGGAGTACATTGCTAAATGGATGAACCATGAGCCTCTGACTTCAGACTAAAATTCGGCATTTCTTTTTGAATGCATGGAGTGTCTGAGTCTACCTCATTTTAAGAAAAGGCCGATACACATAGCAGCCTGTTGTTCCAGGACCAGTGAACCCTGAACTGAGTCAAAGTTTTTCCCTCTGTTAACTCCAGCAAAAGAAGACTTTTAAAAATGAGTAATTGTTTTGGAATATATGTGCTTTCCAGGGTTTTTTTTTTTTTTTTAAAGCTCTGACTGTTGAGTAAGATTGTATTTTAGGGGTCAAGGATAGATGGTAAAAATATATTCTGCTTCAACTAGTCATGAACTGTACATTTTATTTTATTTTACTTTTAAGAAAGTAATCTAGTTTCTTTAAGATTTTGTACAAAAGTTGCCACTGAAGGCTTCGCTAAGTTCTTAAATTAGTTTAGTTCGATCCATTGATTATTGGCTGTCATGGTGTCTTTTAAAATTTTGAATCAATTATCGGTATTTCAAAACTCTTGGAAAGATTCCAATTCTTGCCATGCCAGCCTGATTCCCTGCAGGGTAAGGAGCGGTTGGGGCCACGTGGTAGCCACCCCCAACTTCTCATGACCTACCCTGGCCCTGCACATGTCTGAGTGTTTGACATACGTGCCCGCTGCTCACTAGTAACTGGGGGGTGCCTGTGCCTGGCCTGCAGATTCACAGCGTCTCCGCCCTTCTGTTGTAGGGAATTGAGGACATTCTCCTGCATGACTTTTTGGAAGATGTTTCTATTCAGTACCTAAAATCCGTCAGATTATTTAGTAAGAAATTTAAGTTGTGGCTCCTTAATGCTTTGGAAGGTTTCCCAGCCCTGTTACAGATCTCCAAGCTCAAAGGTAGGTTTCAATGAAAAAAAAAATCGATAAATTCTGTAAGAGGATAAGAAGTTTCTAACTTTCAAAACCTGGGGAAGGCCACATCAGGCATTGCCCAGCTTTTTTTCCCACCCGATGTACTAAGCGACCATCCGCAGGGCCCGAGACACTCAGGATTTTCTGGCTCTTTCTGTAGTGCCAGTGATGGGCTCTTGCACTAAGTCACCCACACTCTTTTAGCTCCTCCCCCTTACGAATGAAAGAATAGATTTTTGGCAGGACCAAGGGGTTAGAAGTGTGGCTAAGGTGCTGCTAACTGCCCTACAATAAGGGGGGGAAGGTGCCCCGTGAAGGTGTCCCCCCCTAATCTCTGTCCCCCAAAGGCAGCTGAGGAGCACCAGCAATGCTCTGGTTCCCGGGCCCTGCCCAGAGCCGGGCTGGACCAGGGCCCCTCGCTCCTTTCAGCCTCTTTGTCCCTGCGTGGTCTCCCAGTGAGGCCTCTGGCGATGCTACTATCTCCCTACTGATGTTCTAGAATGCTTTTTCCTTCCATCTGGCTATCTGGTTAATCGTCTGCTCAAACCCTACCGTGGCTTCCTAGTCCAAGCCTGAACTTCTCTGTCTGGCTGTCGTACCCCCCCATAAACCTGACCTCTTCTCACCCCTAAGACTCCATGGTCCTTTCGATGCCAGCCCATCCCACTGGGGGGATGGTATGCTTTTCTGGTCCTGGAAAAGCCCTCTCTCTACCACCCCCTACCCCCAGCCCCCAGCACTTCTTGGCTCAGGGCCTCTTGCGTCCCCGAGCCCTCAGCTGTGACTTGCTTTACCTTTCTGTGATCTTCCTTTCTTCACACATTGTTTCTTGTAGGGGGGGGAGGGGCAGGTGACTAGGGCAGGGGCTGGGTCTTGTCTAAGTGCCTGTGGAATGGGATCAGGTCTAATATCCACGCACCGTCACCCCTCCACACCCCCAATATATTCAATGCAACGCTGGGGGCCTTGTGCCCAGTTTGCCCCACTTGGAAGTGTTCGGCAAGGCCAGGCCGGACCCCGGGCCCGTGCATGTGCCAGCCGAGAAGGCGGCAGGGAATGGGTGCTGAAGAGAGGACATGAGGTCTGGGGCGCTCTCTGAAAGGAGATCCACGGGGCAGGGTTGGGGAAGGAGAAGCCTGCTTCGTTCCTCCTGTTGCCACTTTAACTTCAGCCCTAATTCAAGCCCTCAGTCTCTGTCCTTCCCTCCCAAAGGTTCTATCGGCAGCTTCCGAGCTGCTAGTCCCGCCTCTGGCCTCCCCCTGCCCCACCTGTAATCATTCTACAGCTCAACTAGATCAATAAAAAAACCTCTGACGGCTCCCGCTGGCCAGAGGATCCGTTCTCCTTGACCTGCTCTGCAAAGCTGGGGTACCACCTATGTCCACGTTCCCCCAGGGACCCAACAGTGCTCCCCAGCAACACAAAACAACCTGAACCCCCAAAAGCTCCTATTCCTGCTATTCTCTGTGCCTGGATTGCCTCTCCTCTCCCCCGCACCACCCCCTTGGCCAACTCCTATTGCACATTAAAACCCAGATTAAATGTAACCTCCTCAGGGCAGGCTTCCCTGATCCCTCCTTCCAAGCAGACCTCCCCCTTCCCTGTTTCCAAGGTTGCTTGTCAACAATCCTAAACTCCACTGAGCTCCCCTATCAGACGCCGGGATTACATAAACATCCTGGCTGTGTGGATAGACTGGTCTAGTTGCTGTTGCCAGGATCTTTCCTAGCCATTTGGAAAGGGGCCAAGGACAGTGGGTAGACCTGGAGGCCAGGCCTCTACAGGGCCACCTGACCAAGAGATCTCACTCTATGGAAGGCAAGTTCAGCCGCCTTTGCAGCTGAGCCTGTGCCTTCCTACTCTGAAACATGGGTCTCCTCTTCCCCACTGTTACACGTAAGAACGTGAAGCTTTCATATCAATAATAGCCATGTGTATTGTTCTCAACAGAAGTTACTGTGTTTGTCAAAAGACTAAGAAGAAAGACATACCTTTCCAACATGGCAAAGGTACGTTTCCGCCAACCAGACAGAAGGGTACAAAACCATTTCCTGAACTGCAAACTGGGGAAAGCTGCAGTGTCTCCTAAGAACAGGTGGTAGCGCGCTTTGCAGTGAGGCCATTTCCATCCATCTCGATGGCAGACTCTGGCTGGCAAGGCCTGGTGGACCAGATGACTGAGCTAACAGTGACAAAAGACTTCACTCACCACCTCTCTCTGGGCATACAAGAAAGCCAGACAAATAGGTCAAAGTTTCAAAGTTACCAGAGGGAGGCCCCACAGAGGTGCCCACACTGGGCCAGGCCTGTGTCACAGGTGAAATGGCATTGCCTAAGACAGGCAGACAGACAGACCCATTTACACCGTGCATGGCCCTGTGGACTCGAGGTGTCCAGGCCGCCAGGGTCCTTGACTTTGGCCTTCATACTCCTGGGGTACTTATGTAGCTTCAGATTTGTAGGAAGGTAGAGGAATACTGAAAACAAGATTGTGTAATGCCAGCATGTGGGTCCCCCTGGAATCTGTTCTGAAATCCTGGGGGCATCAGATTAGGGCACAGCTGGGGGGATTGTCACTCGGCTCCAAATCAGTCTCTGCTCCGATGGGGCTCAGCTGGGCCCTCTGTCTCCATCCATCCCGCCCATCGCTCTCCCTAGACTCTAAGCTGATCAAGTTGTTGTGTGGCCTTCCATGCTCTTGGCCTGCCCAGGTCCCCCTCACTCTCCCGTGTCACATCTGTGTCTCAGTCCATCCTGGCACGCATCCTACAGCAAAATCAGCACCTCATCCCAACCAGAGGATCAAGCTTTGGTGCTGGAAGCTTGCTCACCCCTTGCTCTGCATCCAGAGAGTTTTCTGTGTCCTCATCTATAAAATGAAGGGGACAACAGCACCTACTCAGAGGCCTGGGGTGGGGACGACTCAGGGCCCATCCTACAGACTGTGAACACGTAAGGGATTCACTTATCCCTGCTGCTTCTCCAGAGTCACCTTTTTCCTTGCAGATGATTCATCACTCACTGTTTTCCTTCCTAAAATAATTGATACTTATTGAGTGGGGTGCAGAGGATTAGAAACAGGGAGGAGAAGAGCCAGCACCCTGTTGGCCTAGACACGCCTGCCTGGGAGCAGAAGCATGCCAAATGATGCCTTCTCCTAAAGGCAGCTCTACAACGTGTGAAACCTGAATGTGTTAGTTGTCATTTAGGATGCAATTGTAATGGGCCACACCCGAATCCAGTTTTCTTTCTATTCCACAGAATAATACCTTTGGGAATTTGAAGAGGGGGATTCTGCAAAAATAAAATGAAAAGATTTAGTTATTATGCTTCCCCATTATCTGTAGACTATGAAAATGGTCCTGAAAAATAACAGGAGAGTCCATATTTTGAAGTCGGATCTTCACGCCATCCTCAGCCAAGGCGCTTTGGCTGTTTCTGAGGGCGTCCTGCTGAGTCACCCCGAGGAGATGGAGGAACTGGAGAACTGCACAGAGATGAAATGTAATCTGCTTCTGCAGCTTTCTCTATTGGAGCGTCTGGTGTGTTTGGAACTAGCACAGCCATCACTAATTCACGAACCTCTTGATAGCAAGTAGAATGTATTTACCCTTCGATAGAGTAATGTATCCGCTCGCACATCTTTTCCTGCAGGGGACAGCGGGCGCCCCAGAGGGTACACGGTGGCCCTGTATTTCCAGAGCCAACCCAAGTACCTGCGTGCTGTCCGTGCTAAGACATGTTTGCTGTGTAAGTGAACGAACAGATGGGTGAGGCTGTTGCTTGACACGTTTTATTCTGGAAATCAGCCTGGAGTGTCTCATCTGGAAAAAGAAATTAATTTCTGTGTCTATTCCATACATATGCCCAGATTCAAGAATGCCCCTGCTAGCGAGTCTGAATTGGGATTTAGTTGGCTCCCTGCCTGCCCCAGACTCTGCTATCATGCCTGTTAGTGTCATCGAATATTGTCTTTTAACAATGTGAAGCCTAACAATTGTGCTTTTAGTGGATTTCGCAGCTTTCCAAACAAACGATATTAAGCATATGTATAGTCTTGTCCTTTGATAACTGATACTCATCATTATTGATATTATCAATAATCGTGATATCATTATGATGATAACTGATATCCTAAGGGGGAAAAATCCCTTCCATAGCATGCTCGGAGAGCTGGCTGACAGCATGGTCGCGCTCCGGTGTAAAAGTAGGGGGGAAAGGAAGCCAGGAAATGTCACCTTGAGGGGTGGGTGGGGGGAGCCTGGGAGCTGTTTCCTGAGGGCAGGGGGAGAATGGCCAAGAGCCTTTGCCCCAGCAAGAGCCAGTCCCTAGCAAGGGGGCAGAGAGCCCAGGCCATTGTCAGGGACTGAAGCCCCCAAGAATTCCTGTTCCAGGCACCTCCCCAACCCGGCCCCGGGAGCTCGAGCAGCTTCTCCTCTGTGGGCAGAACCCCAATCCGGTTCTCTCAATGGTGTGGCAAGCGGCCCCCCAGGAACCTGTGACCCCCCCCTCAGGCTGTCAGCCTGGCGGCTCCTAGCCCTTCCCTAAGTATTTCACAACCAGACGGATGCCTGGATTCGGGGATACCTAAAAGCACCACCAATAAATGACCCGTTCCCTTTCTTTGACCTTGAAGTAGGGTTGACCTTTGTATGACCGCACCAGTGATGAAAGTGTGTTGAAATACGCCCATACTGGTTGATAAATTGCCTCTGCCCCCAACCCCATTGTCCACCCATATTGCCCAGATCCTCCCCTAGCACGTCCCCTTTCCCACCAGTCCAGCCACAAACACCTGTCCCCGCCGCCCTCGGAGTGTGGACAGCGGTTCTCATGAGCACGCGCCCGCGAGGCCCCCTTGCTGGGTGACCCCGGGGGTACACCCCAACCCCGCTCTTGCCCAGCCAAAGCCCAGAGGGGCCCAGAAGGGTCTGAATCCCCCCTCCCCCCACCTCCCATGCCTCCCAGGGGCTCCTGTGCTCGGTTGCTCTTGAGATATTTTCACACACTATATAATCACCCAAAGAGTGCTGTCAGTGGTTCCCAGCATCATCATATCTGTGCATTTATCATCACAGTCTATTTTTGAACATTTTCATTATTTTCCCCCCAAATTTTTTTAGTAAAAATAAAAGTAAATTAGAACACCCAAAACATCCCATAGTCCCTCTCCACCCACCCCTATTATTTCTTTTTTGTCTTTATTTTCTTACTCATCTGTCTATATATTGGATAAAGGGAATGTCAGGCATGAGGTTTTCACAATCACACAGACACATCTTAAAAAGCTTTATAGTTATTCAGTCATCTTCAAGAATCAAGGCTATTAGATTACAGTTCAACAGTTTCAGGTATTTCCTTCTAGCTACTCCAAAATACCAAACTCTGAAAAGGGATATCTATATAATGTATAAGAGTAACCTCCAGAATGACCTCTCGACTCTATCTGAAATCTCTCAGCCACTGACACTTTATTTTGTCTCATTTCTCTCTTCCCCCTTTTGGTCAAGAAGCCTTTCTCCATCTCTTGATGCCAGGTCCTGGTTTATCCCAGACTTTCTGTCCCACGTTACCAGGGAGATTTACACCCCACATAGTGGGGAGGGCAGTGAGTTCACCTGCCAAGTTGGTTTAGAGAGAGAGGCCACATCTGAGCAACAAAAGAGGTTCTCTGGGGGTGACTTTTAGGCATAATCATGAGCAGGTTTAGCTTCTCCTCTGCAGGAATAACTTTCATAAGGGTGAACCCAAAGATCAAGGGTCTGGCCTATCAGATTGGCGGTCCCCAGTGCTTGCAAGCATGTCAGGTCTTCCCCAGGTAGGGAAGTTTAGTATTTCCACCTTTTTCCCCGGTTCCTCAAGGAACTTTTTTTTTTTAACATGGGCAGGCACCGGGAACCAAATCCAGGTCTCCAGCATGGTGGGTGAGAACTCTACCACTGAGCCACCATTGCCTGCCCCTCAAGGGACTTTTTAATCTTCTGCCCAGGTTATTCTGGGATGTATTGGGGCATCACACTAACCTGTACAAACCAACAAGGTCTCACTCCCTTTTCAAGGCTCTATGTAAATATGGTGTTTGAATAAGGTGACCACACAATTTAAATTGATCGTGTGCTACTGAAAATATAAATTTTGCACGAAATATCCCTTCCTTTGGTCTCACACAGAAGTTGAAGTTTTAAAATGCGGTCAATATTATCCTTTACCCTTTAGTCTGCTTTGCCCTAGTCCTACCCAGATGAGCTTCATTCACTTCTCTAAATTGAAGTCTGATCTCTTTTTCAGCTTTTTAAAAAGTTGTCATATAAGATAATACTGACTTTCATAGCTGCAGAGCTCTAGCTCTGAGTGTCAGGTATCACCCAAATACCCAAAGTCCCAGGGAATGACCAGGTTATACATGTCAGAATTTAGAATTAAGTTACGACTCGGGAATAGATGTGACTCCTGTAAGAGCTGACTGTCTAGGGACCTTTACATGGCCTCAACCGTGCTCTCAACCTCAGTTCTCTGAGTTTGCACATAATGGTCAGTCCATACTAGTGAGGCCTCGTAATATTTGTCTTTTGTTTCTGGTTTATTTCACTCAACCCACTGTCCTCAAGTTCACGCACCTAGTTGCATGCCCCACAATCCTGTGCTCCAGTAGGCGTCGGCACGTGTCCCTCCAAGAGAGTGCAGAGCCCAGCAGGGGGGCGGTTACCCTGGTGGCCATGGCTGAAGGGGCTCCTGCAAGAGCTTCAGATGGGCCTAGATGGCAACCCGGTCCTGCACTGCAGCCGCCGCCACCTCCTGGGGCCCTGGGCTCTGCCTGGGAGGCAGTGGCGTCCAGGTCATCAGGACGGCCAAGCGCTGCCTCTCCCATCAGTGGGGCCTGCCCATGTGGAGGGTCCGAGACCTGATGTCACCCACTCCCCGCTCCACCCTTTGGGTACTGAGTGCACTACCCCAGGCAAAGCACTTCCCCTCTCGTGGCTGCTTTGATTTCTACCCCCCAGTTAACGATGCTACCTCTCATGAAAATGGTTAAGCATAGGTGAGGTCATGTCTGAACCTTGCAGTGAGCTCATTCGAAGACAGGTTCTGGGTAATTACAAGGTGCAGTTTTTATTCCAAAGCATTTCTTTCCATTTCAACAGAAAGCAAGAATGGCTAGTAGATGGCAGTGAACTAGGTGACCGCAGAGATGACGTGTCCAGGATTAGAATTCATCCTTTGTGTTCAAAATTAGTGCGAGTCCCTAGGGAATTCCTTTGAACTGTTGTTTCGATGTGGTCCCCTAGGTTACCTGGTATACAAACACCTACAGAAAAATTCTGCTGCCTGGCGCACAATCTTTTTGTTTTGTTTTGTGTCTTTATAGGTTTAAGCAGTTTAATTTCTTTGCTGGGGACGTCAGCAGATCTGAGTGTATTCCTAAATAGTCTGTCTTCAGATCTCCAGGCATTTGTCTTCCAGGTACATAATTGTGATTTTTAAAGCAAAAGAGCAGGTGTTGGTAATTCTCGCGAATTTATGACACCGAGTGTCCAGTTCGTGGTGGCATGAAAAAGAGGTTTCTCTGAAGTGCGAGTCAGAAACTGGGTCAAGGCAGGCCTGGGCGTCGAGAACGGAGGAGTGGCATCTCACGTCTGGAGCAAGGCAGAGAGTGAGAGTTTGTGTGTGCATGCCTGTGCAGGTGACCATGTGTGCAGGAGACGGGCACATCGGGGATGTGTGTGTGTGTACCGAAGTGTGTATATGTCAGTGATTGTGTGCAGAGGGGGGTGAGTGTGTATGTGCATGGATGAGTGTGCATGCACAGGTGAGTGTATTACAAGTGAATAGTGTGGGGTGATTGTATGTGTGCCTCCCATATTTCGGGCTCCATCTTCCCCTAAGACTGAGGCACTGGGGAAAGGCCTTGCAGGGGGAGGTGAGATTTAAGTGGATGTGGAGGGTGGGTAGGGTCAGAATAAGCTGAGAAAGGGGAAGCAAGCATCCCGAAAGAGAACAGTGGGAGCAGAAGCGAGCATGTGGACGAATGGAAGGCCTACTTAGAGAAAAGAAACAGACACATCTGGAGTGGAGAGCACCTGTCACAGAGCAAAGCCTTGGAGGGCCTGGGTCCCGGAAGGTCACTTTGGCTGCCTCCTCGAGTCTGCTGTGGCCCCGCCTCCACCCCTCCCACCTCCGGCCCAGCCTGGCCGAGTATGTACTCTGGCATCTCTTGTACTCTGGCATCCCCGGGGGAGAAAGGGCAGAAATCACAGCTGAGCCCTGAGGACTGCAGAAGACTTCTGGCCTGCCCCCTCATAGAGATGAATCCGAAACCCCCTGAGGCAGGAGTTGGAAGCCCAGTTTCAACCCGCGGCAGGTGTCTGTTTCCATCCTCTTCCACTTGCAGATAATCATTCCAGATGCTTTAGGGTTTTTGGTCCTCCTTTTGGGTCTTAACCAAAGCTTTTTGATGAGAGCAGCAATGCATGGAGACCTTTAGCCACGTGTCAGCTGCAGGCTTGAAGGGCCTCGTGGCAGGCGCCAGCATTACCCTGTTCCTTGTCCTGTAACTTAAACCGAGACGCGTGCACCAAGGCATTAAAACAGACCCTGCCCCAAAACAGCCTGCAGCCTTGTCCTGTATCTCAAACCCCATTTCCCAAGTCTCCCTAACAGCTCCCTACCCCCATATCTTCAGCCTCCGCAAATGAGGCATGCTAGAAATAATAGTATTTTTGCAACTGCATGCCTTTGCAGGGCTCGTTTTTGTAAAATAGCTTAGCTGATAAAAAGCAGACTCCAGTCAATAAACTACTCAGATTGTTCGAATGAAAACCCCTGAGCTTGTCCGAAACGACCAGTGGCTTCAGGTGTTGGCATCGGGCAGTGCCTGAGCGGAGGGAAATGTTAAACTTCATCGTGGGTTTTGTTCTCATCATCCTTGGCCCCTGTGGGCTCAAGAAGGGTTTCTAGATGTAGGAACTCGAAGTGCCACACTGTGGTGGTGACCAGAAGCAAGCTCAAGAGCTTCTGTGGTTTGTACCGAAGCGTTTGGGCACAGAGAACCCTACAGCTCCAGAACTACTTCTCCCAGTACTTGTAGGAAGCAGCCGCATGCTTTTTGTGCGCTTGTTGTCCCTTGCACTGAAAATACCCCCTGAACACCAGGGTCTTCCTGAGAGCCGTTTCAGGTGGTAAGAAACCCTGGCTGAGACCACAGGAAGCCGGGAGATGGGGTGCTGCCAGTGAACCCTGGCACCACAGGGTGCTGAGGTCCACCCAAAGCCTGGGACAGTCTTTCTATTAGCATGTGCTTTCTGCAGGAGCAGGAGGAAGGAAAACCAGAAGAAAGGGCCTGGCCTCATTTCTCGCCCCGTCTGCACATTTCTTCTTCAAAGAAATGCTTTTGAGCCTGGTGGGTGGTCCAGACAGCACATGGTGGAGACGAGACTTAGAAGAGGTTTCACAGGGCATTCATTTCAACATACCCATTTGAAATGAATTTGGTACCATTAGCTTGTAGCACATTTAAAGCGTGACCCCAGGCTACTTTCAATCTTGGGTCAGGGAATTTCCTAATCTGCAGGTAGCAGCCTTGTCTACTGCTCAGGGCAACGCACAGGTCAGTGCACGCAGGCTGGCCAGCTGGGGTGGAAGCTTCTGGCCCCACAGCGATTTTACCTGCGCGGTGGTCAGCTCTGTGCCCTCCTACGTCAGCCCCATTACTTTTCATGATGATAGGATTCTATGCCCATTTTCATAATCAGACTTAGCAGGCAGAAGTGCAAAGTATAAAATAGCCACTGACCCTCTCGGTAGCAGCGCATGAGGTTTCAGTGAGGTGGTGTGAGTCTGCCACGCTTCACACGTGACCTCTTTTAAAAAATTGTGTAGGGACTGAAAAAAAAAAAAAAAAGTAGGCCAATTGCCCACATCCCTCCCTCCCTCCGCCAGCGTCCTAGAGTTCTGTTCTGGAATCCTCTCCACGGGGGATGGCGCAAGTCCAGAAATAGATCCCATGTGCCCCTGTCTTAGCTCTGGCCTTTAACACTATTTCGTCTTTGTCTTCTCAGTTGGCCCTTTCCAGTTTTCTGTTGATGACAAATGTGTACATTTGAAAGCACGCTCTTCTATTTGATTTTATCGTAACCCCAGCATTTTTTGTCCCCAAAATGTAACAGCCGAGCAGAAGCAAAGAGGAGTTTATCCAACTGGCTGCCAGCTTCCAACTAAGGTGGAATTTCCTTCTCACTGCCGTTGGCAAAGCGATGACCCTCTGCCACAGAGACAGTTTTGGTAAGTCAGAGAACACAAAAACATTCTGTGTTCTACCTTTTAAAAACAACACAGCATCAATAGTTCCCGCAGGGCTTGGCAGACTCCGTAATCATCTTTCTAACCTTTCTGCATAAAATGAGACATAGATACAGAAAACCAGGCAAAACCACAGTAATCTTTTCTCACTGGCAGCGTGATGCTTCACTCGCCCTCTCCACCATTGAGGGAGATGTAGGAAGCTTCCCCTTGGTTTTAAATTATGCACTTTGTGACAGTCTGGGAAAAACACAGAGGGAGACAACTGAGATGGAGAAAACTCCGATTCCTTGAACACCCACATTTAGCTTTCAGGAATAATGAGGAATAAAGCTGCTATTATGTATCGATGGTGGAAATAGTGCATTTTCCACCATTCTGTAAGGTTCCTGGTCAAATTATTGGTCTTTCCTGGTCAGGGAAAGTCAGGTCTGATGCTGATGCACAGGAAGAGAAGTTTGCAATTCAGCCATCCTGCTCCATGGAAAGAATCATTCATTGAACAGATATTTATTGTGTGCCCATAATTACCCAGACACTGTCCTGGGCACTGAGCATATAGCAGCAGAAAGACAGACAGCCTCTGCCCCCTACAGAACTTGCAGACTAGTCAAGGCAAGAAATGCAGTGCTCCTGGAAGCTGCCAGATGTCCTCAGAGCGGGTAATTGGAGTAAGGAGAGAAGACAACCCCGATTTATTTCCATTTTGCAAACACCCTGGAGCTCTTTTGAGTGCTGCTGCTTTCAGCAACCAGAGAGGGGACACCCTTCCCAACGAAAGCCTCCCGTTTAATGCTGTCCCAAATGGCTCAGCTTTATGCTAGTCCCCTTCCAAAGTAGAACGATAGCGCCAAGGTCAGCTGCCATCCCTAAAAGAACTCCAGCCCTGCAGTTCTTGTTTTTCCCCGTCGCCCTTATCAGGATGCCCACATGTAGTCAAAATATCAACAGCAGTATTTTTCCCTCTTCACCCTGAACTGTGGCTCTTTGCAAGGTTCAGTAGGCCTGGCATTTACCTCACTCCAGGCCCTGCCATTCCACGGAGGCCAGAGCTGTCTTTGAACCTTGGGGTATCTCTCATCCTAGATCCTTCAAGAAATAGCACACTTCATGTAGGGGAAACTTACAAAAGCCTTTGAAAGGGACAACAAAGGATGACGTGGCGTCTGGTGCAGCACTACCTTTCTGGGTAATCGCCACCTTTCATCACCTCCCAGTCATTTCACAACTCCATAAATGGCAGAAAACTGATAATAATGCCAATGATTCTTGTCCATAGGAAGGTAAACAGCTCTGACTGCAGTTGATTACTGCTCTACGGCCAGACCTCGTTTGCATCTATTTCAAATTAATGTCAGTATTCTTTATTGCCCCTTGTGTTTGGAACTTTGAATTCGTCTTGGAACCAGTTAAAACATCTTATACTTATTCCATCATTCATTAATGACTTAAAGAAAATCACTGACACATTGTTTTGGTTTGCTAAAGCTGCTGGAATGCAATATACCAGAAGTGGATTGGCTTTTATAAGGGGGATTTATTAAGTTACAAGTTATAATTCTAAGGCCATGAAAACGGCCAAATTAAGGCACCGACGAGAAGATACCTTCCCAGAGGAAAGGCAGCGAGTATCTGCAACACCTCTGGGTTCCAGCTGGGAAGGAACGTGGCTAGCATGTTTCTGATTCCCGTGGCTTCCTCTCTAAGCAGCTGTGGGCCCTCACTTAGTTTCTCCAGGGCACACTCTAGATTTCATCTCTTAGCTTGGCATTTCCAAACATCTTTATCTTTGCTTCTTTTCTCTGCTCTCCATTCGGTTCTCATCTTCCTGTGTTGACTCTCCAAGCATCTGTGCTTTCTCCAAAATGTCTTCCTTTTAAAGGACTCCAGTTAAGACCCACCATGAATGGGCGGGGTCACATCTCCATCTCATCAAAAAATCCCACCCACATTGGGTGGGCCCCATCTCCATGGAAACAATCTAATCTAAAGGTCCCAAAACAATAGGTCTGCCCTTGCAAGATTAGATTAGGAATAAAAGAACATGGCTTTCTGGGGTACATGACAGTTTCAACCCAGCACACACGTGTTCATTTTATATCAGTGCAAGAGACATGGTTTTATCATGATTTTATAGACACCTTTAAGCAATTGCAAGCAGCAGTTGTTTCTCAGGCCAACAAAAATGATTGTCTCTTCTCGGAGCGTCCAGCAGCCTTTGGACTTGGAGACCTCGGTCAAGCCCAGTCACCTCCCGTCTCCTCCCCATGGATCTCTAACGGCACTTGCAGGCGACCACATGCCCGTGCTGGGCTCCAGCTGGTTTCCCTCTCCCACGTACCACCCAAGGAGAGGCAGCCACACAGGCTACAGTAGGCGACGGGGGCTGCATTCCAAGCAGAATCCCTTCTGCACTCTGCCCCCACATTCCCCCACCCCTCCCTGACCTCCCTGTGTGCCAGCACCCGTTTCTCTGTAGGAGCTGCCTCTCTGCTTACACCCTGTCTAGGTTTCAAGGTCCCCTGCTTGGGCTGGTGCCCAACAAAATCTCACTCGCTCAGGCTCTTCAGCTGTCTCTGCTTTCTGGCCCAAAGCTGCCCTGCCTGGGTGCCTCTGGGCGCAGGGTGCTGCTGGCATGGTGGACCCTGCCAGGGCCCCTTTAGGGTCAGGATCAGCTGTGGGAGCGATGCTCTGGGCCACGGGGAGGTCAAAGCCCCCAAGAAGTAGCTGCTTTATTTGTGCGTCTGTCTGTCTGTCTGTCTGCTCATTTGTGGTTGTTATTTAAATGCAGGCTCCTGGCATCTGTTTCATTTGCTGCTTTTGGAATATGTGATTCATATACTCCAGTCCTGCATAGAGGAGGAAGAGGAAGAGGAGGACGTGGGGAATCTCCAGGAAATGCTGCCAGAGAACTTGCCCCTCGTCCAGCCCGCCCAGGCCCTTTTCCAGCCTCTGGCTTCCTTCCCAACTCAGGAGTGCAGATACCCTGAAGCGGAGTCCCCCTGCGTGGTGCTGAGACCCGCGGACCCCAGCTGGCTCCCCACAGGCGCGGGCAGCGTGACGCTCAGTGTCCTGGGCTTCCTGCTGGACGTGGCCACGGGCAGGAAGGTAACACCCCCGGGACCCGTCGTCCCCCGCTTGTCTCTAGGGAAATAGGGACTCAAAAGGCAGTTAGGAAACCTGTAAAGAATGCATTGTCCAAACGCTGACAAAGAAGCTTCAAATCACCTTTGCTTTTGGTGATTCTGCCAGGTGATTAGAAGAGCTTCGTCCCTGGTCCATTGGGCGTGTGGTGCAGTGACCAAGGCTGGAGGTGTGGAATGCGGGGGCGGTCTGGCACACCAGCTTGCGTGGGGACTAACCAAGCACTGCAGCACCTCCAGCTGCCAAATGCGTGCTAGCGACTGCAGATGCTTCTAGAATTCAAAGAAAGGAAACACTGCATAGTCAGAATAGATACAATGTTTAAAAGATGGAATTGGGATACATTTTGGAAGATAAGACTAGCTGTTTTCTTAGCACCTGCTATATACCCTTTCTGTACATTATCTCACAGTGGTTCAGTGCTGCAGAGTGTCTATTCTTAACACTTTCATGTGATGGATGAGAAAATGGAGGCTCAGAGATGCTAAGTGACTTGTACAAAGTCACACAGCAAGTAAATAGTGAAACGGGGATATGAGCCTGGGTCTGTCTGAAGTCATCAGGGGGTTCTTATCCCCCGTGTCACATAACACTGTCTCTGATTGAGATCAGGACAGCCTTCCATGCACAGAGAGAAGTAGATACAAATGGGAGAGCCCAGAGGCAGGGCCTCAGATGCCAGGAAGGGGAGATGGGCTGTAGGAAGCAAACAAAACGCCTCTGTTGAGGAGGAAGAAGTGGGCAGGTCAAAAAAGTAAAACTAGCGGCAGCAAGTGTCAGATAACTAACTTCTCAAACTTTTTCGACATGTTTTGGATGTTTCACTACTTTATGTGCCTTTCTCCTGTGAGCACGAGGCTCCCTCTTGGGTAGATGAGGAGTGGGGCTTATGGGCGACGCAGAGGCAGGCGCAGTGTTCTCACGGCGGTTAATAATGGTCACGACATAGAGGAGACTCACATCCTGCAGTGTCCGTGCCCGAAGACCTCAAGGAAACCAGAAGCTTCCAGGCAGTGTCCGGACAAAGGCTGCGTTCTGAGTCCTCCAGATTGCAGGGGCCCTGGACAAGCCATTATGAAGCACCTTCTCTGAGACGATAGCACATCAGACAAAAAAATAACGGGGACAGCAGTAAAGGGAATGCATCTCTCGGGTTTAAAGATCCTCCCTTTGGCCATTTCTGGCCGTTGATTTTTGGACGCTGGGATAGTCAGTACCTACATCTTGCTGCATTCAGTGGCCTCTGTGAGCAGATCCAGATGTGTGCCTGGGAAGGAGAAGCCTCGTCTGGGAGTGTGTGTGCAGCACAGCGTGTGAGGGAGGCATGCGGGAGGGAAGTCCTGACCTCAGATGGGGGCTGCTTGTGGGGGACCCAGGCCTCCTCATGAGGGGGCCAGCTGCATGCAAAGTGCTGCCTCCAGAGCCCAAGCTTCAGGGCTGCGGTCAGCAAGATCTGGAGAAGGTACTGCTTGGCCCATTGGTGCCTGTCCAGGCCAGGGCCAGCCATAAGCTCAGCTGGGAAGCCTCCAGAGTGCCAGGCCGCCACCCGGAGCGAGCATGTGTGGTGGGCCTCACGTTCGGCTCCCAGTGAGCAGAAGCCTCCTCTCCCCAGTGGGGCGAGACTGTAGCGTGACAATTTTACATGCCCCTTGTCACCAAGGTAACCGGGACAGGTAAACTCTGACCTCTTCTGCCACAGGCGGAAGTGGATGGAGAACAGCCATGGTCTTCCCAAGCTAGGCATTCAAATGCCTCATTTCATCTCTCCCCGTAATCACCTATGGAGATGAGTGTTATCATTACCCCATTTCACAGATGGCCTAACCGAGGTTCATAGAGCGGTTGAGTAATTATCCCTTAGTGTTTGGGCTGCCAAAACAAATCCCATGCAAGGAGTTGGCTTAAACAATAGGAATTTATTGTCTCCCGGTGTTGGGGCTAGAAGTCCAAAATCAAGGCGTCAGTAAGTTGATGCTTCCTCTACAAAGACTGTGGTATCGTGGGGCTGGCTGCCGAGACCCTTGGCATTCCTCGGCTTTGCTATCACGTGGCGTTGCTTCTGACGGGGTCTTTTCCTTCCTCTCCCCAGTGCCGTTGACTCCCAGCTTCAGGCTGCTCCTGGGGCTGCTTCTATTTGTGCCCAATTCCTGTTGCTAATAAGAACCTCAGCCATACCAATGAGGCCCATCCTCACTCAGTGTGGGCACCTTCCTTGACAGCATCTTCAAAGGTCCCATTTACTAATGGGCCCCCACCCACAGGGCCCGACATGCCTTTTGTGGGGGCCATGCTTCCATCCCGCCAGGTGCCTACCTGATAATTGGCAGAGCCAAGACTCAAGCCTCCTCAGAGCTCCTTCCAAGACTGTCCTTTCCCAGCATCCTCTCCCCAGAGGACATTCCGTGATTTCATTCCGAAAGGGGTGAGTTAGGAGTAGATTATAATATCTTAAAGTCTGATGACCTAACCAAACACAGAAAGTCATTTTGGAGAACTCAAATGCTCTTACCCGTGATGTAATCAACCTGAGTCCCCTTTTCACTGTGAAAAGCTTTGCCTAAGTGTAGGTGGAAGGGAGTGTTCTCTCGCAAACTAGAAATACTTCAAGATCTGGACAGATTTTTTCAATGATTTAAGCCCAGTTGCCAGTGCCAAGATGCTCCCATCCTGAGCTGTGTGCCGTTGGGGTATCAGCTACGTTTACATGTTCTCCTGCACATGAGCCAAAGGGACAAAGACATCCCAAATCTGGATCCATTTTTCACGTGTCTGCTTGAAGATATGATCTTCGGAAAGACAATGTTATGGAAAGTAGAGGAGAAGATGGCCTCTAGCTCTACAAACACTTTTAAGTAGGAACCTCTTGGACATTTAAAACATTCTTCAGTTTGTGAAAATTTTATTTCAGCCCCACTGTGCTGGTTTGAAACTGTTATGTACCCCAGAAAGCCCGTGTTCTTTTTTTTTTTTCTAAAAATATTTTTATTGAGATAGCTTCACACACATACATTCCATCCGAAGTATACAATCAGTGGCTCCCAATATCATCATGTAGTTGTATATTCATCACCATGATCAGTTTTTAGAACATTTGCATCACTCCAGAAAAAGAAATAGAAAGAAAAAAGAAAAAACACGTACATCCCATACTCCTTATCCCTCTCTTTCGTTAACCGCTAGGACTACAATCTACCTAATTTTTTTACCCCCCTCCCACACCCCTATTATTTATTTTTTTGTCCTTACTTTTTTACTCATCTGTCCATACACTGGATAAAAAGAGCATCAAGACAGAAGGTTTTCACAATCACATGGTCACAATGTAGAAGCTATATAGTTATACAGTTGTCTTCAAGAATCAAAGCTACTGGAACACAGTTCAATAGTTTCAGGTACTTCCCTCTAGCCACTCTTGACTCTGTTTGACATCCTTAGCCACTGAAACTATTTTGTCTCCTTTCTCTGTTCCCCTTTTTGGCCAATAAGGCTTTCTCAATTTCATGATGTTGGGTCCCGGTTCATCCTGGGAGTCCTGTCCCATGTTGTCAGGGAGATTTATTCCCCTGGGAGTCATGTCTCATGTAGGGAGGAGAGCAGTGAGTTCACCTGCCGAGTTGGCTTGGAGAGAGAAGGCCATGCTCTTTTAATCCTGATCCAATATTATAGGATGGGACCTATTGATTAGATTATTTCCATGGAGATGTGACATGCCCAATTGTGAGTGTGACCTTTGATTAGATGGAGATGTGACTCTGCCCAAGGTGGGTCTTGATTAATTTCCTGGAGTCCTTAAAAGAGCCAAACAGAGAGCAGACATAGATGTTTGGAGATGCAGAGGAAATGCCAGAGGAACCCAAAGGATCTGTGAGAGCCGTTTGAAACCAGAAATAGGAGGGAAGCCCAGCAGATGTCGCCATGTGCCTTCCCACGAGGCAGAACCCAGAGTTTTGCCTCAGAGAAGCTATGTGAGGGCCCACAGAGGCTTAGAGAGGAAGCCACTGGAATCCGAAGTACAAAACAATGAACGGTTCAAATTCTGCCTCTTGTACTAAAAGCCTTGGGCAAGTGGCTTAATTTACTTGTTCCTTGGTATTCTCACCTACAAAACCTATATTCTCACCTACAAATATATAGAGATAATATCTAATTGCATAGACCAGTTATGAGGTTTAAATAAGTTAGTCATTATAAAATGCTTAGAGTATTTCTTAGAACATAGTAAGCACCTAATAACCATTAATGAGTGTTATTGTTTTTCCAGCAAAATCACCTAATTGAGCCCCCTGTTCCCATAATACCCCCTACCCAATCCCCTTCAGCTACCCTGAAGTTCATTGCTATAGGGCTTGACCCATATTTAATTAATGGAGATGATACAGAAGATATTAAATACTTCATTGAACTACATGATAAAGCAATACAAGCAGATTAAATGTCATATAATCTGAGGTCATATGCATTAGAGATTCATTAAACCTACTTCTGTTCGTTCATGCCAGCTGACTTAGCTCTAATGACTTAAACAATCTAACACCAAGAAGTTATGCTCATCTAATTTTCATTGCATTTATTATTTAGCATTTGCACTCATCATCAATAAAAGAGCACACACCCTGTGTGTCCTATCTGCATTCAGCCGCCAGGAGTTAATGCCCCGTTCAGCTGCACATCTGTGTGGCAGCCTCATTATTTGCACAATTTAGCACGTCTCTGCACCTCCAGTAACAACTCAAGTCAGCTTCCCGATGCCATATCCATCTGTCGCTCTTCACCATTCTAGCAATGCTCAAAATAGTAAGATGCCAAGGCGTGTTGAAGAATAAAGTGAAAATTATACTGATATTAAATTAAGAATATGCTTTTTAAAAACATTCCACACAGTTCCAGCCGTGTACTCAAGGGTTAAAGCACAGCTCTTCTGCCATCAGGCAAAGGTGAAGACCCCTTTTTGATCAATAAGAAAAACACCTTTGCACTGGGTGGTGATGCTGACGGTTAAACTGAGAAACCAAGAGTGAGAAATGCACTTTCATTCGATTTGCATTTGAGATGATCTTGCAGAGATTTGTCAAAATATAGTAGTTTATGGAGGGCTGTTACTGTGGAAATCAAATCAAGGAAATGCATTTCTGCTGGTTTTAAGGTGATCGTGTCCAAGAACCTGCCAATCTCAGAGCACCCTTGGAGTTAAGGAAGGATGCATCATTATCCCTGGTCCTCTGATAGGGATAACTTGTTCCTACAGGTTAAATGATTAGCTAGAAAAGTGGCACTTAAGCCAATATCTCAAATCTATCACCAGCCAACCCAGTGTCATTATCAGATGACTGTTTTCACACTTGGGTTTGGGTTTGTTTGGTTTTTTTTTTTTTTTTCAGCTAATGGTACAGTTGACGGGAGGTGGAGGGAGTCTGTGTGGGAACTGGAGCTGTCTCTGCTCCTGGGGCTGTGTGGACACTGCAGGGTTCGGTGTCCCTCCAGAAGGCAGCCAAAGTGATGGGCACTACAGCCACACGGACACCCACAGTATAGCTCACAGGCGCCCTTTTGATTTCCATAGCTCATCACTCTCTCCAGGTCTTATCAAAAAGCTCTCTGTTTTGCTTGCACGGTACCTAGAGGGTGTTTCTGTGCAAAGTCACTGGCCCCCCCCGCCTTTTCTCCATGCTCTGCCCTTTTTTCCAATCACCCCTGGTTGTGAGTCTCGCTGTGAAGTCCTTGGCAGACCGGGAAGGTCCCCTTGAGAAAGTAGGATCTCCTAGAGTGTGAACAAATGTGCTCGCTTTCTGTTCAGTCCCCAGGGCTGGGGGAGAGTGCTTGGAATAATTCTAACGGCGGTTCCTGCAGCCGGAGATCGTGTAACTTTCCCTTTTTGTCTTTTCCTTTTGAACATTTTCCCCTTGCAGCTCGTGCAGGTATTGTTGGAAGACACAGCCACTGAAAGCGCTGCTCAACTCAGCCTTCCCGTGGGGCAAGAAGCCCTCATCACCCTAAAAGATGGACAAAAATTTGTGATTCACGTATCGTACATACCCCAAAGCTCTGAAAGTGTTGATTTCAGAGACAGCAATGCTAATGTGTAAGGTTATTTTTGAATACGGCACAAGAAAAGAAATAGCTTTTCATTCTTTAAAATTTATTAAATGGAAAAGCTTTTGTATTGATGTGGGAGAAGATTTTATGTACATAATAGATGTAGCATTACCTATTTTATGTTTCTACGTATTTTCAAAGAGTGGTTTTGATCAAACATATAACTGATTTGGACAATAATTTTTGCCTCTGTCTCTTTTCTTATTGCTTTCCAAGTAATCCTATTTGGGGACTTAGAAAAGAAATTTGAGAGATCTTGCTGGGAGTAAAGAAATGGACACGTGTCCAGAGAAAAATAATAAGATTTGAAGAATATAGACCAGTACAAAGCAGTAAAATGCTAATGGTAATGTTTTTCTTCCTCTTGATAAGTTCAAAATCAAAACAGAGTTTTAGAAAGATGCCCCTCTGGCAGGGAGAAGCAGAAAGAACTCAGATACACCGTTGAGCCCACTCACTGGTCCATTAAACTTCTCCTAGTCACCTCTCCAGCTATCTTAGGGTGAAGTGGGATTTTGCATGCAATAAGATGCATGACAGATGACTCTGTCCTGCTTTGAATGACTTTTTATTTTTCTCTGTGTAGCAAAATCCTAAAAGCACATGTTGAAACCAAAAACAGATCATTGTTAAACCATTTCCATCTTTCTGTCACTGACTACTATATTTACAAGAAATTTTTAAATTCATGCTTAGCATGGTTTCTGGCATATGTGGAAAGAATAGATTCATTCGATGAATTTATTTCATCTGATTGAAATGAATTACATTTCCCTAAATGCTTGGAAACTTTAAAGAAACATAAAAACATGTCACTAGATTCATAAAAGTATTGATCCTTGTGGTTAAAACCAAAGTAATCACATCTTAGAGCCGAGCTCTCTACTACTGCATTTAATATTTATCCACTTTCTAAAGCTATCTGGGCACGGTTAATATTTGTCAAAGAATATTGCAGATTATCTCACTAATTTGCTCACGCCAGTGATTTTGCATGTAATTTGTTTGCTTACAGCTAAGTAGAAGTTGGTGGCCTAAGTCAAGTTAAAAAGGCAATGACAGGTTTTAGAAATCGTGCATATGTTTGCATAAACTGATTAGCTGGGCGTTAGCAGAGGTCAGTCTGGACGTTCTGTCCTTGAGAGGTCTGGCCAGGCTTACACCTGACGTGTGAGGTAGGAAGTTAGGACGGGATGCGAGAGGGTGGTAACAGGGGGGAGCTAATGGGACCTCGCCGGGATGGAGGTTTTGGTCTGGGGGCGGCCAGTACGCTCACCTTGTATCAGGTATCAGGCTTATGACATGACTCCACGGACAGGAGAGTGGCTAAGAGGCACACAGAAGGATTCCAAGAGAATCTGAAAAACCGGCAGGGTCAGCCAGGACCGGTGTGAGATCAAAGCTGCACCTGCTACGTTCAGCTTCCCTTTTTCCCTCCTGGCTCCCTTACCCCGTGAGCTGGGGCAGGAGGCAGAGCCGGGAGAGAGAGAAAATCCAACCGCATCTGCCTCCCCCACCGATGGCTTCAGTTCCTAAACAAATCTCAGCCAGGACAGAGGCAATGCTTTTATCTTTAATAAAATGTGATCATTTTAATTATTACACTGAGCTAGGCATTTTAGTTACTGAACTGAGATGGTTCTTCTGATTGAAAGTAATGGGTGGGCCTCTCTTATTCACAAGTGAACATGAAATCCCTCTACCCACCTCCCAACTTGGATTTCATCCAAGAACCAAAAACAAACCACAGAGTAGGTTGCAAAGGTTGCTTTCTGCTCACACCAGTTTTCAACTAGCTCTCATGGCATAATAAGCTACTCTAACCCTTGATGCCTGAACCACCATTTATTTACTTCCCACCGGTCCAGAGGCTGCAGAACCAGGGCGGTTCTGCTGATCTGGGCTGGCCTCTGCTCATCCCAGCAGCTCCTCTCCTCTCCGACAGGTTAGTTGGGGGCTGCCTGGTCCAGGACAGCCTTGGCAGGCCTCCAAGTGGCTCTCCATGCGTCCAGCAGGCCAGCCAGCGTGTGTTCTCATGGCAGAGGTGGGATTCAAGACAGGAAGCGGAAACATACGGGCACTTTTTCAAGCCTCTGCTTGCCTCTGCTCGCATCAAGGTGTCTTCCTTTCCCTTTGGCAAAAGCAGGTCTGACTGCTGAGCCCGGAGCCGGTGAGAGAGGGCACCAGCCAGGGTGAGGGACAAGAGGTGTGAGACAACTGGAGTCAAGAATCCAATCCATCTACCACAAACTTATCTAATAATGCCAAGGTCATTATCCCACTTGTCCTGTTAGGGAGACAATCTTTGAATGGAAATGACCTGCTCCAGGTCAGATAGCCGGCAGTAAACCCCAGGTCACCTGTACACATTTCACAACCATCCCCATGACAACTGGGAAGTGATTATGGCACTGCTCTCCAAACAGCATCACTCAATGGGGAACATAGACATTTGATCCTCATTTATGCATGGAGGGCCTAGTATTTTCTCAATCAGTCATTTGAAATAGCACTGATAAGGGGATCCTGTACAGACAGAAATTTCCACAAGGCATATCACTTGTCAGTACGGTGCTTACGGAAGGAGAGGAGGCTGAAATTTTTCTTCCTGGCAATAATAGCTACACCCACACATATTTTGGAACATAAATTTTCACTCATGATGATGATAAGTTGGGAGCCTGCTAGCATTCTGGCAGAAGGCAGATTTCCAAAAACAGATATTTGATCTAAAATTTAAAACGATGTCTTAAAAAATGAAGCATTTGTCATTTATTCTTTTATCAGGGGCTCTTTTCAGCACTGGAAATCATCAAGAAACAAAAGAGGCAAAACCCTACTCTTGGGAAGCTTGTAGTCCTGGTAGGGGAAGATAGTCACTGAACTAATGAACAGATAAAAAGGCAGTGGTCTAGGTGGTGGTGAGTGCAGTAGTGGAAATAAAACACAGTAAGGAGGACGGAGAGTGGTGGGGCACGGTGCCAGCCCCTAGAGGGCTTTCAGGAAAGGCCTTTCTCAAGGTGCAGTGTGAAAAACGTCCTGGAGAAAGCGAGCCAACGGGTTCTCTGGAGTGCCCTAGTCAGAGGGAACCGGTGCCAAAGCCCCTGTCCTGCACTGGTTGATGCCTGGAGCTTTCAAGCGCCCACAAGGAAATGTTCTGGGCAGAGCAGAGAGGAGAGGAGGAGGAAGAGAGCTAGGAGCTAGGAGACAAAGTAGGGAAGTTGCTGGGAACTTCAACAAAGTAGGGAAGTTGCTGGGAACTTCAACAAAGTAGGGAAGGCAGCCTAATGATAACAAGCCTCGAAGAAAATAGAAGTAGATATGGCAGGACCATCTACATTAATTTGCAGGGCTCCATGCAAAATGAAAATGGAGAGCCCCTTCTTCAAAAATTACTGAGAATTTCATGATGGCCAAGGCAGAGCATTAAAGCCGTTCTGGGTCCCTCTGAGCACGTGCCCTGTGCGGCTGTACAGGTTAGGCACCCACAACGCTGGCCTGATGGCTGGATTTGACTCTAAATGGAGCATGAAAGTGACTGGATCTAACATTTCTAAATGATCATCCTCATTAAAAACAGATGAGAGAAGGCCATGCACGGAGAGTGAGTCATGAATCAAAGATTAGACTTACCCATTCTGGGTCTCTTAAATCCAGAAATATTTTATTTTAATTAAAAATAAAATGATCTGCCACCATGCAGACAATAGATAGAGAGGCAAGCGGGAGAGGGTTCCAAGTTAGGAGATGATGGCAGTAGTCCAAGAGAGGCAATGGAGGGTGGGACCAGGATGGAAGAAGTGGGTTGATGAGAAGGGATTTGATTCCAGTTATGTCCTACAGGAAAAGCCATAGGGAACAAACACAAGGAGGAGACTCAGAGTTAGAGCTCTGAAGCTATGAAACTCAGCAGTACCCCAGATAGTAACTGTTTAAAAAGTTGAAAAAGTGATCAGACTGAGTAGAGATATGAATGAAGCTTGTCTGGATAAGGCTGAGGTATATCAGAAGACTGGGTAAAGACGATATTGTCCATATTTTAAAACCTCAACTTCTGTGTGAGACTAAAGGGAGAGATATTCATTGGGTGCAAAATTTATATTTTGGGTGGTGCATTTCCTAATTTAACTTGTATGGTCAGTTTAGTTGAACACTATAAGTACATGGAATCTTGAATAGGGCATGAAATCTTGTTGGTTTGTCCAAGTTAGTGTGATGCCCGATAAATCCCAGGGTAATTTGGGCAGTGTATAAATAAGATTTGCAAAGTCCCTTTGCAGGACTTGGGAAAAAGGAGGAAATATTCAATTTTCCCATTTGGAGAATTTTCTGATATTCTCGCAAGCAGTGGGACAACCAAATCAATAGGCCAAGTCTTTGATCTTGGGGTTTGCCCCTATGAAACGTATTCCTGAAAAGGATAGGCTAAGCCTTCTTAAAATTAGGCCTAGGGGTCACACCTAGAGAACCTCTTTTGTTGCTCAGATGCAGCCTCTCTCTCTAGGCCAACTCAGCAGGTGAACTCGCTGACCTCCCTCCTACATGGGACATGACTCACAGGGGTGTAAATCTCCCTGGCAACATGGGACAGGACTCCCGGGATGAGCCAGGACCTGGCATCATGAGATTGAGAACGCCTTCTTGACCAAAAAGAGGAAGAGAGAAGTAAGATGAAACAAAGTCTCAGTGGCTGAGAGATTTCAAACAGAGTTGAGAGGTTTTCCTCGAAGTTATTCTTATTCATTATATAGATATCCTTTTTAGTTTATGGTGTATTGGAGTGGCTAGAAGGAAGTACCTGAAACTATTGAGCTGTGACCCAGTAGCCAAGGTTCTTGAAGACAACTGTATAAAGATACAATGTTTACAATGTGACTGTGTGATTGTGAAAACCTTGCATCTGATGCATCTTTTATTCAGGGTAGGGACAGATGAGTAAAAAAAAATGGATATAAATAAATAAATAATAGGGGGACAGGTTAAAATAAATTGGATAGATGGAAACACTAGTGGTCAATGAGAGGGAGTGGCAAGGGGTATGGTATGTATGAGTTTTTTCTTTTTATTTCTTTTTCAAGAGTGATGCAAATGTTCTAAAAAGCAATCATGGTGATGAATACACAACTATGTGATTACGTTGTGAGCCACTGATTGTACAGCATGTATAGAATGTGTGTGTGTGTGAAGACTTCTCAACTAAAAAAAAACACAAGGAGGCAAGGATGACTCTAAGGGGTTGAGCCTGTCCAACTGGAAAACCAAAGTTGCCAGTTTATGAACTAAGGAAGATGGGGCAGAGCAAATTTGGGGAAGATAAGAGCTTATCCTTAGAGATGCTAGACTTTAGATACCTCTTAGACAACCATGTGGAGACTCCACATTAGCAGTTGAATGAATGGGTGTGGACTTTAGGTAAGAGGTCAGTAGGCGAAGACAATATTTAAAGACAAGAGACTGGAGTGGGTGACCTGGGCCGTGCATATGGAGAGGGAAAGAAAGCTGTGGGGTCGTGGCCTTAGAGCATGCCAATGCCTAAAGGTCAAGAAGAGGAAGGGAGCTTGCAAAGCTGAATGAGCAGGAACGGCCACAAGGAAGAATAAACTAGGTCTCTTCATGCCAACTGCTGAAAGCGTAAGAGGATCCCTTTCTTTTCCTCCTCTTTTCAATGGTCATTTAATACCAGCTTGATTAGACCTAACAGACCTACAATAAATTGCACAGTACCACAGTCAAAATAACAAACAGGTTCATCACCCCTAGAAGTTTCCACAGGTCCCTCCTGCCCCCCTCCATCCACCCCCATTCCCAAACACTGTTCTGTTTTCTCACTGTAGATTAGTTGGCATTTTCTAGAATTTTATAGAAATGGAATCATGCAGTAGGAACTACTTTTTGTCTGGCTCAGCTGAATCATTTTGAGATTTTTCCATGTTGTGGTTAGTACATAAAGTGTTCAATCCCTTTATTAATTGAGTCTTATTCCATTATATAGATATACCAGTGTTTGTTTAACTACTCACCTGTTGATGGACATTTGGGGGGTCTCCAGTTTGGGGCAATCGCAGTTAAACCTGTGTGATCATTTGTGTACAAGTTTTTGCGAGACATATGCTTTTATTTCACTTTGGGAAATACGTAGGGGTGAGGTGGAAATACAATGCAAGGTCTTAAGGGTGGAAATAATTACATGCCTCTTGAACCCCTTACCTGCATTAAGTGCTTGTAACTTGAGAAGGTACCGAAGGTTGAAGACCTCAAACGTGAGGAAGGTTTTTGAAGTAGTAGTCTCTGGAGAGCTATTAGAGAAATGAGTGCCACCCCTCGCTGTTGGGGATCGGGAGAGGGTTGCTTATCCATTAACCACGAGTCAAACAGCGGGGCTTCAGCAGGACCCCTCAAAGAGCCTACCCTGGGAACCCTGTAGTCAGGAAGACACACCTGCCTCCCACCTGGGAAATCTAGAAGACAGGGCGTGCTGGCTAGCTTCTCCCACCGCAGGGGATCCTCCTCCTCCCAGAACTCATTGGAGCAAAGGACAAGGAAATATTTCCATGTGCCAGATGTGGGCCATACATGGGAGAGAGAGCTGGCTAGGAAGGTATGAGATCCTGTCCAATGGTGGCACCCAGAGAGAAGAAAATGCCACAGGAGAGGGAAACTGTGGGTTTCCCAGGATCCTGGAGGCTGAGGAAGGAATAATGAATGAGCCAAAGGATAGGGCATTGCTTGCATTCAAGGAAACCGCACATAAAAGCACCCTAACGCTGGGGGAGAGGAGGAGAAAGTATATGTCTCAAAGACCCATGACAGCTCCCAAGAGAAAAAGTCAGCCTGCAAAATCTTAAAATAATACCTGTGAAGAAGGAGCTTTTCCACTCCACGTATGTCTCCTCCCTTTTACCACTGGATAGGTGAGCCCTGAGCAAACATGGTGAAGGAGTGAAGGAGAACCAAACCTTCCCTGTTTCCTGCCTGCCTGAAGATGGCACAGCTGTGAGAAGGGGACATTTGCATTTGCAATGAAGTTTGAGTTATGATTACTATGTGGGACTAGTCATTTTTTAATATGAATTGAGACTATGTCACTAAAAGTGACTATAAGACTTTTTGTACCTAGAGATAATTAAAAAGATCATAGAACAATCCAAGTTTTTATTCAGGAGCAGGAGAAAAATTTCTCCCATTGAAATAAAAAATTGGAAGGATAATAGGAACCAAAAATGAAGTTGCACTCTCATTACACAGCAGAGGTGAGCTTGACAAAGCACTTGCACTGGAGATGAAGGAAGCGAAGCCTGGTTTGAGTGAGTTCATGAGAGAATAGAAGGGAAGGAAGTAGAGGCAGGGAATACAGAGAACTCTTCAGAGCAATTTATCTGAAAAGGGAGTTGAGATATGATATGGTAAATGGAGAGGGTTGACATGAGGTGAAAAGATGGGGAATGTTTTGGGCCGAGTATCATAATCCAATAGAGAGGGTGAAATTTAGCAGGAAAGGACACAAATGTAGAAGTAATTGCCCTTGCACAGAAGAGAGAGTATGGGGTACAGAGCACAAGAGGAGGGGTGGCCTTGGAGTGAAGCATTATAAACTTATTATGGGGAAGGAAGGCAGAAGATAAGGGTCAGAGGCAGGAAGATGCATACAGTTGAGGCAGACTCGGATTTTCTCTCCCGATTACTTCTGTTTTCTCAGGGAAATAAGAAGCCAGCTCATCAATGGGAAGGAACAACAGGACAGGTGCTGTGTGCTGGAAGAGAAAGGAGGAGAGGCAGAGCTGTCTGGAAAGGTAAAAGAAGGAAGCATCATCAAGCAGCCCCAATGGCTCCTTGAAATTAATGGCCACGGAGTGAAAGTGAGAAAGGGATTCAAAGTCCCTTTGATGGCTGCCAGAAACATGGAAAGCTACTTTACTTGAACTGACTTATCTGATGGGAGAAAACTAAGAGTGCTGGAAAAATCTATAAAGCATCTTGAAAACATCAAGAAAACTGAGAAGATAGAAAAGAGTCTCCAGGACAAAATCTAAAAAACAGTGGGACATGGAAAGATATACTAAGCACAAAGTCTACTTCTTTCCAAGTCAGACAAACTTGAGTTTCGATTTGGATACCCTGAAAGGTGAAGAGAGCAGTAGTCAACACAGACTCACACACAGTGGGGAGTCTAATAGCAGACTCTCCCCTTGTAAACTGGAATATCCAAAGGACTACATGCTTTCTGGTAAGGGTGAGCTGGAAGCAAATCTCCCTGCTCCCTCCTCTGAAGGTGGCAAAGAATTTTGAGTAGAACAAGGTGGAAAAAACCCGCCCTGAGAAATTGTAACCACAAGCTTGCCCGTGAGCAGATTAAAAAAAAAAGAGAGAACTTTACTGAAGTATAATTTGAATATCATAAAATTCTTCCACATAAAGAGCACTGCTCAATTATATTTAGTATATTTACAGAGCTGCCTTCACCCATCACCATGATCTAAACTTAGAACATTTGCCAAAAAGAAACTCTGTTCCTGTTAGTCACTCCCTATTTTCTCTCTATTCCCAGCTCTAGGCAACCAATAATCTGCTTTCTGTCTCTTTGGATTTGCCTATTCTGGACATTTCCCATCAATGAAATCATTCAGTATGTGGTCCTTTATGACTGGCTTCTTTCATTTGGCATAATGTTTTCAAGGTTCACCATGTTGTAACATGTGTCAGTACTTCATTCTTTTTATTGCCCAATAATATTCCATTGTATAGATAAACCACATTTTATTATTCTAGTCATCCAGCTGATGGACATTTAGGTTTCCATTTTTTGGCTATTATGAATAATGCTGTGATGAACATTTGCATATAAGTTGTTGCAATATAAGAATAGACCTACGCTTTCTTTTCTCTTGGGTATTTACCTAGTAATGGACTTGCTAGATCATATGGCAACTCTATGTTCAACTTCTTGAGGAACTGTCAAACTCTCCAAAGTGGCTGCACATTTTATATCCCCACCAGCAATGTATGAAGGCCCCAATTTCTCCATGTGCTCTCCAACACTTATTACCTGCCTTTTGGATGATAGCTGCCCATTTGGGGATTAAATGAAGTCCCCCACCAAATGCATGTCAGGTCCCAACCCCTAGTCCTGTGACTGTGAACTGACTTGTAGACAGGACCTTTGAAGATGTTATGAGTTAAAGCAAGACCAAACTGAATGAGGGTGGACCTTAATCCAATATGGTTGAAGTCCTTATAAACAAAGGAAATTAGACACAGAAAGAGAAGCCACAGGAGAAGCAAGAAGCTGAAAGTTAAAATCTAGAAGGGAAGGGGAAAGACGCTGCCATGTGCATTGCCGTATAAGTTTTCTACTAAGGAACCCCAAAAGAGTGCCAACCACCAGAAGATACCAACCCCAAGGAAGGAAGCCTTCCAGCTTCTGAAACTGGGAGCCAATAAATTCCTATTGTTAAGCCAACCCATTGTATGGCACTTGTTTTAACCTAAGAGACTATAACACCGCCTCGGTGGGTGTAAAGTGGTATCTCATGGTGGTTTGGGTTTGCATTTTCCTGATGACTAATGATACACAGCATCTTTTCATGTGCTTATTGGCTGCTTGTATATCTTTTCTGAATAAATGTCTATTCAAATATTTTGCTTATTTTTTATTTGGGTTATTTGTTTCCCCATTAATGAGCTGTCCTTTGTATATTCTGGATGAAAATCCCTTGTGTCAGATATATGATTTGAGATATCACAGCAGTAAATACTTCAGTCTGCCTCTGTAACAGAATTTTTTACCTAACCCAAACTTCTTTATCACACCTAACAAAATTAATGATTTTTCCTTAATATTTGTTCATAGTCGGATATCTTCACTGGCCTCAATAATAGCCTTTTACAGTTGGTCCATACATTGCATTTTGACTTATGTCTCCTTAAATATTTTCTTATCTATAATTGCACACCCCTAATTTTCCATGCCATTTATTTATTGAAGAAACGTGGTCACTTGTCCTATAGACTTTTCCATATTCTGAATCAGATTACCTGTTCCATTGCCCTCTGTATTTCTATAAACTGGTAGTTAAATTTGGAGGCATGAGTCGATTCAGGTTCTTTTTGGGTAAGCCACTTCATAGACAGTGCTGGGTGCTTCCTGCTGCTTCACATCAGGAAATACCTAAGGTCTCTTTGAACTACTTTAGGTGAAATCATGATTGACGAGTGGGCTCAGGTGTTCCCAGGCCAAGCCATCCATTGTAAGATTCCACACCAGTATTTCAGGTGGTGATTTTTTTATATATATGATCACTGACTACATTGATTTTTCATTAGGCATTGCAAGAACGATATACTTTTTCTAATTTTACCATTCCTCCTGAGCATGTTAGTTGGGATTTTTAAAATAAAGTGATTATCTCCCTTATCAACTATTCAGTTACCTTGAAATATAAGTCACAAAGGAAAGGCAAGACAAACGCTTGAATTATTTTGCTTTAAAAAAAATTAAGTTTTCAGAATGAATTAGATACCCTAACAGCTTCCAATAACGACCAATGAGGATTTGTGTTTTTTTGTTTTTAATCATTATTAACTCAGAGAGATCTCATGTCCTCTTTACCCTATTTCCCCCAGTGGTTGTCTCACATAATCATAGCATGACGTCAAAACTAGGAATTTGACGTCAGTGTGCGTGTGAATTCTTCTATGCCATTTTATCATATGTGCAGATCCGTGTAGCTATCAGTGCAATCAAGATACAGACATGTTCTATCACCACAAAACTCTGCCTCTTGCTGCCTTTTATAGTCACACATCCACTAATCCCAGTTCCTGGCAATCACACTAATCTGCTCCCCATCTCTAAACTTACGTCATGTTGAGAATGTTAAATACATGAAGCAGACAACCTTTTGAAATTGGCTTTGTTCACTCAGCATACTGCCCTTCAGTTCCGATCACGTTGTATGTATCAATAGTCTGTTCCTTTTGATTGCTGAGTAGTATTCCATGGATGGATGTACCCATTCGTTCAACCACTCGCCTATTGAGGGATATTTTGGTTGTGTCCCAGCTAGGGCTGTTACAAATAAAGCTGCTATAAACAATCATGTGCTGGTTTGTGTGTGGAAGGTAAGTTTTCACTTCTCTGGGATAATTGCCCCCAAATATATTTTCTGGGCAGCATGTGGTAAATGTATTTTTAGTTTCCTTTTAAGAAACTGTCATCATTATTCTTTTCGATGGTTAAATTATTCCACCTTTGCAGTCATGCAGCTATGTACATGCTGGGGCCAGTTCCTGAACCTATAGACAAGCCACTGTTAGTTGTCAAGTAGCAGTGCTTCTCCTTCTACTGATCATTCTTAACGTATCGCGACCTCTGCGGTAATCAGAGTGTGAACGTAAGAACAGTTGCAACAGAGGTCTCTAAAATTGGTACTGACCAATTTTTATTTTCCCCCACACCTAAGGAGTTTCTTCTTTTGGAGGAACCATTTTCTATTACAGTTCAATGAATCATCTCCTCAAAGATGCAAGCCGAGTTTAGAAGCATAGATACATGTTAAATGTACTCTGCCTTTGAAGTGGAATCCGAGTGTGAGCACTGTGGAGGCGTGACAGGCGGAAAGAGCAAAGCAGCAGATATGAAAACAGAAGGAGCAGCAAAGCTAAAGTTGCAAGGGAGGTAAGAAAAGCACAGGTAGTCAATAGAGTAAAGGAAATAAATCATCATATTTCATCGAAGGGAAAAGTTGTATCTTCTTTCAGCAAATCCCCCCTTCATTGTTGTTCAGTTTGGTGTAAAGCAGTAGACAATGAACAACTTAAGCAAACTCTGTTTTAGTTACAAAATGTTTTAGAATTAAAAGAGGATAAGGGAAAGGAAAAAAAAGAAGGTGGGTGGGATACTATCTTTCTTCGTAAATTATAATTTTATGTAAAGAAGAAAATATGTGTAATGTTTTTACCAAAAGAACTATCACTAAGTATATGAGAAATAGTTTAACTGTTAATAATGTATGCTATATTTACCTATATAGATACAATTATATGTTTATTTATGTCATTTGATATATCTTATTTGTGTATATATATGTGAATATAATTGAGAAAATATATTCACATGCTAAATATTGAAAAATAAAACTTCTATAATCTTAAAAAAAAAAATTTATTCCACCTTTGGCCAATGGGAGACCTTACAAGTTGCCTCTTGTGTTGTAATGATCGCACTAGGCTTTTCTAGTTTCCTTTTTCTTCTGGTTCAAGAAGAGTCCCAGGCTCCTCTTGTAGATAGCCAGTCCCAGATTTGAAATTGTGCTTGGCTGTTTTTTACAGAGTCTCTCATTCTCCTGGAAGGTATTTGTGAGTGGGAAGTAACACTTAAGCTGCAATTCTGCAATCCATCTTCTCCCATTCCTGGGGAGACCTTCTTGCAAATAGACCAATGACCAATCTCCTAGCAATGGAAGGATTAGCATTTGCTAGTGGGAGAGTCTTTATCTAAAGAATGTTTTAGCCTCACTTTTTCAATTGTTTAGAATTACTTAGAGTAAACAAATCTGAAATCTATGGATTTGGTGGCATGGCTCTCCAGGTAATTAACTTCCTACTCCAAATGTAGGAAGTTACACCTGTCTGGGTAAGTGATATGACCACTCACATCACTCAGACCACTTTGGTCGTGCTCGTACACTGCTGGTAGGGCTTTAAAGTGGTAAATCATTCGGGGAAACAGTTTGATGGTTTCTTATAAAGTTAAACATATACCTATTTTACAGCCCAGCAATTCCAGCCTTAGGTATTTACCCAAAAGAAAGAAAGAAATAGAGCCATAAAAATACTTATGGTTCAGAGCCAACACAGAGAGCAGAGAGATGAAACCAGGACACAGATGTTTGGAGACAGACAGAAAATGTCCCAAGAGGAGCCAGAAAGACCCACAGGAGGGCTGAGAGAGCCATTCTGAAACCAGAACCTGAGAGCAAAGGGCCATGGGTCTTTCCATATGACAGAGAAACCCGGACGTGGGCAGCCTTTTTTTTTTTTTAATTTCTTTTTTAAACGTAACAACATACAAACACGAACATTCTTATCACATGATCATTCTTTCTTGGTATATAATCAATAACTCATAGTATCATCACATAGTTGTATATTCATCACCATGATCATTTCCTAGAATATTTACATCAATTCAGAAAAAGAAATAAAAAGAAAAAAGATAAAAACTCATGCATACCATACCCCTTAACCCTCCCTCTCATTGATTGCTAGTATATCCATCTACTCAATATATTTTAGCCTTTGTTTCCCCTATTTTTTTCTACACCCTGATCACTCCTTTTCATTGATCACTAGCATTTCAATCTACTCAATTTATTTCAACATTTGTTCCCCCTATTATTTATTTATTTTAAATCCATATGTTTTACTCATCTGTCCATACCATAGTAAAAGGAGCATCAGGCACAAGGTTTTCACAATCACACGGTCGCAATGCAGAAGCTATATCATTATACAATCATCTTCAAGAAACATAGCTATGGAATACAGCTCTACATTTTCAGACAGTTCCCTCCAGCCTCTCCAATGTACCTTAACTAAAAAGGTGATAACTATTTAATGCATAAGAATAACCTCCAGGATAACCTCTTGGCTCTGTTTGAAATCTCTCAGCCATTGACACTTTATTTTGTCTCATTTCTCTCTTCCCCCTTTTGGTCTAGAAGATTTTCTCAATCCCTTGATGCTGAATCCCAGCTCATTCTAGGATTTCTGTCTGATGTTGCCAGGAAAGTTTACACTCCTGGGAGTCATGTCCCACGTGGAGAGGGGGAGGGCAGTGAGTTTGCTTGTCGTGTTGGCTGAGAGAGAGAGACCACATCTGAGCAACAAAAGAGGTTCTCTGGGGGTGACACTTAGGCCTAATTTTAAGTAGGCTTAGCCTATCCTTTGCGGGGATAAGTTTCATATGAACAAACCCCAAGATTGAGGGCTTGGCCTATCGCTTTGGTTGTCCCCACTGCTTGTGAGAACATAAAGAATTCTCCACATAGGGAAGTTGAATTTTCCCCCTTTCTCCCTATTCCCCCAAGTTGCAAATACTTTTTTATTCACTGTTCAAATCACTCTGGGATTTATCAAGGCATCACTCTGGACAAACCTACAAAATCTCATGCCCTATTCAAGGTTCCATGTACTTGTGGTGTTCATTTAAACTGTCCATAAGTTATATTAGGAAATGCACTAATCAAATTATAAATTTTGTACCAAATAAATAATTTTTGCTTTAGTTTTACACGTAAGTTAAAGTTTTAAAATATGAATTACCACCTATTTTCAATACCCTGCAATATGGACAGGGTGATTGGCCTTTCTTGAGTGATGGTGTTGAGTGCTTCCTTGGTGCCAGCTCCTACGTGAGACCCTGAACCTGCAGTGAAGGAGCAACACCCTCTCCACGCCCTCTGACAGTGCATCCTGCAGTGACACCTCCAGCCCTTTAGACATAACTGCAACGAGAGGATGCAGTGATTGCAGTTGGGGGCAAGATTCAGAAAGATTCCATAGATAGCTGACATTTGGCTAGGAGTTCGCCGTGTGGACTAGAAGTGAAAGGGCATTGCAGGCAGAAGAAGCATCAGGAAGAGTGAAAGGATGTGAAATAACACGAACATTTGGAAAACTTTAAATTGTATGGAAGGCTAGAGTGTGAAGCATTGGGGAAACAAACAGATTTACAGAACATTTATGGTTTGATCTCCTATGAAGTTTTTTATTTTTTGCATGGGCAGGCACTGGGAATTGAACCCAGGTCTCTAGCATGGCAGGTGAGAACTTTGCCTGCTGAGCCACCGTGGCCCTCCCTGGGGAAAATGTTGGGTGGGCAGGAGCCAGATTTCACTGTAGAGAATGATTTTTCCTCCTTCCTTATAACTTTGGTCTTCTAAGTAGCTTACTCTGAGTTCACAGTCACTAACATAGTTCTCACCTGGCGTGTCACGGCCAGCCAATGATTTCCTTGGGTCTCAACCCCAGCAGATTCAGCTTCTCAAGATAGTTAGCAGTTAATGGGAACCAAGCTGCAAGCAATGGCCTCAGGATGCTCAAACTGGGGTTCCAGGTTGTAGCTCTGAAGCTCTGTGGTTAATGGCTTTGCCCTCCAACACCATAGCTGCCAAACACACACACACATGCACGCACACACACACACACGCACGCACACACACACACGCACGCACACACACACACACACACACACACACACACAAACCACCAGATCTTTAGGAAGCCAGTGCTGTCTCTGCCCCTCTGTCCGGGTTGTGCTATCTGAAAGTGGGAAATCACAGAGCCTCTATGACTGTGCGCTTGCCATGTTACTTTCCACCCCCAGAAAGAGAGCTGTTGGCCTGTGAGTGGCTCCCCAGTGGACTACGGTGTGCGGTGTAGAAGACACCTACCAGGCTCCAGTTTTTCCATCTGAGTCCGATTTTTGCTTTTTGATGGGTGATGACATCGGGACTGCAAGCCTGTCAGCTTTTGTAGATTGGAGACCTGGAACACAGGTCTATCCTCAGTCCTGGGACACTCGGGGAATCCCACACCTGACTCCCTTCAGGCGATCAGTCTAGATGCTGGCTAGGTGGTGGGTGTGTCACGGACTCCTAACCCAAACCAGGATGCCAGCCTGGGAAAGGGTGGAGGTGTGCTGCGACAGTAAGGGCACTCGAGACCGGGGCAGACAGGGACAAACCAACTAACAAAATACCCAGGCTACTACTGAGAGAGAGCATGAGGAAGGCTTTAAAAGCAGGGATCCTGGAGCAAGACCTGGATTGAGATTCCTATTGCCGGGCTACTCATCAGCCATAGAGTACGTTTGGCGAAACACTTACTAGTGATTTGGTTTCCTCTTCCATTAAATGGGCATTACTGGTTTGCTACGATGATTAAATAAGATAATGCATATAAAACTATTTTGTATAGTGCCTGGTACATAATAAACACTTGATAAATGTTTATCTGTTATCCTTATTTTCATGACTTGGTTTTTGATCCCAGGAAAAGATGTCAGCCATTTTTTCCCTTTGGCTTGGTTTGTTTGTTTGTTTGCTTATTAAGCACTCAATAAATATGACATTATTTTTCCTTATTTTTAAAATTTTAAAAAAGAAAGACTTACAGTAGCTTTATTTATAATTAGATAAAAGGGAGGAAAAACATTAACATGCATCAATGGGATAATGGATAAACCAATTTTAGTATATTTATATCAGAGACAAAAAAACACATGTTTATAAAAGATGCAAAAATAGAAGAAACCATAACAGTGACCCCTGGGGACTGACTGGGAGAGAACATGGGGAGCTCTCCTGGATTGTGAAAATGTCATATATTTTGGTTGAATTAGTAGTTATATATGTATACATATTTATTAAAACATGTCAGATTGTACACTTAAGATCCATGCATTTTAATGTATGTAAAATAAATGTTTGTAAATTTTACCTAAAAAAAAATACTAAAATAAAAACAAACTTAATTCTTGAGTTTAGTGGCAGATTTTATGTAGCTGAAGGAATAATTTTTGTATTAGAAGATAAATCAAGAGAGATTATCTAAAAAGTAGCACAAAAAGACAAAAGACATGAAGACAGATTGGAAACATTGACTATAGAAAAGGTTTAAACTCTGCTTTTAAAAAAATGAGAAAGAGACAATACTTAAGGAATTGCTGAAAATTTTTCAGAACTGGCGAAAAATATCACTCCACAGATTCAAGGTGCCCAAGAAAAATGAAAGGAACTTATCACCTCACATAAAACCATTAAAAGAAAAGCCATAAAAGGAAAGAATTGATAAATTGGACATCATCAAAATGAAAAAATATTTGCTCTTCAGAAGACATTGTTAAGAAAATGAAAATGCAAGACTGGGAGAAAATTTTTGCAAAACATGTCTGATAAAGGACTTATATGGGCAATATATAAAATAATTCTCACAGCTCAGTAATAAGAAGACAAACAACCAGATTTTAAAATGGGCAAAATATTTCACCAAAGAAGATATACAAAAGGGAAGTACATGCATGCAAAAATGTTCAACAACATTAATTATTAGGGAAATACAAATTAACACCAGAATATCACTATGTACCACTTACTGCTCCACACCAACTAGGATGGCTAAAATTAAACAGTCACTGGACACCGAGCATCAACAAGGATATGGAATAACTGGAATTGTCATATGGTTTCAGTGATCATGTGTTCTAGTTTGCCAGCTGCCAGAATGCAATATACCAGAAACGGAATGGCTTTTAAAAAGGGGAATTTAATAAGTTGCTAGTTTACAGTTCTAAGGCCGCGAAAATGTCCCAATTGCAAATCTATAGAAATGTCCAATCAAAGGCATTCAGGGGGGCAGGCCACGGTGGCTCAGCAGGTAAGAGTGCTTGCCTGCCATGCCCAAGGACCCAGGTTCGATTCCCGGTGCCTGCCCATGTAAAAAAAAAAAAAAAAAGCATCCAGGGAAATATACCTTGGTTCAAGAAGGCTGTGAAGTTCACGGTTTCTCTCTCAAGTGAGAAGGCACATGGTAAATACAGTCAGAGTTTCTCTTTCATCTGGAAAGACATATGATGAACATGGTCAGGGTTCCTTCCTCATCTGGAAGGGCACATGGAGAACATGACGTCATCTGCTAACTTCTCCTGGCTTCCTGTTTCATGAAGCTCCCCGGGAGGCATTTTCCTTCTTCATCTCCAAAGGTTGTTGGCTGGTGAACTCTGCTTCTCGTGGCTATGTCATTCTGCTCTGCTCTCTCTGAATCTCCTATTCTCCAAAATGTTTCCTCTTTTATAGGACTCCAATAAACCAATTAAGACCCACCCAAATGGGTGGAAACATGTCATCACTTAATCCAGTTTTAACAACCACTCTTGACTAAATCACATCATCCAGGGAGATGATCTGATTACTGTTTCAAAAATACAGTATTGAATAGGTATTATTCTATTTTTATGAAATGGGATTTTGATTAAAATATGGCTTTTCTAGGGGGCATACTTCCTTTCAGACCAGCACATCATGGAAAATGGTACAGCCACTTTGGAAAAAAGCTTGAAATTTTCTTATGAAAGTAAACATACACTTACTATAAACTATCGCGCTTCTAAGTACTTACTCAAGATATATTAAAACGTGTGTCCCCACAAATACTTGTATGTGAATGCTCATAGTAGCTTTATTTGCAATAGCCCCAAACTGGAAACAAACCAAATGTCTACCAACAGGTAAATTAATAAGAAAATCGTGGTATATCTGTGCAAGGGAATATTGCTCACCAATAAAAAGGACACACTGCTGATACACTGAACAACATGGTATGAATCTTAGCAGCATTGTGTTAAGTGAGATGAGCCAGATACAAAAGACTAATCTAGCAAAGGCAAACCTACGTGAAATGAAGCAGATGAGCAGTTACCAGAAGCAGGGCACAGGGAACGGGGTAAACTGCAAAGAGGCCTAAGGAACTTTTCGAGGAGGTAGAAATGTTCTATATCTTGATTGTGGTGTTGATTACACAACTGCACACTCTGTCAAAACCCATAGAATTATAAACTTAAAATTGGTGAATTGTATGGTGTGCAAATTACGCCTCAACAAAAATAAAAATTAATTATATATGTATCAACAACAATCTTTTATGCAAAATTTTGAAGGGGATGCCATTTATAAAAAACCCGAAGTGCTTAAAAATAAATCCGACAAAATACATGAAAGACCTCTACAGAGAAAATTATACAACTGTGTTGAGAGACATTTAAGAATATCTACATAAAGGAAGCAACATTCCGTGTTTACATTTTGAAAGACTCACTATTCTTCTCTTTTATGGTTCTTTTTTTTGTTTTAATGTTGCAATACAAATTCCAATAGTTTTTTTTTTTTTAATATTGAAATGCAAAGGACCAAGAAGTAGAATCTACAGGGGAAGGGGCATGGCCTACCAAACACAAAGATTTATAAAACCATGGTGTGTGTAACCAATGCGGTGTTAGTGATAGAATAGAAAAGCTAATGGAACATAATAGACAGACCAGAGATGACCAGAAGCAGAACCAAACGTATAGAGCCTTTGATACAGGAAAGAAGTGACACTGCAGAGCGGTGGGATAATATGGACTTTTAAAAAAATGATGCTGGACTGAATTATGTATGTGAATGTGTTTGATAGGGGAAGTTTGAAGCCCTGTATGTTACCAAAATGAAAGTTTAGAAGATAAAACATGGGACTATAGAACGCAGTGAACCTGCTGGGGACAACTAAGGTTAAATAGTACAAGTATAAGAACGCTCTTTCATGGATTGTAACAGATGTACCACATTAACACAAGGTTTAATAATAGGGTGATATATGGGGGAACATCATGGAATATGGTTATTAGTCATATTTTAATATTATTTCATCAACCGTAACAAAGGTACCGCCAGCAAAGTGTCAACAATAAGGGATGTATGGCGACATAATATTTTTTACATGATTTTTCTGTAAACATGCAACCTCTCTAATTTAAGAAACTAATCATTTTTTCTTAAAAATCAGGCACAGAGTTCTACATAGTGTATGATTACACTTGTATAAAATGTAAATATGAAGAAATCTATACAGATAGAAATAGATTAGTGGTTATGCACAGCTGGAGAAGATAAAGGGATTGCGAGATAACTTCTAATAGGTACGGAATTTTTCTTTTTGAAGTAATGGAAATGTTCTATAACTGATTGTGGTAATGAATATAAAATTCTGTGAATACGCTAAAAACCATTAATTGTATACTTTGGATGGATTGTATAGTATGTGAATAAATCTCAATAAAACTGCTTTTTAAAAAAAAAGTGATGCTGGGGCAATTGAGTGTCTATATGGGAAAACTAAAATTGGATTCCTATTTCATACCATGTGGCAAAATTAATTCTATGTATATTAAAGACCTAAATATGGAAGACAAAGCTATAGAAAATATTTAAATAAGACTCAAATAGTCTTAATACAAATGAAAAGATTAATAAATTGGACGATATTAAACTTCAGAGCTTCATTAAAAGACTCCATTAAAAGAATAAAAAGACCAAAGCCAAAGACCATTTGGGACACATTTAACCCCCAAAAGACTAGAATGCAGAAAATATAATCTATTCTTACAAAGTCGGTACAAAAAAGATTCATGACCCACAACCCACAGGTCTATGAAGTCTATACTCCAGAGAAACTCTTGCACGTGTGCACAGTGCTTTAGTTTGGGTTCCCTCAAAGAGCAGAGTCTGAGACAAGGGGCTGCATGCAGGTAGTTTATTTGGGGAGCTGGTCTTAAAGAACGGGAGAGGGGACTAGAATGACCAGAACAGAGAGGAAGAGAAGCCATTCCAAGGGTGCATCATTGAGTTGGTCAACGCTCTGGGCAACTGGGGGTCAATTCTGCTGAACACTCTCTGCGGCTCTGTGTAGAATGGCTTTCAGAATTGTCCAATTATGCTTTGCAAAGGTTGTTCCAAGGCATGTTAGCTCCCTACATCTCCAGGTCTTCATATGGCTGAGCAGAGCTCCTCAAATGTCCGATGTAGTAGTTGGCAGAGATTCCCTGAGGCAGAAAGCAAGGGATATAGCTGAGGTGAGCTGCTATCAGTCTACGCCTGCACTTAGTTAGCTTCCTTAGCAATAGCCGAATAATTTTAAGGGAAAATGGTAAGATACAGAATAAAATACATAAGTAGATTCCATTTGTATAAAGTTCAAGATAGATAATGCAAAAGATGATAATGCAAATGCAGCAAAATGTCAATTGTGGATTCTAAATGGCAAATCTATGGGTGTTCACTCTTTAGGGAACTGCAAGGAGGCCAATATATCTGCAGCGAAGAGCGTGGGAGAGAGAGGCAGGACTGAGAGATGAAGACAGGGACATAATCAAGGAGCAAGTTATGCAGCACCTCCGTGTTGAGTGAAGGAGATTGGACCTCATCGTGTTGGCAGTGAGGAGCCATCGAAGGATTTGTAGCAAGGAATGGGGAGAAATCCAGTGAACAATAATAATGGGAGAAAGTATGGAAATAAGAGAGCAGATACTATGTGGTTAAAATTATTACGGAGATATAATATTCAGGTCATGGTGAGTAGGAGGATTTTGTGTATTTTAAACATGAGGTGATACCTGGGTTTGAACCAGCTCCATGATAGATGCTGGTGTCATGTGCTGAGATGGAAAATGTGGGAGGAGCCGTGATTTTGGAAGGAGGCTGTGTTTAAGTCACAAACTGTGAAGGGGCTGAAAATTTCCTTCAACCACAAACTAGCTAGTTAGCCTGACCAGTTTTGTGTATATTTGTGTGTATGTGTATGTGTGTAGAAGAACACAAGACCCCTAGGTCAGAGAAATAGAACATTTGTTACTCAAAGCAAAAACAGCAGCCAGAGCGATACCTTGCATGGTCCCCTACACCCCAGGCCTCTCAGGGGGAGGCAATAAAGGCTAGAGGTTACCTGTATATACACCACAGGAGAGGAACTCTGAAAGCATGACACTCTGAGCTTTTATTAGAGCTGCTGTTGACCTACCCATTCTCTCTTCCAAAGGAAGATATTACTCTACAGTGCAAGCAAATCTCCAAGGAAAAGGAGGGTGGGGTCTCTAATTTTATTACCTTGGAATGTAGGCAAATGTCTCTGGGGTAGGGGAGGGAAGGCTTTCCCCAGGGAAATAGGTCTCTAAATCACTCCTGGAGGATACACCATTTCTAGCGTCCAAGGCTATTTAAACAAGACTCTATTTGAATGCAAGAAATCCATGGAGAATTGCCTCCCAAAAGTCGAGTGTGAGAGCTCTGTTGGATATTGAGGGGGAAATGGCCAGAAGATAAATAGTAGTGACTGTCATTTATTGGCCACTTGCTATGACCCATCACATGTTACGTGCTGGGGTTTGTGGGGTAATTATTGCTCAACCTCTTAAATCCCTTTTGAGACTCACTCTTCGTTCTTACTGGGAAATAAAACACAGGAATCAGAACGCTTAGTAGGGGTAAAGCTAATCGGGACATTTTGATCACTTAGGAGTCCTATTAGATGCTGCAACCGACCTCAGTCCCTCATCCACACACAGAGAAGGATAAGCCCACGACTTCTCCAGGGTGGGGCAGCCCAGGGAAGGGAGGAGAGGGGGGAGAAGAAACCATGCCAAGAATAACCTTGCAGGGACCGAGACAAGGACATTGCGTCAGATGAATCACACTCCCTGCCAGGAGATGGCAGGAGTCAGATGCCTCCAGGGAGTGGAACGGAAGTTCCGTCTCCTCTGGGGAGGAATAAAGAGTGGGTGATATACACACATCCCACCACAAAGGCCTTCACATCCAACACCCCTTCTTTAATCAGAACACCCCAATGAGGCAGACATGACTAACCACATTTTGCAAACAAGGAAATGAAGAATCAGAAGGGTTAAGCAGCTAGTACACCACAGAGCAGGGTTTGATCCATTTGAATCTAGAGTCCTTTTTTTTTTTATTATTGTTATTTATTTATTTATTTTGCATGGGCAGGCACCAGGAATTGAACTCAGGTCTCCAGCATGGCAGGTGAGAACTCTGCCACTGTGCCATTATTGCCTGGCCTTAGAGTCCTATTTTTTAAATGCAAATCTTATTGAGATATATTCATACACAAAATAACCCATCTAAAATATACATCCCAATGAGTCCATGGTTTTTGTTTCGTTTTGTCTTGTTTTGGGGATGGGCAGGCCCCGGGAATTGAACCCAGGTCTCTGGCATGGCAGGCGAGAGCTCTGCCTGCTGAGCCACCATGGCCCGCCTGAGCCCATGTTTTTAATGACTTGCTACACTGCCTCTCCAAACCCACTGGACACGTCATTCTAGAGGTGAGGGAGACAGAGGAACAGAGCGAGAGTGAGCATGACAAGCTGGAGATTTAGGTCAGGGAGCAGCAGCGCACAGAGGGTGGGAGAAGCTGTGAGCATAGGTGAAACCGCACAGGAAGCATATAGAGAAAAAGAGGGGGAGGCCAAAGACAGAACTCCCGATGGGATATCAAGTTTATGGGTGGACAGAAGAGGGAGTCCAGACAGAAGATTGAGAAGGTACAGCCAGGGAGAAAAGAAAAGACTGGAAGGAGGAGAGAGGCCAGCTGTGCCCAAGGCTAGAGGGAACGCCAGGGGCCTCAGGGTTCTAGGAAAGCATAGGTGGGTTTGGTGGAAGCATCTTGGAATGTGTTGAGGAAATTAAGTAGATTTTCTTTTTTTTAAACTTTTTTTATTGTGAAATATACCACACATGCAGAAAAGTGATAGATTTCAAAGCACACTTGAACAAGTAGTTATAGAACTTCAGAGTATGTGTACACAATTCTTAATGTACAAAGTGCAAATCTAAGAAGCCGTGTAGTTGTAATTCTTTTCTAAAGTCATTCAGTGACTTTACAGCTTGATATTTGGAGGCAAGTTTTCCTTTAGAGGATATCAAGTAGCAGTTAATTCAAATGTTGATAAGCCATTACCTCGTGAATCCTGCTGATTCACAATTTTACATCATTTTCACCACATACGCGCACTTCTGATCTTTCACAGCACATAATGTTACGGGGAAAACTGCATGACCACAACCAAGGACATTACAGAGCACACACAGTTCTGACAGGGAGATCCAAGATCTCTACTAAAAAAACATGGAATAGACGTAATGTAAAATGGTCAACTGATATCAAATGCATGACTGAGTCCGAACCACCATTTAGCACGGGTTGTATTACAGGGTATGAAACCCACCATGCCCCACCCTGGGGAATGTTAAGTCAAACATCCAAGACAGTCAAATATCTCATAATTCAATATCCCACTATTGTCTCATTGTGCCAAAAAGTAAAGCTTTTACACTTTAAAAATGGGATGAGATGGGATTCTCCTTCTTAAAAATGATTCTTCTAGAACTTAAGTAGATTTTCTTAAGAAAAAGGTAGCCTGAGTGGGGGTGGGGAAGACAGCGGATCCTCAGTTACCAGACAACGTAACATTTATCAAAATACCTTGAAAAAAGTCGGGCGATTTCAAGTGCTTTTCATCCCAAAGAAATTCGAAGCAGGACAATTGGATTCTAGGTAGCAAATCTAGAGTGGATAATGTCTCCTGGACAGGCAAGTTGAGGACCCCATAAGTGAAGGTAATAAAAGTAGATAATTTCAAGTTTTTGTGACATCTGCAAAACCTCATTGTTAAAAACAATACAATTTTTCATCCATCAGAGCATGCAATTCTCTTTCGGGGTGCTGGCTTCCCTTTATTTTAGCCTCTAAATAAATAAGTTAATTCTGCTTTTAGGGGGGTCGGTGGCAATGCCCTCCTGTCATGGCAAAGGGTAAGAACGAGTTATTCTCTTTGCTAATCTCACCTTCACCAGTTACTCACTTTTCTGCTCTGGAAAACAGCGCTGATAATCCTTACCTTGTACTTTATTTGACAAAATGTAAGAGCCTTACTCCATACGACGCAGTGTTCCAAGCCTCATCAATCTTAACCCCTTGAATCCTCCCGGCACCTTCATGAGGTAGATACAATTTGTCTTCGTTTCCTGGGACTGCCACAAGGACAAAGAACCACAAACTGGGTGTCTGAAAAAAAAAAAAAATAGAAATGCACTGTCAGTTCTGAAGACCAGAAATCAGAAACCGAGGCGTCGGCATTGCCCTGCGGGGAGCGCCCTCTCGGAGCCTCCAGCTTCCAGCGGCTGCCAGCCGTGCTGCTCCCAGGCTCAGGTGCAGCCCTTGGCCCTCTGCCACCTCTACCACAGGGCTGTCCTGTCCTGGCTCTGTGCAAGTTTCTCTCTTTTCATAAGGACACCACTCACGCTGGATTAGGGCCACATCTTTCCTAATCACTTCTTCAAAGACCCTGTTTCCAAATAAGGTCACATTCACAGACCCCGAGTCAGGACTCGAACATAGCTTTGGGAGGTGGGATGCAATTCAACCGCTAACGCCATTATTATCCTCTCCATTGTCTGATGGGGGAATAACTGAGATTAGGTGACCCGTGGGGCCTCCCAGCCGGAGCGTGGAGGCGTGGCAGTGAGTCGGGATTTGAGCGCCCGGTGTTGGCTGGCCCCACCTGCACGCAAGGAGCCCTCTCCGGACCTGGCACAGGACGAGCGCCTTGGAGGCCAGAGTCTGCTGTCCCGGGAGCCTGGACTGCCCCGCGGGGCGCGATGCTCTAAGGGACCTCCCCAGGGCTTGGCCGGGGACAGCTCCCCGGGAGCGCTGCGCGCAGTCGGAACGGGGTTCGGGCTCCCGGGGCTCGGCCGCAGGAGGGCGCTGTCGTCCTGCCCGGGCGCTGGCGCGCGACTGGCGGTCCCCGCGGCGGGGCCACCCCCGGCTGCAAGATGTCCGGGCCCGGCCTCTCCTGGCTGCTGTGCTGCAGCGTCCTGCTGTCGCCCGCCGCGGGCTACGTGATCGTGAGCTCCGTGTCCTGGGCCGTCACCAGCGAGGTGGACGAGGAGCTGGACAGCGCCTCCACCGAGGACGCGCTGCCCGCGCTGCTGGAGGACTCGAGCAGCCTCTGGCAGCGCAGCTTCCCGGCCTCGGCTCACAAGGAGGACGCGCACCTGCGGCCCCGGGCGAGCGCCGGCCGCGCCAGGCCGCCCCCCGCCCCGCCGGGGATGTTCTCCTACCGGCGGGACAGCGGCGTCCCCGCGGCCCGGAGGCAGCGCCCCGGCACCGCCCGCTTCCTGGCCCACGCCCACAGCTGGGGCTGCCTGGCCACCGTGTCCGCCCAGGAGAAGGTAAGGCGCCCCCCGGGCCCGGAGGGGCTTCCCTGGTAAGGGCCGGGCCCCAACCCGCCCGAGGGAGGGTGGCCTGGACATCGGGCGCGTGGCAGGAGACAGGGGGACGCTGGGGACCGCTCTCGAGCTCTTGTCCAGGTCGGGGCCAGCCGGGCGCCCAGTGGGCCGGGTTGGACCGTGTGCACCAGGAAGATGATGGGGCCAGAGTGGCTTCTCTTAGCCTGACCGGGGGCCTGCCAGGCTGCTGGGGACTGAAGGGCTGACTGCCCGAGGTGCACAGCGCTGGCCGCAGCCGGGGCTGCCTCGGGAATTGGCGAGAAGCACACAGCAGCCCCACCCAGCGCACAGCTCTGTCCCCCGACCCCGGACTTCTTCCCTGCTCCCTACTCACCCATCAGAGACCACCAGGGCCTTTGTGGACATTTACATTAAAAAAAAAAATCGAGCTCAAGAATTTTTTCTTGAAAGGAGATTTATTTTGGAAAGTGTGGTAAATGGCAGAATGAACTGTTGGCTGCAATTTTCACGGTTAAGTTCACAAACGTTTTAGTCACCTGTGAGATATGGTTCCATCTGCAGCTGAAAAGACTTGAAAAAATGCTGAGGGCGAAACTCCCATAAATACACATCCTCCAGAAATCTTTTAGGGTTGTAAAGGTAGATCTAAGGGTTCTATTACAGGCAGTAATTTGAACTATTTATTTCATACAGAATAATAGCATTTCATAGAATGTTTAGACATTGAGCAAGGAGCAGTTTCTCACGCCCAGCTCTGAGGTTATTCTATTTCCCAGCTCTAAGATTGTGGCTTTCTCCACTTTGCTTCCTTTTTCTATAAAATTAAGAGGCTGACCAGATGGTTTTGAGGGTCTTTTTTCCTTTAAAAGAAATTGATCTAAGTGATAACTTTATTACAGTTATGACAATATTCTTAACTTCTTTCCTGTCAGATTTCGTGCCAGTTGGGTCTTCACAGCATCCAAATGATTTTTCACAGTTCCACCTGATGCTCCCAAGACATCTAAAGAAATCAGTTGATTTAAATATCAAGCTGAGCTTGGTTTAAAACACAAATATCTTCAAGTGATTAAAAGTGTAGACATTCGTTTTAACTTTGAACATCACTCTTCTTAGTTAGGAGTTTTCCTTTCCAATATTGACATTTATTCCAAATTCAATAAATTCAGAAAGTATTTACTGAGTTCCTACTCTATGTGCAAATCATGACTCTGGGCAGTTTATAACAAGCTGAAAAACAGAAGTTGTGAACGAAGTTACATGACCATTCTAGAGGACTCCTTAGAAGATCTTTATTTATTTACTTAATTTTAATTTTGAAACTTTTTCTGTTTTTTTTTTCTCCTTAGAAGATTTTTAAATTAAAAGCCATCCCTTATGACATTTCCACCCGCCTTTGTCATGCCACATCTCGAAGACAGAGACAAGCCATGAGTTCTGAGCTAACAATGAGTTGCAGTCGTTAGGGATAAAGCTCATGGGAGGTGGGGGTGCTTTACCCAGCAGAATTTGGGAAAACCCAAGACAGGTGTTTCTGTAAATGTGTAAGAACTTCACCCACCCTAAACCAGCTAAAAGTGTAACAAGCCACATTCCCCTAGCTCGCATATTGTAATCAATAATGAAGTTGATTACAATTTTAAAATGTGACTACTACGTGAGAAAGTGGTGTGGCCCTGAAAGAAGCAGTAAAAGCAAGTTCCAGTTATGGTGGTCAAGGTAAGACTTTAAATTCTGTCCTGGAAGTGGCCAAGGACTTGGGAATAGCAGTAAAAGCCATGGAGGATCAAGGGGGAGCCTGTGGGGAAGGCTTCAGCACCCCCCCGTACAATCTGTTGCCCCACCCCCAAGTAACATTAAATTGAATAAAACGGAGAAGGTGGTCGAAGTCACCGCCATGCCCTGCTCGGTTCATGCCCCTAGGGTTGTACCTCCCATGGCTGGGCGCGCAAGCTCATCTCTCGGCTCAGGTCAGCTCACACCTGTGCATTACAGACACCTTCTCTGGTGTTTCCTCAGATCCGAGGGCTGCCATTTGGAAACTGCCTGCCCATCAGCGACGGCCCCTTCAACAATAGCACCGGCGTCCCTTTCTTCTACGTGACCCTGCAGGACCCTGCCGTGGCCGACCTGATGAAGAATCCCATGGCCTCGCTGCTGCTGCCGGAATCTGATCGCGAGTTCTGCAGGTGAGCAGGTGTGGCCTCACCAGCCCGGGCCCCAGGAGGTTTGGGGCAGAGAGGCAGGAGGGTGGGTTTCTCTCCGCCCCATGGGGCTGTGGCAAGCACTCGGCAGCTATTTAAACTGAGGTGTAAGCTGATGTCTTCATCAACTGGAAGTGGGAAGAGTGTGGTCTTGGTTTCAGATAATACGGTTCCACCGCTCACCGAGCTGTGTGATTTGGGGCAAGTTATTTAACCTCTCTGAGCCTCCGTTTCCCCATCTGCAAAATGGAAGTAATAATTGCCACCTTATAGGGTTATTGTGGGGGTTGGAAACATATGCAGCGTGCCTTATACAGTACCTGGGTGGGTAAATGGAGGCTCGGGTTACTGGGGAAATGGACAGAGAAGGGGGTTTGGTGAAGGAAGAGCCAGTTGCTTGTCTCTACGGCAAATGTAGCACAGGAGGATATTGTTTTTCAAATTAATTTCTATCTTTAGAGATGCATGCAGTCAAAACCCTGAATCCTTTAACACCCGTTCTCAAACACTCTTAAAGAAAAGACTCCTAAAGGCATTTAAGCATACGTGCAAGTTTGATCCAGAACCGTTGTCTGAATGTAAAAGGCAAAGCTTGAACCCAGATCCCACCAGTGAAGTGTCCACATGAAGCTGCTGTGGGGCTGCGGGAGAAGGACCGGCCCGTGGAGCAGAAATGCCACAGGGGGGCCTTGGGTGAGTCACTCAATCTCTGGGGCCTCTGTCACTTCTTGTGTAAACTGTGGGGATTCTTTAGAAAACTGAAGATTCAGCTGGACTCCGCAATTCTATAACACTTCATGCTTGATGTGAAAAACACGACCAATCAGATTTCTTAGTTCTTTTGGAGGATAATCAAAGGAACAGCAAACTGTGGGCTGCAGCCTGGATGAGTCCCTATGGCCCCTCGGGTCGCTCCCTCTGGAGCACTGACAATAAAAGAGCTGGCTGGTGGGGCTGGGGGCCCTTCAGCCGACCCAGTTTCCCATCAGGTTATGGCAAGAAGCCAGGACAAGTCATGTTTCCTTTAGGATGGAGTATTCTCGCGGTTCTCAGTCAGTCAAGCATTTGTATTACTAGACGTATATTCCCAGGATGAGAAGTCCTGGAAGCTGTCATTGCACCGCTTGACAGAACCTGGGGCGCAGCTGCCCTGGGAGACGAATGAATGAATGGCATGAGCAGCACATGGGCTCAGGGGCCACCCCAGGCCCTACCCAGCACCGGTAGCTCTGCCCTGGGCGGGGTAGGGTGAGCCACCACCCCTGGGCCCTCCTGGGTCTAGGTCTGCATGTCGAACTTCCCTTCCTCCCTGCAGTGTTTGAGTGTGAAACTGTGACTTAATAAATACCTACAAAACTAAGTTTAGCCGCAGGAGGCATTTAGCTCCGAAGCATCTTGCTCACCAAGTGACGGGACTTCTGCCATCACCCGGGACCTCCCGCTTCCCAGGAACTGCTCAAGCCCAGGTGGGACTCGGGGTACGGCTCGCATTCCTCCGTCAGCAGCACGTTTTAGGTTTGGGCGTCACAGCCTGGGGTACATCGGGCTCAGGGGGTTAACAAGTCAAAGCCCACGCTCAGCCCTGAGAGACAGATTTCTTGAAAAGGCAAGAAAAGTGAGGGGCTCCTGGGGCCGCTGGAGCACCACAAAGCCTCGGGCGGCAGTGGCCCTGCCTGCACCGTCCTGGGAAAAGCCCCCGCAAAGGGCCACCATCTGCCCCACCCACCCAATCCCAGCACCCGGAGACTGTCACAGAGGGATCAGGGCTCAGTTCTAAGCACTTGAGTGTCTCCCACAGAGCAGGGGGATTCAGAAAAGACCCATTTCTCATGATGCTGATGATCAATTAAGAACCCTGATCCTTTCACCTCGATGTCAGGCTCATGCTCAGAGAAATGAGACTCGCTGTCGTTGCATGAAGCAGGGACCCTGTGAACTGAAAACACCTCACTGCAGCCTCTTCAGAGGCACGTTCAGAGCATGCTGTGTAGTCACGTGCCCTGCCGTGCACATGGGGAAGTGGCTGGAGCCCCCCCCCCGCCACCGTTTCATCGTAGGGGGATGAAGCCAGAACTGGGCCTTTGTTCATGACGCAGCTCCGGCCTCCTGTGGGCCCACAGGGCAGCGATGGTGCTAGGGAGCCCCCAGGGGCTGAACAATTTACCCGTCCACAGTGGTTCTCTGCACAGCCTCCTCCACGAGCTCAGACAGGGTGGAAACCACAGGGCCGTGGGCCTGAGGGAAGGCAGAGGGGTGCCTTCCCCTCTCCTGTAGGGCCCACCAGTGTCCCCTGGAGAGGGGTCCTTTCAAGTGCAAACCTGAATTCAGTTTCCTGCAGACCGGGCCAGGACAGGCTAGTGTGCACTGCCTCCGCTGACAAGGGGTGGTCCAGGACAGGGAGGCCTCCAAGGGACAAGGGCAAAGCAGGGTTGGGTGGTGGAGGAGAGGAGATGCAGCCCACCCAAGGGAGCAGCTGGTAGGACTTCAAGGGAAGTCGATCGATAGAAAAGACAGGTATATATATATAATGCTATGTGCGTAATAAATCAACAAAGATAAATTATAGATGTACAATAGGTAGGTAGGTAGATATATAGATAGATATAGATGGATGATAGATTATTGATGAGATAGAGATAGAGATGAGATGATAGGTAAATAGATATAGGTCGGTGGTAGATGATCGATATCAATGATTGATGAGATGATGGATGGATAGGTAGAAAGATGGATGGATGGATAGACAGATAGGTAGGTAGGTAGGTAGGTAGGTAGATATAAGTGGCTGATAGAGATGATTGATGGTTTGGTAGGGAGGGAGCGAGAGAGAGAGTCAGAAGATAAACCACTTTCCATTTTTAGCTATTATCTAGTCTGAGAGCATATATTACAGTTATGCCGTGACTGGTCAACCCACACTTTTTCATCTTTAATTCATCCTCAATCCAGCAGCCAGAATAATCTTTCAAAACCTAAATAAGAACCTGGCATTCCTCAGCTTGAACCCCTTCATTAGGAAAAGTAACAAAATTCTCACTATGGTCTCCTTCTCAGGATAGATAATAGTTCGTGAACCTTTGCTGATTGGCTTAGTATTGATTTATACCCTAGATCTAGCAAATTAAATGCATTAACCCTGAAATCTGGTTGTTGTCAAAGCTGCACTATGTGCTTGGCACAGAGCTAAGAATTGCTTTTCACTGGGTAACTCCCATATGGGATGACACATGCCATGTCCCTCAAGACTATCGAGGTCCATTAACTGGCCTGTGTATTTAAGATAAAGTTAGATACAAACTGAAATGGATGAAGGACATTGAGCATCTGGGACTCGAAAATATCTCAGCAAGCTTAATAACGAAAAAATACACAGCAGATGGAACTTCTGTAACTGAAGCCTGGAGAAGCCAATTTGGTGAGAATGATGAAAGAAACTAATACTATCTCTTATGTTACAGATTTATAGGGACCTTAAAGAATTGTTTAGTGAATCTGTAAATCCAGCCCAGGATACTCCACCCCATTGAATGAGTTATGAATTTTTCCCCCAAATTTTCATTGCCCTAATCTTCTGGTCCCTGGACTTTCCATAAAGCTTCACAGCAAAGCTACTAGATTTAATTGGTGGCTATTTTCCTGATTCCCACCACCGGGGCCTATTTGTATTGAGTGTTATCACTCCACCCTTGTTCCTGGAAGAGGTAATTTGGAAAATGAATCTGATCCGATAATAAGGAGAAAGTGATTTTCAGGAAGATGGAATAGTATGAGGTGGGTGGTTTCTATGAGACAAAATAGCCAAGAAAAGTTGCTCGAGTAGAATGAAGTATCCTAACCTTTCAGAACCTCATTTTCCCCATTGGTATATGGGTGAGGGAGTGGGGAGGAGGACGGGAGGAGGGGAAATCTCTGGCCCCTCTGGTTCATGATACCGTGATGGGTAGGATGGGATGATAATAGGAAGGTTAAGAAGCACGAAGGGATGCACGGTTGGTTCAGTGGTAGAATGCTTGCCTTCCATGCGGGAGACCTGGGTTTGATTCCCAGACTGTGCATGCCCCGCCCCCCAAAAAAAGAAGTGTGAACCCCCACACTGGACTGCCTTGTCCTTCCCCCAACACAAGGACCCAGAAGCTCTCTAGGGACAAGGGCTTGTAGTTTGAAGGAACATTTAGCAGGTCTTAGATGGTTTTTCCAGGCTTACAGTAAGATCTATGAAGTCGGTAAGAGTGATGGCTCATGTCCTTTCTACCAGGAAGTCAAGATTACAGTTGATGTTAAGTTTCCTAGGGATGATATAATAAAGCATCACAGACCAAGCGGTTTAAACAACAGATGTTTGTCCCACCGTTCGGGACCCAGAGTCCAAAATCAAGTTATTGTCAGGGCCATGTTCCCTTTGAAACCCTCGCATGCCTCTTCCTAGCTTCTGGTTTGCACTGGAAGTCTCTGGTTCTCCTTGGCTTGCAGCTGCAGCAATTTCGTCTCTGTTTCCATCGCCGCATGGCATTATCTCGTCTGCTTGTCTCTATGTCCAAATATCTTCCTGCTGAGGACGCCAGTCTTCCTGGATTTGGGCCCTTTCTAACCTGGTTTGGCCTCATCTTAACTAATCACATCTTCAAAGACCCTATTTCCAAATAGAGTCACGATGACAGGATCTAGAGTTAGGACTTGACCACGTCTTCAGGGGAGTCACAATTCAGCCATAACTAATGTGAGAAATGCAGGAAGGGAGGTGGCTTTTCCACCTCGCCAGACATCACACACCATCCACATCTCAGACCCAACCAGGACCTTTAACCATGTCTTGCCTAGTAATTGTCAGTTCACTTAAAACCATCTTATTTGATTATTGTTTATTCCTTGGTCCTGTAGAAAATAACTTTTCTGAATTAAAGGGTGATTTCTTCCTTAAATAATTAGATGAATCAGGATGGGAATCTATTCCCCAGCTCAGTGTAAGATGACAAATTGCGATTGAGATTTCCATTCCAGAGCAATCAGCATGCCCTACTCTCTTTATTTTCATCTCAACAAACATCAGCCTACACACATGCCCGTGACTCAAGGAATTTATGGGCAGGCCAGAGACCAGTTGTGTGGAAATTCAATAAATATTGATTCACTAAGAAAACCTACCCAGGTTTTTCCGCTGTAAAACCTGTCCTTGTGGCGAATGCAGGATTGAACGCTGTGGGTTTTAGGTTTGCATCCTCTTAGGGAGCGAAGCAAGGCAAACTCTGGAGACCAGGCAGGAGGCTTCCATGTAACCTGCATTCTACTTGGCGGCATTAGACCACTGTTCATTTTGAGAGCAGGAAATAAATGGAAGCAAAAGAGGTTTATCAGATGCTTCTCTTGACATTAAAAAATAATAATAATTGATATGTGGATAAATGCAAGGTTTCTAAGTAATAGAGTCTATGACACTTCCCCAAAGATTGACCCAGACTTTGCCACAGTCAGAGCCCCTCTTATTGGCCTGGGTTGGAGGTTTCCCTGCCCTCATTGTGGGCAGTGGCCCTTCTCAGAGCTTGTGACTGACCAGGCCTTGCGCTGTGTTGGCATCAGAGGAGACGCTGAGATTCTGGATGGCAAAGGAATCCTGTTAATGAAAGGGATGCCAGAGCCTGGATGGATTAAAGCCGAGCGGGTGTGGAAACCAAAGAATGAAAGCCCTTCAAACACAAGGAGCCCTCAAGAAGTCTTGCTTGGAGACAATTCAACACTGAAGAATCACACATCAGAAAGGATTGTTTGGGACACTTTGCTTGGATGTAGCTGTAGTTCTGGCTGTACCCTGTGAGCTCCTCCTGCATTTCGTGGACACATGCACAGGAGGAGCTCTTTGGGACACAGGATGACTAAGGACGGGCGTGTGCCTTTATGCCCTGAGCACAGGATAAACACCGAGTCAGGAGTGCAAACACCTGAATTGGTATGTCCTGCGTTCAGTCCTTTCTCCTGTGCAGAAAATAAAAACAGATTTGGGAAATGCAAAAGCCCTGAGGCCACTCCCCACCTCCACCCCATCCTTTGAACTGTTCTTGTAGGAAGAAAAGAAAACATTGAATGATAGATGGAAACCTCAGCCCAGCCTAATTCCAAACTCAGGCTCTGGGATTTGTTCCCCCAGAACTGTTGTGAAGGTATGATGTCCATTCGTTCTCCAGAACTCAATCAAGTGAACACACAATAAAAGGGCCTGCCTGTAGCAGCTTGCTCGCTGTGTCCCTGTCCATCTGAGACATGATGTGAGTTTCAAAGCACGAAGCCCAGCCCTGACGGGACAGAGAAGCGGAATTCAATTTCTCTTCATTGTGTCTTGTTCATTCTCAAAGGCAACATATAAATCTTCTAAATAAATTGCTCTCTGTCTGAATTCATGTTACCTCTTCGCCTCCTCTGCTCTCACACTCCTGTAATCCTGGAGCTAACAGTAACCCCAGTAGCTTTTCAAAGGGCTGCCTGCACAGGGTCAGAGAACTCTGCAGAGAGGAAGTTGGACAGCAGGGAATCCGCACATTCTCCAGCTCCTGCTCTTTTCTGCAGCCACTTCTCTCTTGACTTTGTTTCAGCCCTGTGAAGTTTTGTCCCTGTGGTTCCCATTCATTTCATGAATCCACTGATATTCCCAGTTCCTTTGTCCTTACATTATCCCTTTCCTCAAATGACTGCCTCTCCCCTGCTGCTCTCAGCTTCAAATCTCTTTTCCCTGGGCTTCCCTGGCTCGTTACAATTCTTCAGTGCAGTGATTCTCAAACTTGGGTGTACCTCGGAATCGCCTGGTGGGCTTGTTCAAACACGGTCCTGGGGCCCAGCCCCAGAGCTTCTGATTCAGAGACCGCATTATTTATTTATTTGGCTTTTAACAAGGGGAATTTATTAGCTTACAAGTGTACAGTTTTGAGGCTGTGAAAAGGTCCAAATGAAGGCATCATCCAAAAAATGCTTTCTTGCCAAAGCTAGCAATCCTGAACTCCCCCACCACAGGGCAAGGCACGTGGTGGCCTCTGCTGCTCTCTCTCGTCTCTTCCAGGTTTCCTTGATTTCAGCTTCTTGTTTCCATGGCTTTCTCCCTCTCTCTGTGCTCATCCCATTTGTAAAAGACTTCAGTAAAAGGAAGAGGATTAAGGCTCACCCTGGGCCACGCCTTAACCCAAGTAACCTAATCAAAATGTCCTATTTACAATAGAGTTACACCCACAGGAATGGATTAGTTCGTTCTTCTTTTTTTTTTTTTTTAAGTATTTTTACTGAGAAATCTTCACACACACACACAGTCTATACACGGTATACAATCAACAGCTCACAATATAATCACATAGTTGTGTAGTCATCACCATGATCACTTTTAGAGTACTTAATCACCTCAGAAAAAGAAATAAAAAGAAAAAAACTCATTCATTCCATACCTTTTACCCCTCCCTCTCATTGACCACTAATATTTCCATCTACCCAATTTTTTACCCCTTTATTCCTCCCTATTATTTACTTATTTTATCCTTATTTTTGCACTCCTCTGTCCATACCCTGGATAAATGGAGCAGCAGACACAAGGTTTTCACAATCACACGGCGGAGTCTGCGTCTTGAGAAGCGCTGTTTCTGTGCTGTGGTAGGCCTGCACCTAAATGTTTAATCATCCGTCACATTCTCTGCTAATTTCTTCTTTGCCAGTCCCCCTTCTCTTTCTTTTTTTTTGCCTGGTGGTATTCTTGGGACTCTCAATAGTCATTGATCTACACACCTTCTCATTTCTTTTTCCGCTGTTAGATCTGTGCAAGCACTGATGAAAGGAGAGCTTAAACCCCCAGCGTTACACAGCCAGAGCCCTGCGACAGTAACCAGGCAGAGCCCTCGGGTTTTCCTGCAGACACTCTGGGACTTTTCCTGAACCACATCACCTGTGCTACCTGGCTGGGTCAATTATAAGATCGAGGTGGGTGTTTGTCACGCTCACCTGCACATTACAATCACCTGGGGTGCTTTACACCATCCCTCAATTGCCCGTGATGCCTTGGGCTAACAAAGTCAGGCACCTGGGGTGGGGCAAGAGCCAGCAGTATATTTTTTTTAACTCGCTAGGGGATCCCGGTGCAGCTGGGGGTGAGAACCACTGGCTTAGTCTTAGAATCACAGGGATGGAAAGGACTTCCAGAAGCTAACAGGTCCTATCCTCACCTTTAGATAGCACCACACTGAAACCATCCATTTCTTTCTTTCTTTTTTTTTTTTTTTTAATTTTTACTTTTTGTTAAGAATTCCCAGGGATGGAGACTCTGAAGCTGATTTTGACTGTTTATTCCGTTCAGTCTATTTACTAACTTTGTGCCTTAGGACTGCATAAATTTATTCTCTTACAGTTCTGGAGATCAGAAGTCTGAAATGAGTTTTAGGAGCCTAAAATCAAGGTCTTGACTGGGCTGGTTCCTTCTGAAGTCTCTAGGGGAGATGTTGCCTTTTTCAGCTGCTAGAGGCCACCTGTGTTCCTTGGCTCGTGGCTCCTTCCTCGAGTCACTCTTGCTTTTGTCACCACATCTCCTGCTGCTCAGTCCGATCCTCTGTGTCCCTCCTCTGAGGGTCCTTGTGGTTCCATCAGGACTGCTCAGAAAATCCAGGACAGTCTCATCATCTCAAGCTCCTAAGTCACACTGCAATGTCTCTCCTGCCACACAAAGTGACATTCACAGGCTCCAGGGATCACGATGTAAAACTGACGAATACAATTTTAATATATTCTCAGGAGATCAAAATGACAGGGAAATGTAAAAATTCTAGAGTAAAGGTTTATCAATTGAACATCATGTTAAGTAGCACCCCTGCTACTTAACATCAGAGGAGACTCTTCATAGCACCCCTGCTCCTCTCCTAGCCAGGAAGGAGACCTAATTCCCTTCCATGCCTGTCCTGTCATATGGTGTGTGGCCCACTGGGGTCTGTTGAACCACAAGATTTGACACAGGGAAAGAAAAAAATTTAGCCCAAGATGAGTAAGGAGATGTAATGGATCCCTCTTCCCTTTAAATATGGCATCCCCCTGGAAACTCAGAGAATCCATGGATGGGAACATTGAACTAAGGAGAGGAAAAGGGCCTGGCACAGCCTGAAAATGGGCAAATGTTGTTCAGATTCCCAAAACCCAGAGGCTGGGACCATATGTGGAAAATACAAATAACCTTCACAATGATTCCAGAATAGACTGTTTGAATGATAGCTTGAGTACCCTTAGAATAGGAAGATGTGACCACCTAGAAGCAATACTGGTTGAGGAGTACAGCATGTCAAAAAGACCATCTCTTTCTTTGAAACCTTTATAATAAGGTGATAAATCAGGGAACTACACTCACTGTACATGGATTTCACTGAGGCATTTGATAGAAATCCTGTGTGATGTTCTCATGGGCAAGATGGGATGATGTGAACTGAGGGATAATATGGCTGGTAGGCTTACATTTGTCTGTTTCTCCTACACTTAATTTCACAAAGAATGTGAAGCCTTGGCTGGTTGAATGATCAGAAGGGGTTGATTAGTTGCCCTGGGGGTTCATCTAAACTTGAAGTAGGAGGCTTCTGGTTCCCTGACAGAGAATGGTGGGAACCCAGGGGCCAGTGGAGGGGTTCTGAGGTTTAACCAACTGGGGGCCTGATGCAGTGAATCCTGTTTGGGAGGATTTGGGACATAGGAAAATTGTCAGGAGAAGCCAAAGCCAGAACCAGGAAAATGGTGCCAGGAAATGAGAATAAACTGGAAAGAAATTAACTAAGGTGGAATGAGACATTATGCTGGCATGCCGTGGGATGGGATGGAGTGGGATGGGATAGGTTGAAAGGAAAGGGGACACATGCACTTGCATGCTTCCCCAGGAGGCTGGAGTAGAGGGTGGTGGACATGTTATACGTCCTGCACTTCTCAGACCTTCTGCTGGGCTGCAATGCTGGGGCATAGAAGTTGATTCTGGGTACCATATTTTGAGAGGGATATTGACAAACTAGGATATCTAAAAGCAGCCGGCCTGGAAAAGGAAAGTCTCAGGAAAAATTAATTGCTTATTGCAGGTGTCTGAAAGGCTGGCACAGAGAGGGGGAATTATTACGACAAATTACATTTGCTCTAGGGTTTCCCCGGGGGGCAAAAGTAAAACCGACAGGTAGAAGCAACAGAGACCTCACGGTTTTCCTTTCAACAGCTGTCCCTGTTATTCTTACCTTCTCCATCCTGTGGATCCCCCATCCTCCAGCCTGGCGTCTCCAGCCAAGGTTTCCTCACTGTCTTCACCACCCACACCCATGGCCATAGCCCAGATTTCACTGCACATGCCCCAGATCCAAATTCTCAACTCCAAGCATCCTGCCCCATCTCCTCCTGGGTCACTGACTCAAATGTGGCCGCTCTGCTACACGTTTTGACCACATGGAGTCTGCTAATCCTTCGTCTCTACCACCGAGCAGCGCCTCTTGGCTCCACCTTATTCTTTGTCAAAGTTAGACTCCATGATCTGTCTTTATAATCACCCCTGAGACCACCTGCCCCTCCTCGGCCCCTCCCCCTCCGGAGTTCCTGCCTAGCCACACCCAACCCCGTTCACCCTGGTTCCTCTTCCTCTGTTCTGTGCCCACATGACTCAGCATTGCCGGGGAAAAAAACACATGGCCAGGCTGATGCTTCCACTTTAAATATACGAACATCAACCCTCACATGTGTTCTCCATACTGCTGGAAATGCTGCTTCATTTCCCCCTGTCCCATCCTCAGGTTCACAACCTCTTCCCTTTATTTCAGACCAAGCCTATGCTCTCCCCACTATCCTCTCTCAGTGGCAGGTGGCATCCAGGCTTCTTTGACAAAGTACAAAACTGTTTCAAGGGAGCTCTCTCATTTCCCTCCACCAAGTCTGCAAATTGACTACATTAATACCAGTGGTTCTCAACCAGGGGCAGTTTTGCCCCCAAGGGGACACCTGGCAATGTCTGGAGATATTTTTGGTGGTCACAACTTGTTGGGCGGCTGATGCTGGCCTCTAGTGGGTTGAGGCCAGGGGTGCTGCAAACATCCTATACTGCACAGGACATCCCCCACGACAAAGAATTATCCAGCCCCAAAGGTCAATGGTGCCGAAGCTGAGAAACCCCAATCTACACCCATCTACCTCCATTGGTACCTGGAGGGGGTACATCAGAGAGAGGCAAGGCTGCAGCAGTCGGTCTCAGTGAGGTTCTATTGGCATGGGAGAGTTCTTTCTGCAAGACAGTCCTGCGCATTGCGTGACATTCAAAATTCCTGCCCTCCCCACCAAATGCAAGTTCCCTCCCCATCTCTACCCACCCAGTCACTGTGACAACCAAAGATGCTCCACAGAGTTCCAATGGCCATTTACTGGGAAGTGATCTCTCCTGGTTGTAAACCATCTATGTGATCCACTGTGTTGAAATCATATCCCTGCCACTCATGAGACATTTTGGGGAATGCATGAAACAGTTCTTTTTCCTGTATTTTGAAGAATCAAAGAAAAGTTTGAAAAAATATATTTTAGTATCAACTGCTCAGCATACTTATGTTTATTGTCTAACTTCCTAAATCCTCCAAAAACATAATGTATTGTTTTCTCCAATATTTTTCTTTACCACTGAACACAAATATACACAAACAAATATACACAAATATACACAAACAGACCTTTAATGGTACTAAGCAAGATACAGTATTTGGGAAGGTTGCATCTGTATTTGTTAGAAAATGCATCCCCTGTGAAGCTTTTAGAAAATTGTATTCCATAAAAATGTGAGTATAAAAGAAATTGTTTTTCTTATCTTAAAGGAGGTTAAATATTTGGAAGGCAATCTTCTCATTTAATTGGAAATGATTTGAGTGCAAAATCACTGTCTTATTATCCCTTTTTGTAATTCCCTGGCTTGTCTGACAGTGTTTTGCTCGCAGTGTGATAGCTGACTGTTTTGCACATTTCACAGTGTCCTGGAGCCCCAATTTAATGGGGTCCACTCCTTGGAAAGCACTGGCCTGATCATTACTGAGAGGGTCCTTCATAGGTAGATTTGCATCTACAGTCAGTTGACTGCATCTCTGGCTGAGCGCATCTACAATCAAGAAAGGAGATTGCCTTCAGCAATGAGACAAATTTCCTCATCCAATCAGTTGGAGACCTTCAAGCAAGAACTAAGGATTGCAGCAGTCAGAAAGAAGAATTTCTAAGTCTGCTTCAGCCAGACTGCTTCTACTGGGGAATTCAAGTTCATTGTCATCAAATTTCCAATTTGCAACCTGCCCTATGGAATTCAGACCTGTCAATCCCCGCAGTCACAAGAACCAATTCCTATAATAAATCTGAATATTATTCACACATACTATCAACCTATAGATAGATAGATAGGTAGATAGATATAGATAGATAGATGAAAGATAGATAGATAGATAGATAGATAGATAGATGTCCTTATATGAGCACTTAACATTTTTAAGATGGCAATACTTTCCAAATTGGTCTAAGGATTCAATACAATCCCTATCAAAATCCAAGCTGGCTTTTCTTCAGCAACTGACAACTAATCCTAAAATTCACATGGAAATGCAAAAGACCCAGAATAGCCAAAACCATCTTGATAAAGAACAAAGTCGGAGAACTCACACTTCCCAATTTAAAAAGTACCACAGAACTGCAGTAATCAGTACAGTGTGATACTGGCTTAGGATAGACATATGGGTCAGTGAAATTGAGAGTCCAGGAATGCACCTTCTCATTGTGGTCAATTGATTTTTGGCATAGTGCAAGACAATTCAATGTACAAAGAATATTCTTTTCATCAAATGATACTGGAACAATTGGATACTCACATGCTAATGAATCAAGTTGGACCTCTACCTCATTAACACAAAATGGATCATAGTCCGAAATTTAAGAGCTAAAACTATATGACTCTTGGAATAAAACATAGGTGTAAACTTCAGGACCTTTGCCAGGCTGGAAACCCAGGTTCGATTCTTGATGCCTGCCCATGAAAAAAAAAAAGAAAAAGAGAGACTATATACCTGCCTACCACTCAAGAATAAAAAGACAAATAAACCAATTAAAAGACGGGCAAAGGATTTTTTTTTAGTTTCATCCATAAGTCAATTTATTTAAAAGAATATGTTACAATTGATTACACTAAGTGATATTACCAAACGATTTTAGGGTGGTTAACTCTAGGACAAGGAATGAAAGAAACACTGTCAGCCATTATGTATATATTTTCTCTCCACATTTCTTAAATCACAAATGAAAAAATACAAGATACTACAGTGAAAATACAGTCAGAGTTCCTCTCAAATAAGTTAAAAGTGTTCATGACCTGGGGAGAACTGAAGCCCAGTCACGGGCTTAAAAGCGAGGGCATGATATAAAATTAGTGTCCAAGTTTAGCAATTGGCCAAGGGCCCCCACCCCATACCGCTTCCCTCTTCAATTCTGTCCCTCTCCAGAACCCTTGGCTTCCCATGCACCCTAAAGTATTGCTGAGGAATGAGCTGATGCTGTCCTGGTGTGAATAAGGCCTGGCATGACATGCTCAGATTTAGGGGAGGGGGGAGATAAGAGGTGGCACTGGAGGGTGGGGAGCTAAAGAAGCATACCCATCACTTCTGTTATCTCTATCTCTCAGTGTTCAACCTCACCATCCTCCCTTCAAAGGGAAGTTAATGTGACACGATGAAGTTGGTGAAGAAAACTTGCAATGTGTTGGAGTTCAAAAGATCAAATGGTTTCAGCTCCAGAATCGAACCAGTCGTATAGTGTGATAGAGAAAAGGAAGAGCACAGTAGTTCCTTCATCTGTGGAGAATTCGAGTTAAGATACAATCCTTTTTAAGAAAATTCCTTCCTAGGAGCCAGACCCATAAGTTGGCAAATTCTGAGATGAGAGAGTGAGAAGTCACCTGGCGATGCCCTATGGTGCTGCTCCAGGCATTCAGTTTGGAGCTACAAGAGGGGCCAACCCAAAGCTACTGGCCTGGGATGGGTAACTACAGGGGGAGGCTAGAGGGGCCAGGCGTGGGGATGGGGATGGGGATGGGGATATATCCAGTTCCTCCCTGAGAGCTCTGTGCAGGTCCAGGGGCTGCCCTGATCCCTACAAAGCCCTGAGCTTTTGCCCCGAAACACAGAAGCTGAAAGTAGAGGGGAGGAGTAACAGGAGATGAGGACGACCTGCTGGGTCTGCGGAGGTGGAAATGGGGTGGGGAGTATCTTCCCCTTTCCCAGAGACAAACCGTAAAAGACTGTTTGGGAAGCCTCCCTGGGCAGAACCTAGGACTAAGGAAAGTAGTAGGGATTAGAGAAAGGACGTTCAGAGTAAGAGGGAAAAGGAGAGTCACACCCAACACTGCTTCATGCAGAGAAGGGCTTGATCTTCTGGACCCCTACAGCCCCTGTGGTTTCTTGAGCAAAGAATTTTGATTAGATATTACTCCTGAGAAGATGTACCAATGGCCAACAAGCACATAAAAAGATGCTCAGCATCATTAGTCAATAAGGAAATGCAAACCAAAACCATGGTGAGGTACCACTTCACACCCACAGGAATGGCTAAAGTAAAAAAAGACAGAAACAACTGATGACAAGGCCATGGAAGAACTGGTCCCCTTGTACTTACTGGTGGGAGTGAAAAATGGTGCAACCACTGTGGAAAACAATTTGGTAGTTTCTCAAAAGGTTAAATATAGAATTACCTATTACGCAGCGATTCCATGCCTATATGTTACCCAAGAGAAATGAAAACAAATGTCCACACAAAAACACATGTACATGAATGTTCACAGAAGCATTATCTGTAACTGCAAAATAATATTTAATTTTATGGCTACACCACATTTTGTTTACCTGTTCATCAACTGTTGGATATTTGCTTCCACTTTTGGCAATTAAAAAGAAAGTGAAATCCTGATATATGATAGAGCATAGCTAAGCCTTGAGAACATTATGCTAAGTAAAAAACAAAAATGCTACAAAACGCCATATATTGTTTGAGTCCATTTATATAAAGTGTTCTGCATAGGCAAACCCATAGCAATGAGAAGTGGATTAGTGGCTGCCTGGGACTGGGGGGCAGGGAAGGGGGAGCAGGAATGGGGAATGACTGCTAATGGGTATAGAATTTCTTTGGGGAATGATGAAAATGTTCTGAAATTAAATTATGATGATAGTTGCACAACTCTGTGAACACACTAAAAGTCACTGAACTGTATACTGTGAAAGGGTAAATTTTACATTATGTAAATGAAGCCATAAAAATTGAGCATCAGTGAAACATACTTATATGAAAAATGTTTTCATATAAAAACATTTTTCATATAAGTATGTCCCATGAAATGTTTTGTCAGGCAACTCTAAGTAGGAAGTTATATTTGCTATATGTTTAACTGGAAAAAAGGTAATCTACAGAATACAAAATTATGGTTACAGATCAGTAAGAAAAAGACAAGTAACCCAAGAGAAAAATAAGCAGAGAAAGAAAGCCCAATGGTCAATAAAAGCAAAGTAACCTCAGAGTTGAGGAAATGCCAATTAAAACAATACCAAAATGACATTTCATGCTCCTTGAATTGGAGAATGGAAAAATGTTAAAAGGCAGCTAATCCAGGTGTTAGAGGGAATGTACAGCCACAGAAACAGCCCTTCATTACTGCTGAGAGTGTAAATTGCAATCACCACTTGGTAAAGTAGAAAATATATGTATTCCAATTGCAGCTTTCAAACATATGCACAAGGAGACGTGTAAGAGTGATTAATGCAGCACTATTTGTAACCAAACTAAATTAAAAATGGATCAACTATATTCTCAAAAGCAGTGGGGGGCGGGCCACGGTGGCTCAGCGGGCAAAGTGCTTGCCTGCTATGCCGGAGGACCTCGGTTCGATTCCCGGCCCCAGCCCATGTAACAAAAACGGAGAAACAAAATACAATAAAACAAGAAAATATTTAAAAGATGTTTCCCTTTCTTCCTCCCTTCCTTCCTTCTATCCTTCCTTCCTTCTCTCTGTCTTTCCTTTAAAAAAAAAAAAAAAAAGCAGTGGGGACAAGCAAAACAATAGGCCAAGCCCCCAATGTTGGGGTTTGTTCATATGAAACTAAATCCCACAAAGGATAGGCTAGGCCTACTTAAAATTAGGCCTCAGAGTCACCCCCAAGAGAACCTCTTTTGTTGCTCAAATGTCGCCTCTCTTTCTCAGCCAACATGACAAGCAAACTCACTGCCCTCCCCCTGTTTACATGGGACGTGACTCCCAGGGGTGTGGACCTTCCTGGAAACATGGGACAGAAATCCTAGAATGAGCAGGGACTCAGATCAAGGGATTGAGAAAACCTTTTCGACCAAAACAGGGAAGAGAGAAATGAGACAAAATGAAGTGTCAGAGGCTGAGAGATTCCAAACAGAGTCGAGAGGTTATCCTGGAAGTTATTCTTATGCATTAAATAGATATCACCTTTTGAGTTAAGGTGTAATGGAGAGGCTGGAGTGAAATGCCTGAAAATGTAGAGCTGTGTTCCAGTAGTATGTTTCTTGAAGATGATTATATAATGATATAATTTTTGCACTGTGACTGTGTGATTGTGAAAACCTTGTGTCTGATGCTCCTTTTTACAACAGACAAGTAAAACATTTATGGATTAAAAATAAATAAACAATAGGGGGAACAAATGTTAAAATAAATTTTGTAGATTGAAATGCTAGTGGTCAATGAAAGGGAGGGGTAAGGGGTATGGTATGCATGATTTTTTTTCTGTTTTCTTTTAGTTTCTTTTTCTGAATTGATGCAAATGTTCTAAGAAATGATGATGATGAATATACAACTATGTGATGCTATAGTGAGTTATTGATTATATATCAAGAATGGAATGATCGTATGGTAAAAATGTTTGTGTTTGTATGTTGGTATGTTTAATAAAAAAAGAAAAAAAGGATCCACTAGAGAAGAATGAGTACATAATTTGGTAAATACTTTATTATAAAATATTACTGTTAAATACTACATAGCAGGTAAAAAATAAATGAACATCTGGAGGTCACTCATACACAAGCTTCAGTTAGACACTGCTGCCTATCATGGCTAGCCAAAAACCGGCTGAGACCAGTCCTACCAGTCTTGAAGAATTTCTAGGGCATTATATAGGATTCTACAGGGGTTCCATGCACTAGGGTAACTTTCCAGAAAACTACCAGATAAATCCTGAAATGCAGAGGGACCAACCTCTCCAGGGCATCGACTAGTTCCATCCACCATCCCATGTTATCAACAGCCCC